>NC_090653.1:167022253-168222253 GCF_040937935.1 Hyperolius riggenbachi | reverse complement strand
CTATTTTTTTCTGTTGCTAATACCATAGCCAGGTCCACCCCAAAGCCAAAAAGAAAAAAAAAAGAAAAAGATATTCTGTAGTGTTGGAGGCCCTACAGCAAAGGAAAGCGAGAGTGGTGGAAGTAAATGGAAGTAAACAACTTCAACTGTGAAAATACTTACTGCATATACTTTAAATACATGAGCCAGGCAATTGGCAAAAACATTCATCATGGCACCAAATGCGTTTCACAGATCCAGCTCGCTTCTTCAGGTATCAGAGCCTCTAGACAAGGGATGTCCCGCTCCAGTTGGACTAAATCAGGAAAAGTGTAGTTCATCAAGTAAAACACATTTCTCAATTTCTCTGTCCATCCCAAACTCTGGCATGGATATGGCTCTTGAGGACTGGCATTGGACATACCTGTCTGTTCTAGATGCAGAAAAAGACAGGCACTCAACTGTGTTTTTTCAACAGATACCTAAAGAAGCAGGCTGGTCCCATGAAATGTTTTATTTATTAGTACCAATTATACAGTAGAGCAGTTCAGTACCCGATCTATTGGATAAATGCAGAGTGCATCCAAGAGGTAGATCCTTGTCTGAGAACCGGAATAACTTTTATAAAAGCCTTTACAGTGGTCGCTAATGTTTTAACTTGAATGATGTGAATATAACTCCTATACTTATAGAGACACTGAAGCAGAAAAAAAATGATATAATTAATTGGTTGTGTAGTACGGATAATTACTAGAAGATTAATCGCAAAGAAAATAGCCTCATATTTTTATTTTCAGTTATATAGTGTTTTTTATAACATTTCACCATTCTCTAATATTTGCAGTTTACACAATACTCAGCACTCTAAGGCCTTCATTCACTAAAGGGTGCTAAATGTTAGCACGCCAGTGAAAAGGCACTTAGGACGCGAAAACAGCTGCTTCACGCACTAATATGTGTGCAAGCGCTTGCGCGCGCAAAGATTAGCGCTGCGTGGTGCGCACGGAATGTGCGATGTTTTTCGCACACCTCGCAGCGCTAACCATTGCGCGCACAAACGCTTGCGCACATATTAGCGCTTGAAGCAGCCGTTTTTGCGTTCTAAGTGCCTTTTCACTGGCATGCTAACATTTAGCACCCTTTAGTGAATTAAGGCATAGCCTGAAAAGCTATTTTACACGCAGACGGTGCGATGTTTCGCTCGCATCGGTGCTACGTTTACACAGTATATTGTCTTGTCAGTTAGCTGTCCTTCAGAGGGGCTCACAATCTAATTCCTACCATAGTCATATGTCTATGTATGTTTTGTGTAATGTACAGTATGGCCTCAATTCACTAAAGGGTGCTAAGTGTTAGCACGCCAGTTAAAAGGCACTTAGGACGCGAAAACAGACGCTCCACACACTAATATGCGCGCAAGCCTTTTGTGAATCAAGCCCTAAATGCTTTTTTACAGAGCAGGGCAGTGAATTATTGACCTGTCCTCGGTAGAGAAAAAGAAAATGCATTGACAGACAGTTGAGATAACAAGCTTCGGAAGACAGAACTCTCTGTGGCTTTGAAAGTCGTGGAGCTCAATGGCTTTTTTGCATAGATAACAACTGGAGTTTCTTAATTCTTCCTGTTATGGAAACAATATTAGACGTATGTCTCTGCTCCTAATGTTTTATTTCTTAGCTGTGCTACACATACAAATCCTTATATCATAATTTTTTTTCGCTTCAGTGTCTCTTTAAATAACCCCCCAACTGGCTAATATGTACTGCACTTAGACACACTCTTTTTTTCCAGTATACAAGATAGCGCTCAGCTGTATCCTGATTCCACCACCATACACCCCGTGTGGGATTGAACTCACCCAGCAAGTTTGACCACTATCGCAACTGGTCAATGAGCGCCCAGCAATGTGCGACTCCAGCACTTTAGGGTTGACAACTCCTCCTAAAACACGGTATCCTGAATGATGTATGTTGGTTGATGCGTACCTCATATGAAGAAAAAAGCTTCCATAGCGTAATTCAGTTAAAAAAATGTTACATTTTATTATAAAATTACACTCACAGTCTCGTTGCGGATAATTAGGCACAGAGTTTGAAACGGGCTCTCCCCCGTTGCCTCCCGGGTAGGCTAGAATGTGTAGTCCCGCTCTCGCCGCTGCTACCACATCACCGTGATTTCCTGGACGTCCGGCAAGCTCCACCCTACGCGTTTCGTCACTGCGAGTGACTCATCAGGGGCGTGGTTAGCTTGCCGATGTCAGTTCTCATATGTGCTCGTCGCTCACCCCCTTCCGCTTTGACTCAATATGAGCCATGCGGACATCACTTCCGTGCGCTCCACCGCACGGAAGTGCAGCGCAACAACCCCAACTTTATTAAGAAAAACATTTCTTTGCATCAACATCTAATATTAGACAGAACCAGCAGTTATGCCAATTTAAAACTGAACAATAAAAAATAAAAAAATTAAAAAAGCGATTTTTCTAAAATTCAAAATTGGCTGTGGGATGAATGTATTGGAATGGGATATAGATAGTTATATGCAGAGGGGGTCATTACGCCACACATCCCTGCCAGTCCCAGGAGGCATCAAGATATTCCCTGTACACGCCATTTAGTGGTTCTTATTCATATTACAGTTGACTGCCAACATTATTTCCACATAGTACATCAGTATCAATACTATACATTGTTAATCAACTATTGGCAATGTAGCAATTTAGGTCTATGTCTATATTCAACCCCCTAGGTTTCAGGGTGCTCATTTTATACATCCAACGGGTCTCCATTTGAGAGATCATCCTAATTCTGTTACACCCCCTCCATGAGTACCTGGCCTTCTCCACACCACAGAATTTTAGACAGCTGGGATCTTGGTTGTGGCACTTTCTAAAGTGATCTGATACACTGTGACCCACAAAGCCCCTTCTAATATTGCCTATGTGCTCCCCTATTCGCTCTTTCAGGGCCCTTTTTGTTCTCCCTATGTATTGTAAATTACAATTACACCAGATCAAGTATACAACTCCTTTTGAGTTGCATGTGATGTTTTGTTTTATTTTAATTGTGACACCATTGTATGTGGACGTGACCTCCTGACATCGAACAGGGCAAATCTCTCTACACCCTATACAGTCTCTGCATTGGAAGAAACCATTTTGTTGCCAAAAAGGAGTTAGCTCCATCGGCGGGTTCACACAGCTAGGTGCAAGTATATTTTTCAAATTCCTAGCCTTTCTGTATATAAATTTTGGGTGAGCTGGTAGTACTTCCCCCAAGGTCGCATCTGCTTTGAGTATTGGCCAGTGCTTTGTTATAATTCTTTCCACCTGTCTAAACTGAGTGGAGAAGTTAGTTATAAATGGAATCTTGTTCATTTCTCTATCATTACGTCTAGGTGCATCATCCAATAGAGTTTCTCTGTTAATCCTACCCACTTCCATGATCTGTCTTTGAGTATCTGTTTCATCATACCCCTTGTCTACAAATCTATTGAGTAATGTCTGTGACTGGGAGATATAGTCATCCATCTGCATGCAGTTTCTCCTCAGACGTATAACCTGACCCTTTGGTACCGCCTTAATCCAGTTTGGGTGATGACAGCTTTTGGTAGACAGGTACCCATTCCTGTCTGTGGGTTTAAAGTAAGTAGAGGTAGTGAGGGTGGCTCCGCGTAAGTGCAAATTCTAATAATTTCTTGATGAACTGAATTTGTTTGGGTTTCATAGTAGGTTCCTTTTCCAAGAAGAACTTTACTGCCTCCATCCCAGCTCCATGGGGAATATTAGTGTACAGCGACGAGACGTCCGCTGTCACCAATATATCACCCTGTTTTGCATCCACCTCTTTCAGGATCTGCAGCATGTGTTTAGTGTCCTTGACCACCTGAGGGAGGCCCACCACCAACGGCTGTAAAAAATGATCCAAGTACTGGCCCACCCTATGGGAGGGGGGTTGTTGCGGTGCACTTCCGTGCGGTGGAGCGCATAGAAGTGATGTCCGCATGGCTCATATTGAGCCAAAGCGGAAGGGGGTGAGTGACGAGCACATATAAGAACTGACATCGGCAAGCTAACCACGCCCCTGATGAGTCACTCGCAGTGACGAAACGCGTAGGGTGGAGCTTGCCGGACGTCCAGGAAATCACGGTGATGTGGTAGCAGCCGCGAGAGCGGGACTACACCTTCTAGCCTACCCGGGAGGCAACGGGGGAGAGCCCGTTTCAAACTCTGTGCCTAATTATCCGCAACGAGACTGTGAGTGTAATTTTATAATAAAATGTAACATTTTTAACTGAATTACGCTATGGAAGCTTTTTTCTTCATATGAGGTACGCATCAACCAACATACATCATTCAGGATACCGTGTTTTAAGAGGAGTTGTCAACCCTAAAGTGCTGGAGTTGCACATTGCTGGGCGCTCATTGACCAGTCTGATAGTGGTCAAACTTGCTGGGTGAGTTCAATCCCACACGGGGTGTATGGTGATGGAATCAGGATACAGCTGAGCGCTATCTTGTATACTGGAAAATTTTGTTAACAGTCTGCCGCGGCTGACATGGAAGCGCACCTATGATAAAGGACATTGTTCTAAAAACATACTTAGAGGAATGAACAGTGAAAATTGTCTTTAATAACTGTTTTTATTTATTTTATGTTTACATTTTGATTAGTATTACCACAATAGCGCTTTCAAAATATTGTTGACTTAGACACACTCACCTCCCACCCTTTTGTACCCTGGAATTTGCTGTATATTTTGATAAACTTGCTACTTTTGTCACTTAAAATACTATGCCTACTAATTTTACGAAAAGGGTAGGAGGCGCCCGGTGTACGTAGTAGTATGTCTTTCTCCGTAGGGTAGATACAGCACTTAATGAAAATGGTGTGGTCCTACCTTCTAGAGGTCCCCTCTCGGGATTTTTAGCATTACTTGCTATAAGGCATATCCACTGACCTGAGGAAGCGGTTCTAACCGTGAAACGCGTTGTCTTGATGCCAAATAAATAGAATCCTAAAAACCAACGAAATTCCATTTGTATACTTCCCGAGAGGGGACCTCTAGAAGGTAGGACCACACCATTTTCATTAAGTGCTGTATCTACCCTACGGAGAAAGACATACTACTACGTACACCGGGCGCCTCCTACCCTTTTCGTAAAGTTACCAGAAACCCCTAGCCTTAGGGGGAGATCCACATCGGGAACCTCCCGATTGATCATCTTTTCGGAGCAGCGACCAGGAACAAAGGCCGAGTGGGGACGGTACTTCCCCACAGGCGTACACGAGTGGTTGCCTCACCTAGCAACCCACTCTTGTGAGTATAAAATCTACTGTTTTTAAAAAAATTTTCCCCTACCACCTAACGTATTACACAAGATCGGGCTCCCGGACCCCCTGTGCTTTCTCACCCACTACCTCTACATGCCTACTAATTGTATTTTATGTACAAGTGTTGATATTTTCTTTGTGAATACCACTGTCTGTATTATTATATGTCCTATGTTTGTTTATCACTCTGTACAGCACCACAGAATATTTTGGCACTTTATAAATCAATAATAATAATAATATTATCAATATTGTCCCAAAGTACAGGGTGACATTCTTGGTTCATCCATGTTAACAGGTGGCCTAAATCAGTACTACAAGTTGTGACCACCTTCCAACATCTTTTCCAAGGAGAGTTGGCTGACAATTACACCATACTGCCTGTACAAGATCCACAGCACAGGAATGTCACCTGCTGGATTTACAAGAAGGTAACTTTAAAACATTGCTGAGAGTGGGTAAGCTCTAACATGGTTGCTGTATCCTGTTCTTTGCAGAAAAGTGTATAGTTAAACTTTCAACTTTATGAGTTATTCATTTTACCCCCTTCACTCTCCAGCTGTTTCTTCATCTTTTTGACATTTCATATACATATGCCTTACTCGAATGTTGCACTTTCTTTCTGAACGCCTCCTGCCTCTTTCCTGCTCTGTATGTCTTCTACATACTGTGACCAGTCTGACCCTGTCATACTGAATCATTGTCATCCCCATGTACACCCTTCTGATCCAGGCGCCAGCCCTGGGAGCCATCTCACCTAATCCCAGCACCGAATAGAGAATTCAGCAACACCCGCAGGTCCCCAGGTCACTGGCAGGCTGAAGCGCTGTGCTCATCCCCCGGGATAAATGAGACAACAGGACAAAGAAGGGATGTGCAAGCAAGGGACAAGCTGGAAATATTTAAACCAGGACAGCATGTGTTAGAGCTAACAAATGTATTCATGTGAACAGAGAAAATGGACGAAAAGCTTTTGAATAAAGTAATTTGTAATGTACATCGATATGCTGCACAAAATGATGGAACAACTTCTGTAATTAAAAAGATGAGGCCTAAAATGCAAGATCTAAATGTAGCCAATAGGCAACCAAACATATGCCCACAGTTAGTGAGGATTTAAACATACATAATAGCTGTCAAACTGTACATAATAATCTTACACAGGTTTTCTACACGGCTATGTTTCCATTGTAGACTGAATTTTTTGCATCCCCAAAAATCGTACACGATTATTCTGATTGGCGAAAAATCGCATGCACATTTTTGGATGCAAAATTTTGCATTAGTTAACATTTACATAATCTGCCTAGTTAAAAATGCACATGGCAAATGGGGGGCACCAAGCTCTGCAACCACCCAGGACCTCTAAGTCCCCATGCAACACCAAGATGGAGAGTACAGGTGAGCCCCGGTGCTGCCACCACCAGTGGATTCACCCTATCTGCCTCTATATTTACTAAATGCAAAACACACAAGAAATGCTCACTCCCAGGCAGCAATCCGCCATTTTATATGGTCCACAAACAGCTCGTCAGCCAATCAAGTGCAATAATATACACCCGTCTGCAGTACCAAATCTAGCAGGAATTGCATAATTTTAGCAACATTCAAGTGAGAGGCTTCGGTTGGTCATAATCATAGAGTATGTCACCAGCAGGGGGCTTATTATAATCTGCCTAGTAACAGCTTAGTCATGACGGCTAACAACTTCCTGCAACCATGTTGGGTAGAAAGTGAATTATAAGCTGATTCATGCAAATAACGCAAATATTTGCATTGCAATGCATGTCATTGAAAAGAATTATACGCCAATCGCGGATGATACATGCAAAAATATTTGGAAAAATGAAGCAGGACCTCAGATGTTTGTTTCTGCATACGATCACTTTAAATGGAAACTGCTCCATTCACTACCTTTTGTTGTTAAACTAATTCAAATTTTCTATGCAAAAAATCTACTGAAAAACGCACGGGTGGAAACGTAGCCTAACTAGTACTGACAGACCTGGAGAAAGAAGAAAGTTCCACACAATGTTTGTAGCAAAGTATAAATCTGCCTTTATTGAATCAGGTTTAAAATCACACTGCCAGGTTACTGACATGGTTGGGCCTCACAATGGTCCTTAATCATAGTCCTCCTGACAGGCCATGTTTCCAGGTAACATGCCAGGTGTTTTAATGATAGCATTTTCAAAAGAACCACAATGGTTTGTTTTCTTAGCCTGTGACACCGTGGGAGAGCCCAGCAAAGTACTCATTTAGTGGTTTGGTATTTGGATTTGAATATTATGTTTTATAATATAAAAACTTAAAAAAAACACTGAATATGCTTATGTTTATTAAAAAACAGAGGAATTCAAGAAAGGGCATATTCACAGTGGGACGTTGCGGTTTAATGCAATGTTAAAGTCGCAATGTGTCTGCGTTAAGAGGTAACGCACTGTAAGCAGTGAGTTACCACAACAAAACATTTTCAACGCGACGATAATGTCGCGCTGTGAACGGCGCATAGGATTATCATTGCAGTGCGGTAAGCTGCGTTATAAAGTTTTTAATGCAGCTGCACAACGTGGTACTGTGGTCTGTGAATGTGACCAAACAGAACCAGAATCAGAATCAATTTTATTTCACCAAGTAAGTTTGCACCTACAAGGAATTTGTCTTGGCAGTTGCTTAACAAACGCAAACAAAAACAATACAAGGACAGACAGTGTGCATATTACAAGTCAAGGACATTTATGCAAGTATAGTGGCAGTAAGCAACGTGAGACTTGTTCATTTACAGTTCTGTGCTGATTACTATCAAGTCCTTGCAGCTCTAATGTGGTTCAGCATTAAGTATGGCTACTGCTTGAGGAAAAAAGCTGTTCCGGTGTCTAGAGGTTTTGGTAGCGATTGACCGGAATCTTACTCCTGAAGGCATGCGCTGGAAGATGGAGTGAACTGGGTGAGAGAGGTCAGAGGCAATTTTGGTTGCTCTCTTTCTGCACCTGCTAGAGTAAAGATCCTGCAGGGAAGGTAAGCTACAGCCAATTATCCTTTCCGCTGTTCGGATGATGCAGGAAAAGATGGGCACAGATCTGGCAGAGGTGCTGGAGGATTGTGCTCTCTAGTATAGATAGAACTGAACTAGAGGCACACAAAGCTGTAATAAATCCGCTTTCAGGTATATGGCCCAGGTCCACTGTGCCTCTGGTTTTGAAGTCCAGACTGTACAACTTTCAATATTGCAAGGCTGAATTTCCAATTGCTTAATTGCTTATTATTATGTGAAATAGTTTTTTTTTTTTGTTTTTTTTAAAGATCTTGCTGACTATGCAGCAGTAGCCACTTGTTAATGTTCATAGCAAAAACCTGCTGCAGGTGTTTTCTAGAAAGGACAAGAGATGGTTACTGCTGATGGCGCATGGTCAGAAATGAAATATTTCTTGCTTTCCACCATTTCAAACTCTCGATCATTTTTAGCTCTCTGGGTTATCTAAAGCTTTCTCCTTTCTAAGGTATCTGCATTTTTCCCTACAGATACACTTTAAAAGTGCTTCAGAAGAAAAAAATACACCTCTTCTCCTTAGGTTTCCTTACATAGCAAGCTTTATGTATTTATTTATTGATTTTTGCATACAGAACTTCCCTTAAATGTGATCTGAAATAAAATGTGGGGTCATTACTAATGGCCTCCTCCCATATATTAAATATTCAATTTCCCCCTCTAAACCCCCCCCCCCCCCTTTCCTTTTACCCTCTAATGTAATTAGCCTTTCTCCCTTATCGGATTTTGCTTGACCTCTTTTGACTAGGTTGATCATGAAGTCTTGCTTTACAGGCTGCAGGCATAGATGGCTTAGTTCTCGAGTTGGTCACCCCCTTCTTGGGCAGAACACAAAGGGTATCCTTCCTCTGGGCCTTCCCTGTCCAACCCTGTACCACTAAAATAAGGTGTGCTCAATACTATTCCATTTGCTGTTCATTATATACATGCTACCACTTGGAAAAATTGTCCAAAAGCATGGTCTGCCTGACATACCACTGCTATGCTGATGACACTTAACTATGTTTATCAATAAAACCTGGTGTGACAGACCCTACTCCACAAATAAATGTATGCTTAACCGAGCTTCAGAACTGGATGAATGATAATTAGCTATAACCAAATTCTGACAAAAGTTCTTTTCATCGGAGGTCAGCGCTCAACAATAAAGCAAATAATTTTAAAGACTTTTCTTAGCGTCGCGCTGTGAATACGACTGTCATGGCAAATCGGATCTTTAAGATCCTTGACAACTCCAGTGCAAGGTATCACGATCATTTGAATTCTCGTCTCACCGTCGAGTAACATTGTACATACCCGTCGGCCGGAAGATGGAGGAAGATGGTTCGGCGGAGCGCTTGTCATCAGGGAGACGTTGCTGGATCCATCTCCCTGCAACGCAAGGTGAGTAAATAGCTTAACCACTCAAAGGAAACATCCAAGCAAATACAAAAATAAAGATCCACTTACCTGGGGCTTCCTCCAGCCCCTTACAGCCGTCCTGTGCCCTCGCCGCAGCTCTGGGGGCTGGGGTCTCCTGCGCTGGCAAAGCCAACCTCGCCAGGGCAGGTTCCAAGTCGGCTGCTGCTGCATTCCACCGCGGGTCACATGGTCTTGCTGACATCAATAGGACAGTACTGCGCAGGCGAACCTCTACTTCAAAGCATAATCTCTGTGTAAAATTTCAATGCGTTCATGTCCTTCAAAATCTGCTTTCACAGATCAACAGGGAAATGTGCACATCACATCAGAGCCAATGCATACAGTAGCAGTAAAAAGAATGTGAATCCTTTGGAATTATATCGATTTCTGCACAAATTGGTCATACAATGTGATTTGATCTTTATCTAAGTTACAACAATAGACAATCACAGTCTGCTTAAACTAATACCACACAAATAATTAAATGTTTCCATGTTTTTATTGAATACAGCATGTAAACATTCACAGTGCAAGAGGAAAAGGTATGTGAACCCCTAGACTAATGACATCTCCAAGAGCTAATTGGAGTGAGGTGTCTGCCAGCTGGAGTCCAATCAATGAAATGACATTAGAGGTGTTATTTACAGCTGCCCTATAAAAAACACACACCAATTTTGGGTTTGCTTTTCCCAAGAAGCATTGCCTGGTGTGATTGATGCCTCGCACAAAAGAGCTCTCAGAACACCCACGATTAAGAATTGTTGACTTGGTTAATGCTGGAAAGGGTTATAAAGATATCTCCGAAAGCCCTGCAGTTCATCAGTCCACAGTAAGACAAATTGTCTATAAATGGAGAAAGTTCAGCACTGCTGCTACTCTCCCTAGGGGTGGCCGTCCTGTAAAGATGACTGCAAGAGCACAGCACAGAATGCTCAATGAGGTGAAGGAGAATCCTAGAGTGCCAGCTATAGACTTACAAAAGTCTCTGCCATATGCTAACATCCCTGTTAGCAAATCTATGATATGTAAAACACTAAACAAGAATGAAGTTCATGGGAGGATACCACAGAGAAAGCCACTGCTGTCTAAAAAACATTGCTACATGTTTAAAATTTGCAAAACGGCACCTGGATGTTCCACAGCAGTACTGGCAACATATTCTGTGGACAGATGAAACAAAAGTTGAGTTGTTTGGAAGAAACACGCAACACTATGGGCCTGATTCACTGTTCGGTGCTAACCTAGTTAGCATGCCTTAAGGCTTTGGGCGTGCTAACTAGGGTGCTAAGCAGTTAGCACGCACCAAGCTAAATAAGATCTCACGCAAAGTCCCGTTCGCAAAACTTTGTGCACGCAGAGTCCACGTCACACCAGGTGCGACAAAAACGGGGCACCCTATGCGCCTATAAGGTCGCATTGGATGTGCCCTAAACGGCGCACCCATGCAACATTTAGGGTGCATCCAATGCGACCTTATAGGTGCATAGGGTGCACCGTTCGCGTGCACTGGCCTTTGCACGTGCAAAATTTTGCGCACGGGACTTTGTGCGCGATCGCTAATTAGTGCACAAAGAGGTTTTAGGCGTGATAAAGTGCTTTTCACAAGCATGCTAACAGTTAGCACCGCTTTGTGAATTAAGCCCTATGTGAGGAGCAAATGAAACACAGAACACCAACATCAAAACCTCATCCCAACTGTGAAGTATGGTGGTGGGGGCATCATGGTTTGGGGCTGCTTTGCTGCGTCAGGGGCCTGGACTGATTGTTATCATTGAAGGAACAATTAATTCCCAAGTTTATCAAGACATTTTGCAGGAGAGCCTAAGGCCATCTTGTCCACCAGCTGAAGCTCAGCAGAAGATGGGTGTTGCAACAGGACAATGACCCAAAGCATAGAAGTAAATCAACTACAGAATGACTTAAACAGAAGAAAATATGCCTTCTGGAGTGGCCCAGCCAGAGCCCTGACCTCAACCTGATTGAGATTCTGTGGCATGATCTCAAGAAAGCGATTTACACCAGACATCCCAAGAATAATGCTAAATTTGAAACAGTTTGTAAAGAGGAATAGTCAAAAATTACTCCTTACCGTTGTGCACTTCTGATCTACAACTACAGGAAACGTTTGGTTGAAATCATTGCTACCAAAAGAGGTTCAACCAGTTAGTAAATCCAAGGGTTCTTAAACAATTAGATGTTTCCATGTTTTTATTGAACACACCATGTAAACATTCACAGTATAGGTGGAAAAGGTGATAATTAAACATGGAAACATTTAATGATTTGTGTGGTATTAGTTTAAGCAGACTGTGATTGTCTATTGTTGTGACTTAGATGAAGGTCAGATCACATTTTATGACCAAAATACATATAATTTCAAAGGGTTCACATACTTTTTACTGCTACTGTATATGCATATGTTTTATCCCTCCCCCACAAAAAAAGAATGAATAAACAGCAACAAATCAAAAATAGTAAAACAAAAAAATAAGCTGAGGTCCCTGTTGCTGCAATCATATCATCGGTGGTGGAAGGAAGATGGCACCACAAACAATCGCAATAGGTTACTGTGCTTGCCAGAGATTGCCAGAGGGAGATTGTTCTTGTGGTTCTTCCTCTCCCTCACCCATAGCTGAATATCGCAGCATGTTTGCAGGGAAATGGGAATGCTCATTAGATTCCAGCCCTTTGCCACTGCTAATGTACATTTATTTTAACAGACTTTTTACTTTTTGTGTATAACTATTCATTTTGGTTATGCACTCAGATCTGAGGTTACTTTCTATGTGCCAGGTCTGTGCTTTTAGTCTCTGTCCAGCTGGCACAAACAGTTTTGCATGACTTATAATTTTTTATAGCATTGCTTTAAATGTGATGCATAACTTTTATAAATGTAGAATATTTTGCTTCGCTTATTTTGAAAGGACATTTCCTAATGTTTTTATATAAAAATGTAATAACGCATTAAGTGAATGTTAGGCATCTAATCAATGAGCATTTAACATGTTTTAAAAAATAGGTACAGTTGTTTTATTTATACATTAGCTCAACAGACAAAGGCCCGAATGTTACTAATGCCCTCAGACCTCAGACCTTATTGATTGAATGAGTGCCTGTCAGATGATTTATAATATTTCATGTGATTAACAGAGTTTACACTGACAAAGATTAATATGACAAAGCTGGGCAGGAAATCAGATCATGGAAATGGATGAAGAGTATAATTTGGCAACTAATGCCTAGAAAGCTACTTTAAAGCTCCCATAGTGGATTAGACAACACAAGACTTCTCTCTAATTAGTTTTCATTACCAATTGGCCACCTACTTCAAAAACAGCTACCAGTTTGGCACCCAGCAAATAATTCTGTCATCACTTGTTTTATGGCTGAGGAAAGTTCCTGAGTTTTACAGCTGAATGCGAAGCACTGCAAATGAAAAAGACAGGTCTGAAAAGTTCAGCTGTGAGAACTGGTTAGCACCAGGGGGTGGGAGGTGCAGGAAATGGGACAGTTCAGACATGTTAGCATTAGTTGATAAAATGACATAATAGAGTATTGGTAGAATCCAGGCAGCTTTATGGAAGTTCAGTTGGTCTTCCTCCAGTTAAATGGAAGCTGCACAGAGTCTGTGGTTGCAATACTGGTCTAGTCTCCAAATTGGAAGACCAAGCAATAACAGTGTACATACTGGGGCCAGAAGCATTATCCATGTGGTTTTTAGCCTTGTGCGGAGAATTATTTCTCCCCTAGTATGTTATTCTATATGCTGTGAACCCAGGGATTTGAGTGATAATCCTCACTGCTGTCAGTGGGGATTTTTGGCCAAAGCCACCAGATCTAAATATAACACATTTTCTTCAACTCTATATTGTGGTGCAAATTGCCATAAATCAGCTTATATGCATGAAAAGTGCTCTTTTCTTTCTTTGGTCCTGCTGGCTGGAAAAATAGAGGGAGGAATTGGCATCTAATTAGAAAAATATTATTTTAACTATAAGCTTGCAAAGTATAACATTTCAAAATGGTTCAACCTATATAAAGTTTTGCACTGGCTTTACTTTTTAAAACTCTTTAAGTGTAGACAGATTCTGATTTTGTTTAAGGACTGCCTGATAATTTACAGTGAATTTCATCACAAACTTTTACAATAATTATTCCAAGATTTATAAATGTATTTCTTGTTTAACCCAGAAAGCTCGGGAATTCTGCACACTACTCACGCTAACTTCCAGATTGCTTCATATGATTGCAGCAACCATAGGATTAATGGTAATGTTGTTTTAATTACCTTCAGTTGCCATCTAGAATCTCTGACGTGAGAGACATAAGATTGCCAGTCTATAAATGGGACAAAATGCAGTTCCCCTATACAGAGACTCGGACTGGTTTATATCACTCGTCACTAAAATAGCAAAGCTCGGTGAACATGTTGTTTAGTAGATTCATCATAACATGTATAAAGGCATGCATCATTATGTAATTAGGCTGAACGTTCCTACCAATACATCCTAAAACATGTTAGCACTAAACAAGTTATTATTTTTACCCAATATGTTCATATATTTAATCCATCCAAAGGAATCCATCTAAAATTGAAGGTGTGCACACAATCTGCTCTCTTGTATGAGGGTAGTCTGATGATGAATCAGCATACTGTCTGTCATTAATATGCTTTGGTAAGCAAGCAAGGTATTTATAGATTAGAATTTTGAAAGAAACCTAGAGAAAATATGCATACTTACCGAAGACATGGGCTTTTTTTCCTACTGCAGCTGCTTTTCTCTCAATTCATGAGAGCCAGTGCTGCATAAGTGCCCATTCTATGGAGCCATGCTGGCCCTTACCCACCCTCATGAAATGGTGTGGTCCTCCACCCATTTGAGTGGGTTGGGTAAAAGTGTATGGAGGCAGGCAGCGTTATGTTATGTGTCCATACATGGTCAGTACAGAGAGTGCACTAGGAATGAAGTGCCAGGAAAAGGTTCTCCAGCACTAGAGCTAGAGATTCCAATGTGCGGGCAGGTAGCAAACATGCCTCCAGTATTATCTCCATCCCCAGTACAATAACCAGATGTGTCCCCATACAGTGATAAGCAGCCTCCCTCCCCATTATAATAGCAAGATGTGCTCCCCCTAGTATAATAGCCATATGTTCCCCCTCCACAGTATAATTGGCAGATGTGCCCCCTAATCACCCCTTCCTCCCCAGTATAGTAGCCAAATGTGCCCCCTAATCCCCGCTCCCTCTCCAGGATTGTAGCCAGATGTGCCCCTTAATTCCCACTCCCTCCCCAGGGGAGTAGCCAGCTGTGCCCCCTCCCCCAGTATATTAGCCGTAGATTTCTCCCCCTCCCTCCCCAGTATTGAAGTCAGATGTGCCCCCCTCCTTTCCCTCAGTATAATAGCCAAATGTACCCCTCCCACCCTTCCCAGTATAGTAACCAGATGAGCCTCCAAATGCCCCACCTCTTCCCTCCCCCCAAGTTACTGAGCACTGCGAGCGGGCAGCACACACTCACCATTTCTGGTCTGGGTTCTGTAATAAATCACCTTTAGCTCCGGCACCAGCAACTCATCAGAGCTGCAACTCACAGCGACAGCATACAGGAGATAGAGCGGAGACAGCCTTCTTCACCTTTCAAAGGGGTTTATTAAGCATCTTGTGTTACAGTTTGATTTCTTCAAAGTATAAATAGTCTTTCCTATGTCCTATGTACATCACATATATTTACAGCATACATACAGGAAGCTAGTATTCTAACTAGGAAGCATAGAGAGCCGGATAGCTGGAAAGTAGAGTGCCCCCCTTTTCCCTCCGTGCTCCCTCTTTATATGAACCAGAAAGAGTTAAATGTGACCTCACTGAGCCATCTATGATTGGTTCAGATCCCTTGTGATGTCAGGACACACACCTACTCGATTAATATTCAATAAGATATTATGCCCTAGTTGCAAGAATGTTATGTTTTATAAATATGGCCCATGTTGATTGTTCCCGTAGTCCATTTGTCTGGGGCAGTGTAGGCCTAAGACCTTGGACTAGGAACATCTTCTCAGTATCTGCTTGTATCATTTGCTTCAAGCAGACACTGAGATGCTTCTGCCTGCATCACGAAAACCTCTATTTAAAGGTATATTCTGCGAACAAGCCTTTTACCTAAAACTCAGTCCAAATAACTGTGGCCTACTTAAATTATAACAGGTTCCAGGCACTGGAGGTAATGTCTATCTTCTCTGTAGTGTTGCTGCTCTCTACTTCCTGCTTCTCAGATCGGGCACTAGAGCCAAAACTGAGAAGCAAGAAGTGCAAAGCAGCAGAACTACAGTAGAGTAGAGAGATGTGCCCTCCAACGCCTGGAACCCAAAGGAGGTAAGTGTTTACTACCTGTAATCCTCCCCCCTGGGCCCCATAATGCTGCGGAGGGGACCTATCCCATCTCTAAATAAACAACAAAACTTAGGTCAAATTTGTAATGCGACAAAGGCCCTCCTGGCTGGGACTTGGAGATCAGCCCCTCCCTCTAGAGTGTTCTTAATTAATAATGTATATACAGTAGATACATCATGGAGAAACTTACCTCCTCTCCCCAGGAAACGTCCTCCTCATTGGTCTGGGATGCCTGGTCTGCATGGGCAAGACTCCACATTGCATAATGATATTTACTGCTCTACTATTTCACTTCAATTTTATTGTTGCTTGTTGGTTGTGCACAGAATCTCAGTTTTAATTGTAATGGGGTTTATTGCATTCATCTTACCCATTTTATGCATCTTACATGTTCTTTTGTATAATTTTCCCTATTGTTGTTTTTGTTATGAAATCTGGTATGCAACACCTGTGCAGCTGTGCAATAGTCTCCTTTTGTTATTTTTTTTTTTTAATTTCTAATAAAAAATAGGAACAGTTGCCAGCTGTATAACATATCCAAAGCTGTAAGGTGATTGCTTTTACAAAAAATAAATATACTGTTCATTATCTCTCATAAAGGGATACTTGCTATAATAATGCCTGTGTTCTGTGCAGGAGTTCAGGTCCACTGTACAGGCAGATGACCATCCATATAGGACAGTCTGACTATTAGCATAGTTTAAAAGGAACTACATAGGAAGCTTCCACATATCTCCACATCTCTCACTCCAGGGTCATTTTAAGTGTGTGTGGAGGAGGCTTAAGGGTAGAAAGCAGGGTAACAGTAAAAAAGGGCGCAGGAGGCTAGTGGACAAATCGGGTGCCGCCATTCACTCTCATAATAAATATCGTTTAATGGGCGCCCGATAGGAAAAAAGGGCGCCGGAGAAAAATAACGTTTTAAAAGCGGCGCCCGGAGACTTAATGTTTTATTACTGCTTCTCATGATTACACATTATTTAATGATTTATAATTTTTTTAATATTATTTTTAAACGAAAAACAGTACAATATTTTTTCAAACATTATTTTTAAACCAAAAACAGTACAATTTTTTTTTTACATTATTTTTAAACGAAAAAAACGCCCAATATGTTTTTCAAACGTTATTAATGCTTATCACAGGGGGGTCTTAGGTTTAGGCACCACCAGGGGGGTCTTAGGTTTAGGCACCAACAGGGGGGTGTTAGGTTTATGCACCAACAGGGGGGTCTTAGGTTTAGGCACCAACAGGGGGGTCTTAGGTTTAGGCACCAACAGGGGGGTCTTAGGTTTAGGCACCAACAGGGGGTCTTAGGTTTAGGCACCAACAGGGGGGTCTTAGGTTTAGGCACCAACAGGGGGGTCTTAGGTTTAGGCACCAACAGGGGGTCTTAGGTTTAGGCACCAACAGGGGGGTCTTAGGTTTAGGCACCAACAGGGGGTCTTAGGTTTAGGCACCAACAGGGGGGTCTTAGGTTTAGGCATCAACAGGGGGGTCTAGGGGTTAGGGGTAGGTACAGGAAGGGTTACTTAGTAATTTTTTTTTTAAACGTTATTATACGTTTCACTATTTAAACGAAAGATTAACGTTTTTACAACTGCCAATTTAATGCACATTATTTAATGATTTATAACTTTATAAAACATTAATTTTAAACGAAATACAGTACAATACATTTTTAAACGTTATTCATGCTTATCGTTTAAAACCCCGCGCCCTTTTTTCCCAGCGCCCCTGTTTAACGTACGCAGAAAGCAGGGCCAGTTTTATACTTTTTGCTGCCTGAGACAAACTTGTGAGGATGACCCTCCCCCGCCCCCCCCCCCCCCCTTTTTTGGAAATTGATGAAGAGCCATGGGTGGGTGTGGCGCGTACATCAAAAAAGGGCATTGGGAAAAAAGGACGCGTGGTGTAAACGATAAGCAGTATTATCGTTTATAAAAATATTGTGTAGAATTTCGTTTACAAATAGTGTTTTAAGAATTTATAAATCATTAAATAATGTGTATGAAATCGGCAATTCTTAAAACGTTATTCTTCCCTGTTTCTAAACTGAAACTTATAATTACGTTCATAATAAAATGTGTAAATATTGTTTATAACAATGATATTAACCACTTAAGCCCACAGGGTTGAAATTTTTTTACATCCAAGCAACTTTCACCTCCCATTCATTTGCCAATAACTTTATCACCACTCATCACAATGAATTGATCTATATCTTGTTTTTTCCACCACCAATTAGGCTTTCTGTGGTACATTTCGCTAAGAGCCACTTTACTGTAAATGCATTTTAACAGGAAGAATAAGAAAAAAACGGAAAAAATTCATTATTTCTCCGTTTTCAGCCATTATAGTTTTAAAATAATACATGCCTCCATAATTAAAACTCACGTATTGTATTTGCCTATATGCCCCGGGTATTACACCGTTAAAATTATGTCCCTATCACAATGTATGGCGGCAATATTTTATTTGGAAATAAAGGTGCATTTTTTCAATTTGCGTCCATCACTATTTAGAAGCCCATAATTTATTAAATCATATTGATATACTCCTTTGACATGCATATTTAAAAAGTTCAGACCCTTAGGTAACTATTTATGTTTTTTTTTTTTTTATTATTGTAATTTTTTTTTTTTTAATTTAAACTTGTATGTGGGTATTTTTTGGTGTGGGAGGTAAACAGGGTTTTTTTTAATGTATTTAAATGTTTTTTAATGTATTTAAATGTGTTTATTTAATACTGTGTGTTTTTGGTGTAATTTGCTATTTGGCCACAAGATGGCCACAGTCAAAAAGTCCTGGGAGCGACCGATCTCGCTCCCAGGCAGAAGAAAGGAGACCAGAGCTCAGAAAAGCCGCAGCGTCTGAAGAGACGCTGTCTGCTTTTCTCCGGGTGGGTCCGATCAGCGAAAGGGATTTATAATCCCTTTCACTGATCGGTGGGCTAGCGGCCAGCAGCGGGGGCGCGCACGGGGGGGCCCGCGGGAGCGTGCGCGACCCGCGGGAGTGCGCGCAGCCTAACTGGACGAAAATTTTCGGCCAGTTAGGCTTAAGTGGTTAATATACGGCAAGTACATTCATAATAACTGTTGATTAGTATTTTTAAAATTGTACTAAAACTATACCTAACCTAACCTAACTATACCTAACCCTACTCTTACACAGAACCCTCCCTGTACCTATCCCTAACCCCTAGACCCCCTGGTGGTGCCTAAACCTAAGACCCCCCTGGTGGTGCCTAAACCTAAGACCCCCCCTGGTGGTGCCTAAACCTAAGACTCCCCTCGTTGTGCCTAAACCTAAGACCCCCCTGGTGGTGCTTAAGCCTAAGACCACCCTGGGGGTGCCTAAACCTAAGACCCCCCTGGTGGTGCCTAAACCTAAGACTCCCCTGGTGGTGCCTAAGTCTAAGACCCCCCTGTTGGTGCCTAAACCTAAGACCCCCCTGGTGGTGCCTAAACCTAAGACCCCCCTGGTGGTGCCTAAACCTAAGACCCCCTATGGATAATAATGTTTTACAAACATTAATAAATAAAAAATTTAAATAAAAAACTGTAAATATTTTTTTGGGGTGGATAATAATGTTTTAGAAATGTTTTACAAATAGTAATTGTAAAAAATATATTGCAATTTACGTTACGTACTGATCGCTTTATTTTGTGAACAATAATGTTTTAAAAATAGTAAGGGTTAAAATGTTAAATAATGTTTTAATTAAACAGGATAAATATGTTTAGTATTTTTACAAACGTTATTCGTCACGGGCTCATTTTTTAAACTTAAATCATCACAAGCACAGTTATAAAACATTAAAAATCTCCGTTTGTAAAACGTTAATAATCTCCGGCGCCCTTTTTTCCCTGTTCCCATTAAACGATATTTATAATGGGAGTGAATGGGGCGCCCTTTTTGTCCACTTGTCTCATGCGCCCAAATCTCCTGCTTCCATGTGTGGCTGCATATGATGTGGCTATTTCAAAGCCACATGGGGTTTCCAGCATACGATATGTTGGAGATGTGTGCGGCAATTTGAGCCAGATATGGAATTCAGCTTTTTAAGCTACATTATTTAGAATAGAGACATCATTCTCAATTTGATGTATTTAGTGTTATTATTTATATTTGTTTTTATACAGTGGAATCATAATACTATTACGGGCAGGTTCACATGGGCTTCTGCCGGCAGCTGTGCAAGTCGTTTACAGCTGGGAATAAATGCTCCTCGCATTGAAATGCATGGCAGTGTTCATTTCAATGCCTTTACCATTCATTCCTGCCCACTGCAGGAACTTCAAAGTTGCTGCATGTAGTGTCCCATGGGGTAAAAATGCGATACAATGATGGAATGTCTGCAGATGTTTGGCATCGGCTAAAGGCGCTGCCTGCCAGGGCTGGCACTACAATTAAAGCAAGGGGGGCAATTGTCCTAGGACCCAGAGCCCAGGGGTCCCCCAAGCATGTTCCATCTTCACCCATTTCAAAATTGCATTTCTCCCGCCAGCTGCTGTATGTACCGCAGCTCTTGGTTGGGGAAGCAGAGGCAGGTAGGGGAAGGAGGAAGGGCCTCCCTGAGTTCCCCGCCCCTCACCTGCCCATATGCGGAGCGATGCGAGCAGAAGTGACAGTTCAACTCACCTGTCAGTGCCACCAGGAACTTCAGCAAGTCTTCTCACCGTTGCACAGTTCTGTATCTCCTCTCTGCTGCCCCTTAGCGATGCCTCTCATTACTGCACTACTAGAGGAGACAGCGAGGAAATACAGAACTGTGCGATAGGGAGAAGACTTGCTGAAGTTCCTGGTGGTGCTGACAGGGGAGTTGTACTGTCACTTTCACTCGCATTGCTCTGTGGAAGAGGCTACCTACAACAAGGGGACATCTTGCTATCTATACTAAGGGAGACTACGTAATACTGGGGGGTACAGCTGTTAATTTATACCTGGGGGGCTACCTAATCCTTGGGGGCACTTCTGACTATTTATACTGGGAGGGAGGCTACCTAATCCTGGGGGGCATATCTGGCTATCTATACTGGAGGGATACCTAATCCTTGGGGGCACATCTGGCCATCTATCCTGGGAGGGAGGCTAACCAATCCTGGGGGGCACATCTGGCTATCTCTACTGGGGGGCTACCTAATACTTAAGGGCACATCTGGCTAAATGGGGGGGGGAAGGTTACCTAATTCTGGGGGACACATCTGGTTATCTATCCTGGGACTACCTAATCCGGGGGGGGGGGGGGGGGGCTCTGGCTATCTATCTTGGGGGGGGGGCTACCTAATCCTCCTTGCAGGTACATTTGGCTATCTATACTGGGGTGGGGAGGCTACCTAACACTGGGAGCATATCTAGCTAGCTATCTGGGGGAGGGGGGGAGCTACCTACAGCCAGTGATGGAGGGGGTTGGTCAAGAGGGCCCCAAGTTACTTTATCCCTGGGGCCGCAGAGGTCCATGTGAATCGGTCATTAAATATGTAATTCTTTTCCAAGCAGCTTTCAAACAAATATCATTACCGTAGTAATGCACATCAACAGTAGGATCAATTTGGTCTCAATAAGTCTCAATAAGCCAACCAAATGTGGAAGAACATTTAAAACGTGTGCAGATAATAGATCTGGTGGAATCCAGATCCTGAAACATATAAACCCCAAGGAAAGAATGTTAACCACTTACCCAGAATGGTGTACAGTAGAATTCAGATAAAAATAATTGAGAATCAATTACTCCTCCCATTGCTCCACCATTGCAGCTTCCCTCTGTAAAACCCTCCACTGGCTTCCTATCTGCTTCAAAATCACTTTGAAGAAACCCTGTCTGGCCCACAAATACACCCACAAATCTTGCCTGACTTACATTTTTAAACTCGTTCACAGAGTTTTCCCTCTCCGATCCTCCAACAACCTACACCTTAATGCCCTGTATATTACCAACTCCCATATGCAACTCCAGGATTTCTTTAGAGCTGCCCCTACTCTCTGGAACTTCCTTTCACCCCTATCAGGCTCCCCCTCCCCCTTCAACACCTTCAAGGAATCCCTACATAGGCACTTGTTCACGCTGGCCTTCCCACCTTCACGAATACTCTAACCATCTCTGCTTAGCACCCACTCTTCAGTCTCCTACCTAGTTTGTCCCTACCCCTCCCTTCAGTTTGTAAGCGTTTAGAAAGGTCCTCCCACCTTGTGTATCCAATTTGATTACACATCCTCATAATCACGCTCCCATACTATTGGCTGACTTAAATTTCCGGGTCTATAAGACCATCAATCTATTGACTACATGAGCAACTCCTCGCACATTTATGCCATTCGCCTGTGCTGCGTGATCTGGTATTCTTGTATTCATGTTTTGAAGTAGTGATGTCTGTCACCCCTAGTTACCAATGTCTTTCTCCCTATATATTGTTCAGCATAGCGTAATATGTTGGTGCTTTATAAATAAAATAAATAACAAAAATAAAGTACATTACTCAGTGTCCAGATTTCATTATGGTATTAGGAGTGGAGCCCTAACAATTTTTTCTCGCCTGCCACAATGCTGTTATGGCTTCCTAAGAAAGCTGCAGATATCAGAATATCTTGTCCTAGCTCTGTCCCTGGGGAAAAAAAGGAGTTAATAGGAACGGTGCCCTCAGCTTGCCTGGCACATAGAGAAGTGTAGTGCTGGCAAGCAGCCAAGATAATCACGGTTGAATTGAGCTTTCTCTGTCCCTGAAGAGCCTTTACAAATTATTGGGCAACAGCTAGAGTTCAAGAGGGCGCAGTCTAATGGGAGCCTGTATGATTACAATGAGCAGGAGTCTGCTCTTGTGCCGCTATGTGCCTGTCCTCTTGTCCTGCACCATCAAGCAGTGCAGTTTCACTGTGCACATTTATGTTGTGGCCCGACACTTCTTCACCCTTTGTTTTCCTAGCTGCACCCTTCCTGTCTCCCAGTTTTAATCTTCTCATCATTTCTCATTTTGTATTTTCTTCTTCTGCTTTATGGTACAGATGCTCAGCAGTTATTATTAGCAATCATAAGGCTGAAGAACAGTAAAGCTAAACTGAAAGCCTCAAGCATCAAGAAAAAAATAAAATGCCTTTCTGAACATGTTTCAGTTTAGGGGGAACAGTTTTGCCCTCTGTGAAGTGGACCTACATTAATGCTATTCTGAAGTTAATTCGGTTTTCCAGGTCTTGAATATAATTATTTCCCTGTAAATATGAAGAACAGCTGCCTGTTAGTTGCAAAGTGTTACTAATAGCCAAGGAAGCTGAGGCTGACCTACTTGACATTGCACATTAGTTCTGCTTCACTGCTGCTCTGCTTTGATGTCAGCCTTTTTTCCCTTACCAAATGTGACTTGAAAATCACATTTGTGTTTCTTTTGAAGCAGTTTTTCTCTGTGACTGCTGCCCAGGAGGACTTAGATTGGCTGGTGGTGTGAGTGCTGTGCTTACACACTACACATGACATAGAGATAATAGCAGATGAGTGTTCTCTTTAAGCCAGCTACCACTTAGTGAGTGCCCCGTTCTGTCTTCCAGTTGTCTGTATATTTATAATTTTTAGAACATTTGAATCACGCTAGAGGGGGGGACTAATCTGTACATCTGAGGATGTTAGAATTACTAATAACATTAGACAGGATTGGCTAGTCAGTGTATGTCCAACTGTGCATGTTCACCAGCATGATCAGAGGCGTAGCTAGGTTTTTCAGCACCCAGGGACAAAGACAGTTTTTGCTCCCCCCTCCGGACAAATTGGGCATGGCCATGCAGCAGAATGTGGTCATGGGTGGAGCCAAATGTACAAATGCTGTTTAGATAGCCAGATTTGCCCCCTTCCCCTGTTTAGATAGACAAATGTGCCCCCTTTAGATTGCCAGATATGCCTCCTTTCCCCTCATTTAGATATCTAGATGTACCCCCTATAGTTAGCCAGAGGTTCCCCCCATGTTATGCTGCTGTTAACACTTCTGCACTCCTCTGCAGAGGGAGGGAGATAAACAGGGGCACTTCGAGCAGCCAGCGAGCTGCCCTCACTCACTTGGGGGTGCAGTGGCCATGCTCTGCGCCCCCTTACAGTGCTGCGCCCGGGGACATGTCCCCCCCCTGGGGTGGACTGACCATTCCGGCACTCGGGCATGGACCGATGGCCTGTGGTCAGTGAGGGGCCTGCCCTGGGGTGGCAGTGCAGTGAAGGGGGAGCAGCGGGCACAGCGGCAAGGAAGGGGGGCCATATCCTCCCTTCCCTCACCTTGGGGCTCCCCCTTCCTTGCTCCCCTCTCCAGAATTGTGCGGTGTGGCAGAGGGTGGCAAGGGTACACTTCCTATTCCAGGCGCCAATGAGCTCTTTGAGCCACTGCTCTGGTCTAGAGTAGACCAGAGCAGCAGCGCACGATTTACAGTATATAACCATGGATAAGCGGCCCCGTGAATAAGCCACCCTTACACACACACAGACACACACTTTTGGCCTAAAATTTGTGATCCCTCAAAAAACCGCCCGTCCTCCCAATGTGCCACACTAGCTGCATGTTGGAAACATTCCGGTGAGAGCATAGCTGCCTCTTCTCGCTTCGGGTTACATACTCACATCTCCCTTATTAACTTACTGCTAGAGCTCCAGGCTCACTGTCCTGTGACTACAGTAAGCTGGAGCTCTAGCAGACAGTTAAGAAGTAATAGTAAAGCCCCCATACATGCTATAATTACCAAATGTGTTAAGTATGTTAGGGATAATAGTGGGTTTTAATTGTCTTTTGTATCTGGTGCATAATGTTGAACCTTATTGTAATAAATATTTGTTGGTTGCTATGGGCAACAACACTACTACCTTGTTCGGCACCATATCAAAGTATAAGTAACTAGAAGAAACTAGAAGTGCTTTCCCCGAGACTGCCCGTTCCTTTTAAACAGCCAGTCAAGAGTTAACCCTGGACTCCACCCCTAGTGGGTGGAGTCCGCTGTCAATCCCATACTCAGCCTGTGATAGGCTGGCATCAGCATGGGATGGACTGACCAGCACAGTCTTTATTGCGCATGCCATTTTCCACTGACCTGTTCCCTTATTCTAAGGAGAACATTGATTTCTGTTCCCTGGCCATTATTTATCTTTAGGAAATATGAGAACACTTGATGTTTACCCCGCTGCAGCCAGTATGTCAGTACACCTTGAGCTGATACCGCACTCTGGCCTTGTGGGAGACACAGCACAATGTTCTACATTTTGCTTCTAGAAATGCCTTTATTTCTCTCCAAGTGAAATCCTCCTTAAAGATAAACTCTGCAGAGCAAGTCCTTTTACTGAGACCACTTATCTAAAGTAACTGAGGGCTTGGAATTCAAGCATATCATACTTAAATTCCAACACTTATTTTGTTAAGCCTAAGTGGTGTCACTTTCTGGAGTTGAGATCGAGAATAATAGTAGGAGCAAGAAAAAAAATGTTTTTTCATAAAGATCTTGCAAAAAAATAAACTACTGCACAACACCTTCTACATTCCGTCCATTTTTCTCTCGCACTTTTAACATAATTTCCTACTTTTAGAATACAATTTTACATCCTTCCCCACACTTTACACATCCTTTTCAGAATTACGTACATTTTTTTCCACACTCATTTCCTCCACATTTTGCACTTCATCATACACTCACACCACACTTTGCAGAACACTTCCCACACTGTGCACAACATTTCACACTCTGCAGGCTATATGCTGGTTTGGGAAAAAATTTTTTTTGCAGAGACAGGTCATTTAGTGCACAAAGTGTTGGTAATAGATGTGCAACATGTGGGAGTAATTATGCATTGTGTGAAGAGAAACTCTTGCGTTCAAAGTGTTGGAAAATACCTTACACCTTACACCTATAACCTTACCCAAATTCTCCTCCCAACACTCTCCATTATGTTGGAGGTCCTGTAACTCGCAGGGTTCTCTACTTCACATTACGTGGGATTGTCCATATATACAACCCTTTTGAATTCTTATCTTCAAAATAATTTCCTTGATAATAGGTCAAACAGTACCACCAAATTCTCTACTAGGACTTCTACTAGTGGGCCTGGACTCAATCCAAAACCCTTACAAAACTTGTGTCACACACATAATATGCGCTGCCTGACAACTCATACTATCCAATTGGAATGACACGACTATACCCTCCATTACACAATTACGCAATCTGATTGACCACAACCTTAAAATGGAATCACTTTTCCTCAGGCGTTCCCATCCAGGAAGAAACTTGGATCACTTACTAATCTCATGGGACTTGATAATCCCCCATTTACCAATGTTACCGGAATAATTACATCTTCCACGAGATTAAAACTAATGTTCCTCTACAAACTTTTCTCAAATGTTTCTGGCCCCTCCCCTCCCTTCCTTTATTTTTCCCCAACCCTTCACTCTGGTTTGGTAGACCACCCAACTTGCTGCCGATCGAGTCATATATTAAGAGACCTGATTCTGGTGCAGCTAAACTGTCAAAGTGTTACTATAAGTAGGAAAAGTTTCAACATATTATAGTTGTAATTAGCTGTATAATGACTTGGTTACTGTATTCTTCACTATAATTCACCTACCTTGTTGCTATAAGTTGATATATATATATATATATATATATATATATATATATCATATTCATTCAAATTTCACTATGTCTCTCATGTTTACAACGCTTGTTTATCTGTCATAATTGCCACCACTGTTTCATCTGTTATTTTTGAAATTCAATAAAAATTTATTGTAAAAAAAAAAAAAGTGTAGGAAAGAATGTGAAAGAGGAATCTGATGAAGGACTTATATGTGATGTAAAAACGTGTAAGGGAGGAATTGTGGTAAAAAGTGCAGAGTGTAATAAATGTTCTGTAGAGTGTGCAGTTAGTGAACAATGTGTGTGCAATAGGAGAACAGAGTGTGGGAAATTAAGTGCAGAGTGCTTGAAATTAAGTGCAAAATGTAGGAAAGGATGTGCAGAGTGCGAGAATAAGGGCCTGATTCACAAAGCAGTGCTAACAGTTAGCTCGCTGGTGGAAAGCCCTTTATCACGCCTAAACTCAGTTTAGGCATGATAAGTTTAGGTGTGATAAGTTTAGGTGTGATAAGTTTAGGCATGATAAGTTTAAGCACCAACTGGGTTAGCACCGCAGTGCACAGCTGATCAAAAGTTTTGCGCTAGCAAAGTCTGGTGCACTTTGCATAGAGTTTAATGGCGCTGCTTTGCGTGCGGGACTTTGCGCACGATCTAAACTTATCATGCCTAAACTTATCACGCCTAAACTTATCACGCCTAAACTGGCTTTTCACCAGCGTGGTGCAATGGTTATCACGCCTAAAGTCTCTAACTGGGTTAGCACCGCTTTGTGAATCGAACCCAAGATGTGCAGAGTGTGGGAAAAGTTTTGAAAAGTAGGGGAAAGGATTTGCACAGTGTGGAAAATGATGTTCAGAAAAGGTGAAGTGATGTTAAAAGGGTGGGGAGAAAATGTGCGGAGTTTGGGAATGTTGTGCAGTAGCATCCTGAACCATGAAACCCTGGCAGCAAACCCAATGCTTTTTCCAGGGATATATAAAGAGGTGCAATACCTACTGTACATTTGATGATCATAGCACATACAGGTGGCTTTGCAATTAACCACTAAAATAGGTGCCATGGGCATAAAATTAGCCCTTGTGTGGGAGCAAGGGCTTAGGAAGCCTGTCACTCTCCCTCTGCCCCTTTATGCAGCGCAGCATACAAACATGTCACCACAGCTCCATTCTCTCCTCTTCACTCTGCAGTGTGGTGGCGTGCACTGCTGTGCAGATGCAGTACGTGCCAGATGACTTGGACGCGCAGACACGAACCCATGCACAGGCACGGAAGACCCGACCCCCCAGCAGGGTTGCGATCATCCCGGGCAGCCAGCAGGACAACGTGGAGGACAATGGCTGTAGTGAGGGACTCAGACAGCTGCAAGGGGCTGGAAGAAGCCCCAGGTGAGTAAAAAATAGATTTGTGACTTCACTTTAGAAGTCCTTTAAGGAGGAGTGCTGGTGCAACCTGCAGCACTGCCAAGTAAAGAGGAAATTGTGTAGCCACGGCAATATAAGTATGTGCATGCTCTGCTGCTGCTCTCATTAAGAGGGGCCCGGGCTTTACAGGCAGGTGACACCCACAGCAGAGGGGAAAGGAGTTTTTGTTTAGCATGTGGCCCCACAATTTTTCAATAGGTGGAGATCATGCAGCTTAGTTATGCCCCTGGTCAGTGCTCTTAGATTCAAAGCAATTCATGGAAGTTTTTTTGATGAACATTTGGGGAACCATCACAATTTTAAGGGAATTTTTTTGTGAACATGTCAGACATTTTCTCGCTCATCCCCTGTAAGTTGAAGTGTGACCATGGGAACAGGCGTTACCCACTTGAGAAAAACCTAATTGCAAGTAAGCAACCGCTCAGTGCGTGTAATATCTTAGCCTGCTCACAAAATGTCCCGGGACTACACTTAGATGGCTCCCAGTTACCTCTGTTTGATTTTTTTTACCCTCTTTAAGTTTTCCTGATTTTCCTTTTTATATTGCTTTAAACACAACTACCCTCTTCTGTCACCAGTGGGGGTGAATTCCCTGGTGCTGAGAGGTCCAGTGCCCACCTGCACTTTCCTCTGGGTATCGCATGGTGGTGTAGGGGCCCCGGCCAGAGAAAAAACCCGGGGCCCCCAGCTGTCATGCGAACCAGTGTTTGTGATTTTAATTTATTAGATATTTATTTTTTGCAGCTTCCAGGATGCGGTTGACAGGTAAGTGGTTAGGGAGGGGACCGTGTTGGAGACCTGCCTGCATGGGGCGTCCCTGCTAGCGATTACAACCAACAGAAGCATCCCACCTGAATGCTTCCTAATTTATGCAATTCCTGCTAGATTTGGTATGGCACGCAAAGGATGTATAACAGTGCACCTGATTGGCTGACTGGCGCCTGCTGACCAAATAAAGGTAGGAAATTGCATTAGCTGGGAGCAAGCATTTCTTGATGTTCCTCTTCTGTCACCAATCCGGTAATAGTCAGTCCTTAACTATGTAAGTCTATGTCAAGAGTAGTGTTCCCTTTGTAAAGATAAGTAGAAGAAAGAGACTAGCTTCTGAGTTAATATAGTCAGTTTTAAGTAATTTATCTGGTTGTTGTTGGTAAATATAGGAACAGGTGGTGTGCTGTTAGGAAAAGTAGGAACAGACATGTTTTTTTTTTATTGTATTTAGCATTTGGTAGCTGTGCTGTGCATTACTGTGGATAAGTGGTCAGTGTACCGAAACATCTCAGTAAAGCAATTTGATTGTAACACCCAACAGTCCTTTTAAGAACGAATTAAAGTTTCCTTTCAGTTGCGTTATCATTTTGTTTAGTGAGCTCTGTTTTTGTCCTCATTAGTCTTATTTAATCTTCTTTTTTTTAAATAATGCCATCTGGTTATGTTTACATGTTTTCAATTGCTTTATTTTTTTGTTTCTGCCAGCAATGCAGCCTAGTCTACATATGTCAAGTTAATCTTCTAAAATAGTATTTTTTTTGGTGTCAAGCAAAACAAAAATGTCGTTAAAACTGCAACTCAGCTTTTGGCCTAGCCAACACTCATAGGCCCATATCCTGTTAACGTTTCTCTCGGGTTTTCTCCTAGTAGATCATTTTAACCCTTGTGAATAAAATACCCACCAAGCAAAAATCACTTACAATAACTTTGATATTACTTAGTAATGGGAGTGGAGCAACAGCAATCACTCACCTCTCCATACTCCACTTGCGCAGCCAAATCTTCAACTTTCCCTTCACTCTACATCTCATACTCTTCGGCTAGCATTTCTTGTCATATGCCTCGCTGGTAATATGCTAACACATGACATGATGAGACAAACCTGCTGGATAGAGAGATATGTACAGCTGCTGGAGGAGGCGGAGGTAAAGATTTGGTGCTGGAGTGGAGGAAAGGGAGTGACTGCTGCTTGCTTTTAGGGGGAGGGGGTTGCATATGACTAGTGAGATGGGAGTCATCTAGCTACCTATACTGAAAGGGGGGGGGGAGGTGTCATCAGTTTACCAATACAGAATGGGGGGGGGGGTTATCTGGCTACCTTTACTAAAAGGGGGGTCATCTCTGGCTAATTGTATTCAAGGAAAGGGATAATCTGGCTACCTATGCTGAATAAGGTGATCCTCTTCCTACATATACTAAAGGTGCTTGTGTGTGTGTGTGTGTGGGGGGGGATTCATCTAGCTACCTATACTGAAAGGAGGGGGGTCATCAGTTTACCAATACAGAATGGGGGGTTATCTGTCTACCTTTACTGAAAGGGGGTCATCGATGGCTAACTGCATTCAAGGAGAGGGATCATCCGGCTACCTATGCTGAATAAGGTGATCCTCTTCCTACATATACTAAAGGTGTTTGTGTGTGTGTGTGTGTGTGTGTGTGTGGGGGGGGTGCCAAACTGAAGGTGAGTCATCTGGCTACCTACTCAGAAGGGGGGGGGGTGGCATCTGTATCTCTATACTGAAAAGGGTGGGGGGCATCTGGCTGCCTATACTGAAGGAAAGGGGGGCATACTTAGTGTGGTACCATCTGATTACCTTTATTGAAGGGTGGGGTAATCTGGTGGCTACTAGAGATATCCCGAACGGTTCGCCAGCAAAAGGTTCCAGGCGAAATTTGGGTGGTTCGTGTTCGCCTGCGAAGGCCAACTTTTGCGGAACTTCGATTCGCCCCACAATGCTCCATTGAGCAGAACTTTGACCCTCTACATCACAGTCAGCAGGCAAATTATCAGCAATCAGACTACACTCACTCTTGGAGCCCCACCCCCCTTATAAAAGGCAAGGTTCTGCAGTTGTTTTACTCACTCGTCTGCCTCCAGTAATTAGTTAACCACTTGCCAACCGCACACTCATACCGTGCGGTGGCAAAATGGTAGCTGGAGGACCAGAGACGCACATCTGCGTCGCCAGGTGCCTCCCTAATTAATCAGGAAAGGCCGCTCGCGCGAGCGGGCGTTTCCTGTTAGATCACCGAGCGGGTCTCCGTGAATAGCCTGCGAGCTGCCGATCGCGGCTCGCAGACTAAATATAAACGCAGGAGATGTTTGTCTCCTTAGTTTACATTGAATGGCGCTGCTGCTACAGCAGCGCCGTAAGGCAGATCGGCGATCCCCGGCCAATCAGCGGCCGGGGATAGCCGCCATGTGACAGAGGACAGCCTGTCACAGGCTGCACAGGATGGATAGCGTCCTGTGCAGCCCCAATCACCAGGGGGAAAAGGTAGGAGAGGGAGGGGGGGGATTTTGCCGCGGAGGGGGGCTTTGAGGTGCCCCCCCCGCAACACCCAGGCAGGCAGCTGCGATCAGACCCCCCTGCACATCATCCCCATAGGGGGGTGATCTGATTGCTCTGCCTGCAACCTGATCTGTGCTGGGGGCTGCAGAGCCCACCCAGCACAGATCATACAAAACCACGCTGGTCCTTAAGGGGGGGTAAAGGCTGGGTCCTCAATTGGTTAAGAGACAGCTGCTGACAGACTCTGCTAGGGAGAGTTTAGTTAGGATCTTGTAGGTTTGTTCCTAGCTGATTGTTATTCCTAATCCTCACTCCCTCCTCCCGGTCTCATCTCCAGGAATTGTAGTATTTCAAAAGCCAGCTCACATTCCGTGGCTGGGAATTGAACCCAGGTCTCAGTGTGCAGTAGGTAACTAATTTAACCACTATACCACCAACAACACTACATGCTGAAGCCAGCCTAGCATGTACCATTATGATCAATCCAAGAGAAAAATTAGCTTGCTTAATCCATGGAATTGTACTATATCAAAAGCCAGCTTACATACCATGGCTGGGAATTGAACCCAGGTCTCAGTGTGCGGTAGGTAACTCATTTAACCACTATACCACCAACAACACTACATGCTGAAGCCAGCCTAGCATGTACCATTGTGATATACCCAAGAGAAAAATGATTTCTCTCTCTCTCTCTCTAGGACTTGATGCCATTGAAGTGAATTTTCAGCTTAAAACCATCAACAGATACCAGCAGAATCACAGGCAATTTCGGAATTCCGCCAGATTGAAAAAGGAATTCCGTTCCGACCAAACGGAACGGACTGACCAATTTCCGCCTAAAGTTGCGGAAAATACAAATCCGCAGAAAGTGGTGACCATCCCTACTAGAGAGAGAGAGAGAGAGAGAGAGAGAGAGAGAGAGAGAGAGAGAGAGAGAGATGAATCTACCTGGCTATCTGGGGTTCTCTTCGGACAACTGTTGAACACAAAAGGCAAGGCCATGCCTGGGTGGGCTTGAACCACCAACCTTGCAGTTAACAGCCAAACGCACTAACCAATTGTGCCACATAGACTGTGTACCACAAAGACTGTGCATGCAGTTGCTGTTGAATGATTTTATGGGGATGTATGTGTGTCTTTTGGAGGAAGGAAGTAAGTCTGCTCCAAGAAGTTTCAGCATGTAGTGTTGTTGGTGGTATAGTGGTTAAATGAGTTACCTACCACACACTGAGACCTGGGTTCAATTCCCAGCCACGGTATGTAAGCTGGCTTTTGAAATACTACAATTCCCTGGAAGATGAGACCTTCCTCCCTCCGGTATGAGATTTCTGACCTTAAAACACTGCTTTGTATTAAATCCAGATTTTTTTTCTGGGACTTTTGATGTGTATTTTACTCAACCATGTCTTCCTCCAGGTATTAGACCCCATGAAACATCTTTTCTATCATTTTTCCAATCAGCGGAAATTTTTCAAAATCTTGAAGTTCGCCTGCCCATTGAAGTCTATTGCGGTTCGCGAAAGTTCGCGCGAACCGAACCTTTCACGGAAGTTCGCGCGAACCGAACCTTTCGCGGAAGTTCGCGAACCGGGTTCGCGAACCAAAAATCGGAGGTCCGCGACATCTCTAGTGGCTACCTATACTGGGGGCATCTGACTACCCATACTGAGGGGGTCATGAGCATATTAAGACCCTATCATTGATGCCTGGGATCCTCTTCTGCTATGCTCCAGACTGTGTGCAAGCACAATTATACTATTTATGCACAAGTACCCAAACCCAATAGCACAAAGCTCAGGAGCAGAGAAAAAAGCCATGCACCGATGGCTTTGTGCTACTGGACATGTGCAGATCATACTCGTGCATGCCCATGTTAATTGCACTCATACACAGAAGGGAGCAAAACCACAGGGAAGAATAAAACTGTGAAGATTAAAAACCCTGAAGAAGAGCCCAAATTCAAGTAATCCCAAGAAATATCTGGTAAAACATCAGGTATGTTACCATTGCAAAGACACTACTGTAAACAACTTGAGAAATTGGGAAGAGGACAGGCAGAGACCAAAAGGCACCTTAGGTACCATAGGTGTACAAATGGTTATAGATGCATGTAGATTCTGAAACTCTCACCTTCTTTGTTGGCTGAATCTGTCATACAACAGTATCAGCATTTTCACTTTTTGCCACAATCATCTGATCACAGAAGTCATCTGGATTCAAGCAAATTGGCATTCACAAATATCCACAGAACTGAGAGGCTGGAAAAGACCTGCAGTCATTGGGCAAATGGGGATGTTTCAAAGCCAGAGAAGCATGAACCAAAGGATTGATTCTATCCATGTATGGTGAGTAAGATTGTCTCAATAAGTGATGCTCTTCCGAGTAGCTACAAGTCCATAGCTACTCGGAATATAAATGTTAATGAAGAGCTGATTAATTAGCTTTGACCACAGGTGACAGGGGATTAACTTACCCATAAGTCTGCGGGATCCTCTGTGTTCCATTTCTTTCACATGGGAAGTGTTGGCCGCGTTCCACGACTCACTATAGCACTTACTTCTTCAAGCCGGAAGGAGGAAGCACAGTAGTGAGTTGTGGAACGCGGCAATCACTATGGCCTCGATTCATAAACAGCAGTACGATAAAAAAATCTTGTCGGAAAAATACCGCACTCTGTATTTTCCCGGTCTGTGTGCTAATTCATAAAGATTTCCCCAGCTGCCCTTGGAGGTCGGTAAATTACCACAGCCCATTGAGCGGTAGAGTAGAGCAGTGTCCCGATTCCCTCTTTGCCCTGCAGAAATGAATCACACAGACGGCTCTCTCTGGCTCTCTCCACTGATGACTCAGACAGAGGAGTCACACAGTCTTTCCCTGCCTGCAGAAATGACTCACACAGACGGCTCTTTCCACTGATGACTCAGACAGATGAGTCACACAGTCTTTCCTTGCCTGCTGAAATAATTCACACAGAGGGCTCTCTGGCTCTCTCCACTGATGACTCAAACAGACTTCGGATCTCTGCACTTTTGTATTCATCAGAGCTGTCAGAGCTGTCGGTAACGTGTTAAGACCTCACTAGATGTGTCGGTAACTACCGACAGGCTTACCGCTTGTTGAAGGCTTTATGAATTGACATTTGCTGACAATTTACTGACTGCAGCCAAGTCGTTAATTTATCTCCCTGGTCGGTAATGTCAGCTTTTCATGCGGTAACAGCCTTTATGAATTGACATTTTGCTAAGTGGTCGATAAAGTCTGCTGTTTTCAGCATTACCGCATGAGGTAATGCTTTATGAATCGAGGCCTTTGCGTGTGAAGAGAATCAAACCCAGAGGATCCCACAGACTTATGGGTACCTACATATGGGTGGGTAGGCCACCCGTGGTCACAGCTGATTGATCAGCTCTTCATTAAAATTTATATTGGGAGAGCATCACTGATCTAATTTTTTTATTCTGAGGAAGAGAGGTTGTTCCTCTCGAAATTTGTCAGTACTCATAACTCTTTTAGATTGTTGTATGCTTTTTTATTTTCTAAAATAAATAAGTTTTATACTAATAATAAGTCCTTTGGTTCATGCTTCGCTGGCTTTGAGAGACCCTCATCAGATCAATGGCTGCAGGCCTTTTCCCGCCGGAAGCAGTAGATTTGGGCGCATGAGACAAGTGGACAAAAAGGGCGCCCCATTCACTTTCATTATAAATATCGTTTAATGGGCGCTGAACGGGGAAAATAAGGCGCCGGAGATTTTTAAGGATTTATAACGGCGCCCGGAGATTTTTAAGGATTTATAACTATGTTTGTGATGATTTAAGTTTACAAAATGAGCCCGTGACGAATAACGTTTATGAAGATAATAAATCACTATTTCTAAAACATTTCTAACACATTATTATCCACCCAAAAAAATAATTTACATTTTTTTTCTTTACATTCTTTATTTATTCATGTCTGTAAAACATTATTATCCATAGGGGGTTTTAGGTTTAGGCACCAACAGGGGGGTCTTAGGTTTAGGCACCTACAGGGGGGTCTTAGGTTTAGGCACTAACAGGGGGGTCTTAGGTTTAGGCACCAACAGGGGGGTCTTAGGGTTAGGCACCTACAGGGGGGTCTTAGGGTTAGGCACCTACAGGGGGGTCTTAGGTTTAGGCACTAACAGGGGGGTCTTAGGTTTAGGCACTAACAGGGGGGTCTTAGGTTTAGGCACTAACAGGGGGGTCTTAGGGTTAGGCACCAACAGGGGGGTCTTAGGGTTAGGCACCAACAGGGGGGTCTTAGGGTTAGGCACCAACAGGGGGGTCTTAGGTTTAGGCACCAACAGGGGGTCTAGGGGTTAGGGATAGGTACAGGGAGGGTTTTTAATAAACGAAAATATAAGTTTCACTTTACAAACAGGGAAGATTAACGTTTTAAGAATTGCCGATCTCATACACATTATTTAGTGATTTATACATTTTTAAATCACTATTTATAAACGAAATTCTACACAATAATTTCTATAAACGATATTTCCATTTATCGTTTATACCACGCGCCCTTTTTTCCCGACGCCCTTTTCGTACGTACGCTTTTCCCGCCTTGCAGTCCCACAGACCTAAGCATGTGATTCTCTAATTTACAATTACCAAAAGTAGCACAAAGTTTATCTTTGTTCCAGTGCATTTTTAAATCACAAATCTTGTGACCAGTTTACCAAATTAACAAAATGCTAACATTTTAAAGATCTTGTATTAGAGGTATCATTGATTTGTACTTATGATAGGCACGTTATAATTTTTGCTGATTATGTTTTTTATGGTTTTAATGCATGGATGCACACATATGAAGTGGATGGCTTACTTCTTTATTATCATTTGAAACAATGGAAGTATTGTATGTCCCATGGATGGACATGTGCTTTATCCAGACATTTTGATTTTGAAAGATGTCACTCTTTCTCTCTGGGCCTCAGATAGTTAGGAGATGTTGAACTGAGAAAATCTACTCCTCATGTTTCCAGTAGCAGACGGCTTCTAGTGTAAAACTGTAATGTACTGTAATGTAACACTCTCTGTTATTGCTACAAGGATCGGCAGATGATCGGGTTAATTACTAACTCGATGGCGCATAATTCCCTGGCAGATTTGATCATAGTGATCGAGATCTCTGCTGCAACATGGCTTCCTGGTCCTAATTGTGATTGATTCCTGTCTGGAATCAATTGAAATTATCAGGCAGACTGTAAAGATATCACTCAAAAAGGGGCCTCTCTCCATTGCCACTGGAGTGCTTGCACCTGTGACCAGATGGCACATATGATACATGACCAGGTACATGCTGCCAGGTCACAGAGTACAGGTGCACTGGCAGTGATGGAGAGAGGACCCACGAAGAGTATACCAGTGGATAGGTGAGGGTGTGCTCTGCTGCCAACAGTCTGCATTGCCCCAGGGGGTAGAAAATTACATAGGAAACACCTGTGGGCCAGGCAAGTGGTGGTGGCTCCACAGTAGTGTTGGGCGAACATCTAGATGTTCGGGGCGAACAGGCCGAACATGGCCGCGATGTTCGGGTGTTCGAGCCGAACTCCGAACATAATGGAAGTCAATGGGGACCCGAACTTTCCTGCTTTGTAAAGCCTCCTTACATGCTACATACCCCAAATTTACAGGGTATGTGCACCTTGGGAGTGGGTACAAGAGGAAAATTTTTTTTAGCAAAAAGAGCTTATAGTTTTTGAGAAAATCGATTTTAAAGTTTCAAAGGGAAAACTGTCTTTTAAATGCGGGAAATGTCTGTTTTCTTTGCACAGGTAACATGCTTTTTGTCGGCATGCAGTCATAAATGTAATACAGATAAGAGGTTCCAGGAAAAGGGACCGGTAACGCTAACCCAGCAGCAGCACACGTGATGGAACAGGAGGAGGGCGGCGCAGGAGGAGAAGGCCACGCTTTGAGACACAACAACCCAGGCCTTGCATGAGGACAAGAAGCGTGCGGATAGCAATTTGCATTTTGTCGCCATGCAGTCATAAATGTAATACAGATGAGAGGTTCAATAAACAATAAACAGTAATTGGTGTTGTCCAGAATGCGCACAATGCGTGGGTCGCGTTCAATGCAGTCCTAGGCCGAAGAGGTCATAGCCTAGGGTCACAAAAACCTGTTTATTTGGGCAATTTCAGTGGTAGTTATGCTGACGTACATAAATCTCAGCCATGGCCGTTAGCAACGTCTGAATTTCACGAAATGTCTCATGCAGGTAGAAGACATATTGTTAGACTTGGATTCCAAAGATGGGGTCCCTACATCTCTGCAAACCAGAGTTACAGGGGTCCAAAATTGGTAAAATCCCCCATAGGCTTTCATTGCCTCCCTATTTCACTCTCCAAAATCTCACATCTTTTCAAAGGGCAATTGCTCAGCAGTGGCAAATTTTCTAGCATTGTAGGGACCCTTAGGGGGAACATGACTGGTGAGTTTCGGGCCCCTAGGCCAAAGAGGTCATAGCCTAGGGTCACAAAAACCTGTTTATTTGGGCAATTTCAATGGTAGTGATGCTGACGTACATAAATCTCAGCCATGGCCGTTAGCAACGTCTGAATTTCACGAAATGTCTCATGCAGGTAGAAGACATATTGCTAGACTTGGATTCCAAAGATGGGGTCCCTACATCTCTGCAAACCAGAGTTACAGGGGTCCAAAATTGGTAGAATCCCCCATAGGCTTTCATTGCCTCCCTATTTCACTTTCCAAAATCTCACATCTTTTCAAAGGGCAATTGCTCAGCAGTGGCAAATTTTCTAGCATTGTAGGGACCCTTAGGGGGAACATGACTGGTGAGTTTCGGGCCCCTAGGCCAAAGAGGTCATAGCCTAGGGTCACAAAAACCTGTTTATTTGGGCAATTTCAATGGTAGTGATGCTGACGTGCATAAATCTCAGCCATGGCCGTAAGCAACGTCTGAATTTCACGAAATGTCTCATGCAGGTAGAAGACATATTGTTAGACTTGGATTCCAAAGATGGGGTCCCTACATCTCTGCAAACCAGAGTTACAGGGGTGCAAAATTGGTAAAATCCCCCATAGGCTTTCATTGCCTCCCTATTTCACTTTCCAAAATCTCACATCTTTTCAAAGGGCAATGGCTCAGCAGTACCAAATTTTCTAGCATTGTAGGGACTCTTAGGGGGATCATGACTGGTGAGTTTTGCCACTGCTGAGCCATTGCCCTTTGAAATGGTGTGAGATTTTGGAACGGTAAATAGTAGGCCCAATGAAAGCCTATGGGGGATTTTACCAATTTTGGACCCCTGTAACTCTGGTTTGCAGAGATGTAGGGACCCCATCTTTGGAATCTAAGTCTAACAATATGTCTTCTACCTGCATGAGACATTTCGTGAAATTCAGACGTTGCTAACGGCCATGGCTGAGATTTATGTACGTCAGCATAACTACCATTGAAATTGCCCAAATAAACAGGTTTTTGTGACCCTAGGCTATGACCTCTTTGGGCTAGGGGCCCGAAACTCACCAGTCATGTTCCCCTCTAAGGGTCCGTACAATGCTAGAAAATTTGCCACTGCTGAGCAATTGCCCTTTGAAAAGATGTGAGATTTTGGAAAGTGAAATAGGGAGGCAATGAAAGCCTATGGGGGATTTTACCAATTTTGGACCCCTGTAACTCTGGTTTGCAGAGATGTAGGGACCCCATCTTTGGAATCCAAGTCTAACAATATGTCTTCTACCTGCATGAGACATTTCGTGAAATTCAGACGTTGCTAACGGCCATGGCTGAGATTTATGTACGTCAGCATAACTACCATTGAAATTGCCCAAATAAACAGGTTTTTGTGACCCTAGGCTATGACCTCTTTGGCCTAGGGGCCCGAAACTCACCAGTCATGTTCCCCCTAAGGGTCCCTACAATGCTAGAAAATTTGCCACTGCTGAGCAATTGCCCTTTGAAAAGATGTGAGATTTTGGAAAGTGAAATAGGGAGGCAATGAAAGCCTATGGGGGATTTTACCAATTTTGGACCCCTGTAACTCTGGTTTGCAGAGATGTAGGGACCCCATCTTTGGAATCCAAATCTAACAATATGTCTTCTACCTGCATGAGACATTTCGTGAAATTCAGACGTTGCTAACGGCCATGGCTGAGATTTATGTACGTCAGCATAACTACCATTGAAATTGCCCAAATAAACAGGTTTTTGTGACCCTAGGCTATGACCTCTTTGGCCTAGGGGCCCGAAACTCACCAGTCATGTTCCCCCTAAGGGTCCCTACAATGCTAGAAAATTTGCCACTGCTGAGCAATTGCCCTTTGAAAAGATGTGAGATTTTGGAAAGTGAAATAGGGAGGCAATGAAAGCCTATGGGGGATTTTACCAATTTTGGACCCCTGTAACTCTGGTTTGCAGAGATGTAGGGACCCCATCTTTGGAATCCAAGTCCAACAATATGTCTTCTACCTGCATGAGACATTTCGTGAAATTCAGACGTTGCTAACGGCCATGGCTGAGATTTATGTACATCAGCATAACTACCATTGAAATTGCCCAAATAAACAGGTTTTTGTGACCCTAGGCTATGACCTCTTCGGCCTAGGACTGCATTGAACGCGACCCACGCATTGTGCGCATTCTGGACAACACCAATTACTGTTTATTGTTTATTGAACCTCTCATCTGTATTACATTTATGACTGCATGGCGACAAAATGCAAATTGCTATCCGCACGCTTCTTGTCCTCATGCAAGGCCTGGGTTGTTGTGTCTCAAAGCGTGGCCTTCTCCTCCTGCGCCGCCCTCCTCCTGTTCCATCACGTGTGCTGCTGCTGGGTTAGCGTTACCAGTCCCTTTTCCTGGAACCTCTTATCTGTATTACATTTATGACTGCATGCCGACAAAAAGCATGTTACCTGTGCAAAGAAAACAGACATTTCCCGCATTTAAAAGACAGTTTTCCCTTTGAAACTTTAAAATCGATTTTCTCAAAAACTATAAGCTCTTTTTGCTATTTTTTTTTTCCTCTTGTACCCACTCCCAAGGTGCACATACTCTGTAAATTTGGGGTATGTAGCATGTAAGGAGGCTTTACAAAGCACGAAAGTTCGGGTCCCCATTGACTTTCATTATGTTCGGAGTTCGGCTCGAACACCCGAACATCGCGACCATGTTCGGCCCGAACCCGAACATCTAGATGTTCGCCCCAACACTACACGTGACCTGTTCGGCCAATCACAGCGCTAGCCGAATGTTCGGGGAACGTTCGGCCATGCGCTCTTAGTTCGGCCATATGGCCGAACAGTTTGGCCGAACACCATCAGATGTTCGGCCGAACTCGAACATCACCCGAACAGGGTGATGTTCTGCAGAACCCGAACAGTGGCGAACAGTGTTCGCCCAACACTACTCCACAGGTTTTTAAAATGTTTTATGCTGAAATCTATTGAAAAACTGTGTACAGTGTGTAGCAGAATTAAATCCCTCTCTGATCAGATCTTGATTTGATGGTCAAATCTGGTGCACTGCTCATCTATCAATGTACGTCCACCTTTATCTTAAATTTATGGCAACATCTTTACTACTGGCAAGGAGAATCACTATGGGATATTTGTTTGTTGTTAAGTAAGCAGGCCATAGTTTCTTCCCTTAGGTTTGCTGAAAGGTTTTCTTCACCTGAGATGAAGACCAATATGCCAGTGCTTGTTCAGGATGGCATAATGGAACTAATTGTCTTCATTCTTGTGTATTTTTGCAGTCAATCAGTGATGCCTCAAAGACTTTCTGATTTTAAGAAAGGGCTTTGCCATAAATCATTTGTCTCCAAGGTCAAATAGGCCTATACACATAAAAGAAAAAATGCATTCCTATATTTATTGCGGTCCATAAACTTCTAGATTTAGGCTACTGGTTTTTGATATTTGAAGGTTGCTTCAGATCTTCTAGTTATACTCATGTAACCATCCCCTGAAGGGGTGTGAGGCCTTCTTCTGGTTCTTCTGATAACTTGTCTGATCAATCCATCTCACTGAGTTTTGACCTTTGGTGTTATTAGTACCCCAAAGCCTCCCACTAAGCAAGAGTTATTGCCCCAGCATTAAGAAAGAATGTTGTCAATTTGTAAAGCTTCCTTGTGAGACTGAGTGCTATAAAATTCTAGTAAGCAGGAAGCAAAAACTTGTCTTGGAATGTGTATCTTGATTGGTTCATGTCATTTAATAGCTTGCAAGTTTTGAATTGTGAATTATATACATTTATGCAGCACTCCTTAATATGTGTTGGATAATAGAAAGCTGTAAATCTTAGGCACACTGTCATAACAAAACAAGCATTGTATGCGCTGAACATTTTTTAAATAGAGATGTGAACTAGAGAGGAAAAAATGGAGATCTTTAGAATTCCTCTTATTATTTTTCTACAAATGTACTAGAATGTCAGTCCATGTGAAAGCATTGTTAATGGCCAATGTCAACCTTGAATCTGAATGAATGTGTACTTAGCACATCAACTCTACACTTAGTACGCACAGCCCAATAGAGTTTTAAAATTCAGAGAAGCAGCCTAAAATTCAAGAGTAAAGGAAGATGAAATTACTTCCTCAAGGTCTTAAGAAATTGGCATGGATGCACTGATTGGCATCTGCCAGACAAATGTGTTAATCGCAAGGATAATCTGTTATGTTGAAATACATTGATGGAGGTGTTCCAAAAACCTCCCCATCTGACACTGAGAATGGTAAACATTACATCTGTTAAAGTGCTAATTTGCATGCTTTTTAGGGTTTACTATGCACACAATGTTCAGCCTCGTAACTCTTCCAATTTACTGTATTTACACAATGTTAGAGCGCAAACACATACATTAAAGAGATGAGATCATACACACCATGTGCTTTCACTGGCCAGAATTGTAAGAATACTAAAGGCAAGAGCAAAATCATTGCAAATAAAAGGGCTTGGCCTAAGAGCCCTTTTTTTCACTGGCCGCCTCCCGAACCTAAAATCAGATAAGACATTATTATCAATGTAATCATGGTGGCCCATTCCCACTGTGGTGCTTAGATGCAATTCGATTTTAATCTACATGCAAACGCAGTGCATGCTGCAGTTTTCCTGCATTTGAATTTCGGCTCAATTCCATGGAAGTGCATGAAAATCTCCCTATGCTTCCTGAAGTGCTCTGTGCAAAATCTGAGCATGGTGTCCCTTAGGACCATACTGAATTTCCTTCAATAGGCTGCCATTCAGATGTGAATTTGTGTGTGGGAAAATGGAGTGAAGGGTGGCAAGTGGAAACAGGGACTAATGGTTACTCACATTCCATCTGTTCCAACTGTAACTGTCCTTAAAACAAACCTGAAGCAAAAGTAAACTTATAATATAAAGAATTGTATGTGTAGTACAGCTAAGAAATAGATCATTAGTAGCAAAGAACAGAGTCTCGTATTGTTTTCCAGTACAGGGAGAGTTAAAAAACTTCAGTTGTTATCTATGCAAAAGAGCTTCTCTGAGCTATTTGACCAACCGGGTGGAATACAGTCCTGTTTTTTGAAGCACTTAAACAGCCAAGAAACAGTGAGAGACAACTTGTGAAAAGGTTTTTACTGAAGGAAAGTTCAAAGGGTCATTATTTCTGCTTTGTTTTATAGCCTACACGACAGATTGTGGTTTCAAAACGGCAAATGTGACAGAATGGTGCAAAGTTATAAAAAAGCTATGTAATGGAAAATAAAAACGTGAGACTCTTTTCTTTGCTACGAATGTTTTATTTGTTTTCTGTACTACACATACAACTCATTATATCATAAGTTTTTATTTTTTTCTTCAGGTTTGCTTTAAGCTAAAACATCACACCTAAACAAATCTCCAACTGCTGACAATCTGGCATGGTGTTTTGGCTGAGATTTGACACAGGGCAACGATTAATTGATTTGCCCTTCCTCATTTTGACCGTATGTATTTGTCACGCTCTTACCCACCTTTCGCCTCTGCAATGCTCTTGGCACTTCCGGGTGCCGGGCTGAGTGGCCTGATCCACCCACTAGTGCTCACAGTGTCTCTGGGGGTCAGATTAATGCACATGTGGGCTCCAGGGGCTATGCAGGATGGGCACACGTGACCACGCATCCGTCCTACGCTCTCAGGTGCCGGCATGTATAGTTGTCAGCTGCATACAGGAAGCGAAAGCTGACTTCTGATTGGATGATGGTGTTTATGGCGGCCTGTGATTGGTGAGTGTGGTTTTTACGTTTTGCTTCTGCTGTGTTCAAACTGCCTATGATACTAGCTGCTTCTAGTTTGTAGAGATGGCCCGAACCTCAGATTTTCAGTTCGCGAACCGGGTTCGCGAACTTCCCGCGAAGGTTCGGTTTGTGCAAACTTTCGCGAACTGCAATAGACTTCAATGGGGAGGCAAACTTTGAAAACTAGAAAAATTTATGCTGGCCACAAAAGTGATGGAAAAGATGTTTCAAGGGGTTTAACACCTGGAGAGGGGCATGGCGGAGTGGGATACACGCCAAAAGTCCCCAGGAAAAATCGGGATTGGACGCAAAGCATCGTTTTAAGGGCAGAAATCACATTGAATGCTAAATTGCCTAAAGTGCTTTAAAACATCTTGCATGTGTATACATCAATCAGGAAGTGTAATTAGAGTACTGCTTCACACTGACACACCAAACTCACTGTGTAACGCACCGCAAACAGCTGTTTGTGTAGTGACGGCCGTGCTAGACTGGTGCGCTCCATGGCCAGATTGCTCTTCCTCACTCAGTGATGTCAGGTAATGTCTGACTGCCTTATCAACTTTCTATGGTTCTTTCTATAACATAGTTAAAGCTTACATCTATTTTTTTAAATTACTTTTTCTGCTGGCTGTTCACTGCCTGTAACGAGAATCTGTTATGGAGGGCAAGTCTGCCATTGCGAGTGACCACGGGTAATGGCCGGGGAATCCTGGTTCGATTCCGGTCCGGAGTGGGAGCCTAAGAAACAGCTACCACCACCACACATCCAAGGAAGACAGCAGGCACGCTGTTGGCAAAGGAGCAGGAACGGCTAACACACACATCCAAGGAAGGCAGCAGGCATGGCATGCACGTCCCGAGTATTACAATGTGCACCTGTCACACACAGACAGATACCGGAGAGGCAGAGTGACTCTGCGTGCACTCACGTAGGTAGGTGGGTGCACTGTGAACTACAGGTAGGTAGGTATATGCAGTAATGGGTATTACAATGTGCACCTGTCACACACACAGGTAGTCACTGAATGTGGTGGGCCTGGCAGTGGCCCACACACAGTATGAATTATCAAGGCTGTCTATGCAACAGAAGTGTCAGCGGGACACACAGAGAAAAAAAATAGATCACAAGAACAAGATTAGCTCTCAAAAGAGCAGTTGTGGGGTGCTTTTTTAGCAATAAGAATCAGCAAGGAGCAAGCTTTCCCTATGAGAGAGTCTGCAGCAGCTTTCCCTTCTCTCACTATTGCAGGCACAGGAGTGAGTATAATGGCCGGCGCTGCCTGCCTTATATAACGGGGAGTGGCTCCAGGAGGGAGCCACTGATTGGCTACAATGTGCCTGCTGACTGTGATGTAGAGAGGGTCAAAATTGACCCTAATGGTGCACTATGGGGGCGAACTGAACTTCCGGAACAGTTTGCGGTTCTCCGAGATTGCGATCCCTGGAAGTTTGCCGGGAACCGTTTGGGCCATCTCTACTGCTGATCAGCAGGGCTGATCCCAGACAATATGCATCGCTCTCTGCAAGTGTTCAGAGGAGCCAGACTCCCACTTCCTTTGCAGGAATTTTTGCACAGCCGCAGACCGATCTTTGCCTCTGAGCAAACATTGCCTTGATAAAGGGGTCCTATGTGGCTCCGAAATGTTGGCCATATTTTTTACATGGAACCAATAAAGGTTAAGTTTGGATGTGCCAGCTCTTTTCCTTGTTGAATACTGCATGGAGGGCTTCATCCCTCTTTTCAGCTGTTGCACTCCCCTTAAAGACTATGGTTTTGATCCTTTAGTGAGTGCAAGACAATACTACCAATGTGATGTCTAGAATATCTATGATAGAGAAAGTTGGGGGTAGTGAGCCCCTCGAGGCGCGATCTGGCCACCCAAGTAGTTTGCTCGGCTGCTCCCACAAGCACTATGCATATAAAGAGGAGAAAAAAAGGGAGGGAGCACTCTGAGAGTTCGATTCAACAAGATACAGAAAGAAGGTGGAATGGTCTCACCTAATCGTATTATGGCTGGCACAGCGTACACAGACGCGATGAGCAGTTGTCCCTCTAAGCCAGCCGGGGACCGGGCTTTCCGTGTCGGCAGGGCGGAAGTACGTGACGTCACCTTCCCAGTGATCCAAGCGGCAGTTGCTATGGGGACCTGGACGCTTCCTCTAACACACGCGGAGGAGCGTGGTGAGCGGCGTCCGGTCCTCCACAGATGGCAGGATAGCAAAGTAGGGAGGGTAATAGTGCAATAAGCACATATGCAAGGGATATATTAAAATAATTTAATACAAAGACATAGACAATGCGTTTCGCTGGGAAAACAACCCCCGCTTTTTCAAGTCAAATCTTACAATAAAAAGAGACAACCCTTTATATAGCATCCAATCAGCCCTTTCTACAAGGTGACTACGGAGTCCCAGTGGATCAAAAGGCCCCAAGCCACCGTATAGTATGGAATAGAGGGGAAGTGAGTGGAATATAGAATTTCAGTATACTCTGGCAAAGAAGTGCACAGACACCCAGTGTATATCGAGAAGAGTTCCCATACCCAGGCAGTAAGTCTACATAGTTGCAGTAGTCGTTCCTAGTAGTGCCCTCAAAATCATTAATAACATTAAACGGCACATTACACTGCATATAAAATACAGAATTACCGATAGATGTATCAATACATATAAAAAAAAACTCAATTGTCACATGTTCATACCCACCCATATATTATAATACAACGAACATATTAGCATCAACACTCATAGCTCAATCCCATCTACACTCCGAGTGCAACACTCGGGTGTACATATAAGTGTGGAGACGGCGCACACGCGGAGCGCGGCACGCACATGCCCACGCACCCGTATGCGCACGTCTCCACACCCGCCCACCCAGCAGAAAAGCACCCCAATAGAGCAGCATAGTCAAACTGGCACTATATCATCTGTGGCAGGTGACTCATCTCCTCCAGGCATTTATTAAGCCCCCCCGGCTCCAGGGTCCCCAATTTTAAGATCCAAAAGGATTCACGTCTACAGAGGATACAATATTTTTCATGTTTGTTAAAATGGTGCACCTGCTCTATGATGGTGGCCCTCAATACACTAAAGTCCCTGTTGTGTACCACATTACAATGGTAATTCTATGAGGCTTTAAAAGGAATACTTTTTAATGTTTTTCTTTCTTTTTTCCCTTACCTTTTCTAATAAGAGTATTATTTATCAATGCTGACTGGGATCATATGCACTACACTGTCAACTGTCTTGTTTTCAGGATCAGGTTCTGCTGCAATGCAGTCTCCGAGCTCCATTAAAGTCTCTTTTCATTATAAAGCTTCATTCTGTGCCTTTGCTAAGGCTGTTTATCCAAGATATATGAAAATTAAAGGAAAATGCCATCCTCATAAAAATGATACTACGTGTATAATTGCTATAACAAGTCAGTTTCCAGTTTAATGTTATTAAAATGTTCTGGTCATTTCCAGCTGAAGACAGATATGATTTTCTGTAACTGGGAAAATATTTGGACTTCATTTGCTTGCAGCCATCATTGCAGTACAAGAGTTTTATGCAAAACCTCCCAGAATTCTCACCTCCCTGTTCATGCAACTGTCTTTCAGTACTTACCAAAAGTCTACACAAAGGCGTCAATTCACCAGAGAGGATTTACTAAGAGAAAAAAGGTAGGTAGTTTATCTCATGAGGTATTTTAACACTCTGGAGTCAATTCACCAGTGTGAGAGGACAGAGGGAAAAATGTTCGATAGCAGGGGATAATGGAGAGATATGCATGAGGAAAGTGTGAGAAAGCAGAGAGTTAGGTAATCGGTATTAATGATTTGCATGGGATACTTTTCCTCTCTGTAAGCTTGAAAGTGAAGCATTGTGGGTAGGAGGCGGAGTTTTACCACTACGTGACCAGAGTATTCCCGCCTTTTACTGCAGGATCATATCATAAATCATATCACGAGTGAGTCTGAACTTCTTCACCACCTCTGTCTCAGAACTGTTCTCTCACGAAAAATACGAGGGGCGATTAAACAGACCCTCCCCCTGCGCCTTCGTCTCCTCATAATAGAAGCATGCTCTAAGGCCTAGTGCACACCAGAGCGGTTCGGCTGCGTTTTGCGATCCGCTTGCGGCTGTGGATACGCTTGGGTAATGTATTTCAATGGGCTGGTGCACACCAAAGCGGGAGGCGTTTTGCAGAAACTCATACTCCCGGGCTGCTGCAGATTTTGGATTGCGGAGGCGTTTCTGCCTCAATGTTAAGTATAGGAAAAACGCAAACCGCTCTGAAAAACGGCACTTCAGAGCGGTTTGCCAGGCGGTTTTTGTTACAGTAGCTGTTCAGTAACAGCTTTACTGTAACAATACATGAAATCTACTACACCAAAAACGCTTCACAAAACCGCAAAATGCTAGCTGAAACGCTACAGAAAAATAAGAAAAAGCGTTTCAAAATCTGCTAGCATTTTGCGGATCTGTTAGCAGTTTTTGGTGTGCACCAGGCCTAACAGAGTAAGCTCAAAAGGCTCCATCTTCCACAGCAGCAGCTGCTGTGTGAAAACCACGATATCATATCTCCAGGTTCATTCAGGGGATAAAGAGATGAAAAAATAACGAATGGCCACACCCCCTTTCTTCCCTGGTGAATTGTGATTTGGAGAAAAACTAACTACTAACTATCACTTATTTATCTCATACTTATCTCACATTTATCTCTTGCATTTCTCTCTGTGGATATTTTCCCCTATACTTCTGGAGAATTGCTATTTGGAGATATCACAGGAGGTAAATTACCTCCCAAGAGATACATAGGTTGGTAACCTCTGGTGAATTGACGCCAAAGGCTTTGGTAAAATGTAATGCATTTTTTGGAACTGTTGATAGCTTTAATGCAAACTGCAGTGATACTTTCATTTTTGAGAAAGAATAACACATGTCAGCTTGGCTTAGGTTTAATTGTTCTCTCTATATACAGTATGTGAGATTGCTTTTCCATACATACTACTACCTCTGTATAAATTACTTGTAAGGCCACATCTGGACTATAGGATACAGATTTGAGCACCACACTGTAGGAAGGACATTGATGTCCTAGAACAGGTACATGAAAGACCTTTGTGAATATGCCCCCTAAACTTGAAGGGTTTTCGAATAGATGCTTGACCGTATCAGTATAGGATATGTATATCGTCTCGGCTTATTATATTATACCTACTATGAAAATATTTTTCGGTTGTAATTTGTGTATGTAATATATATTTCTATCAGTGGCGGACACAGGCAGCAGTGGGCCCCTGTGCAAAATATCAATTGTGGGCCCCCCTGACCTGCGGCGCGCGAAGCGCGCCGCGGCAAAAAATGGGCGTGGCTATAACCTACGACGCGCGAAGCACGCCGCAGCAAAAAATGGGTGTGGATAGAACCTGCGGCGCGTAGCGCCGCGGCAAAAAATGGGCGTGGCAATGACCGGATAAGGGCGGAGCTAACTGTAATTTAAAGTGATCCCGGGGTGAGAGTGATATGGAGGCTGCCATATTTATTTCCTTTTAAACAATACTAGTTGCCTGGCGGCCCTGCTGATCTATTTGGCTGCAGTAATAAACTGAATTACACCAGCAACAAGCATGCAGCTTAATCTTCTCAGTTCTGACAATATTGTCAGAAACCCCTGACCTGCTGCATGCTTGTTCAGGGTCTATGGTTGAAAGAATAAGAGGCAGAGGACCAGAACGGCAACCAGGCAACTGGTATTGCTTAAAAGGAGAGAAATATGGCAGCCTCAATATTATTCTCACCTCAGGTTCCCTTGAAAAGTGCAACGCAAAGACAGTGGGCCCAGGTTTTGGTGACCCTTTCCCCAGAAAATTCACATAATGTGAGCAGGTTTTCTCATGAAAATACACATAATGTGAGCAGATATGCCCAGAAAATACGTGCAATCATGTCGGCAGATATGCCCAGAAAATACGTGCAATCATGTCGGCAGATATGCCCAGAAAATACGTGCAATCATGTCGGCAGATATGCCCAGAAAATACGTGCAATCATGTCGGCAGATATGCCCAGAAAATACGTGCAATCATGTCGGCAGATATGCCCAGAAAATACGTGCAATCATGTCGGCAGATATGCCCAGAAAATACGTGCAATCATGTCGGCAGATATGCCCAGAAAATACGTGCAATCATGTCGGCAGATATGCCCAGAAAATACGTGCAATCATGTCGGCAGATTTGCCCAGAAAACACATGCAATCATGTAGCAAATTTGCCCAGAACATACATGCAATCATGTGGCAGACCTGCCCAGAACATACACGCAATCATGTGGCAGACCTGCCCAGAACATACACCTGCTAAAATAAATAATAAAAAAAACCATTTACTCACCTGCAGCAGCAGACCTCCTGTCCCAGCCTCCATCCAGCGCGCAGCTCCCATGGGTGGTTGGGTGGATAGGTAGCCTGGTGGGTAGGTAGGTAGGCAGCCCTTAGCCGGGTGGGTAAGTAGCCTGGTGGGTGGCTGGGTAGCCGGGTGGGTGGGTAGCCTGGTGGGTAGGTAGCCTGGTGGGTGGGTAGGTGGGTGGTTAGGTAGCTGGGTGGGTGGGTGGGTAGGTAGCCTGGTGGGTCTTTAGGTAGGTAGCCTGGTGGGTTGGTAGGTAGCCGGGTGGGTAGGTAGGTAGGTAGCCTGGTGGGTGGGTAGGTAGCCGGGTGGGTGTGTAGGTAGCCGGGTGGGTGGTTAGGTAGCCGGGTGAGTGGTTGGGTAGCCGGGTGGGTGGGTAGCCAGGTGGGTAGGTAGCCGGGTGGGTAGGTAGCCAGGTGGGTAGGTAGCCAGGTGGGTAGGTAGCCGGGTGGGTAGGTAGCCGGGTGGGTAGGTAGCCGGCAGGGTGGTTAGGTAGCTGGGTGGGTAGGTAGACGGGTGGGTGGTTAGGTAGCCGGGTGGGTAGATGTGTGGGTGGTTAGGTAGCCGGGTGGGTAGCCGGGTGGGTGGTTAGGTAGCCGGGTAGGTAGCTGGGTGGGTAGGTAGCCGGGTGGGTGGGTAGGTATCCGGGTGGGTGGGTAGGTAGCCGGCAGGGTGGTTAGGTAGCTGGGTGGGTAGGTAGCCGGGTGGGTAGACGGGTGGGTGGCTAGGTAGCCGGGTGGGTAGGTAGCCGGGTGAGTGCGTAGATGTGTGGGTGGTTAGGTAGCCGGGTGGGTGGGTAGCCGGGTGGGTAGGTAGTCGGGTGGGTGGTTAGGTAGCCGGGTGGGTGGTTAGGTAGCCGGGTGGGTAGGTAGCCGGGTGGGTGGGTAGGTAGCCGGCAGGGTGGTTAGGTAGCCGGGTAGGTAGCCGGGTGGGTGGGTGGGTAGCCGGCAGGGTGGTTAGGTAGCCGGGTAGGTAGCCGGGTGGGTAGGTAGCCGGGTGGGTGGTTAGGTAGCCGGGTAGGTAGCCGGGTAGGTAGCCGGGTGGGTGTGTGGGTATCCGGGTGGGTAGGTAGCCGGGTGGGTAGGTAGCCGGGTAGGTAGCTGGGTGGGTGGTTAGGTAGCCGGGTGTGTGTGTGGGTATCCGGGTGGGTAGGTAGCCGGGTGAGTGTGTGGGTAGCCGGGTGGGTAAGGTAGCCGGGTGGATGGGTGTGTAGCTATCCGGGTGGGGGGCCCGACTCCTATCCTCCCTCACTCACCTCGGGGCCCCCCTCCCGGTATGCGCGGCGGCGGCGGGCGGGAGAGCAGAAAATCCAGGAAGTCTCCGCCGGGGCTGCAGCAGACACTAGAGGCTGCTGCCGCTTGGTCTCCCGTGTCTCCAACTTTGTACACTGCTCGCTACTAAACCAGGAAGTAGCGAGCAGTGTACAAAGTTGGAGACACGGGAGACCAAGCGGCAGCAGCCTCTAGTGTCTGCTGCAGCCCCGGCGGAGACTTCCTGTATTTTCTGCTCTCCCGCCGCATCGCATGAGGGGGAGGGGGAGGGGGGGGGGCCGATGTGAGGGGGGAGGACAGGAGTAGGGGCCCCCCAGGTTAAAATAAAAATAAAAGGTAAAATTAAAAAAAAAAAACTGCAATACTTAATGGGCCCCTGAAGCAGCGGAACTTCAGGGGCCCTCGTGCGGCGGCACGGCCTGCACGGCCGTATGTCCGCCACTGATTTCTATAATGTATTGATTAATAAAATATTATGCAGCCAAGCTAATTGTTGGGACTTGGCTATCAAAGCTGCTGAATGTTTGCGGAAAAAAGAAATATTATGAAATTGCCTATCTTTGCAGGAAATAAGACAGAGGTGCTTAACTTGAATACTTGTGCAGATCGCTTGATACTCCTCCCTGTATTGCCCGATGAAGCGGGATTGAGCCTGCGAAACGCGATGCAAATTTTTTTGGGGGGAGTTTCTAATAAATGTGTTTGACTGTCTGAATCACAGTCCTTGTCATGTCTGTCCAGACAGCAGGTGAACACAGCTCCACTCCACCACTTCTACTGCAGTGCTCGACCCAGGTTAGCAAGACCAAAGGATACAGGACAGAGGAAATGGTCCGCACTTATCAGATAGAAGCAACCTTTATTGAGGACATATCCCAATTAAAATTCGACAGGCATCATAGCTGACATGTTTCTGACTCAACTGTCCTTAATCATAGCACACATACAAATGGCAGTTTAGACACATAAGTAGTAGTGTGGGCGTGTGGTGCCCGCCCTAGGATCATCCCCATTTGGGGAGTGGTTACTCCACAGGAAGTATGGCTGAGGATACCACAACCGCCCACACATACATGCAGATAAAATTAAAATGCATCCAAACTTTGAAATACATGTAAAAACAATTATATGTACAATCTAAAAACCAGGAGCAGGTAACCTGAAAGCTCCCAAAATACAAGACAACAAAACCACATATTGGGAGGTAACAGCCTCAGCAGCTAGAGAAGAAAGATGACAGGGGGGGGGGGGGGGGTTTGAGTTAATGACACGGTTGTCTTGGGTCTGGACTCTGGAGGTCAGGGAAGGTATTACAACTAAGTAATGGTGGCCAAATCCCATCTGGCATTTAATCCATATGGGACCCTGGTGTTAAGCTTAAAGATCCACTCTGCCTCCTTTCTTAGAAGCCTTTTATACAAATCCCCTCCCCTTTTGGATGGCGTGACCTTCTCTATCCCGCAAAAGGAGAAACTAGTCATGCTCCCTCCATGAACCTCTCGGAAGTGCCTGGCGACATTGGTAATGTGAGTTGTGTGCCAATGTGCTCCTAAATAATGCTCTGCCACCCTCTGCCTCAAGGGCCTAGTGGTGCACCCCACGTACTGCAGGGAACATGCTCCACAGGAGATGAGGTACACCACATATCTTGTGCCACAATTAATAAACTGTGAAATGGGGAAACTTCTGCCACTGGTAGCAGAAACGGCAGTTTTAGATCTAGTATGAACGTGGCAGTATTTGCAGGTCGCCAACCCACATCTGTGAGAACCAACTGTGGTTAACCACGTTTTGCCTGTGACCCCCGTGGTGAACATGCTGGGGGACAAAGTTTGACCCAAGGTTGGTGCACGTCTACTTGCATATCTAACTCCATTGCTAAGTATGCTGGAAAGATCCATATCAGTTTGAAGCATTGGAAGATATTTAGCAATAATTGCATTCACCTGTCTATATTCACTTGAGTACATGGTGACAAAGGTTGGTTTCCAGGGTTCAGGATTCTGAGGTACCCGAGGATTGACCAATTCGGTTCTGGACTTCTTGGCTACTCTGTCCCTCCCCCTCTTAATACACCACTCTGGGTATCCCCTTGCTCTTAAGCGGAAAGCAGCTGTGTTTAGCTCTTGTTCCATATAATAAACGTCAGAGCAATTACGTTTTACCCTCGTGAACTCACCCACAGGAATACCACGAATTGTGTGTGTAGGGTGGCAGCTGTCTGCCCTTAAGACTGTATTGCCACTAGATGGTTTCCTGTAGGTAATGGTCAAGATGCTGCCCCGCTCTATATCGCCTCTTAATTCCAGATCTAAATAACTGATGGAGTCAGTACCCACCACATGTGTGAATTGGAGATTTAAGTCATTTAGATTGAAGTACTCCATCAGGTCCCCAACTTGATCCACGTCACCCTTCCAAATAAGCAAGAGGTCGTCGATGTACCTCCCGTACCACACAACGTCCTCCATGCGACGGCAGGCACCCCCAAAGATGTAGCGCTCTTCCCACCATCCCATGTATAGGTTGGCTAGGGACGGGGAGAACTTAGCACCCATGGAAGCGCCACGCCTCTGGAGGAAAAACCTGCCGTCAAACATGAAGTAATTGTGGGCCAGGAGGTACTCGACAGCCATGAGTATAAACGTGCAGAGATCTGCAGAGTAATTGGAGTAACGGGTGAGGTGGAAATTGAGTGCCTGAAGGGCTAATGTGTGGGGAATACATGAGTACAATGACTTCACATCTATAGTAACCCACACATAGCCCCTCTTCCACTGGAAATTATCCAGACTGGCCAAAAGGTGATTAGTATCCTTAACGTACCCAGGCAGCCGTCGGACAAGAGGCTGCAACAGGGAATCCACCCAGCAGCCCAGACGTTCGCCCAGGGACCCAATGCCTGCCACTATTGGTCTACCCTCAGGGGGGTAGCCAGGTTTGTGGATCTTGGGTAAGTGGTGAAATATAGGAACCACAGGATACTTTACCCCCAAATATTCACACATCCTGTGGTCAAAGATGCCCATGCTCTCACCACAGGACAAGAGGCTCAACAACTTGGCCTGAAATTCAGATGTAGGATCTGCCGTCAGGCCAAGGTAGGTGTCCCCATCATTGAGTTGTCTGAGAGCCTCATCTCTGTATGCGTCACTGTCCAGAATCACTACTGAACCGCCTTTGTCTGCATTTCTAATCACAATGGTGTTGTTATTTTGCAGACTTTTTAATGCAGCACGTTCAGCAGCAGTGATGTTGGATGGACCTGTTCCTAAGGAGCCCCAGGCCAACGAGAGGAGATCCCTCTCAACCAGTTCTTGGAACTGTTCCACACATGGGGATCTCTCAGAGACAGGATAAAAATCAGGATTTCTGACCTGTATGGGCTTGGTGTCATCCAGGGATACCAGACCAGTGCTATCAGATGCTAGGGTTTCCAAAGTCCATCTCGCACAGGTATCCCTAAAGTCACCAATATTAGAGAGATCCTCATGTTGTAGGGGGACATTTAGCTGATGTGCCCGTTCGGGACCATCAAAGTGCTTCCTGAGGAGGAGGGACCGGACAAACCTGTTGACATCCAAAATTGTTTCAAAGACATTAAAGTGATGGGTGGGAGCAAAGGATAAACCTTTTGAAAGAATTTTTATTTCATCATTATTTAAAACATAGCATGACAAATTAACCACATTATTCATAGGTTCTCCCAAATTGGACATCTCACATCTTACTTTGCGGTTTTTACGCCCTGCTCTTCGGGTTTTCTTCCTCTCTCCCCCCTCTTCCTGTGATGTCTTTGCCTCCTGTAATAGGACGGCTGACCCTGTTGGTTTTTTGGAGATGGATTTTGGCCCCCCTTATTGTTATTAGTACCTTGGACTTGCGAGTTGGCATTTAGCTGTGTACTGTTGGCCAGGGAAGGATCCCTAGGTGTCCTCAGAGGGACCCCATTGAGCTCAGTGGCCTCGGGTGAGCTAAAGCTAACCCTACGTCTGTTGCGCCACTTGTCCCGTGAACGGGACCTGTGTCTATTGGGACCCGGGGATCTGGGCATGGTTTCCCAGCGTCCCCATTCATAAACCACTTTTTTTGTATAATCGTCTGTGTCTCTGACATATTTCATACGCTTCATATCTGTAATAAGAATTTCCATATTCATAATGTTATCCAACATTTTTGCATTTAAATCATCATACATTTTAGGATTGTGCAATTTATGAATCGAACTCTTAATATCAGCCACTTTAAGATTCAGTTCTGCTAATTTATTTTCTTCGTATGAAATGATAAGACGCATTAGCTTGAGCGAACAGTCAGTGAGAATTTCATTCCATTCTATAACAAACTGTTCCGAGTAAATGGTGGTTGGAACTTTCTTAATACGTAGGCCACGTGGGATGATTTCCTCAGCCACGTACTGTTTAAGGCTGGACAAGTCCCACCATACTTTGGTTTCCTTGGCCAAAACGTCCTCTAATTTCAAAAAGGCTGTTCGCATACTTAGGTCAGGATCTAGTTCAGCTACATTGCAATTTTTAGAGAACACAGAAACAAATTTGTGGCAACGGTCCTCATTATAGGCAAGTTCACCAAGAGGAATGATATGCTTTTCCACATATGTGGCTACTTGGGGAACACTGTCAACAGGGTCCCCTTCTGCATGGGTATAAATGTGGGGGTCCAGCACAGGAACGGATTTCTGGTGTATTGTTTCCTTTTCAATAGCCAAGGATTCACATGGCACCATAGATGTACCACTGTCACAGGCAATGGGTACAGCAGGAAGAGTATCTCTAGAACAACCAGGCACAATAGATGCAGTGGATGCAGTCCCCATGTGCTGGACATGAATTGTCTCCTCAGGAGCCTCCAATTCAGATGCCAGAACCACGGAGGTGGCGGTCTTAGGGATATTCAAAAGATCTCTTACCATGTCCCTGTAGTTGGATCTCAGCTGGAAAGAGACATCTCCACTGACCGCTCGATCGCTCCCCGTCTGGAGGAAGCAGTCTCTAGGACGTGCGCCCAGGTCTGACGTCACTTCCCCTCCTCGCTGGCTGCACCAGGATCCAAGGGAGTGACGCCGAAGTTCCTCCGCTGTTCCGGAATTCCGCCGAGTCACAGGCTCCCACTGTAGCTGCGACCATGTGCGCAGAGTCACCGGCACCCCAGCGGGGCCAACAGCGCCGCACTGGTCAACCCGATCCTCCGCAAGGTAATGCAATTGCGCACTCTGAATGTCGGAACTCGTACCTTCTGCGGAAGTCAGGGCAACGTTCTCTGGGAGTGAGGCAGGTGTCACAGGGGCTCCAGCTGGTCGCGATACTTTGGAGATAGAATCCTTGCCATCTTTCAGGTGACCCCTGCCAGTGGCTCGCGGCAAGGCTGTGGCAGATGTATTGCTTCTAAGGGAACGCTGCTCCTTAGTAGCCATGATCGTATGTAGATGCCAGGCCGATAGGTTGTGTCAAATTATGACAAGTCCTTGTGAGGTTCGGTGGAGGAGCAAGTGTGTAGCTCAAAGTAGATCCAGACAGCAGGTGAACACAGCTCCACTCCACCACTTCTACTGCAGTGCTCGACCCAGGTTAGCAAGACCAAAGGATACAGGACAGAGGGAATGGTCCGCACTTATCAGATAGAAGCAACCTTTATTGAGGACATATCCCAATTAAAATTCGACAGGCATCATAGCTGACATGTTTCGGACTCAACTGTCCTTAATCATAGCACACATACAAATGGCAGTTTAGACACATAAGTAGTAGTGTGGGCGTGTGGTGCCCGCCCTAGGATCATCCCCATTTGGGGAGTGGTTACTCCACAGGAAGTATGGCTGAGGATACCACAACCGCCCACACATACATGCAGATAAAATTAAAATGCATCCAAACTTTGAAATACATGTAAAAACAATTATATGTACAATCTAAAAACCAGGAGCAGGTAACCTGAAAGCTCCCAAAATACAAGACAACAAAACCACATATTGGGAGGTAACAGCCTCAGCAGCTAGAGAAGAAAGATGACATGGGGGGGGGGGGGGGGGGGGTTTGAGTTAATGACACGCTTGGGTCTGGACTCTGGAGGTCAGGGAAGGTATTACAACTAAGTAATGGTGGCCAAATCCCATCTGGCATTTATCCATATGGGACCCTGGTGTTAAGCTTAAAGATCCACTCTGCCTCCTTTCTTAGAAGCCTTTTATACAAATCCCCCTCCCCTTTTGGATGGCGTGACCTTCTCTATCCCGCAAAAGGAGAAACTAGTCATGCTCCCTCCATGAACCTCTCGGAAGTGCCTGGCGACATTGGTAATGTGAGTTGTGTGCCAATGTGCTCCTAAATAATGCTCTGCCACCCTCTGCCTCAAGGGCCTAGTGGTGCACCCCACGTACTGCAGGGAACATGCTCCACAGGAGATGAGGTACACCACATATCTTGTGCCACAATTAATAAACTGTGAAATGGGGAAACTTCTGCCACTGGTAGCAGAAACGGCAGTTTTAGATCTAGTATGAACGTGGCAGTATTTTGCAGGTCGCCAACCCACATCTGTGAGAACCAACTGTGGTTAACCACGTTTTGCCTGTGACCCCCGTGGTGAACATGCTGGGGGACAAAGTTTGACCCAAGGTTGGTGCACGTCTACTTGCATATCTAACTCCATTGCTAAGTATGCTGGAAAGATCCATATCAGTTTGAAGCATTGGAAGATATTTAGCGATAATTGCATTCACCTGTCTATATTCACTTGAGTACATGGTGACAAAGGTTGGTTTCCAGGGTTCAGGATTCTGAGGTACCCGAGGATTGACCAATTCGGTTCTGGACTTCTTGGCTACTCTGTCCCTCCCCCTCTTAATACACCACTCTGGGTATCCCCTTGCTCTTAAGCGGAAAGCAGCTGTGTTTAGCTCTTGTTCCATATAATAAACGTCAGAGCAATTACGTTTTACCCTCGTGAACTCACCCACAGGAATACCACGAATTGTGTGTGTAGGGTGGCAGCTGTCTGCCCTTAAGACTGTATTGCCACTAGATGGTTTTCCTGTAGGTAATGGTCAAGATGCTGCCCCGCTCTATATCGCCTCTTAATTCCAGATCCACAAACCTGGCTACCCCCCTGAGGGTTAGACCAATAGTGGCAGGCATTGGGGTCCCTGGGCGAACGTCTGGGCTGCTGGGTGGATTCCCTGTTGCAGCCTCTTGTCCGACGGCTGCCTGGGTACGTTAAGGATACTAATCACCTTTTGGCCAGTCTGGATAATTTTCCAGTGGAAGAGGGGCTATGTGTGGGTTACTATAGATGTGAAGTCATTGTACTCATGTATTCCCCACACATTAGCCCTTCAGGCACTCAATTTCCACCTCACCCGTTACTCCAATTACTCTGCAGATCTCTGCACGTTTATACTCATGGCTGTCGAGTACCTCCTGGCCCACAATTACTTCATGTTTGACGGCAGGTTTTTCCTCCAGAGGCGTGGCGCTTCCATGGGTGCTAAGTTCTCCCCGTCCCTAGCCAACCTATACATGGGATGGTGGGAAGAGCGCTACGTCTTTGGGGGTGCCTGCCGTCGCATGGAGGACGTTGTGTGGTACGGGAGGTACATCGACGACCTCTTGCTTATTTGGAAGGGTGACGTGGATCAAGTTGGGGACCTGATGGAGTACTTCAATCTAAATGACTTAAATCTCCAATTCACACATGTGGTGGGTACTGACTCCATCAGTTATTTAGATCTGGAATTAAGAGGCGATATAGAGCGGGGCAGCATCTTGACCATTACCTACAGGAAACCATCTAGTGGCAATACAGTCTTAAGGGCAGACAGCTGCCACCCTACACACACAATTCGTGGTATTCCTGTGGGTGAGTTCACGAGGGTTAAAACGTAATTGCTCTGACGTTTATTATATGGAACAAGAGCTAAACACAGCTGCTTTCCGCTTAAGAGCAAGGGGATACCCAGAGTGGTGTATTAAGAGGGGGAGGGACAGAGTAGCCAAGAAGTCCAGAACCCGAATTGGTCAATCCTCGGGTACCTCAGAATCCTGAACCCTGGAAACCAACCTTTGTCAACCATGTACTCAAGTGAATATAGACAGGTGAATGCAATTATTGCTAAATATCTTCCAATGCTTCAAACTGATATGGATCTTTCCAGCATACTTAGCAATGGAGTTAGATATGCAAGTAGACGTGCACCAACCTTGGTCAAACTTTGTCCCCCAGCATGTTCACCACGGGGGTCACAGGCAAAACGTGTTAACCACAGTTGGTTCTCACAGATGTGGGTTGGCGACCTGCAAATACTGCCACGTTCATACTAGATCTAAAAACTGCCGTTTCTGCTACCAGTGGCAGAAGTTTCCCCATTTCACAGTTTATTAATTGTGGCACAAGATATGTGGTGTACCTCATCTCCTGTGGAGCATGTTCCCTGCAGTACGTGGGGTGCACCACTAGGCCCTTGAGGCAGAGGGTGGCAGAGCATTATTTAGGAGCACATTGGCACACAACTCACATTACCAATGTCGCCAGGCACTTCCGAGAGGTTCATGGAGGGAGCATGACTAGTTTCTCCTTTTGCGGGATAGAGAAGGTCACGCCATCCAAAAGGGGAGGGGATTTGTATAAAAGGCTTCTAAGAAAGGAGGCAGAGTGGATCTTTAAGCTTAACACCAGGGTCCCCATATGGATTAAATGCCAGATGGGATTTGGCCACCATTACTTAGTTGTAATACCTTCCCTGACCTCCAGAGTCCAGACCCAAGACAACCGTGTCATTAACTCAAACCCCCCCCCCCCCTGTCATCTTTCTTCTCTAGCTGCTGAGGCTGTTACCTCCCAATATGTGGTTTTGTTGTCTTGTATTTTGGGAGCTTTCAGGTTACCTGCTCCTGGTTTTTAGATTGTACATATAATTGTTTTTACATGTATTTCAAAGTTTGGATGCATTTTAATTTTATCTGCATGTATGTGTGGGCGGTTGTGGTATCCTCAGCCATACTTCCTGTGGAGTAACCACTCCCCAAATGGGGATGATCCTAGGGCGGGCACCACACGCCCACACTACTACTTATGTGTCTAAACTGCCATTTGTATGTGTGCTATGATTAAGGACAGTTGAGTCCGAAACATGTCAGCTATGATGCCTGTCGAATTTTAATTGGGATATGTCCTCAATAAAGGTTGCTTCTATCTGATAAGTGCGGACCATTTCCTCTGTCCTGTATCCTTTGGTCTTGCTAACCTGGGTCGAGCACTGCAGTAGAAGTGGTGGAGTGGAGCTGTGTTCACCTGCTGTCTGGATCTACTTTGAGCTACACACTTGCTCCTCCACCGAACCTCACAAGGACTTGTCATAATTTGACACAACCTATCGGCCTGGCATCTACATACGATCATGGCTACTAAGGAGCAGCGTTCCCTTAGAAGCAATACATCTGCCACAGCCTTGCCGCGAGCCACTGGCAGGGGTCACCTGAAAGATGGCAAGGATTCTATCTCCAAAGTATCGCGACCAGCTGGAGCCCCTGTGACACCTGCCTCACTCCCAGAGAACGTTGCCCTGACTTCCGCAGAAGGTACGAGTTCCGACATTCAGAGTGCGCAATTGCATTACCTTGCGGAGGATCGGGTTGACCAGTGCGGCGCTGTTGGCCCCGCTGGGGTGCCGGTGACTCTGCGCACATGGTCGCAGCTACAGTGGGAGCCTGTGACTCGGCGGAATTCCGGAACAGCGGAGGAACTTCGGCGTCACTCCCTTGGATCCTGGTGCAGCCAGCGAGGAGGGGAAGTGACGTCAGACCTGGGCGCACGTCCTAGAGACTGCTTCCTCCAGACGGGGAGCGATCGAGCGGTCAGTGGAGATGTCTCTTTCCAGCTGAGATCCAACTACAGGGACATGGTAAGAGATCTTTTGAATATCCCTAAGACCGCCACCTCCGTGGTTCTGGCATCTGAATTGGAGGCTCCTGAGGAGACAATTCATGTCCAGCACATGGGGACTGCATCCACTGCATCTATTGTGCCTGGTTGTTCTAGAGATACTCTTCCTGCTGTACCCATTGCCTGTGACAGTGGTACATCTATGGTGCCATGTGAATCCTTGGCTATTGAAAAGGAAACAATACACCAGAAATCCGTTCCTGTGCTGGACCCCCACATTTATACCCATGCAGAAGGGGACCCTGTTGACAGTGTTCCCCAAGTAGCCACATATGTGGAAAAGCATATCATTCCTCTTGGTGAACTTGCCTATAATGAGGACCGTTGCCACAAATTTGTTTCTGTGTTCTCTAAAAATTGCAATGTAGCTGAACTAGATCCTGACCTAAGTATGCGAACAGCCTTTTTGAAATTAGAGGACGTTTTGGCCAAGGAAACCAAAGTATGGTGGGACTTGTCCAGCCTTAAACAGTACGTGGCTGAGGAAATCATCCCACGTGGCCTACGTATTAAGAAAGTTCCAACCACCATTTACTCGGAACAGTTTGTTATAGAATGGAATGAAATTCTCACTGACTGTTCGCTCAAGCTAATGCGTCTTATCATTTCATACGAAGAAAATAAATTAGCAGAACTGAATCTTAAAGTGGCTGATATTAAGAGTTCGATTCATAAATTGCACAATCCTAAAATGTATGATGATTTAAATGCAAAAATGTTGGATAACATTATGAATATGGAAATTCTTATTACAGATATGAAGCGTATGAAATATGTCAGAGACACAGACGATTATACAAAAAAAGTGGTTTATGAATGGGGACGCTGGGAAACCATGCCCAGATCCCCGGGTCCCAATAGACACAGGTCCCGTTCACGGGACAAGTGGCGCAACAGACGTAGGGTTAGCTTTAGCTCACCCGAGGCCACTGAGCTCAATGGGGTCCCTCTGAGGACACCTAGGGATCCTTCCCTGGCCAACAGTACACAGCTAAATGCCAACTCGCAAGTCCAAGGTACTAATAACAATAAGGGGGGCCAAAATCCATCTCCAAAAAACCAACAGGGTCAGCCGTCCTATTACAGGAGGCAAAGACATCACAGGAAGAGGGGGGAGAGAGGAAGAAAACCCGAAGAGCAGGGCGTAAAAACCGCAAAGTAAGATGTGAGATGTCCAATTTGGGAGAACCTATGAATAATGTGGTTAATTTGTCATGCTATGTTTTAAATAATGATGAAATAAAAATTCTTTCAAAAGGTTTATCCTTTGCTCCCACCCATCACTTTAATGTCTTTGAAACAATTTTGGATGTCAACAGGTTTGTCCGGTCCCTCCTCCTCAGGAAGCACTTTGATGGTCCCGAACGGGCACATCAGCTAAATGTCCCCCTACAACATGAGGATCTCTCTAATATTGGTGACTTTAGGGATACCTGTGCGAGATGGACTTTGGAAACCCTAGCATCTGATAGCACTGGTCTGGTATCCCTGGATGACACCAAGCCCATACAGGTCAGAAATCCTGATTTTTATCCTGTCTCTGAGAGATCCCCATGTGTGGAACAGTTCCAAGAACTGGTTGAGAGGGATCTCCTCTCGTTGGCCTGGGGCTCCTTAGGAACAGGTCCATCCAACATCACTGCTGCTGAACGTGCTGCATTAAAAAGTCTGCAAAATAACAACACCATTGTGATTAGAAATGCAGACAAAGGCGGTTCAGTAGTGATTCTGGACAGTGACGCATACAGAGATGAGGCTCTCAGACAACTCAATGATGGGGACACCTACCTTGGCCTGACGGCAGATCCTACATCTGAATTTCAGGCCAAGTTGTTGAGCCTCTTGTCCTGTGGTGAGAGCATGGGCATCTTTGACCACAGGATGTGTGAATATTTGGGGGTAAAGTATCCTGTGGTTCCTATATTTCACCACTTACCCAAGATCCACAAACCTGGCTACCCCCCTGAGGGTAGACCAATAGTGGCAGGCATTGGGTCCCTGGGCGAACGTCTGGGCTGCTGGGTGGATTCCCTGTTGCAGCCTCTTGTCCGACGGCTGCCTGGGTACGTTAAGGATACTAATCACCTTTTGGCCAGTCTGGATAATTTCCAGTGGAAGAGGGGCTATGTGTGGGTTACTATAGATGTGAAGTCATTGTACTCATGTATTCCCCACACATTAGCCCTTCAGGCACTCAATTTCCACCTCACCCGTTACTCCAATTACTCTGCAGATCTCTGCACGTTTATACTCATGGCTGTCGAGTACCTCCTGGCCCACAATTACTTCATGTTTGACGGCAGGTTTTTCCTCCAGAGGCGTGGCGCTTCCATGGGTGCTAAGTTCTCCCCGTCCCTAGCCAACCTATACATGGGATGGTGGGAAGAGCGCTACGTCTTTGGGGGTGCCTGCCGTCGCATGGAGGACGTTGTGTGGTATGGGAGGTACATCGACGACCTCTTGCTTATTTGGAAGGGTGACGTGGATCAAGTTGGGGACCTGATGGAGTACTTCAATCTAAATGACTTAAATCTCCAATTCACACATGTGGTGGGTACTGACTCCATCAGTTATTTAGATCTGGAATTAAGAGGCGATATAGAGCGGGGCAGCATCTTGACCATTACCTACAGGAAACCATCTAGTAGCAATACAGTCTTAAGGGCAGACAGCTGCCACCCTACACACACAATTCGTGGTATTCCTGTGGGTGAGTTCACGAGGGTAAAACGTAATTGCTCTGACGTTTATTATATGGAACAAGAGCTAAACACAGCTGCTTTCCGCTTAAGAGCAAGGGGATACCCAGAGTGGTGTATTAAGAGGGGGAGGGACAGAGTAGCCAAGAAGTCCAGAACCGAATTGGTCAATCCTCGGGTACCTCAGAATCCTGAACCCTGGAAACCAACCTTTGTCACCATGTACTCAAGTGAATATAGACAGGTGAATGCAATTATTGCTAAATATCTTCCAATGCTTCAAACTGATATGGATCTTTCCAGCATACTTAGCAATGGAGTTAGATATGCAAGTAGACGTGCACCAACCTTGGGTCAAACTTTGTCCCCCAGCATGTTCACCACGGGGGTCACAGGCAAAACGTGGTTAACCACAGTTGGTTCTCACAGATGTGGGTTGGCGACCTGCAAATACTGCCACGTTCATACTAGATCTAAAACTGCCGTTTCTGCTACCAGTGGCAGAAGTTTCCCCATTTCACAGTTTATTAATTGTGGCACAAGATATGTGGTGTACCTCATCTCCTGTGGAGCATGTTCCCTGCAGTACGTGGGGTGCACCACTAGGCCCTTGAGGCAGAGGGTGGCAGAGCATTATTTAGGAGCACATTGGCACACAACTCACATTACCAATGTCGCCAGGCACTTCCGAGAGGTTCATGGAGGGAGCATGACTAGTTTCTCCTTTTGCGGGATAGAGAAGGTCACGCCATCCAAAAGGGGAGGGGATTTGTATAAAAGGCTTCTAAGAAAGGAGGCAGAGTGGATCTTTAAGCTTAACACCAGGGTCCCATATGGATTAAATGCCAGATGGGATTTGGCCACCATTACTTAGTTGTAATACCTTCCCTGACCTCCAGAGTCCAGACCCAAGACAACCGTGTCATTAACTCAAACCCCCCCCCCCCCTGTCATCTTTCTTCTCTAGCTGCTGAGGCTGTTACCTCCCAATATGTGGTTTTGTTGTCTTGTATTTTGGGAGCTTTCAGGTTACCTGCTCCTGGTTTTTAGATTGTACATATAATTGTTTTTACATGTATTTCAAAGTTTGGATGCATTTTAATTTTATCTGCATGTATGTGTGGGCGGTTGTGGTATCCTCAGCCATACTTCCTGTGGAGTAACCACTCCCCAAATGGGGATGATCCTAGGGCGGGCACCACACGCCCACACTACTACTTATGTGTCTAAACTGCCATTTGTATGTGTGCTATGATTAAGGACAGTTGAGTCCGAAACATGTCAGCTATGATGCCTGTCGAATTTTAATTGGGATATGTCCTCAATAAAGGTTGCTTCTATCTGATAAGTGCGGACCATTTCCTCTCCCTTGTCATTTCTGCTTGAGGGAGGTAAGACCACCACTTCCTCCTTCATTTTTGCCATTTGAGTTGTTTTTTAAGCTCATTTAATCTAATTTTATACTTTTGGCACCTCTGTTCATTGTATACAATTTGCAGGAACTAACTTTTTCTTTCTGTACTTTTTTTCTATTGTTTTACCACTCTTATAACAGACCCCTTCAATTTCCCAACATTTTCTCAAGATTCTAGTATATAAGGGGATGTAGGGTGATTGATAAATATTAATAGCGTTTAATATATGCCCTCAAAGAATAGTTCATTCTAGATAACTGCAACTGCTACACAATTGCAAAGAAGAGGGAAATGTTTCTGCTATGCTTGGTGTGCTCAGAACTGTACAAAAGTGTTTAACTTTATTTGTGGAAACTGACCCCATTTCTGATGAACTCACCACCAGCATTTCATATTTACTGCACATAGTAAAGTTGGAAAGCCTATCTATGTTGGCTGGCTGCTACCACTTAGTGTGCAGCCTGCTGGCATATGCTTAAAAAAGATATTAAATTGCTCTCTATGCTGTGCTGTGTTTTTTGTGGCACAAGAGGCATGTTTTCTCTTGATTGGGATCCTGTTTGTAATTCATTTACATAATGCACTTGTCATATAAACAGAAAGGAATACATTATCACAATTGTTATTTGGAATGGAAACTCAACCCGATTACCTCTGTATCTGTTTTCCATCCTCTTAAGGTTTCCATAAATCTAAAGGAAGATTTCCCGGCAGGTAAACACAATATCCACCTAACCATCACCTCGTGCATTTGTCTAATTTTGTATTATAATGATAAAAAATAAATATGATTTTTTCACTTAAACCAGACCACAAGTGGCAGCTCTGACTCTGTCCTCCTGTCTCCACACTTCCATGTCACAACTCTTTTTAATTTGTAAAAAGTAATTCTTTGGGTTGTAGTATTTATCAGATAATAAGGTGTGCGCTGGAGGAGACAAGGAAAACAAAGTAAAATTCTGCAAAGAAAATGAGAGAAATAAAAGCTTGTCTTTCTGTCCTAAGATTTAAATGACTAAAGGGGCCCATATACTGGTCGATTTTAGCCATCGATCCATGGCCGATTTGACAGTTTTGATCGAATCGGCTAGAAATTGATGCAGCAGAAAACATGATCGATCAGGAGATTGATCGATTTCCGGGCAATTTTGATCGATTTGATCGATCGGTCTCAATGGAAAATCTGGGTCGATCGGCTGCCAGCAGCTGATCGATGGCCCATAGGGTTGCATTGGATCAAATGGTGCAACACTGCATTTCGATCACATTTCAATAGATTTCATTCTGAAATCTATTGAAATTAATTTCCTAGTGTGTGGCACACATCAGATACATTCCTGTCAGATTCAACCTGATAGGCATTTGACAGAAATCTATCTGATGGTCGAATCTGCTGCAAATCTATAAGTGTATGGCCACCTTAATTCTGAAGCCATGTAGATATTCATCAATCTCTTAACTCCTACCATAAGCTATGGTCAACCTTGGGCAACCTTTGGGCAACCTTGTTAATTGTTATGGATTTTCTGTATAATTCATTGGTTGTTACAATAAGAAATGTCAGTTAACCACTTGGCGACCGCAGTGTTAACCCCCCCCCCCCCCCTAAAGACCAGGCTCTTTTTTGTTAAGCTGGGCTGTGCAGGCTTTTCAGCCTCCTGCAAAGCCCAGCTATGGAGTCCAGCGATCGTACTTACCTCCTTTTTTGTCCCTAAGGGGACATGCCGCCTGAGATGTCCGATCGCTGTGGCTTTTTTTTTTTTCTAAGCCTCTATGAGGCTCTCTCTCCCTCCCTCCCCTTCCCTCCTCCTCTCCCTGACCTTTATGGAACAGGACGGCGATCCATCCTGTTCCGCCTCTCATAGGCATCAGCCTATGAGAGGACAGCGATCCCCAGGCAATCAAAGGCCGGGGATCGCCGATCTCATACAGCGCTGCTGAGGACCGCAGCGCTGTACGGATGTAAACAAAGGGGATTTCTCCGTCCCGTGAAGTGGCAGGGAATGATCGCGCAAGCACGCGGCCGTTCCCTGGGAAACTGCAGCCCAAGGACTTGACGCCAATTGGCATTAGGCAGTCCTGGGGTTGCCGCCGTGGCCACGCCCATCGGTGTTAGGCGGTCCCCAGGAAGTTAAATATATCATATAGGGGACACACACAGTAATAGTTGATAAGTGAAATGAGGTTTATTGGATTTACAGAAAGTGTGCAATAGTTGTTTAAACAAGGTAGATGCATATATTTGGGCAGCACAAAAAAGAAATGAAATCAATATTTAGTAGATCCCCTTTTTGCAGAAATTACACGCTTCCTGTAGGTTTCAATGAGAGTCTGGATTCGGGTTGAAAGTATTTTGGAACATTTCTCTTTACAAAACATCTCTAGTTCATTCAGGTTTGATAGCTTCCGAGCATGGACAGCTCTCTTTAACTCACACCACAGATTTTCAATTATAGTCAGGTCTGGGGACAGAGATGGACATTCCAGAAGATTGCACTTGTTCCTCTGCACGAATGCCATAGTGGATTTTGAGCAGTGTTTAGGCTCGTTGTCTTGTTGAAAGATCCAGCCCCGGCGCAGCTTCTGCTTTGTCACTGATTCCTGGACATTGGTCTCCAGAATCTGCTGATACTAAGTGGAGTCCATGTGTCCCTCAACTTTGACAAGATTCCCAGTCCCTGCATTGACCACACAGCCCCACAGCATGATGGAATAAACACCATATTTTACTGAAGGTAGCAGGTATTTTTCTTGGAATGCTGTGTTGTTTTTCCTCCATGCACAGCACCCCTTGTTATGCCCAACTAACTCAATTTTAGTTTCAATCTGTCCACAGCACCTTATTCCAAAATGAAGCTGGCTTGTCCAAATGTCCTTTAGCATACCTCACGCAGCTCTGTTTTTGCTGTGGGAATAGAAACGTTTTCCTCTGCATCACCCTCGCATACAGCATCTCCTTGTGTAAAGTGTGACACATGATTGAACAATGCACAGTGACTCCATCTGCAGCATGATGATGTTTTAGGTCTTTGGTGCTTGTCTGTGGGTTGACTCTGACTGTTCTCACCATTTGTCGCTTCTGTTTATCCGAGATTTTTCTTGGCCTGCCACTTTGAGCCTTAACTTGAACTGAGCCTGTGTTCTTCCATTTCCTCAGTATGTTCCTTACTGTGGAAACAGACAGCTGACTCCTGTCTTCAGGTTATTTGAGAGTTGTTTTGAGACCCCGATGTTGCTACTCTTTAGAGAAAATTAAAAGAGGAGGGAAACTTACAATTGACCCCCTTAAACACTCTTTCTCAGAGTTGGATTCACCTGTGTATGTAGGTCAGGGGTTACTGAGCTTACCAAGCCAATTTGAGTTCCAATAATTAGCTCTAAAGGTTTTGGAATCAATAAAATGAATTTGAGTTAAACAATTACTGTGCACTTTCTGTAAATCCAATAAACTTCATGTCACTTCTCAAATATCACTGTGTGTGTCTCCTATATGATATATTTAACTGCCAGTTTTTATCATAACAACCAACAATTTATACAGGAAAATCTTGACAATTAACAAGGTTGCCCAAACTTTCGCATCCCACTGTATACCTGATGACCTTCCTACCTATATTGAGCATGAAAAATTTCAGGTGCTATGCTATCATTCCAAATTGTGGGTGGTGGTGGTGGTGTGTGTGTGTGTGTGTGTGAGGGGGGGGTAATGCTTCGCTGCCACTACTCTGCTATATCTTGGAAGGGGGGGTGGTGTCCATACAGGCTACACCAGGAGGGGGGTAGGGAATTGTGCATACAGGCTGCGCTTTAGCCGGCGTGGGGGGGGGGGGGGATGGCAACTTTGCAATATGCTAGTGTGCTATCTCGTTGGGGGGAGGGGAGTTAACCTGAGAGGGTTTTTTACTTTTGTGTTACTCAAAACCCATCAAAGTCAGAAAGCAGAATAGCTTCAGTCATATGCTTTCCATATAGGTTTTTATTTATCCTAAAAAAGAAACTCTGACAGAAAACATATGTCTTTGACCTTTTTTTTTACAATATAGTTCCAAAGTAAAATGTCTGTCCACGCATCAACCATCAAAGCCTCAGGACTATTAGATATGTTAGCATTGAAAAGAAAGTAATAGTAGGATGATATGTTCCAAGAGCATATTTGTCTTTACAATGTTTTTATATACATTAGCAATAAAAAGTATGTGAACCCTTCGGAATTATATGTATTTCTGCACAAATTGGTCATAAAATATGATCTGATCATCTAAGTCACAGCAATAGAAAATCACAGTATGCTTAAACTAATACCACAGAAATGATTAAATGTTTCCATGTTTTTATTGAACACACCATGTAAACATTCACAGTGCATGTGGAAAAAGTATGTGAACCATTGTATTTAATAATCTGTTGAACCTCCTTTGGCAGCAACAACTTAAACCAAACGTTTCCTGTAGCTGCAGATCAGATGTGCATAATGGTCAGATGTAATTTTTGACCATTCCTCTTTACAGAACTGTTTCGGTAATATTCTTCGGATGTCTGGTGTAAATTGCTTTCTTGAGATCATGCCACAGCATCTCAATCAGGTTGAGGTCAGGTCTCTGACTGGGCCACTCCAGAAAGCGTATTTTCTTCTGTTTAAGCCATTGTGTTGTTTACTTTTATGCTTTGGGTCGTTTTCCTATTGCAACACCTATCTTTTGCTGAGCTTAAGCTGGTGGACAGGTGGCCTTAAGTTATCCTGCAAAATGTCTTGATAAACTTGGGAATTTATTTTTTCTTTGATGATAGCAATCCGTCCAGGCCCTGATGCAGCAAAGCAGCCTCAAACCATGATGCCCCCACCACCATACTTCACAGTTGGGATGAGGTTTTGATGTTGGTATGCTGTGCCTAGTTTTCTCCACACATAGTATTGTGTGTTTCTTCCAAGGGGGGGGGAGGGGGGGGTTCCTCACAAGTTTGCCTCAGGCAGCAAAAAGTCAAGAAACGGCCCTGCTGCTAATGAAAGAAAATAACCCTTTGTTTCTAAGCATGATATTTTGTTATTTGGAATTACTTAATGGTTAACTGCTTTGTTTTGCTCCATCAAGCATCAAGAGTGTAAAACAGTGGCGTTTGACCATATGGGATTGCCACAGATCAAACCGTGGTCAGATTTAACTGATTTTGCTAATTTACTTGCAAACTCATGGCAAAGAAAAATAAGAATAGCATGTTCTCCTGGACACTACTATGAATGAATGTAGCCAGACAACCATTTTAAATCACCAAGTGTAGAACATGAGCTTAGTAGGGAGCATGAGAGAGGCTACTGAGCACAAGACAGTGTTAGGGCTGATCTAATTGACCACATTGCCAAGTTCAAATTCAGCTGTACTTTTTTTCCTTGATACCTGCAAGCAGAAGAATGCTCAGCATTATGCAGTACTGGTGTTCTGTGGCTGCATATAACCTATCGTGCTAGTAACATCAGAGCAATTGGTATCCCTTTAAGTATATTCTCACTTGTGGTTCATAAACTCAGAGTTGTAGCTATTTGGGTAGAAGCCCCTGCAATCACTGAGGAGGCCAAGGCTGTGTGTGTGTGTGTGTGTGTGTGTGTGTGTGTGTGTGTGTGTGTGTGTGTGTGTGTGTGTGTGTGTGGGCTTCTTGTCCCTTTTCCGTCTGATCCAACACCCCCTTCTCTATTGCAGGTGTTATTTTGTTCATACTCATATTACCCCTGGAAGACTGGCCATGGGGTTACCATGGGGTGGGAGAACGATGGAAGGGGTCAAGGGCGTAACTATAGGGAAGCAGCCCCGGTTATCACAGCGGGGCCTAGAGCTGTGGGGAGCCACAACTACTAACCTTCCCTTTCTCCAATACAAGGGACTATACTTCAGATCAGGTGTTTTTGTGGCTACACTTGTTACAGGTGTGAAGAGCATGATGGCCACAATTGTTTTATGACCCTTGTGAGATGGTGGCAAGGGAATGGGTGTGAACATTAGAGATGGCCTGAACAGTTAGCTGGCGGACAGTTCCCGGCGAATTTCGGCTGTTTGCGTTCTCACCGAACTGCAAACATGTGGCGTGTTCAACCCGCCCCCTATACATCATCATGGAGCCAAACTTTGACCCTTTACCTCACCACAGTGGTGGTTTGCATGTTCGCGAACATTTGCGGAAGTTCCTGTCCGCGAGAACATAAGGCAGGGGCATCAAAGTTTTGCTGGGGGCCCCCATGAATTGCTGTTACACCAGTGGAAGTGGTAAATGTAAGGTGGTTCTATCAAAGTTTTGCTGGAGGGTCCTGGACTTTGTAGTTACTCCCCTACCGAAACATGTCTTGACTTGAACAGGAAGCAGGAATATTGGACACAAAGTTTGGACAACTTATGCTTGGGCGGCCCTTACAATACACAGTGGTTTCTCTGGGCGTTTGTTGATACTATTTTCAGCACTGCCAGATTTTAAAGCACTGCTTATCCTCTTTTCCCCTCCCCTTAAACGTTTAATATTGTTTTATTGCTGGTGCTGCGACTAGAACACAGCACCAGCCTCCCCCCTCCTGTACCCACTCTTCCCCCCCCGTCCTGCTCAGTCAAAGTCTTCGACTGAGGCAGATTGTTGGATATTATCAGGGAGGAAGTGACAGTTCTTCCTCCCTGCTGTGCGCATATAACTCCGCCCCTCCACCTGCTGCTTTAGATCCTTATGTGTTACACTGCACACAGCGCGCAGAGGAGCTGCGCTGTGTGCGGACTTGTGATAATTGAGATCGGATATTCTTCTGACCTCAATTAACATGAGCCCACACACAGCACAGCTCCCCTGCACGCTGTGTGCAGTGAAACACACATGGAACTAAAGCGGCAGGTCGAGGGGGCAGAGTTTGGAAACAAAATGTCTAGGAATAAAAAAAGGCCTCTATGGATGAATAGAAAGGTTAGGGATAATGAAGAGGAAAAGGAATGCCTATAAGGTCCTAAAACAGGAGGGGACCGAGGCTGCACTAAGCAATTATAAGGAGTGCAATAAAAATTGTAAAAAAGAAATTAGGCTGGCAAAGATCAAAGCTGAAAATCAAATCGCTAGGGATATCAAATCTAACCCAAAAAAGTTTTACAAGTACATCAACTCTAAAAAAAGAAAGGTTGACTGTATAGGACTCCTAAAGGATGAGGGTGGGAACTCAATGGTGGATGACCAAGGTAAGGCAAAGTTATTAAATGCTTTCTTTGCTTCTGTCTTCACAAAGGAAACAAAACTGTTGCAAGTTAGAGAGGCAGAAGAGTCTCAATCTTCTAACTGTAATATTAAATACTTAACGCAGGAAGAAGTGAAGGCAAGACTAAATAAATTAAAAATAGACAAGGCACCTGGCCCGGATGGCATGCATCCTCGGGTCCTAAGGGAATTAAGTTCAGTTATAGCTAAACCCCTTTATCTTATCTTTTGACTCTCTTGCAACTGGCAGAGTCCCAGTGGATTGGCTTACAGCCCACGTTTTCCCATTATTTAAGAAGGGCAAAAAATCAGATCCAGGAAATTATAGACCTGTAAGCTTACCATCAGTTGTATGCAAACTATTTGAGGGGTTACTAAGAGATACTATACATGACTTCATAGTAGACAATAATCTTATTTCTCAGCATCAACATGGGTTTACTAAAGACAGGTCCTGTTTGACTAACATGCTCAGCTTTTATGAGGTAGTGAATGCTAATATGGATATTGGGAATGCTGTAGATGTGATATACTTGGACTTTGCAAAGGCCTTCGACACTGTTCCCCACAGAAGTCTAGTGCAAAAGTTGAGGATGCAAGGACTGGGGAAGAGTTTGTGTGCATGGATAGGGAACTGGCTAATGGACATAAAACAAAGAGTTGTGGTCAATGGATCGTACTCAAAATGGGAGACTGTTAGCAGTGGGGTCCCACAGGTGTCTGTACTGGGTCCAGTGCTCTTCAATTTATTTATTAATGACCTAGTAGATGCAGTAGTGAGCAATGTTGCTATTTTTGCAGATGATACAAAATTGTGCAGAATCATCAACTCTCAGGAAGATAGTGTCATATTGCAACAGGATCTGGATAGGATGGCTATATGGGCACATACATGGCAGATGAAATTCAATGTTGACAAATGTAAAGTCATGCATTTTGGTCGTACCAATGGTCTAGCACCATACAAAATAAATGGGATACAGTTGGGGACATCAAACTTGGAGAAGGACTTAGGAGTACTCATCGACAACAAGTTAAATAATCGTACTCAATGCCAAGCTGCTGCAGCTAAAGCGAACAAAATTTTGGGATGCATTAAAAGGGAAATAAAAACTCGAGATGCTAGCATAATATTGCCTCTGTTTAACTCTCTAGTAAGGCCACATCTGGAATATGGAATTCAGTTCTGGGCACCACATTACAAAAAAGATATTGCAGTTTTAGAGCAGGTGCAGAGACGAGCTACAAAATTGATACGTGGGATGGAAGGTCTCGCTTACCAAGAAATGTTAGATAAACTTGGTTTATTTAGTCTAGAGAAAAGACGCCTTCGAGGAGATCTAATTAACATGTATAAATACATCAGGCAATATAATAGCTTGGCGGATGAGCTTTTTGTCCCTAGGCCTTCTCAAAGGACTAGAGGACATGATCTGCGCATGGAGGAAAAACGTTTTAGCCATTTATTTAGGAAAGGGTTCTTTACAGTAAGAGTGATTAAGATGTGGAATGCATTGCCACAGGAAGTCGTTATGGCAAACTCTATACCTGCATTTAAAGGGGGCTTAGATGCTTTCCTTGTGTTGAAAGACATCCATGGCTACAATTACTAGGTTATGCCTAATGATGTTGATCCAGGGATTTTATCTGATTGCCATCTGGAGTCGGGAAGGAATTTTTCCCCTTTGGGGCTAATTGGACCATGCCTTGTGGGTTTTTTTTTCACCTTCCTCTGGATCAACAGGGATATGTGAGGTAGCAGGCTGGAGTTGTACTTTGTACTGGTTGAACTCGATGGACGTATGTCTTTTTTCAACCAAAATAACTATGTAACTATGAGTTATGTGCGCACAGTGTGGAGGAAGAACTGTCATTTCCTGGAAGGGGGGGGGGGAGGGGGGCTGGAGGGGAAAGGATGGTGCTGTGTGCTGTCACACAACACCAGTAATAAAATCATTGAAATGTAAATCCCTATCAGGTCAGCAGTACTTTAACCACTTAAGGACTGCAGTCATAAAACCCCTTAAGGACCAGTCACTTTTTTTCCATTCAGACCACTGCAGCTTTAACGGTTTATTGCTCGGTCATACAACCTACCACCTAAATGAATTTTCCCTCCTTTTCTTGTCCCTAATACAGCTTTCTTTTGATTCTATTTGATTGCTGCTGTGATTTTTAGTTTTTAAAGAGACACTGAAGCGAAAAAAAAATATGATATAGTGAATTGGTTGTGTACTATGAATAATTACTAGAAGATTAGCAGCAAATAACATATTTTCATATTATTTTCAGGTATATAGTGTTTTTTCTAACATTGCATCATTCTATAATATGTGCAGATTACACAACACTCAGCATTCAAAATTATTCTTTCAGAGCAGTCTGTGAAGTAATGACCTCTCCTCTAGCAGAGAAAAAGTAAACAGTCCACTTACAGTTGAGATAATAAAAGTCAGATAACAGCCCTCTCCACAACTAAGACTTAGTTGGAGAGCTTAGTGGCTTGTTTGCATAGAGATAACAACTGGAGTTTCTCAACTCTTCCTGTACTGGAAACAATTAGACTGATGTATCTGATCTTAAAGGGATAATGTAGGGGGTCGGGGCAAAATGAGTTGAACTTACCCGGGGCTTCTAACGGTCCCCCGCAGACATCCTGTGCCTGCACAGCCGCTCACCGATGCTCCGGCCCCGCCTCCAGTTCACTTCTGGAATTTCTGACTTTAAAGTCAGAAAACCACTGCGCCTGCGTTGCCATGTCCTCGATCCCGCTGATGTCATCAAGAGTGCACAGCGCAGGCCCAGTATGGTCTATGCCTGCGCAGTACACTCCTGGTGACATCAGCGGGAGCGAGGACACTACAACGCAGGCGCAGTGGTTTTCTGACTTTAAAGTCAGAAATTCAAGAAGTGAACTGGAGGCGTGGCCGGAGCATCGGTGAGTGGCTGCGCCAACACAGGATGCCTGCGGGGGACCATTAGAAGCCCCGGGTAAGTTCAGCTCATTTTGCCCCGACCCCCCCTACAGTATCCCTTTAATGTTTTATTTCTTAGCTGTACTACACATACAAATCATAATAGCATCATTTTTTTTTTCGCTTCAGTGTCTCTTTAATATATTCATCAAAAAAGACATGAATTTCGTCAAAAAAATGATTTTTTTTACTTTCTGTGCTGACATTTTTCAAATAAAGTAAAATTTCTGTATACATTTTTGTCCAAATTTATTGTGCTACATATCTTTGATAAAAAAAACCAATACGTGTATATTTATTGGTTTGAGTAAAAGCTATAGCGTTTACAAACTATGGTGCAAAAAATGAATTTTCCCATTTTGAAGCATCTCTGATTTTTCTGAACACCTGTCAGGTTTCATGAGGTGCTAGAATTTCAGGATATATTTTCAGTATAAATAACCCCCAAATGACCCCATTTTGGAAAGAAGACATCCCAAAGTATTCACTAAGAGGCATGGTGAGTTCATAGAAGATTTTATTTTTTGTCACGAGGTAGCGGAAAATGACACTTTGTAACAAACAAAAAATAAATAAATAAAGAAAAGTTTCCATTTCTGCTAACTTGTGATAAAAAAAAATGAAATCTGCCACGGACTCACCATGCCCCTCTCTGAATACCTTGGGGTGTCGTCTTTCTAAAACGGGGTCACTTGTGGGGTTCCTATACTGTCCTGACATGTTAGGGGCCCTAAACCGTGAGGAGTAGTCTAGAAATGAAATGCCTCACAAGGACCTTTGAAATCCTAAAGGTACTCATAGGACTTTGGGCCCCTTAGCGCACCTAGGCTGCAAAAAAGTGTCACACATGTGGTATCGCCATACTCAGTAGAAATAGTATAATGGGTTTTGGGGTGTATTTTTACACATACCCATGCTGGGTGGAAGAAATATCTCTGTAAATTAGATTTTTTTGATTTTTTTTACACACAATTGTCCATTTACAGAGATATTTCTCCCACACAGCATGTGTATATGTAAAAATACACCCCAAAAAACATTATACTACTTCTCCTGAGTACAGCGATACCACATGTGTGGCACTTTTTTGCACCCTAACTGTGCTAAGGGGCCCAAAGTCCAATGAGTACCTTTAGGATTTCACAGGTCATTTTGAGACATAAAAAAATGAGTACCTGAAGGTACTCATAGGACGTTGGGCCCCTTAGCGCACCTAGGCATGGGTATGTGTAAAAATACACCCCAAAACACATTATACTACTTATCCTGAGTACGACGATACCACATATGTGACACTTTTTTGCAGCCTAGGTGCGCTAAGGGGCCCAAAGTCCTATGAGTACCTTTAGGATTTCAAAGGTCATTGTGAGGCATTTGATTTCTAGACTACTTCTCACGGTTTAGGGCCCCTAACATGTCAGGACTCAGGACAGTATAGGAACCCCACAAGTGACCCCGTTTTAGAAAGACGACACCCCAAGGTATTCAGAGAGGGGCATGGTGAGTCCGTGGCAGATTTTATTTATTTTTTGTCGCAAGTTAGCAGAAATGGAAACTTTTTTTTATTTATTTTTTTTGTCACAAATAGTGGTGCTCAAATACCCCTTTTCAAAATTCGAGTTAGGTCGAATTCGAATAGTAAATTATTCGAGATCAGTCGAATATTCGAGTCGAATAATTTTTACTATTCGATTCGACCTCGGAATTCGAGCTCACTATTCGAGTCGGTATTCGAGCTCATTATTCGAGCTGACCATTCGAAATGGCCTTAAATAGCTTCCAACACTTGTTTTGAGGGTGAATGATGCAAGAAACCTCTTTTTTTCCAAGTAACAACAGCAAGTGATTATGTGGGGATGTTCCTTTAAAAAAAAAAAGTTGAAAAGAGAAGTTGTGTCCAGAAATTTGTTCAGTACTGTATATATTTCTTCTTCTTCTTCTTTATCTTCTATATCTTCTTCTTCTTCTTCTTCTTCTTCTATATCTTCTTCTTCTATATCTTCTTCTTCTATATCTTCTTCTATATCTTCTTCTTCTTTTATATTGTCTTCTTCTTCTTCTTCTTCATCTTCTTCATCATCATCTTCTTCTTCTTCATCTTCTTTTTCTTCATCTTCTTCATCTTCTTCTTCATCTTCTTCTTCATCTTCTTCATCTTCTTCTTCATCTTCTTCATCTTCTTCATCTTCTTCTTCTTCTTCTTCTTCTTCATCTTCTTCATCTTCAACTTCTTCATCTTCTTCTTCTTCTTCATCTTCTTCATCTTCTTCTTCTTCTTCTTCTTCTTCATCTTCTTCATCTTCAACTTCTTCATCTTCTTCTTCTTCTTCATCTTCTTCATCTTCTTCATCTTCTTCTTCATCATCTTCTTCTTCTTCATCTTCTTCATCTTCTTCATCTTCATCTTCTTCATCTTCTTCATCTTCTTCTTCTTCATCATCTTCATCTTCTTCTTCTTCATCATCTTCATCTTCTTCTTCTTCATCTTCTTCATCATCTTCATCTTCTTCATCTTCTTCTTCTTCATCTTCTTCATCTTCTTCTTCATCTTCATCATCTTCTTCTTCTTCATCTTCTTCATCTTCTTCATCTTCATCTTCTTCATCTTCTTCATCTTCTTCTTCTTCATCATCTTCATCTTCTTCTTCATCATCTTCTTCTTCATCATCTTCATCTTCTTCTTCTTCATCTTCTTCTTCTTCATCTTCTTCTTCTTCATCTTCTTCATCTTCTTCATCTTCTTCTTCTTCATCTTCATCTTCTTCTCCTTCTTCTTCTTCTTCTTCATCTTCTTCTTCTTCATCTTCTTCATCTTCTTCTATATCGTCTTCTTCTTCACTTATTTCTCTTTCCAAATTTTTTTTTTTAAAGAAATGCAGCTATTTTTGAGCGTAACAAATAGCTGGTGGCGCACGCATGTTGGAAGCGCCATTGTATGTGCTCCCTGGCAGTGGAAACACACAGACAGCAGGAGGTAAATTCAGCAGCAGGAGGAGGAGGATGAGTGTGTGGCAGCAGGCAGTCAATGAGGCAGGCAGCGTGACATAATAGCCCTGGTACCTAGCGGTGATACCAGGGCTGTAAATAAACACAGCAGGCAGGAGGTCCCAGACAGCGGTCGTGCAGCCCACATTGTGTCCAATACAAAACTGGGACAACACAGTTTTCAACCCGGGCACCTCAGAAAAATTAAACCTTTTTTTTTTTTTATGGTTTTGTAGTTTTGTTTTTACAACAAATTACACAGACAGATATAGCTATTGTTTGACGTAATAGCTGGTGGCAGAGTGGCAGCAGAAAGTTAAATCTGTGTACCCTGGCGTTGGGAAACACAGACAGACAGACAGCAGCAGCAGCAGCAGGAGGAATGGAGGAGTAATGTGAGCAGCTATTGTTTGACGTAATAGCTGGTGGCAGAGTGGCAGCAGAAGGTAAATCTGTGTACCCTGGTGTTGGGAAACACAGACAGACAGCAGCATCAGCAGGAGGAATGGAGGAGTAGTGTGAGTGTGGCAGCAGGCAGGCAGCGTGACATAATAGCCCTGGTACCTAGCGGTGATACCAGGGCTGTAAATAAACACAGCAGGCAGGAGGTCCCAGACAGCGGTCGTGTAGCCCACATTGTGTCCAATACACAACTGGGACAACACAGTTTTCAACCCGGGCACCTCAGAAAAATTAAACCTTTTTTTTTTTTTTTTTTATGGTTTTGTAGTTTTGTTTTTACAACAAATTACACAGACAGATATAGCTATTTTTTGACGTAATAGCTGGTGGCAGAGTGGCAGCAGAAGGTAAATCTGTGTACCCTGGCGTTGGGAAACACAGACAGACAGACAGCAGCAGCAGCAGCAGGAGGAATGGAGGAGTAATGTGAGCAGCTATTGTTTGACGTAATAGCTGGTGGCAGAGTGGCAGCAGAAGGTAAATCTGTGTACCCTGGCGTTGGGAAACACAGACAGACAGACAGCAGCAGCAGCAGCAGGAGGAATGGAGGAGTAATGTGAGCAGCTATTGTTTGACGTAATAGCTGGTGGCAGAGTGGCAGCAGAAGGTAAATCTGTGTACCCTGGCGTTGGGAAACACCGACAGACAGCAGCATCAGCAGGAGGAATGGAGGAGTAGTGTGAGTGTGGCAGCAGGCAGGCAGCGTGACATAATAGCCCTGGTACCTAGCGGTGATACCAGGCCGTAAATGAACACAACAGGAGGTCCCAGACAGCGGTCGTGCAGCCCACATCGTGTCCAATACACAACTGGGACAACACAGTTTTCAACCCGGGCACCTTAGAAAAATTAAACCTTTTTTTTTTTTATGGTTTTTTGGTTTTGTTTGTAAAACAAATTACACAGATATATAGCTATTGTTTGACGTAATAGCTGGTGGCAGAGTGGCAGCAGAAGGTAAATCTGTGTACCCTGGCAGTGGGAAACACAGACAGACAGCAGAAGGGCAGTACACAGCAGCCCACTGTAGGTGTAAAATGTGTGGCTGCAGGCGACGTAATAGTCAAAGTGAACCAGGCTGGCTTAGTGAGCAGGAGCCAGGAGGTGGTAAAGGGTGGTAAGGCACATTAACGATGGTTCTTAGCCAGTTCATGTCCCCCTCTCGCCGACAACAGGGGCCAGGAACTCGCCTTCCACCCACGCCTGGTTCATCTTGAGAAACGTCAGTCTGTCCACAGACTTGTGAGACAGACGTGAGCGTTTCTCGGTGACCACACCACCAGCTGCACTGAAGCAGCACTCGGACAGCACGCTGGAAGGGGGGCAGGACAGCACTTCCAGGGCGTACTGCGCCAGCTCGCTCCAGATCTCTAGGCGCTTGACCCAATACTCCATGGGATCAACAGGGGCATCGCTGTCAAGCCCGCTGTAGGACCCCATGTAGTCAGCCACCATGCGGGTCAGGCGCTGGCTGTGACCGGTGGAGGATGCTGCTGCATGCACCTCCTCTCTAGTCACTGCTGCCGGAGCCTCTACAGTCCTGTAGAGCTCGTGGCTGAGAGACAGCAGGTCTGTGGGGCGCTTGCTGCTGGATGCAGGCACCTGCTGCTGCCTCTGTGCTGGCTGCTGGACAGTGGGGGTGGAAGGCTGGGGGAAGGCTTCCTCCAAGCGCTCAACAAGGGCCTGCTGCAAGCTCCTTATTTGTTGCGCTGGGTCTCCTCCTGCAGGCGGCAGGAACTGGCTCAACTTCCCCTTGAGGCGTGGGTCCAACATCATGCTGATCCAGATGTCCTCCCTCTGCTTCATCTGGATCACCCTGGGGTCTCTGCGCAGGCACGTCAGCATGTGCGCTGCCATTGGGAAGAGGCGGGCCACGTCTGCTGGCACATCGACGGCAGTGCTGCTGTCCTCATCCTCCTCCTCTGCCTCGTCAGCCTCATCCTCTCTCCACCCCCGCACCAACTCAGCTGCACTGTGCTGATCCCCCTCATCAGCAGCAAGGTCAGGGACCTCCACCAAGTCCTCCTCCTCCTCCCCCTCAGAGGTGGACTGTGCAGCTGCTTGCCACTCCTGCTGGTCCAAGGCTGCCGCTCCCTGTTCCAGCAAAGCATCGAGGGCCCTGTTCAGCAGACAAACCAGGGGCACCCACTCGCAGACCATAGCATGGTCCCTGCTCACCATGTTAGTGGCCTGCAGAAAGGGAGCCAGCACTAAGCACGCCTGCTGCATGTGCCTCCAGTCATCATCGGGGACGATGGACGGGATGTTGCTGGTCTTGTCCCTTCTCTGAGCGGCGGAAACAGTGGCCAGGGCAAGGTACTGTTTGACAGCGCGCTTCTGTTCAACCAGACGCTCCAACATCGCCAGGGTGGAGTTCCAGCGAGTCGGAACGTCAAGGATCAGCTGATGGCGTGGCAGATCCAGCTCCTTTTGCACGTCTTCCAGGCTCGCACAGGCTGCAGCCGAGCGCCGGAAGTGACGCACAACGTTCCTTGCCGTTTCCAGCAGTTCGCCCATCCCCTGGTAGGTGCGCAAGAACTTCTGCACCACCAGGTTCAGCACGTGGGCAAGACAGGGGATGTGGGTCAGGTTTCCCCTGTCTATTGCGGCAACCAGATTGGCCCCATTGTCGGCCACCACCTCTCCGACTCTGAGGCCTCTGGGGGTCAGCCAAATCCTCTCCTGCTCCTGGAGTTTGGCCAACACATGGGTTGCCGTCAGCTTGGTCTTCCCAAGGCTGACCAAGTGCAGCAGCGCTTGGCAGTGGCGGGCCTTCACGCTGCTGCTGAGGCAGGGGGTTTGGCCAGGTGTGCCGGAGGATGGCAGAGGATCGGAGGAACCTGCTGCAGTTCCCCTGACCCTGCGGGGTGGCACCACCCACTGTGTTGCTGCTGCTGCTGTGCCCGCTGCTGCTCTCCCATCCTCACCCCCTTCCACCAAGCTGACCCAGTGGACAGTGAAGGACAGGTAGCGGCCTGTCCCGAAGCGGCTGCTCCAGGAGTCCATGGTGACGTGGACCCTTTCACCAACCGCGTGCTCCAGCCCTCGCTCCACATTGGCCATCACAAAGCGGTGCAGTGCAGGAATGGCCTTGCGGGAGAAAAAGTGTCTGCTGGGGAGCTGCCAGTCTGGGGCTGCGCAAGCAAGCAGCGCACGAATGTCGCTCCCCTCCTGCACGAGCGTGTACGGCAGGAGTTGGGAGCACATGGCCCGTGCCAGCAAGCCGTTCAGCTGCCGCACGCGACGGCTGCTGGGAGGCAGAGCCCTAACCACCCCCTGGAAGGACTCGCTCAAAAGGCTCTGGCGTGGCCTTTTGCTGGCACGGGAATCAGCAGACACAGCGGAGGAGGCCACTGAGGACTGGCTGCCAGAACAGGCCTCAGTGTCGGCGGCAGGAGTTGCAGAGGGGGGAGGAGCAGTGCGTTTCCGCACTCCTGCTGGTGCTGCTGGAGGAGCAGGAGGGCGGGTGGCTGCTGTTGCTGCTGCTGCTGAAGGCTGTGCAGTGATGGGTGTGGTGCCACTGCCAGCACCAGATGCCTTCAGCCTCTGGAACTCCTGATGCTGGTGGAAATGTTTCGCAGCAAGGTGGTTGATGAGCGAGCTGGTGCAGAACTTTAAGGGGTCTGCACCTCTGCTCAACTTCCGCTGACAGTGGTTGCAAGTGGCGTACTTGCTGTACACTGTGGGCATGGTGAAAAAGCGCCAGATTGGTGACAGAAACATCCCCCTACGGCATGGAAGCGCTGCTGCCTGTCTCCCTGTGGTGGTTGGGGGTGGGGCTTGGGGGGCTTGGGTGCGGCTGGTGGTGGTACTGGCAGATGCTGCTGCTGCTGCTGCTGAGCCTGAGACACCAGCAGGCTGTGGGACCTGCCTACTGCTGCTGCCAATGCTTGCAATGATGCGCCTCCTTGCAAGGCCCACAAGAGCATCCTCCTCCTCCTCCTCAGAGCTGCTGAGGACGACATCCCCTGGAGGTGGTGGCACCCAGTCTCTGTCTGTCACCGGGTCATCAACATCCTCCCCCTCCTGAAACATGTCCTGCTGGGATGAGGACCCCCCAAACTCCTCTCCTGATGCATGGATGGGCTGCTTGACTGTCGCCACAGTCTTGCTGTCCAATCCCTCATCCCCCAAAGTGCCCATCAGCATCTCCTCCTCAAGATCGCCAACAACAGCAGACAATTTACTCATGATGCCTGGGGTCAAAAGACTGCTGAATGACAGGTCGGCGAGTGACGGTGAACTGGCCTCCTCCCCAGACCCTGCTGGGCGGCTGCTGCGAACAGGGGTGGTGGTGGTGGTGGTAAGGGTGGAGGCCTCAGATGCAGAGCTGATGGCGGGCTGCTCATCCTCCGTCATGAGTTGCACCACAGTGTCTGCATGCTTTTCCTCAATGGGACGTTTCCGACCCGGCTGGAGGAAAATCGGAGCAGGTGCTACACGCTGCTGCTGCTGTGTCTCTGCAGCGTGAGTTGCAGATGCTCCTGCTGGGAGGCGCCCAAGGCGTCCACGGCCAGTGGCTATGGGAGGAATGTTAGCCACTGACGCTGCTGCTGCGGAACTGTGCATGGTGGCGCGCCCGCGCCCGCGGCTTGCCACAATGCTCCCTCTCCTCCTGATTCCCTTGCTGCCCTTCCCCTTGCCCAAACCGCGCTGGCTGCCACTTCCAGACATCTTCGATGTTTTGGGCGTATAGACAAAAGTTTTTTAAAAGGGCGGGTGAAAAGTGGGGTACTTTAATGGAGTGGGTTGGTGGGTGAGGTGACTGAGTGAGTGTCCCTAGTACAGTAAGTAAGTAGTAACAGTCAGGAAGTACAACTAGCAGTTACAATAATCAGTAGTAATCACAAGTAAATTTAGTGTGTGTACACTACAGACAGTGAGTGCACGCACGCGCAAACACGCGCAGGAGCTAGCCTATGAACAGTGACTGAGTGAGTGTCCCTAGTACAGTAAGTAAGTAAGTAGTAACAGTCAGTAAGTACAACTAACTAATTACAATAATCAATCAGTTATCAGAAGGAAATAGAGTGTGTGTAGTGTGTACACAGACAGTGAGTGCACACACGCAGGAGCTAGTAGCCTATGAACAGTGACTGAGTGTCCTAGACTCCTAGTACAGTAAGTAGTAACAGTAAGTACAACTAACTAATTACAATAATCAATCAGTTATCAGAAGGAAATAGAGTGTGTGTAGTGTGTACACAGACAGTGAGTGCACACACGCAGGAGCTAGTAGCCTATGAACAGTGACTGAGTGTCCTAGACTCCTAGTACAGTAAGTAGTAACAGTAAGTACAACTAACTAATTACAATAATCAATCAGTTATCAGAAGGAAATAGAGTGTGTGTAGTGTGTACACAGACAGTGAGTGCACACACGCAGGAGCTAGTAGCCTATGAACAGTGACTGAGTGTCCTAGACTCCTAGTACAGTAAGTAGTAACAGTGAGTACAACTAACTAATTACAATATTCAATTACAATAATCAATCAGTTATCAGAACTTGGAAATAGAGTGTGTGTAGTGTGTACACAGACAGTGAGTGCACACACGCAGGAGCAGCTAGTAGCCTATGAACAGTGACAGTGAGTGTCCTAGTACAGTTACAGTATATAACTACAATACTAATACAATCAGTAGTAAAGGACAGCAGAAATACTGGTATAGAATAGAGAGAAATAAACAGAGGACAGGAGGACAGCTGCCCACACAGGCAGGCCCTGAGGCCTAAAGCTGTAAGCCTGCAGCAGCTGGCCTGTCTCTATGTAACACAAAAGCTACTAACTAAAATACAATGTCTAACTAACTAACAACAATATAGGTGTGTATAGGAGGTGTATGTGAGCAAAAACGCTAGGTAAATGACCACAATAAAGCTCTTGCTAAGCCAAAGCACAAAGGAGCAACTCTCTCTCTATGCAAGTCTCAGGCAAGGACGGAGAAACGTAACATGGCGGCCGCTATTTATAGGGTAGGGGCTGGCCAGGGTCCCCCTCTGTGATTGGCTGCCGTCAGAGGGCCTGGGAGCCCTCTGATTGGCTCTAAGGACATCAATCTGGGCTATGACGCTATTCGAGCTCGGTACCGAGCTCGAATAGCGCCGTTGGCTCGAATAGCTCGAATAGTGAATGGGCTATTCGAGTGTACGCGAATAGCCCATTCGAATAGCTACAGCTATTCGGAGCTCGAATACCGAGCTCGAATAGCTGGAAAAGAGCTCGAATATTCGAGCTACTCGAATATTCGAGCTCTGCTGAGCACCACTGCGTGTCATTTTCCGCTAACTAAAGACACCCCAAAGTATTCCATTAGGTGTATGGTGAATTCATAGAAGATTTTTTTTTTGTCACAAGTTAGCGGAAATGTATTTATTTTTTTTTTCACAAAGTGTCATTTTCCACTAACTTGTGACAAAAAAATAAAATCTTCTATGAACTCACCATACACCTAACGGAATACCTTGGGGTGTCTTCTTTCTAAAATGGGGTCACTTGTGGGGTTCCTATACTGCCCTGGCTACAAAAAAGTGTCACACATGTGTTATCGCCGTACTCAGGAGACGTAGTATAATGTGTTTTGGGGTGTATTTTTACACATACCCATGCTGGGTGGGAGAAATATCTCTGTAAATGACAATTTTTTGATGTTTTTACACACAATTGTCCATTTACAGAGCTATTTCTCCCACCCAGCATGGGTTTGTGTAAAAATACACCCCAAAACACATTATACTACTTCTCCTGAGTACAGCGATACCACATGTGTGACACTTCTCTGGCAGCCTAGTTGCGCAAAGGGGCCCAAAGTCCAATGAGTACCTTTAGGCTTTACAAGGGTGCTTACAATTTAGCACCGATCCCCCACATGCCAGGACCGTTAACAAACCCCACAAATGACCCCATTTTGGAAAGAAGACACCCCAAGGTATTCCATGAGGGGCATGGTGAGTTCATAGAAAAATTTATTTTTTGTCATAAGTTAGTGGAAAATGACATTTTGTGAAAAAAAACATACAACAATTTCTGCTAACTTGTGACAAAAAATAAATTCTTCTATGAACTCATCATGCACCTCACAGAATACTTTAGGGTGTCTTCTTTCCAAAATGGCATCATTCATGGGGTATGTCCTGGCATTTTAGGGTTTCCGCAATCTTTACATGTATGGCCAGTATTAGGAGTTTCTGCTATGCTCCTTTTATTGGGCATACGGGTATTGCACTCTGGGCTGAAAGGAAAAATGAACGTCAAACAATCAATCAATCAATGTGGATGAACAAATATCTGCCAAAAATGTGAAAAAAAGAGGGAAAGGCGTCTGCCAGGACATAGGAGCTGCCACCCAAAAACGTCCAAACCCACTCAGCTCGTATGCCCTGGCAAACCCAATTTCTCCATTCACACCGAACGATGTGGATGAACAAATCATTGCCAGAGTTCTTCTTTGATACAAAGTGCTTGCCAAAGCATAGGAACTCCAACACCGCCCCTCAGCTCATGTGCCTCGGCAAACGTATCTTTTTTACTGCGGAGGAGAAATCTCGTCCTGCAGCGCTGCATGCATCGACTTGTGTGTAATCTGACAGACACACGATGCTTCTGTCAGGATGCACAATCAGTGCTGCAGCTGGTTGGTCGGTCGGTCGGTCGGTCGGTCGGCCGGTCGGTCCACCTGGAAGGGTAAAGGATGGAAAAAAGAGAGAAAAACACACCTTTCTGAGGACAAACCTCTCCTCCCCCATGGGACAATGTGCAAAGTGCAAATCGCACAGAGATGTGGCGAAGTACATTATGCACTTTGTCCCAAGTGAAAGGAGAGGTTTCTGGCAGCACTGTGTATTCGGGTCTCTGAAAACCTGATGTCTGGGTTCACACTGCATATTGGCGTATCCGGTGGGTCGCGCACACTGTATCGCCCCAAACAGACCTTCAGGGAATACCACAAGAGTAGCATTCGACAGTAATCGCATTCGGCCTAGTAATTAACTGCATGACTTCCGGGCCGACCCAAATTGCCGCAGAAGCCACGCAGTAATGTAGGCATGCACTAGTGTTAAGTCAAGCACTTCCGGAATAGGTGGGGACCGCAAAGTGTGACTTTCGCTAGGCAATTTTCCCTAACACATCACGCCAGTGTGAAATAGCACAGACACCCTTGTGTGCCTACTGCTATGTCTGGAGTTCCCTACTCTCTAAAAGTGTATCTGCTCATGATAACTCTGGAAACACTCCCCTAGGCATAGGCCAGGCTGGTCAGGACACATGGGACAGTAAACAGAGGTGTCACGCCTTGTTCCAGCCCTGCTGCAGACACGACAATGTTTTCTTGGGGTGCGTTGATTTGGGGCACTCGGAATGGGAGCGGCATAGTGCCTTTCATGCAGCCGGCTAACTGCATTTTGGGGTTGGGCCACAGCACCTCCTGGATACAGGAGTTCCGTAACGATCGCTTCCTGGAATTTAAGGAAAGATCCAGTTCTACCAGCCTTTAGAGTTGGGCCGAACCTCCGATTTTAGGTTCGCGAACTTCCGCGGAAGGTTCGGTTTGCGTTAAAGTTCGCGAACCGCAATAGACTTCAATGGGGATGCGAACTTTGAAAAAAAAAATAATTATGCTGGCCACAAAAGTGATGGAAAAGATGTTTCAAGGGGTCTAACACCTGGAGGGGGGCATGGCGGAGTGGGATACATGCCAAAAGTCCCGGGGAAAAATCCGGATTTGACGCAAAGCAGCGTTTTAAGGGCAGAAATCACATTGAATGCTAAATGACAGGCCTAAAGTGCTTTCAAACATCTTGCATGTGTATACATCAATCAGGTAGTGTAATTAAGGTACTGCTTCACACTGACACACCAAACTCACCGTGTAACGCACCGCAAACAGCTGTTTGTGTAGTGACGGCCGTGCTGGACTGGTGCGCACCATGGCGAGAGTGCAGGTTTTGGTGGCTTTACAGCTCATATGGTCGCCTGGCTGATGTAGCTGAATGACAGAACAGTGACTGTCCAGCTGATCAAATTTGGTCTGACCACAATGAGGCAACGACCTTATTATCGTGGGTGTTCCCCCCGAGACACTCATCTAGGCGCCGGTCATTGCTTCATTGTGATACGCAAGCCCCTTCACCACGGCAAGGTAATGATCACGAAGGGGAATGGGCGCATGTACATGCCTTTTCTTTTGTTGTTGCAGCTGCCCGCAGTGCAGCCAGAAAAATTAGGCAGTCATGTACACGCACCAGAAAAATTATTACAGCGGCCGCTGCTAGCAGCGGCCTAAAAAATTCAGCAATCCGCCTGGAGTCCCGGACCCTGTTGGTGGTGGCGGAGAAGGTAGTCAAGCGGCCTGCAGGCAGACATGCTGTGTGGAGGGACTGGGAGCGACTTAGTCTTCTTGGGGCAGGCCAGGCAGCCAGTCACACGGCGTGCAGGCAGAGATGCTGTGTGTGCGGGGACTGACTTAGTCTTGGGGCGGGCATGCAGCCCTCCGGGATCCATGCCTCATTCATTTTGATAAAGGTGAGGTACTTAACACTTTTGTGACTTAGGCGACTTCTCTTCTCTGTGACAATGCCTCCAGCTGCGCTGAAGGTCCTTTCTGACAGGACGCTTGCGGCAGGGCAGGAGAGAAGTTGGATGGCAAATTGGGACAGCTCTGGCCACAGGTCAAGCCTGCGCACCCAGTAGTTCAAGGGTTCCTCATCGCTGTTCACAGCAGTGTCTACATCCACACTTAAGGCCAGGTAGTCGGCTACCTGCCGTTCCAGGCGTTGGTGGAGGGTGGATCCGGAAGGGCTACGGCGAGGCGTTCGACTAAAGAACGTCCGCATGTCCGACATCACCATGAGATCGCTGGAGCGTCCTGTCTTTGACTGCGTGGACACGGGAGGAGGATTAGTGGCAGTGGTACCTTGCTGGCATTGTGCCGTCACATCACCCTTAAAGGCATTGTAAAGCATAGTTGACAGCTGGTTCTGCATGTGCTGCATCCTTTCCACCTTCCGGTGAGTTGGTAACAGGTCCGCCACTTTGTGCCTGTACCGAGGGTCTAGTAGTGTGGCCACCCAGTACAGGTCATTCCCCTTGAGGTTTTTTATACGGGGGTCCCTCAACAGGCAGGACAGCATAAAAGACGACATCTGCACAAAGTCGGATCCAGTACCCTCCATCTCCTCTTGCTCTTCGTCAGTGACGTCAGGTAAGTCAACCTCCTCCCCCCAGCCGCGAACAATACCACGGGAAGGTTGAGCAGTACAAGCCCCTTGCGATGCCTGCTGAGGTTGTTCTCCTGCCGCTGTCCCCTCCTCCTCCTCCTCCTCCTCCCCCAAAGAAACACCTTGCTCATCATCCTCTGAGTCTGACTCGTCTTCTGCACACGACTTCTCTTCTTCCTCCTCCTCCCCCCTCTGTGCTGCCGCAGGTGTTGAGGAAACAGCTGGGTCTGATGAAAATTGGTCCCATGCCTGTTCCTGCCGTAACGGTTCCTGGTCACGCTCATTCACAGCTTCATCCGCCACTCTACGCACAGCACGCTCCAAGAAGTAAACGTAGGGAATTAAGTCGCTGATGGTGCCCTCACTGCGGCTCACCAGGTTGGTCACCTCCTCAAACGGCCGCATGAGCCTGCATGCATTTTCCATCAGTGTCCAGTTGTCGGGCCAGAACATCCCCATCTTCCCAGACTGTTTCATTCTACTGTAGTTGTAGAGGTAGTGGGTCACGGCTTTCTTCTGTTCTAGCAGGCGGGAGAACATGAGCAGGGTCGAGTTCCAGCGAGTCGGGCTATCGCAAATGAGGCGTCTCACCGGCATGTTGTTTTTGCGCTGAATTTCCGCAAAGCGTGCCATGGCTGTGTAAGACCGCCTCAAATGCCCACAGAACTTCCTGGCCTGCTTCAGGACATTCGCTAAGCCAGGGTACTTTGCCACAAATCTTTGAACCACTAGATTCATGACATGTGCCATGCAGGGTATGTGTGTCAGCTTCCCCATATGCAAAGCGGCAAGCAGATTGCTGCCGTTGTCGCACACCACGTTGCCTATCTCCAGGTGGTGCGGGGTCAGCCACTCATCCACCTGTTTCTTAAGAGCAGCCAGGAGAGCTGCTTGTCACAGGAGCCCTCAGTGGCTGACCGCACTTAGCCTTCTAAACGGTGCCAGCGCACAGATCGTGCGAACTCTGGTCGCAGTCAATGCGCAGGAACCGTTAAGAATTAGCCGCAGACAACTCAGAAGGGAGCCTGTGAGACACGGGTGATTACAACGTCACCTACTGGTTCAGAGTAAACTGCCACCACCGCGGTTATCATGGGACCGTGGGGCCCACTAACTGACTGACTAATCCTGCGAATAAAACGGTTAAACACACGATATTCTGTCTAGCCAACAACAAACAAACAGTAGCGTATCTTCAGAGACCCGGGATCATTTCTGTGTGTGCTGATAAGCAGGGTAGCGGAAAGTGAATGACTTGGAGAAAGTCGTTTATTTACGCAATATAAATAATTAATATATACAGACAATTATGAAAATCAACAATTATGAAAACAGTAATAGCCAGTATGAAAAATAAAAGAAGGGAGAAAAATACTTAGTTCCTGGAAAGATGTCCTTATTGTGGGAAGAATCATAAAGTCCTTGGTTTCAAAGTCCAGAGTTCAGAGTTCAGACCAGGTGGAGGCCAGCATATCCTCAAGCTGGCATCTGATGAGTGCAAGATGTTTCAGTGTGGAGGACACAGCCCGCCTGCTGGCTCTGTGCTTTTGATGAAGCTGGTTTGGGGGTGTGGCAATGCCAGCCCCCTCTGAGCTACCAGCAAATGACAGTTCATTCCCTCTGAGAGATTTTAGAGCTAAACTTATGAATTGCTGTAACTCCTGAACCATACACGTTACATTTAGGGGGGTAACAGCTTCATACTTGGAGGAAAATACAGATTAATATGATACCTGACATGGCTAGTGCATCAGATCAGGGTCCTGAGTAGATTCATACCTGGGTGGTAGGGGCCCCGGGCCCCTCTCGACTGGTATCAAGAGATCCAGCATGACCCTACGGATCCAATGATACCGCTCTCATAACCACCCTATTTATTGTATTCTGTAAATGGGCAAAAGATTATATTGTACATTCATTTCTTCCTGCTAAGGCCGGAGTCAGCCTGACTGGAGTCCAGCTGTGTCTGCTTCTTGTCTATGAAAGGCCCTGTTGGCTCCTTCAATTAACATCTGAATGTGAAATCTGCTTAGACAACTTTGAGTTTACACCTCTGGCTTGATCAGCAGTCACAGGGCCAGTCTTCCTGCCAGCTGCTTGTCACCTTATACCTGATGGATGGGCCATCAGCACAGCTTGAAGCCAGGGACTCTCTTTGCTAATAAAAGGACTTTAGCTGTCCCTACACACTCAACCCAGATTGTACCGTTTTGAAGCGCAATCGATGCAGGAATCGAGTGCGATCGTTCTTTTCTTCACGGGCGGTTCCAGGACGCGCCTGCGTCCCCGCAACCGTCCGTGACAGCCCTCCCCCTTGTCCGCGGCTCAGCCACTCATCCGCAAGATGTGTGGCGGCGCCGCTAACCTGGCTGACGGGCCTCGAGTTGCCGGTACGGCGGGAAAACCTATTGGAGCCTGTGGCTCGGTTCCCCTGGACCGGTCGCGGTCTGCTACCCTCAGGGTTGACCCAACATGGACCGTTCTGGACAGGGCGTTTGCGCCACTGCAGTCGGACGTGGTGTCTGCCGGGACTGCTGACAACGGGCAGTGGGTTGGTTAGGTCAACAGCCAGCCCACGCAGGGTTCCCCTGCTAAGTGGCTGTGGACCTAAGGGAACCCCGCGGGAATCCCTGGACCTTCCCAGCTCCTGACAGACGGCACATGCCCTGCAGTAGTTTGCTACATCCCTGTTCATCCGGGGCCAATAAAACTGGTTCCGAATACCGGCGAGTGTCTTGCAGACCCCTGAGTGCCCTGTCAGAGGATTACCATGTGCGGATTTCAGCACATGTCCCCTGAACGCACTCGGGACCACAAGCCATTTGGTATTCGCGTGGGATCTACCTGTAGGGGGCTGTGCAGACTCACTGTACAGTCTCCCACCTTCCCAGTACACCTTGAAAGCGGCCCCGTCTGCGAGGGGCTCAGCGGCTTGCTGCATGAGCACCTCCAGGCTTGGGTCACTTTGTAGTGCGGCTGAGAATACGGCGCTGTCAGTTTCAGCCAACTGGCTCATGTCACACGAGGCCAGCGGCTGAAAGGTCTCATCCCTGCGGTCAGAGGAGGGGGAGGAGGCCGGAACCCCCTCCACCTGTTCTGAGCTCGGGTTCTGAGCAGTGCAGCTGCGCGGTATTGCTAGCACAGGTACACTGTCAGAATGGCACAGACGGACATTACTCAGATCATCATTGCATGCAGTAATGACATTGACAGGTATAGACATTTTTTCATTACAGACAGGTTGTACAGGAGACTCAGGTACAGTTACAGCATCATCACAACAGACAGTCTGTACCTCAAACTCAGGTGCCTTTGAAGCAGGCACTATTGAACCTGGTACCCTTGAACTGGGCACATTCAACCCACCTCCCCCTGGTGCTCCCCCAAGTGTATAAAGTACCTGGTGGTGGGTGGAGAGTCCGTCTCCTTCCGTGAGCGACAAGGCGGTCGTGGCAGGTTCATAGTAGGACACAAGCTTGCCCAAATCAGTCCCTAGCAACACAGGGACTGGGAGATCCTTCATAACCCCAACAACCCTTTCTTGGACCCCTCCCACTCCCCAATCCAGCTTCACTCTGGCGTGGGCTATGTGAAAAAGGGTGCCTTCTACCCCAGTAAGGGCAAGGGATCGGCTGGAGCTGATGCTCTCCTTTGGCACAAGGTGTGAGTGAACTAACGTGATGTCAGCTCCGGTGTCTCGGAATCCGGTGACAACTTTGCCGTTCACTCTAACAAGTTGCTGCTGGTCGGTTCGGTCGCGGATTTCCTTTCCGCGGGCAAACAGGACAAAATCTGATGATCCAGGCTGTGGTTCGCTGGCGGGTTGCCTCTGCTGTGGGTGAGGTGCAGGTGATGCAGATGATCCAGGTGCTGGTGGTGTCTGTCTCCGCTCCGGGCAGTCGAACTTCATGTGTCCGGGCTGGCGGCAGTAGTGACAGATGACCTCTCCAGGCGCTGCAGGCCTGGGTGCAGCAGCTGCGCTGGGTGGCCTCTGTGGCGGACGGCTCACAGGGGCAGGAGGGTCTGCCGAGGTATTGGGCTGACCTCCTCTCCAGCTGGATGGGACAGTTCTGCGTGTATCAGCCACCCGGGTAGTTGCAAAAGTCTCAGCAAGGTCTGCAGCGACAGTGGCTGAAGCCGGCCTGCGTTCTAACACAAACTGTCGTACATCAGCAGGGCAAATGTTCAGAAATTGTTCCAGGACTATCAAGTCCTCCAGGACATCATAAGACCCTTTGGTGAGGCCTAGTGTCCACTGGCGGAGTGTGGTGAGCAAGCTGCTGACCACATCTCGGTACGAATCAGAAGACTTTTTCTGCCAGGCCCTGAACTTTTTCCGATAGGCTTCTGGCGTCAGCTGGTACTTAGTAACGATAGCGTCTTTTATAGCAGCATAATCATTATCCTTCTCCGCAGGCAATTCTGCGAAGGCATCAAGCGCTTTGTAGCGCAGCAACGGTGTCAGATGTCTGGCCCACTGGTCTTGGGACAGACGATACTGACGGCATGCTTTTTCAAAAGATCGCAAAAACAAGTCAATGTCTGTGTCTTTTTCAATATTAGCAAACTTAAATTTTGCACTTACGGGTGCTGCAGCTCCTTCAGCAGGGAGGCTGGGCGGTGAACTCCGGCTGGCCTGTTGAACTTTTGCCATGTTTAGCTCATGCTGTCGTTGGAGCTCCCGTTCCGTAGCAGCCGCTTGCCGCTCCCGTTCCTCCCGCACTTGGCGCTCTGTCCGCGCTTCTGCAGATTGGCGCTCCTCACGCATGTACTGCAGGTACTTGTCCAGGTCAGTGTCCATCAGCTTTTGTAATGCCTGCTGCATTAGCGGATCAGTACAAACGGACAGTCCAGTACTGGCCAGTTCCGGGCGAGTACTGTCAGAAACTCTGGGATTGGGGTCCACACTGACATTCTCCGGCGTAACTGTTGATGCAGGGCCCTCAGGATGCACAACCTCTGTACGGTCAGGAGTCTCAGTCTCTGGTTCCCCTCGATTGTCAGACGGGCTGGTATCCACTTCAGCGGACACTCCCGGCTCCCGCAGTTGCTGGGTATCCCATTGAAACAATTCCGTTACCAGGTCCTGTTGTTTCTTGCGGCCGACATCAATGCCTCTCTCTTGGCAAAGATTTTGCAGGTCCGCCAGGCCCATTTTCTTGTAGTTCCCGGACATTTCCATGCCAAATAAAATAAAACTTTTGGGGAGGGGTACTGGCTACACAGTCTCTCTGTATATATAAAAAATATATTGCCTTCCAGCTACACCAACGAATTAGTTCGTTTCTCGATAGCGCTAGCGCTATCGCAGATACTTTCAGCACAACACAGGTCCCAACCGCTGCCTAACACTGTCACAGGAGCCCTCAGTGGCTGACCGCACTTAGCCTTCTAAACGGTGCCAGCGCACAGATCGTGCGAACTCTGGTCGCAGTCAATGCGCAGGAACCGTTAAGAATTAGCCGCAGACAACTCAGAAGGGAGCCTGTGAGACACGGGTGATTACAACGTCACCTACTGGTTCAGAGTAAACTGCCACCACCGCGGTTATCATGGGACCGTGGGGCCCACTAACTGACTGACTAATCCTGCGAATAAAACGGTTAAACACACGATATTCTGTCTAGCCAACAACAAACAAACAGTAGCGTATCTTCAGAGACCCGGGATCATTTCTGTGTGTGCTGATAAGCAGGGTAGCGGAAAGTGAATGACTTGGAGAAAGTCGTTTATTCACGCAATATAAATAATTAATATATACAGACAATTATGAAAATCAACAATTATGAAAACAGTAATAGCCAGTATGAAAAATAAAAGAAGGGAGAAAAATACTTAGTTCCTGGAAAGATGTCCTTATTGTGGGAAGAATCATAAAGTCCTTGGTTTCAAAGTCCAGAGTTCAGAGTTCAGACCAGGTGGAGGCCAGCATATCCTCAAGCTGGCATCTGATGAGTGCAAGATGTTTCAGTGTGGAGGACACAGCCCGCCTGCTGGCTCTGTGCTTTTGATGAAGCTGGTTTGGGGGTGTGGCAATGCCAGCCCCCTCTGAGCTACCAGCAAATGACAGTTCATTCCCTCTGAGAGATTTTAGAGCTAAACTTATGAATTGCTGTAACTCCTGAACCATACACGTTACATTTAGGGGGGTAACAGCTTCATACTTGGAGGAAAATACAGATTAATATGATACCTGACATGGCTAGTGCATCAGATCAGGGTCCTGAGTAGATTCATACCTGGGTGGTAGGGGCCCCGGGCCCCTCTCGACTGGTATCAAGAGATCCAGCATGACCCTACGGATCCAATGATACCGCTCTCATAACCACCCTATTTATTGTATTCTGTAAATGGGCAAAAGATTATATTGTACATTCATTTCTTCCTGCTAAGGCCGGAGTCAGCCTGACTGGAGTCCAGCTGTGTCTGCTTCTTGTCTATGAAAGGCCCTGTTGGCTCCTTCAATTAACATCTGAATGTGAAATCTGCTTAGACAACTTTGAGTTTACACCTCTGGCTTGATCAGCAGTCACAGGGCCAGTCTTCCTGCCAGCTGCTTGTCACCTTATACCTGATGGATGAGCCATCAGCACAGCTTGAAGCCAGGGACTCTCTTTGCTAATAAAAGGACTTTAGCTGTCCCTACACACTCAACCCAGATTGTACCGTTTTGAAGCGCAATCGATGCAGGAATCTAGTGCGATCGTTCTTTTCTTCACGGGCGGTTCCAGGACGCGCCTGCGTCCCCGCAACCGTCCGTGACACTGCTCCAGTGTGACTCTCCGCTTTGAGACAAGACATGTCTAAGATGGCGTGACAGCGTCGTACCTGGCATGCAGCATAGGCCCTGCGGAGCTGGGGCTGTGTAGCTGGAGAGGAGAACTGCCACTCAGCCAAGGAGGAGGAGGACAGCGAAGAGCATGTAGCAGGAGGAGAGGAGGTGGCAGGAGGCCTGCCTGCAAGCCGTGGAGGTGTCACAATTTGGTCCGCTGCGCCCTGCTTGCCATCGTTCACCACCAGGTTCACCCAATGGGCTGTGTAGGTAATGTAGCGGCCCTGCCCGTGCTTGGCAGACCAGGCATCCGTGGTCAGGTGTACCCTTGACCCAACGCTCTTCGCAAGAGATGACACCACTTGCCTCTCAACTTCACGGTGCAGTTGGGGTATGGCCTTTCTCGAAAAATAAGTGCGGCCTGGCATCTTCCACTGCGGTGTTCCGATGGCCACAAATTTACGGAAGGCCTCAGAGTCCACCAGCCGGTATGGTAACAGCTGCCGAGCTAACAGTTCCGCCACGCCAGCTGTCAGACGCCGGGCAAGGGGGTGACTGGCCGAAATTGGCTTCTTCCGCTCAAACATTTCCTTCACGGACACTTGACTGCTGCTGTGGGCAGAGGAGCAGGAACCGCTCAAGGGCAGAGGCGGAGTGGAGGAGGGTGCCTGTGAAGGTGGAAGGGAGAAAGCGGCAGAAGCAGATAATGCACCTGATGGAGGAGGAAGAGGAGAAGGAGGGTGGCTTTGCTTTTGTGTGCTGCTGCTGCTTTTGCTCAGGTGGCCATCCCATTGCTGTTTGTGCCTTTTCTCCAGGTGCCTTCGTAAGGCACTTGTCCCTACGTGAGTGTTGGCCTTTCCACGGCTCAATTTTTGTTGGCAGAGCGAACAGATGGCTTTGGTCCGATCTGAGGCACACACATTAAAAAATTTCCACACCGCTGAGCCACCCTGGGATGTGGGCACTATGGGGACCTCAGCAGCTGATGCTGAAGGGCAAGTTGGCTGGCTGTACATAGGTGGCGATACATGGTGCCGGACTCTGCCACCAGCTGTTTCTGACGAAGAGCTGCCCCAGCTTCTTTCAGCAACTTCTCTCCTCCTACTACTCTCTGACTCCCCCTCTGAACTGTCCCCCTCTTCATCTCCTCTATTGGGAACATACAGAGGATCCCTATTACCGTCATCATCGTAGTCATCCTGCCCAGCTTCGCTTGCCTCAGACAAATCCAAACTTGCACCATCAGTAGGTCCTTCATCCTCCTGACACGTTACATCCATAGTGTTGCCGCGTAACTCAGACATATGAGCTGGTGAAAATTCATCTGGCTGTAACAACAATGGCTGTGCATCAGTGATTTCAACACTAAATAATTCTTGCGAAGTGTCAAATGCAGCGGAAGTGGTGCTAGTAGTAGCGCTGGTGGCTGAGCAAGATGAGGTGTTCTGTGTCGCTAAATACTCAACCACGTCCTGACAATCTTGGGAGGTGATGGGACGTGCCTTCTTCCGAGCACTGTACTGTGGGCCAGGTCCACACGAAATTACATTTACACGACCTCGCGCAGACCTGCCGGGTGGCCTTCCTCTGGCTCTGGCACTACCTCTTCCTCTACCTGTTTTGTCCATATCGGGTATGCACGGAGTGGTATATCACACTGCGTGCACTCACGTAGGTAGGTGGGTTCACTTAACTGCACAGGTATGCGCACTGATGCGGTGGGTTCACTGAACAGAACAGGTATACAGTGGCGGGTTCACAGAACAGGTATGCAGTGGCGGGTCCACTGAACAGAACAGGTATGCAGTGGCATGTTCACTAAACAGAACAGGTATACAGTGGCGGGTTCACTAAACAGAACAGGTATACAGTGGCGGGTTCACAGAACAGGTATGCAGTGGCAGGCTCACTGAACACAACAGGTATGCAGTGATGGGTTCACTGAACAGGTATACAGTGGCGGGTCCACTGAACAGAACAGGTATGCAGTGGCGGGTTCACTAAACAGAACAGGTATACAGTGGCGGGTTCACTAAACAGAACAGGTATACAGTGGTGGGTTCACTAAACAGAACAGGTATACAGTGGCGGGTTCACAGAACAGGTATGCAGTGGCAGGTTCACTGAACACAACAGGTATGCAGTGGCGGGTTCACTGAACAGGTATACAGTGGCGGGTCCACTGAACAGAACAGGTATGCAGTGGCGGGTTCACTAAACAGAACAGGTATACAGTGGCGGGTTCACAGAACAGATATGCAGTGGCAGGTTCACTGAACACAACAGGTATGCAGTGGCGGGTTCACTGAACAGGTATACAGTGGCGGGTCCACTGAACAGAACAGGTATGCAGTGGCGGGTTCACTAAACAGAACAGGTATACTGTGGCGGGTTCACTAAACAGAACAGGTATACAGTGGCGGGTTCACAGAACAGGTATGCAGTGGCAGGTTCACTGAACACAACAGGTATGCAGTGGCGGGTTCACTGAACAGGTATACAGTGGCGGGTCCACTGAACAGAACAGGTATGCAGTGGCGGGTTCACTAAACAGAACAGGTATACAGTGGCGGGTTCACTAAACAGAACAGGTATACAGTGGCGGGTTCACAGAACAGGTATGCAGTGGCAGGTTCACTGAACACAACAGGTATGCAGTGGCGGGTTCACTGAACAGGTATACAGTGGCGGGTCCACTGAACAGAACAGGTATGCAGTGGCGGGTTCACTAAACAGAACAGGTATACAGTGGCGGGTTCACTAAACAGAACAGGTATACAGTGGCGGGTTCACAGAACAGGTATGCAGTGGCAGGTTCACTGAACACAACAGGTATGCAGTGGCGGGTTCACTGAACAGGTATACAGTGGCGGGTCCACTGAACAGAACAGGTATGCAGTGGCGGGTTCACTAAACAGAACAGGTATACAGTGGCGGGTTCACTAAACAGAACAGGTATACAGTGGCGGGTTCACAGAACAGGTATGCAGTGGCAGGTTCACTGAACACAACAGGTATGCAGTGGCGGGTTCACTGAACAGGTATGCAGTGGTGGGTTCACAGAACAGGTATGCGATGGTGGGTTCACAGCACAGGTATGCAGTGGTGGGTTCAATGAACAGGTATACAGTGGCGGGTCCACTGAACAGAACAGGTATGCAGTGGCAGGTTCACTGAACAGGTATGCAGTGGTGGGTTCACAGCACAGGTATGCAGTGGTGGGTTCACAGCACAGGTATGCAGTGGTGGGTTCACAGCACAGGTATGCAGTGGTGGGTTCACAGCACAGGTATGCAGTGGTGGGTTCACAGCACAGGTATGCAGTGGTGGGTTCACAGAACAGGTATGCAGCCAGACAGGAACAAGTTAAGCCTAACTAATCTTTCCCTGAGAGACAGTCTGCAGCAGCTCGCCCTACTCTCACTAACGCAGGCAGCACACGAGTGACCGTAATGGCCGCCGCTGCCTGCCTTATATAAGGGGGGTGGGGCTCCAGGGGCTAGTGTAGCCTAATTGGCTACACTGGGCCTGCTGACTGTGATGTAGAGGGTCAAAGTTGACCCTCCATGTGCATTATGGGGCGAACCGAACTTCCGCAAAGGTTCGCCTGCGGGACGCGAACGCGAACCACTGAAGTTCGCATGGAACCGTTCGCAGGCGAACCGTTCGGCCCACCTCTACCAGCCTTACTGTAGAGAACAAAGCTGTTGTAAATAGCCAATTGAATTAGATAAACAGACACTTTTTTATCCAGTGCCTGGTTTTGCAGGAAATTAAATAGGGCCCTAACATCTGGTCATTGAAGTCCACCCCTCCTATGTTAGCATTATAGTCGTGAATGGCGAGGGGTTTTTCAGTGACCTCAGTTGCCTGTTGAATTTGGACTGTCGTGTCTGTGTGAGTGGTGGACAGAAAGTAAACGTCCCTCTTGTCCTTCTATTTCACCGCGAGCAGGTCATCGGTACACAAGGCAGCCCTTTCCCCCCATGCAAGCCGGGTACTAACGAGCCGTTGGGGATCCCTTCTATCTTTAAATGCTGATAGAGGGCCACACTTGTGTAGAAGTTGTCCACATAAAGATGGTACCCCTCCTGGAACAAAGGTGACACCAAGTCCCACAGAATCTTGCCACTGCTCCCTAGGTAGTCAGGGCATCCGACCGGCTCCAATTTTGAGTCTTTTCCCTCATAGACCCTAAAACCATAAGTATAGCCTGTGGCCTTTTCACAGAGCTTATACAATTTCACCCCATACCGGGAGCGCTTGCTTGGGATGTACTGTTTGATGGCAAGGTAAAATGTATGAGGGACTCGTCTACACAGATGTTTTGTTCAGGGGTATAAGCATCTGCAAATTTTGATGACAGGTGGTCTATGAGGGGCCGAATTTTGTGGAGCCGGTCATAAGCAGGGTGGTCACCTTTACAGGTTTTGTTATCAATAAAGTGCAGGAAGCACAGGATCATCTCAAATCGTGTCCTGGACATGGCAGCAGAGAACATGGGCAGGTGATGTATTGGTTGCGTAGACCAATAAGACCGCAATACATTCAGTTTGACTAGACCCATGTTAAGGAGAAGGCCCAAAAAAGTTTTACATTCTGAAACTTGGAGTGGTTTCCACCGGAAAGGCTGGGCATAGTACCTATCTGGGTTGTCGGGGATGTATTGTGTGGTATAACGGTTGGTCTCAGCCACAATTAAGTCATAGAGATCCTCGGTACAGAACAGATAAAAAAAAAAGTCTAGGGCCGATCCTAGATTATCTGTCTCACCTGGACTCCAGACTGGGCGGTGAAAGGGGGCAGTACGGGTGCGGCGGAACCAGGGGATTGCCAATTGGGATTTGCCAGCACCTCTCGCCCGTTTTCTTGGTGGTGGCAACTCGGGTCTTAATGCATGTGCCACCGAACCAGTTTCAACTGCCATTCTGGTGCTCACCACTTCACCAGGGTCTACGGAAGTACTGGTTCTAGGTCCAGGAGATGCTGCGCTGCTGGTGTATGCCTCACCATGAAACCTCAGACCAGCGCTATCACCACTCTGCTGCCCTTGAGGCAGATCCTGCGCCACCTGCGGTCCAGTGACATGGGGTGTGGTACGCCTGGCTCTAGCCGGGACCTCTACCTCATCATCACTATCTGTCAGCGAGCCACTGCTGTCCACAGGTCCGTACTCTGACCCAGAAGATTCGTCAGATGAGATGTCCCAATCGTCCTCATCCAACTGGGCCATGTACCTGTACACCTCATCATCGGAATACCCCTTTCTTGCCATTGTGGACTGCTAAATTTAGGGGGGTATTCCTCTGAGACTACCCAGGAAAAAGAGCACCTACATAGCAAAAGGAAGTACTTGCGGAGCAAAAAAGCTGTGGTCACTGAGTTTTGATTAAAAAAAAAAAATCAAAACTGATCTTTACAGTGCCACAGCTATTGTACAGTGTTTTTGCAGTGATTAGAAAAAAAAATTATGTCACTGCGGTGGGGCGGGCTGAACGCAAGTGCAGGCGAATGATCAGGCCTGATCGGCAAACACTGCGCTTTTGTGGATCCTAGTGACCCCACTATAGATCCGAGTGCGATCAGTAATGATCACTTACAGATACTATATAGTACCAATGCTAATTAGCGACAGTGATGACGCTAATCAGCGACTAATTAGTGACTGTGGTGCGGTGGGCTGAGCGCTAACTGACACTAACACAGGGGCCTAGCTAACTGGCCTAACTGTTAACACTAGTGATACTAAAAACACTGTTTTTAGATCACCAGGTCAGTGACCGGGGGAAGGGGTGATCAGGGGGCAATCAGGGCAGGGGGGAGTGATCAGAGGGAGACCTAAGGGCAGGGGGGAGGGGGTTATTGATAGGTGATCAGTAGGTAATTACAGGGGACAATATATGCAAGCAAATCACTGGCGGGGGGGGGGCAATGCAGGGGGTTCTGAGGGTTCAGGTGGGTGATTGGGTGCCCGCAAGGGGCAGATTAGGGTCTAATCTGATGGGTAGCAGTGACAGGTGGTGACAGGGGGTGATGGGGTGATTGATAGGTGTTCAGAAGGTAATTACAGGGTAAAATATATGCAAGCAATGCACTGGCAAGATGGTCAGAGGGGGTCTCAGGGCAATCTGGGGGTGTGGGCGGGTGATTGGGTGCCCAAAAGGGGCAGATTAGGGTCTGATCTAATGGGCAGCAGTGACAGGGGGTGATTGATGGGTGATCAGTAGGTGTTTAGAGGAGAGAACACATGTAAAAAATGCACTTGGGAGGTGTTCTTAGGGTGGGTCTGCGGGCGATCTGAGCGTGTGGGTGGGTGATCAGATGCCCGCAAGGGGCAGGTTAGGGTCTGATCTGATGGGTGGCAGTGACAGGTGGTGACAGGGGGTGATTGATGGGTGATTGACAGGTGATCAGTGGAGAATAGGGGGATCAGGGGAGAATAGCTGTATACAGTACACAGGGGGGTGGGGGGTCTGGGGTGGATCTGGTGTGGGGGGGTGATCGGGAGCCCCCAGGGGGCAGTTTAGGACCTGATCTAAAAGATAGCTTTTACAGATAGTGACAGGGTGTGATTGATAGGTGATTAGGGGGGTGATTGGGTGCAAACAGTGGTGTCAGGAGGTGGACAGGGGGGGTCTGATGGGTGCTGTGAGCGATCAGTGTGCAGGGGGGGCAGGATCAGTGTGTGTGTGGTCTCACTTACAGTGCTGCCGTCCACTCTGGTGGTCGATCGAGCGCTGTGACCACCAGGGAGGAGGCAGCGTGTATAATACACTTTGTTTACCTAACAAAGTGTATTATACACTTTCTATTGGCAGATTCAAATAGTTAAAACCCACCGGCGCTGCTGATTGGCCGGCGGGTTAACGGCACATGTGGACGAAGCCTAATGCTGGCGATGCTAATCCCCTCCTCCAGGACCCGACGCCAATTGGCATTACGTGGTCCTGGGCATGCCACTTTGAAACCGCACTTTGGCATTGTGCAGTCGGCAAGTGGTTAAGGTAGATGGAGGGGGAGCATATTTTGTTGCCCATTCAAAACTTTGAGTATCTGCTAGGGGTAGGGATGAAGGATAGAGTTAGTCTTAAAGTGTACCTGAGACCGGGGAACAAAAGGATTTTCACTTGCATGAGGCTGCTTGTCTGTGAATTCCCTTGGTGTGCTCCAATCCGTTGCACTGCTGACAGACAAATTAAATGCCATGACCCGGCTGAGCTCCAGGTCACTGTGCATTCTACAGTCTTGTAATTGTGCATGCAGAGATCCAAAGCAGAGCAGGTTCATCCACCAGGCAAACTAGACAGGTGTCTGGGGCCTAATGGATTTCAAGGGGCCCACCGGCCACCTGCTCTGACCCTCTCCACTTCAGCTTAGCAAAAAAAAAAAAAAAAAGACACAAGGGAGCTCTAAATCTACTACTTTGCCTAGGGCCCCATTACATCTTAATCCATTTCTGATCCTAAGCTATATCCCTTCCCCTTCATTGAAGGCCTAAATCAATACTTTGGACACTGAAAGCTGCAACAACATTTTGAGCAACAAAGGCACTATCCAGAGAAGAGCAAACATGTTGTGTGTTTTTGAAGAAAGTAGGTAAAATTGAAAGAAGAGGAGGGATATGTATTACTGTATAAGAGAGATGAATGACCTAGCGGAGCTCAGTACTTTCCCACCAGAAATTATCAGGGTGTCACAAAATGCATCTGCTGGCGAATTTCCTGAACTATTGATGAACTTCCTCCATTTCGCCAGCAGATATCATCTGTGTCCTCAGAGTTTGAAACTGCTTGAAGTATCCTCTGCCACCAGCAGAGGTCTCACTCACAAGAACTGTTATTGCAGATTTAATGAGGGCAGCTCTGTGATCACCTGGACTCTGTCATCTGACTTTCTTGGACACTATTTAAGCTGCCTTGACAGACCACTCTGTGCTAGCTCAGCAATGTCCGTTCCTGATCCTGAGATCTAGCCTTCTGGTCTTGTTCCTGATCCTGAATCCTAGCCTTGTATCCTGTCTTGAGTCTTAGCCTTGTATCTGCTCTGATCGTGTTTGACCTGTTTTCTGTATCTGACTAACCCTTTGCCTAAGCGATTATATCTTGTTTGTATCTCTGGTTTGACCCTGCATGTATGACGTTCCGTTGCCTGCCGATTATAATTCTGATGCTCTGTCTCTGTATATAATGTATATGATTCTCATGTGTATATATTAGTCAGGTTTGGGGTTCAGTGTGCACACTATATTGTTATGCTTGGATACCTTTGCATATTATCCTATATGCAGGGGGTCCATAGCATGTGCAATACCTGATATATTCTGATTATGTGTTAGTTTCCAGTTGTACCATTGCTTATATTACTTGCCTGACGTCTGCATGATTCTCTGCATAAACTTAATGCTAATTGTGTATGCATTCTGATGGTCAGATTCTCTGCATAAACTTAAGCTTGTTTATGCATCCTGTTTGTTTGATTCTCTGCATGATCTTAATGCTGATTGTTTGTTTGTGAGCTGTGTAACTGTTTTGTTGCATAACTCTGTGCGTGAACTTAATGTGCAACATTTATGCTGATTACAATAAATCTTTATGTTTATTCCTTTAATTCAAGCCTCAGTGTTTCTTGCATACTGACAGAGCAATCTTCCTTGGAATTCCCTTCATTGCACACCAATGCAACAGAATCATGACACAGGGAGTTTCTTTTGCTGATAGAAAGCTAAAATTCACCTTAAAGTAGAAGGCAGAAGTCTGCTTTAATAATTGTAATAATTATTTATTGATTTTCCAGCCTTAGCTTTCCTGGAGGCCTAAATAGCCTGTTAGGAGAGGTTTTTGTGTTCATCACTAGACATAAGCTTAGAGCATGGTCTCTGAACTATAAATGTGGACTTTGAAGAAAGTAATTTTAATGTTCTGCGTCTGAAACGTGATAGCATTTTATTCTGATTTGCTTTATACAGTAGTTGTCGTAGTGTAAAATTACTTTTTAATTGCCCTAAACCAAATAACTTGACAGAACTCCCTTGTTGTTGACATTTTTCAATTTTAGAAGGTATTAGAGTTTTGGAACAGGATCTGTGGTATGAAGCATTTACATACATGTAGATGGAAAAGGAAACCTTTTCTCATAGGGCCATCTTAACAATGCTTTTCAAATTATGCAGTAGGAGAACAGAGGCGCCAGCAGAATAAAAGTGGATAAAACCTTTAAAATTTGCTTGGAGGAAGTGGTGGACTTACCTCCATAAAGCAGACACGAAAGACTGTCTGAAAAGTAGCAATCACATTTATTATATGGTACCCCAAAAGTGCAACGCGTTTCGCTGGCCGAGCCCGCTTCATCAGGCAATAAAGTGGGGACAAAACAGAATTCCAGCAGTAGCAGGTGTAGCGCCTCAAAAGTACACCTGTACTTTTCAGACAGTCTTTCGTGTCTGCTTTATGGAGGTAAGTCCACCACTTCCTCCAAGCAAATTTTAAAGGTTTTATCCACTTTTATTCTGCTGGCGCCTCTGTTCTCCTACTGTAAAATCGTGTCCACCCCTGGTGTTTGGGGTGATCTACCCCTTTTTCTCATCTACAGAGAGCGACTTCTTAATCCTGAGTGAGGACAGGTCTAATCTCCTCACCTGCTTATACAGTGGTTGCCTGTGTGGTAACCCACGTTTGTGAGTATATTCTTCTCACTGATTTGCCTTACTTCGTTTGTTTTAACATACTACACTATATTGGGCTCTCGGTTTCTCTATATTTTATCTCCCTACAAGCCTTTTCAAATTATGTTAGAGCTCTTTTTCAAGGTTTGAAGAAAGCCCCACAAGGTATGCTTTGTCAATGCCAATCTTCTTTGGGAAATCATTAAAGAATTCCACAAAGCATTCAATAAAAGTATCCCTCAAGTAACCCTCAAGTTATGTTTTTTTCAATGGATTTTTAAACATCATTTTCTTTTGCTTCTAATTCTCTATGAATTAAGTGTGTCTTGGCCTGCCAAAGGACATTTCTATCTCTTGCTGTGCTAACAACAATAAGCACGTGCTCCAAGGCAGAGGCCATTGTTTCTTAAATCGACTCTGTTACATTTGGATATGTCTTTTAAGATATACATCTCTCCAGACTAACTAATAAGCGTTTGAATGTTGGATAAAGTCAGAGTCTGAACCCAAGTCAGAGATTTGCTGCTAATAACTTTTAAGTTACAAAAAGGTATAAATTACAAATGTTATTGCTATTTTATTCTCTTTGTAATCAAATTTGATGGAATTCTCCTTTAATGCTGTTCTCTAGAGGAGACTGCTGCTAGGCATGTCATTCTAACTTCTTCTTTTAAAAAAGTATTTAGCAAAGCTTTTAAGACTGATACAGTACCTGATATGTTTGGGATAAGAAGTAGGTAGAATTAAAGATGATTTGTAGTAAAAATATGAAAGCTTTAGAGGAAAAACTAACCTTAGAGGAAAAAACAAACCAAACCAAAAATAAAATAAGTTACTATACTGACATGGTTGCTCTGTCTTGCTGACTTACCCAGAAAATATATTCAGATTAGATATTACAACTCTACCTAAATGAACTACCTGTGACTCAGGGCATAACAATACCCCCCTGTGACCCCCCCCCCACATCATGTGACATGGGGGCTGTGATTTACAGAGTAGAGGAACCAGAGCATCATACGTTACCTAATTCCAGTGGTGGGATAGGCCCCCCACTCCTATCTGCATCATAGCCACGCAATGTTCAGCCTATCTCCTTGCGACTCCTAATGCATGTCATATGACTCGAGGTGAAAGAAAGAGAGTGAGGACCTGTACCACAGCTGGAGATATGTAATGTGATAATATTTAGAAGAATAAAGTAATGCTCCTCTGCCACTACTCTGCTATTTCATGGAAGGGGGGAAGAAAGTCTGACAGAAAACATATATGATCATAGTTCCAGAGTAAAATGTCTCTCCACGCATCAACCATCAAAGCCTCAGGACTATTAGATATGTTACCATAAAAAGAGAGTAATAGTAGGATGATATGTTCCAAGAGCATATTTATCTTTACAACGTTCCTATATACAGTAGCAATAAAAAGTATGAAAACCCTTTTGGAATTATATGGATTTCTGCACAAATTGGTCATAAATATCTAAGTCACAACAACAGAAAATCACAGTGTTTAAACTAATACCACACAAATAATTCAATATTTCGCGCAAACCGAACTTTTGCAGAAGTTCGTGAATCGCGAACCCGGTTCGCGACCCGAAAATTGCAGGTTCGGGCCATCTCTACACTGAGGTAGGACATTGCGCTGATCGGGAAACCTTTGGTCTCTCTGGATAATGGCTCCAGCCATTCATCCATCAGCTACTGCTGCTCCACCGTAGCAGGGACACCTTTGTTTCTATTCCTCCATGATGCCAGCCGCTAAACCAGAAATAAGGGCCGCCGCAGCCGGACATTCTGTGACAGCCAGATTATCTTGACCAGCCCTGCTGAATGCTGCCCAGTAGTCGGGACCCACCACAGAAGTTAACACTACTGCACCTTTTGAACTAGAACACCTTGGCCAGCACTGACAGTTGCCAGATGTTAGCAATCAGGATACTAAGCAGTGGCAGCCATCACTAGTGATGCTCGGATAGTACTTTTTAAAATCCGAATTGACCCCAATCCGGATACCTAGATATCCGGCTTGGATATCCGAATCCGGCCTTTTAGATATGCGCGTGAACGCGGATATCCGGTCGCATTATCCGTGGATATCTGGCCTATTTGGATATCTAGATAGAAAAACTGGAAGTGCCCTTTAAATAGCTTTAAAAGGGGTTTTGAGGGTAAATGAGGCATGTATCATCATTATTTTGCAAAGGGAAACACTAATTGATGATGTGGGGACTTCGAATCCCCCCCCCCCCAAAAAAAAAAAATGACTGTCAATTAACACTAGGCCTAGATTCCAGACAGCGGTCGTGCAGCCCACATTGTGTCCGAAGTCCAACCGCACAACTGGGACATGACAGTTTTCAGTCAAGACACCTCCAAAAATTGATGCTGCAATTTTGTTTTAGGTTAAATATAGGTGGTATCAGTGGCCTGTGGCACCCTGTCCTGGCGGTGGGAGATGCACAGGCAGCAGGAGCAGGGCAATGCAGCAGCGGCAGGTGTAACGTGTGCCAGCCAGGAGCATGACGGACGTGGTACGTGGCACTTGCCAAGTGTCACGTGACAAGTGTAGAGTGACAGACAGCAGAGGAGAAGACACTAACTGGTGCACACTAACACATTAATGAATTAACAATAGTGGAGTGATAGTGAAGGGGTTAATCACTGAGCTTATCACTGTGTACAGCCCTTGGCCCAGCAGCAGCACTGCAGCTGTACAGCACACACTCTAACTGTCACACTATGAGACAGTCAAGCTAATTAACGATTACTATAGAGTAGTGAAGGGGTTAATCAATTAACAGCTTTAGGTTTATAACTGTGTACAGGCAGCCCTCGCTAGGCCACCAGCACTGCAGCATGTCTCTCAGGAAGCATTCAGCAAGCCAGAACGATCTGTCTCATCATGGCAGCCCTCCTTATTATACAAGGGGGGCTGGCCAGTGTTCCTTTCTGTGATTGGGTGCCAGGGCTTAGGCTAGGAGGCCTCTGATTGGCTCAATGAGGTCAGGTGGGGCTGGCCAGGGTTCCCCTCTGTGATTGGTTGCTAGGGCTTCTGCTGGGAGCCCTCTGATTGGCTCCAGGACGTCATCACCTTAGTTACAGTATTTCGGATCCGGTTATCCGCAGATATCCGGGTCATGCGTCAAACTATCCACAGATAGCTATCCGGATATCTATAGCTATCCGGGATCCGGAGTCTGACCCGGATAGCATAAAAAATGCTCGGATATCCGGGTTACTCGGATATCCGGAATCTAGATGAGCATCACTAGCCATCACCGCAGGTTTCTTTCATGAAGAGTCATCACTGCTGAACCTTCACCTCCCTCTGTCCTCCTCCTCCATGTCTCCTTAGGGATGACAGATGATTGCCAAGTGCAACTAGTGGTGCTGTAGTATGGCAGCCATGGCTCTTGATTTTCAGACATTAACCCCCCCCCCCCCCCCCCATCCTTTCAGAGCCTGTATGAACTAAAACCAATTCCAGGTACAAACCCCGTTTGTACTTGGTGAAATAAATGATTCTGGTAACTACTGTTTCTTTATCCCACCCAGAACCACCAGGCACAGGAACCACCAAGCAATTCTGCTGTTTAACTACATCCTCCCCCCTCCTGCCACCAAGTTCGCCTACTGGCATAATTCCACTCTCTTAGGTCATTGTAACCTCTCAGTGACTCAACCTGATCCTCACAGCACCTGGGTCAGTAAGGCCCAACAGCCTGGTCTTAATTGAACTAAATGACTTAACATAGGCCCCACAGGTTGCACTAACTGTAGATCTCCTTGAAATGTAAATGTGAATGTCATATGTACTATTGCACATCTGTTAATGTCTGTCTTGCACATCTGTAGTGCCTGTCTTGAATACTTGGCGAATAAAAGTGATTCTGATTTAGCAATGATGAGCTGATATCGTAATTGAATAAACGAGTAATGTCATAGTATTGTAAGCCTGTCCTTTTGTATTATGTAACCTCATGAACCAATAGCCTTCTGTAGGGTAAGTGATCTGGATATCCCTGACTGTTATCTGAGACATGTTATAAATGTGTACATTAAGAAAATCAAGCACACTTTTGGCATTGTGCAATTCCTTAACCCACCAGCGATAATCCCTAGCGAGTTCTAAAATTAGACAACAAAGCTGTTGCCTAAGAAAGTCTGGCATGTAGCAGCGGACATTGGGTATGTGCCAGGGACCTTTCTGGCCTTAGCAGTGGCTAACAGCATATGGCGGTGAAAGCACAAAAGTGGCGGATCTCCTAGGGAAGGAAGGTAGCAGTGTTGTAGTGCTGCAGGACAGCTCCATTGCACAAAGCCTTGCTCCTAAAATGAGTAGCTATTATTCACCTGAGTTTACCTTGGATGTTGCTCAGTTAAAGATGGCAATTGAATTTGTTGGTCAATCCCAAACGTCAGTTGATAAAGGAAGCTTGCACGCTGAAAACTTCATTTTACTTGAGTTGCATATGGCCCTTAAACGCTCAAGTTGAAAAATAACATCTATTTATCTTTTAAATTTTCTGTATGCATGTTATGTATGTTTATTTATTTTATTGATGATAACATTTACAGTAGTTGTTTTAAATGAAATGATCTATGTACATTGCTATTTTCTGTTATTTATATCACCTTAAAAATCCTATTATTTCCCAACCTCTTCTAATATATACATTTTGGGGGGGATATGGAGAATTACATTACTGATTCATTTCAGATTCATAACTATTTTTATTTGTGCCTAGGAGTTTAAAAATGCAGATATGAAAAATTAGGTAATGAAGCAAAAGTACATCTATCTCTGTTTCAACCAATCCAGTGACAAGGTCTTTTAAAGTGAATGAGAATCTAAAAAAAACCAAAAAAACATCCAGATACTTACCTAAGGAGAGAGAAGGCTCTGGGTCCTATAGAGCCTTCCCGCTCCTCTCACAGATTCCTCGTTCCAGAAGGAGGCTTTGGAAGTCTTCGGGAGCCCGAGTGCCCAAGTGAAGTATTGTAAGGAATTACGGATTTTTTGAGAGTTGAGAATTCTCTCTACTTCATACTCAGGTTCTCCATCAACCTCGACAGGGGGTGGAGGAACTGAAGTAGAAACTATGTTAGCGGCTGGTTTTAAGAGAGAGACATGAAATGAATGAACTCCTTTGATGGATTGAGGCAAGGTTACTCGATACACAATGTCATTAATTTTCTCTTGGATGGGGTAAGGACCAATAAACCTTGGTCCCAACTTAGTAGAAGGTTGTCGCAGAGGAATGTTTCGGGTGGAAACCCAGACAAGATCTCCGGTAGAAAACTCAAAGCCGGATAAACAGTGGGTGAGGAAGGGAAACAAGTGAATTTAGGATTCTGACCAGTAACAACTAAAAAAGGCGACATTTTAGTAGAAGAGCTGGGAAAATTGTTAAAAGCAAATTCGGCAAATGGGAGAAAGTCAAGCCACGATTCCTGAATCCTGACAATCCGAGACAAAACAATGGAGATATTGTTCTAAGGATTGGTTAGTTCTTTCTGTTTGCCTATTAGTCTCTGGATGGTAACCACAATAATATAATAAAGTAATTCTCACGCCAAAAGTGTGACACAAATTGAACTCCTCGATCAGATACAATATTGTCAGGAATCCCATGTACTCGAAATATGTGTACCACAAACAACTTAGCCAATTCTTTAGCGGAAGGTAAACTAGAGAGAGGCACAAAGTGAGCCATTTTACTGAAACGATCAATGATGACCCATATTACCCTTTTACCTCCCGAAAAAGGCAAATCCACCACAAAATCCATAGACAAATGGGACCTCGAGAAGCAATCCGAGATGATTTATTCTTGGCACAGGTGGCACAAGCTGCCACAAAGGCCTTTCAGTCTTTTTTAAAAGAAGGCCACCACACATGATGGGACAAAAGCTCCAATGTCTTAGTCTCACCAGGATGACCTGCCAATTTGGACTCATGAAAAATTTGAAGGACCTGAAAACGTAGCTGTAATTGAACATAGTCCATGTCTGATGGTTTATCAGGAGGACGGTCTGACTGAAATGGCTGTAACAAAGCATGTACATCAGGGAATGCAGTAGTCTGAACTGCAGCAAGGACTCGACTTGGGGGCAAAATTTTCTCTGGAGTAACGGGTAGAGCAAATTCGGTATCAAAGCTTCTTGACAAAGCATCAGCTTTCACATTCTTAGAACCTGGCTTATATGTGATTACAAAATTAAAATGTGAAAAGAGCATTGCCCAATGTGCCTGCCTGGGGTTTAAACTCGTAGCCCCCTTTATGTATTCTGGATTTTTGTGATCGGTATAAATCATGACAGGATGAACTGCCCCCTCCAACCAGTGCCTCCACTCTTCGAATGTCATTTTTACGACCAACAATTCCCTATTACCTATGTCATAATTGTGTTCAGCTGATGAAAAGTTCTTAGAAAAAAATGCACAAGGATGCATACGTGTAGGATTACCTGAGGATTGAGAGAGGACTGCTTTCACCCCAACCTCGGAAGCGTCAACCTCGACAAAAAAAAAGGTAACATCAGGGTGGTTTAGTATGGGAGCGGAACAAAAGGCAGATTTTAGTTTAGAAAAAGCTTCACAAGCTTCTGTGGACCAATTGATGGGATCAGCATCTTTTTTCGTTAAATCAGTTATGGGAGCCACCAGCGTAGAGAAATTTCTGATAAACTTACGGTAATAATTGGCAAACCCCAAGAACCGTTGTATAGCTTTGAGTTCCTTGGGCTGTGGCCAACCTCAAACAAACATTTCACTAGTTTAGCGAACAGAAAATTCTCCCTCAATTTCTGTAATACAAATTTTACATGATATCGATGTTTTAGCAATGTGCTGGAATAAATAAGAATGGCATCTAAATAAATTACAACGAATTTACCCAGGATATCTCTAAATATATCATTTACAAAGTCCTGGAAGACAGCCGGGGCATTACAAAGACCAAAGGGCATGACAAGATATTCATAATGCCCATCTTGGGTGTTAAAGGCTGTCTTCTATTCGTCCCCCTGACGTATTATTATCAAGTTATAGGCACCACGTAAATCTAATTTGTAAAAAATCCCGGCTCCTTAAACCTGAGCAAAAAGATCATCAATCAGAGGTAGGGGATAATGATATTTTTACAGTAATTTTGTTGAGTCCCCTATAATCAATACATGGACGTAAACCCCTGTCTTTTTTTTCCACAAAAAAAAACCCCCGCCCCAGCCGGCGATGTAGAGGGTCGGATAAATCCCTCGTCTAGATTTTCTTTAATATACTGCTTCATGGCTAACTTTTCAGGGCCAGTCAGATTGTAGAGATGACCTCTTGGAGGCATGGTACCAGGCAGCAATTCAACAGGACAATCAAAAGGTCTATGAGGTGGTAACTTATATGCAGATTGTGGTGAAAAGTTAAGATAAGGTGATGGAATCTCAATAGACTTCACCCCTAAGCTTGAGAATGACACACTCCTTAAGCACAACCCTTGACAATGAGGTGACCAACTGGTGAGTTGCCCGGAACACCAATCGATGCAAGGATTGTGCAATTGAAGCCATGGCAACCCCAAAACTAGAGGGCTGGATGGCATTCCAAAAAACTGAATTAATTCAAAATGCATAACCCTCAACCTGTAGAGAGACTTTAGGAGTGACAGAAATGGGAGTTTTGGACTGCAGAGGGGTGTCATCTATGGCTGTGACAAAAAGCTTGTTCTGCAAAGGTGCTACAGGAATACCCAACTCAGTGGCAAAAACAGAATCAATAAAATTGCCGGCTGCCCCAGAATCTATGAAGGCGTGACAGTGTACAGACTTACTGTCCCAGGATATAGTAACAATATCTTTTTACTCTTAAAGGGGACACTTAAGTCAAACAAAAAAATAATGAGTTTTACTTACCTGGGGCTTCCAATAGCCCCCTGCAGCTGTCCAGTGCCCTCACTGTCTCCCTCCGATCCTCCTGGCCCTGCCGGCAGCCACTTCCTGTTTCGGTGACAGGAGCTGACAGGCTGGGGACGCGAGTGATTCTTCGCGTTCCTGGCCACAATAGCGCCATCTATGCTGCGATAGCATATAACATATACCATATAGCAGCATAGAGGGTGCTAATGTGTCTGGGAACGCGAAGAATCACTCGCGTCCCCAGCCTGTCAGCTCCTGTCACCGAAACAGGAAGTGGCTGCCGGCGGGGCCAGGAGGATCGGAGGGAGACGGCGAGGGCACCGGACAGCTGCAGGGGGCTATTGGAAGCCTTAGATGAGTAAAACTCATTTTTTTTGTTTGACTTAAGTGTCCCTTTAAAGGGAGAAGACTGCTCACCCAAGTGAAGTCCTCTTACTTCACTTAGGTGCTGGAGTTTTCCAGAATCCTTTTTGTAGAACAAGACTGAGCATAGTGACCTTTTTCACCACAATACATACATACATTTTCCTGTTTCCTCCTAAGCTTCTCTGCTGGAGAGAGCTTGAAATAGGCCAACTGCATAGGTTCTTCAGTCAGGACAGAAGGGGCATTATTCTGTCTACCAGAACTAGTTGCAGCAGGGTAGGTTTTCCCCTGACGTTGATATCTGATGCGTCTTTCTATCCGTATGGCCAAGGAAATAGCACCTTCCAAGGTTTTAGGTTCTGGATGACTAACAAGTACATCATTCACTTCATCAGACAACCCAAAAAGAAATTGATCCAGGAGTGCTGCCCCACCCCAATTAACTGACACGGACCACTTCCTAAACTAGGCAGCATTTTGCTCCACAAATATGATGATCCTGATGGAGATCTCTCAATTTACGGGCAGTAGTGGCTGAAATATCAGGATCTGCATAAATGATGGCCATAGCTTAAAAAAAATTCTCTACTGAGGTAAGCGGCAGCGCCTCATGTTCAGGATTTAAGCCATAGACCCAGGTCTGAGAGTCACCCTGAAGTAATGTTTTAATGAGGGTGATTTTCTGGGATTTGGTTCCAGAAGATCTAGCCCTCACCTCAAAATAAGACAAACAGTGATTCTGAAAATTACTGAAATCAGAACGTAGTTGTAACGATCGGTGTAACACAGAGAGGGTCTGATTACCGGTGATCTGCAGTATCACCGACACCGAGAATGCAGAATATACCCGATTATTGATGATCTGCAGTATCACCGATAATCAGATATATATTCTAACCTCTGGACACCTGAGAGATAAGAGTGTTTTGGTGTAACAGTAATACTTTGAGTATTGCACCTGAGGGGCAGGTGCGAGGCAGTAAGTACTGCACAAGAGACAAGTTCCTTCCACTAGTCTGGACTCTCCCGAGAGAGAAGTCAGGCTGGGAGTGGGAAGGACAGAGTGAGAGTGACACCAGTGAGGAGATGTCACTAACAGATCTGGGAACTGCCTCTAACAGTAAGGTCAGTTCTCGAGGTCGGGCAAGCCAGGTCGTTAACACACAGACAGATAAGGTACAGATTCAGGAGACAGATACAAAATCCAATGAACAGGCAGGGTTTGGCAATGGAGGATCAGAATAGCTAGGTACAGAATCAGAAGGCAAATACAGAGTCCAGGAATGAGCAGAGTTTGGCAACAGGATATCAGAAATAGCAAGGTACAGAATCAGAGTTCAGGAGGATAAGTCAGGCAAGCAGAAGGTCATAACAAATAATACAGTTCAATTTCCTAACGATAAGGTGTGAGGTCCATGATCGTCAACACATTTGGAAACTATGCTAGAACACAGATACTGACAAGGTCTGAGTGCTACCACGTAGTGATCGCAACGCCAGACACCAGAGAAATGACCAGCACCCAGTATATATACATCAGCGCTTCCAGCGCCTCCCCTAAGTGCTGGACCAATGAAAAGTGGTGGAAATGTCAGCTGACCAGCTTGGTCAGCTGACCTTCTTCTGGCTGTCATATAAACTCTGCCTCTCAGCGCGCGCGCGCGCGTCATTCTGAACCTGTGTGGACTATCAGTCCCAGCCACACCAGTCACGCTTTGCAATGTCTCTGCTGGCCTGCATGTGGGATGAGATGCACCGCTATCAGTACAATCGGTGGTCTCCCCGCGCCTGGTCAGACTGTCAGTAGCAGGCCTGTGCGCGCAAACCGCCGCGTCAGACGCGGCGGTTTCTCCGCGTTCCACTATGCCAACCGCGGAAACAGCCGTCTCATCCTGCGTCCATGTGGCGGCTTTTCCGCGTTTCTTCACAGTAGTCCTGAGAATTTCTCAGGCAAAGGCATTTTAGGCTCTAAGACAGGCAATATAGGAGCGCTTGGAGGAGCCTGCTGATTATTGGTATTAGCAGAGACATTCATTTGAGCTAGAGTGGTAGACAATTGAGCCACAGTGCCAGCTGTGTCTGCTGGGTGGAGACCTACTCAGTGAGCTGATTGACAGCTACCGTGAGTGCCAAAATCTGGTTTTCCAGCTCCTCCATACTTATTTTTTGGGGCCTTGATAATATCCCGCTGGTGCGTGAAGAGAGCTAGCGTAGTAATAACAATATACAATGCTAGTGAGCAAAAGCGTAGTCAGAACAGGCGTGGTCGTATATGAGAGCAGATGACTTAGGTACAGAAGGATAAGGCAGAATCGTAGTCAATAAACAAGCTGGGTCATACACGTAAGTCAGATGTCAGTCATATTGTAAGGATGATCAGTAGAATAGTCAGGGACAGGCCAAGTCAACACGGAAATCAGATGGCAGTGAGGCAGAAGGACTAGACAAAGGCAAGGTCGAGAGGCAGGCAGGTGGTCGGTACACAGAAAATATACAATATGATGTTACTAAAATAATATTACAATATGATAATTACAATACGATGATATTACAAATGACTAAAAAATAACAAGACTGACTAACTAGAGTACATATATATTGTGCGTCTACACAATATATTAATGTAATTCAAAAGGATCACTAGCTAGGCCAAGAACCAGCGAACTGATTAGTATCAAGGCCAGCGAGCAACTGTCTCACTTGGTCTAATATACCCAGAAGTCAGAACAAGATCCCACCCCAAAGATGACAGCCCCTCCGTCAGACACGTCTTCTCAGCCTATAAAGGCTTCTCTGCTGCATGCGCGTCTGACTGGAGGGTCTGCACATGCCTGCCACTGCTGGAGGGATGCCGGGGATGCCCTCAGAAGCCGTCGGAGGGATGTCGGGGATGCCCTCAGAAGATGCCGGAGCGGAAGTCTCGCCGCCGGAGGCGCCAAGGGACCTGCCGCGGGAAGGTATGACCGTTACAATTCACAGCATAAGTCAATCTGTAGTGGAAGTTTCAGAATGAACCGTTCCAGTAACTGGGAAAACTTATATATGCTTTGTTTAATGCTTTCAACTATACTTACTAGACTTGTGAAAAAACAGAGGAGGTCCTAAACGTGTTGGAGGCTGCAGACCAAAATCCGTCTTTATATGTAAACATAAAAACAATGTATTACACTTTTATTCCACTTCTAATAGCTTGAAAGGTATAGAAACTGGAATAAAACAACTGAGAACAACTGAGGAATGCTTTACTAAATTGAATCACAGCAGGAAAGGGTTAGTCTTCATTTTCTGAGTCAACAATACAATTTTATTTTGCACATTCAGTTCTAATCCAGCCATATGGTTCTCTTTTTCTAAGTGCTGCTGGCAATCCACACTGAACAATAACACACTAAGAAGCAAGTTGCTTATAGTCTGCTAGACACCTGAAGTGGCATCTGTTTTGCAATGCAGCACATTTGAAATGGCGCTAGCATAGCATTTATTAAAAATCTGCAATGTAATATATACAAGTCAAGCCTGTGCAAAACATAAAATTAGCAAATATACTTAAAATAGAAAGCTACTTTCTTGGGACGTGTTGAAAATAAACAAATGCAAACATTTCTGTTTACCCTGAGGACTTTCTTTATTTCTGCATCAATGACTAAAATTTAATCTGATCTAATGATAAAGACAGTCTTCTTCAAAGCAGAGCAGAACACAACATTTTACATGGTCATATAATTACCCCACAAATGGTTTAAGAATTAAGGCTCTCTCTTCTCCCCGTGCCATGATTTTTGTGATTGTACATCCACATCTACATTTTAGCATAAAACTCTAATACATTTATTGTAAGACATCACGCAAAATGTTGAGTCTCTGTGAGTAACTTAAATAATAACAAATATATTTTCATTAGTAATAATCTATCACAGACATTGTGCAAAAATAAGGTGCCTTAAATTTCTTTTATATATTTTTACAAATGTCTTGCTCTACATGTGTCACACATTTGTAACTGTTTGTCAGAAACCTGTCATAGTAGTTAATGAATATGCCTGCCGCAAATTCAGAAAGGGTCCATTGCAAGTCACTTGTTACATACACTGATGAGCCAAAAACCTTAAAAACACCTAGCGAACAGCGGCATAACAATAGGGGATGCAGCCCCTACACCCGTGTGATGCTACTTCCTGTTTATTAAGAAGTAGCGTAAGGGACTTAGAAATCGGACCTCCGTGGTGGAACACATGGAGATATGTGTTCCTGCCTGCCGCTGCTGCCAATGATTGATGCTGGAGGGGGATCGCTGAGGTAAGAGCCTGAGGTTAGGGGGGGGGGGGGGGGGGGGAGTGGAAGATTACAATAAAAAAAAAAAATCTCACAAGTGAATGGAAACTCAAGAATAGCCTGTGTTCCTTCTCCCAGCACCAGGGGCATGCCCCAGATCTATTCTAGGGTGCCCTGGATGTCCCCCAGGCAGAGCCAGAGTCAAAGCTGTGGAGCCTCTATGGGGGCATGCTGGGAGCTGTGATGCATCAATGGGGGGCATGCTGGGTGTTGTGGTGCCTTTATGGGGTATGCTGGGAGTTGTGGTGCCTCAATGGGAGACCCATGGGAGCAAGGGAGGTGGTCCACTAAAATTCAGGGAATGCTATGGGGGCACTGCCAGACAACCTGGCAGCAGGTCAGCCCTCCAGCAGAAAGCCAAAACAGCCAGCACAAAAGGTAACTCTACCTAGTTATGTAAGTGGCACTGTCTATTTATGTGACATGTTGCATTTATTTATTTATTGCATTAATGAAGAGGGTAGCTTCAGCCACCATTTTGCTGGGCAACCCTACTTAGACCGCTGTTAAATTCATGTAAATTTGGCTCCACCCATGATCACACCCACATTATAGTGCATGGCCCCACCCATTTTTTGTCTGGAGAGCCCAAAAGTGCCCCGGATCTCTTATGCTAGGTACACACCATACAATTTTCTGTTAGATTCGTCTGTTAGATTTACCTACAACATGGAAAAAAGCAGGTAAATCTAAAAGAAAATCTAACAGAAAATGGTATGGTGTTCACCTAGCATAAGGATCCTAGCAACTGCTCAGCACTAACTTTCGGTCAACACCTGATCACAAACTATTACCGTTGTTATCAATGAGACCAGAATTGTTCCCAATCTGTCATTGTAAATCCATTTCACAGGATGTTTTAAACATAAATTTATCCATGTCAATCAGTCAGGTACCTGCAGATGGAGAAAATCTAATGCACATTATTATTATTGTATATTTGTACTAAGTACTAACATCTTCAGCAGCACCTTTACATTGTGTATAAAGTTATCCTACTAACTGTCCCGCAGGTAACAAAAGCAACACTTAAAGGGAACCAGAGATGAACGTTTCACAAAAAATAAACATATCAGTTGATGGCTTGTAAAGAATAAATACTCTACCTGATAATTTCGCCGCTCTGGTGTGCCTTTTTTAGTGTTTTTTATCCATTATTGCTCCAGGAAAAATCAAATATGGCCGTCGGCTCATATCCCTTCTCCTTCCGGGTTATGAGTTGTTCTGGATGTGCTGTCTAGGCTATATGAGACTATGCTGCTATCTAGGCTAAATGCAGCCTTTCATCTATGTGCTTTCATTTTGGTATGATGTACAGCTGCCTGTAGGAAGTGTCTCTCATAGGAATGAAACTGCAGTCATCATCAGTATCTATGCTGAGAGCACACAGAGCACACAGGGATCATATTGCAGCCACAGAGCTTCTCTCTCAGCAGGAGCAGCCCCTCCCATGTCATCACAGCTCTCAGTATGCAAAGCAGGAAATCTAAGCCAGGAGGGGGAAGGCTTGGGCTTGAAAAGACTCCACAGAAGAGTGACTCAGCTATAATGATTCCAGGTCAAACCTCGACTGAATAGTCAGTGGATTCTTATCACAGTTGCTAATAAACTAATTAAGCAGATAACAATGAAACTAAAATCAGGGTAGGTGTTTACTGTCATGTTCCCACTGATAAATGTAATAAAATACATGAGGGTGCTTCCTCTCTGGTTCTCTTTAAATGGATTGCCATCATTTGAATAAATGCTATGGCAGACCCCATCATTTTATCTTGTCCTGGATGTTACCTGCACTGTTGAGGATCGGCTATGTTCGGTGGATACGTGTTCCCCTGTAGGTGTCAAAACACAGCACGTTGACCAAACAACAAGAGGGGCAACTATAGGTAGCCAAATGCTTTGCTACTCGCTTGCAGAAAAGTATTTGCTGCACCCTGATGCCGTGTGAACAGGGCCTTATAACGCAGACTAAATAGAAATGTCAAAAATGTATAAGGTGAGGCAATAGGGTCTGCAGCTAGATTTCTTCTATGCTGAAAATCCATCTTTTACACATCAGACAGATCAGAAAGTACCGCTCCCATGCACTAGTCTGAGGTCTCTGTTAGAACCTGGACTGCTAAACTGAAGTTTGTGCAGAAGTACACAATGTCTATGTGTCTGAAAATCCTGCTTGTACTCACTGGTCCAAGCTAAGGTAACACTGCTACAGGTATGTGATAATCAGATCAGGGCATGAAAATGCTAGTTCATTTTTGCTTGGCAGAAGTGTGTGATATGTTATTTGGTCATCATCAATTGGCTATATAATCATTTAGCTAATAATTTACATAATAAAATGTTTATTGATTAGCTGATCTTTTACAGTGTATCTTTGTTGCTATTATTACACTGCACCTTTCCTTGTCTGTTCTATAGCTGAAGCTGAGCAAAAGCTATCAGTTAAAGCACTGACTTAATATTAAGTGGAGGGTTAAGGTTTGGAAGCAGGATGTTTGTAACATTGGGGCATATGGTTAGACATCAGGAAAGAGTTTATGTTAGGGAGGTTTTTTTTTTTTTTGCTTGTTTTTTTTTTGCTTTTAGTATTCAGGCGGCAATCATTTTGGTAACAGCCAGTCAATGGTGAAAAGTGTTTAAAGCCCAGATGAAAATAACATTGCAAAGCCATTGATGTAATAATGGTTTCTGCACTCTATAATATTCTAACTGTTGCCTTGAGCTTGTCCAATATGATTGATACATGCCTGGCAACAGCTTGATTAGAAAGCATTCAACAGGGTTTTGGTGCAGATGATGTGCAGAAATCTTCTGCATACTTATGAATCCTGTCGACCACTCAAGAGAACCCAGCTTTGGTGACCCTAGTTTGTCAGCCTCCTGTGAAAGTTCTATTTACTTCCGTGACGAGATCATACTATCCTTGGAAAGCTGAGAATCTCAGCTTTCCTTTGTTTTGGTCCCACGTCGATGCAATGTACCATTCCAGAATTAGGAATTGTTGAAGGAGGGTTGCCCCCAGTTCCTGGCTGCAGAAAGTGACCAGAAAGAAAAGCAGATAGAGGAGACAAGGGCAGAAAGCTTAGTCCCTCTTCCACTTCCGGGCATTCAATATTCCAGGCTTACTTCTCCAACTTATTCATAGACGTTGCCCCTAGCTGATCGTATTACTATTGCACCATCACTTCCCAAATGCAATACCGCTTCACCATTGCCCCCGGCAATTCTAAGCACCTTGGGGCACCACAGCTACAATTAACATTGCAGACTATGGTAGCACCAAGGATGCCCCTGCGGCTTGCCCTAAAAGTTTACTTCACTGAAACAGACAAACAGTGATCCCCGCACTCAATTCCAATTGATGGTTTTCCACAAAAGCTGTGTTAGTAGCTTAGGAAACAATTTTGCCTCCACATCCAATAGCAATACAACACACGGGCAACAATTTATCCAACAATTGGATTTATTGCAGCAAAGCTTGTGACAGACAGCACACAGCAGCATCAAAGCACATTTAGTAAATGTCGCAATACATCACCCTTAGATGACCCACACACAGTAGCCCCACTGAGATCCAATAATTGTTTCACACCGGTCCGGGACTTAAACACACACCACGCCGGAGGCATATATAAGTACACACCCTCTACATCGCCTCCTTCCTATGCCTGGACCAATCACTGGAGAGACTGTGGTTGGATGACGCGGAGTGCTACGTAAGCGTGCACAATGCCATCTGTGGCCAATGACAGCTAGTCTAGATGTCTCTTACTGCATGTTAAGGTCACACTTGGAGTAACTCCATGGAAACAGACATAAACACCCTGTAAAGTGCAATCTTCATGCCGCCACTCGCATAAAGTGAGCCAGCTCTGCGTAATATGTTGGCACTTTATAAATACAATAAATGAATAAATAAATACTATACATATTATGCACACTGCTACAAGCACTGTCACTAATGAGCTTACGGTATGAAAGGTCCAACATACAGGGGGGCAGAGCAAATACCCAAGGCTTTTGTAAGAAGGTCAGTCAAGATATAGATGCAAGGAAGGATACGCATGTAATAGCTAAGGCAAAAGCGGATACAAATATTTATCATATACTTAAATAGAAATCATCTGCAGTCTGCAAACGTACCAAACCCAATAGACACTATGTCCTAACCCACCATTACTTATTATACAGATAATTACTTATTACATAAATTATTTCTCCAGAAAAACACCTAATTTTTATTGTTGAACCCAAGGGGGCCTGTTGCTTCAGTTTTAGATATCCAAAAAGATTTCCTCTGGGACAGCAACCTGCCCCTATCCTCACCTCGTATTGGGGTCATGACCGCAATCAGCCCCACCATTCTAAGGCGGGATGGATCCCTAAAAATAATCACTTTGACTTTAAGCACAGGAAATCCCACCTTTCTATAACTGTTTGAGGAGAACGCAAACAGTGATTGTCACTTATATTTTTGTACAGCTTTGCATGCCATGATAACACCACAAGTCTCAAAAACTCTATTGCATAATGCTGTAACTAACACATATTTAGCTTAAAGAGACACTGAAGCGAAAAAAAATATATGATATAGTGAATTGGTTGTGTACTATGAATAATTACTAGAAGATTAGCAGCAAAGAAAATATTCTCATACTTTTATTTTCAGGTATATAGTGTTTTTTCTATAATATGTGCAGATTACACAACACTCTGCATTCAAAATGATTCTTTCAGAGCAGTCTGTGAAGTAATGACCTCTCCTCTAGCAGAGAAAAAGTAAATAGTCCACTTACAGTTGAGATAATAAAAGTCATATAACAGTTCTCTCCACGACTAAACTTAGTCGGAGAGCTTAATGGCTTGTTTGCATAGAGATAACAACTGGAGTTTCTCAACTCTTCCTGTACTGGAAACAATTACACTGATGTATCTGATCTTAATGTTTTATTTCTTAGCTGTACTACACATACAAATCATAATATCATAATTTTTTTTTCGCTTCAGTGTCTCTTTAAATTTGAATTTGTGAATTAATTGTTTTTTAAACACTTACCCTTAAGCAGAGCTGAATTTACCATAAGGATCTCTAGGCACGTGCCTACAGGTGCCTGATGATGGAAATGCGGCGCACTTCTCCCCCAGAGTGCCTCCCTCCCTCCTTCCCGATGCAGAGTTCTGATGAGAGTGTAAATAAGAGGTTACTCACCCTGCTCTCGGCATTCCACTTATGAGATCTTCCTTCAGTCAGGGGCACCTCTAGCTAATTAATACTGAGGTTCTGCTAGCTACCTAATACTTGGGGGCACCTCTAGCTACTTAATATTGAGGGTACTTCTGGCTACCTAATACTAAGGGGCATCTGTAGATACCTATGACAGGCAAGGGAAGTACGGGAGAGGTAACAGCTGAGACAGTCAGCACACTTGTGGTGCAGTTTGGTGGGGGGTTGTAAGTTCATGGAGGGTGAAGTCTAAAAGGTGCCAGGACATCTGGGCCTATAGGCTCAGTGAGGTATATTTGGTCCTGCCCTTAAGAGAGATAGATGCTCAATGTGATGCTACTTTTTTTCCAGATGCAAATTGAACCCATCAGATGCAGTTGCTGCTAATTTGGATTGTTTCACTTTCAATCTGCCTAGAAATTGCAACATAATTTGCATACAAATGGAACAAAAAATCTATGTATTCTTTAGTCCCAAGAATGTATATATTTAGTCCCAAGAAATGAATGATGTTTGTTAAATAAATTATAATGTTAACTCAGTAGAGTAACAATTATTAGAATGTTGTATTTGTCACAACATTAGCCTTGGTAGGCAGCCAGAGTGATGGCTGAACCAGAGATTATGAGGCTGAACTAAAAGTTTTGTTGAACTATTAAATGTTTTATTTACTTTGAACGTGTATTTCCTTTGTGTAACACCTACCAGTACTTATAGGAGAAGTCCAGAGAAGAGAAATGAGTAGCTTTTATCCATTGCCACCAAACATCCCTGAAAAAAATAGGCATTTCCGACCATCCCTATTAACCACTGATTTTTATTTATTTATCTATTTTTGTAACCACTAGGACAGATTTTGTTTTGCTTAGCACTGGGCAAACCTTTCATATTTATTGAAAAATTGCTAAATGTTTAATGGAGAAAAACCATCATCTGCTAGATTTCCAGGCCTTCTACTGAAATGAGCCACCTGCAACAGGTCCAGAGCATAATTATTTGGGAAGCAGTCCCTGCAACCTCGGGGAGGAGGGGTATATATTTTCCCTGCGTTACGGTACAGAGGCCCATATGCAATTCACTTTTTCTCCTGAGTTTTCTCCTAGGTAATATTTTCATTACTCATCAATAAAATGCCTTTTAAACCACCAGCAAGCAGGAAAATGCCCTGCAATAATGTTTATAGTACTTTTTCACTCTTAATTCTAGACTGCTGAAAAGTTATTTTAAAGAGATGATGAAAAATGATCTCCCAGGAGAACACTCTGGAAAAAAAGATAATAGCATATGGGTCATAGGTCCTTACCTAGATAACGTTTTGTTGTGGCTGAACTAGTTATGGCATACAGGGATTGCAGTGGCCACTTAATATGGTTCCCCAGGCTGTGGAGGTCATCAAGAGGAGGCAGTGTAGGGGGTGACACTGAAGGAGGGCCCCACAATATGCAGTTACACCACTTACAGGGCCATAAGGCATTTTTGAACACATCATGCAATGTTCCTGCAGGCATTTTACTCTATAATGTGTGTGGGGTAGTCTGCAGAGGGCAGGTCATAATGCATACTGGCCTAATATCTGTACACTAAAATGTCATTTGTATAGTCACCTTTTAACTTAATGATGCCAAATACAGTATAAAACAACTGAAAATGAACTGTAGACAAGGAAGCAACAGACACTTTTCCACTCAGGTTTGCTTTAAATTGTCTAACTTTATTTGAACGTAATAATTTTTTATCTCTCTTATGTAGCACTATTTTCTCACCTTTGATACAGTTTATAAAGCTCTTTATGTGTGACATTTTGTTTTGATTAGCATGTAACTAGTCAGCTGTGAGTTTCATGTATTTCAGAAAAAACATCTTAATGCTTTTACACTGTCACATTATTGCATGATTATGTATACTGTGCTGTCATACTATGACAGCAGAGTACATTATCATACCATAAAAACATTCTATTTTTAACAGCATTGCATTGCATAAAGATGAGCTTTTACGATAAATCATCTAGTCCACTTTTTTTCTTGGAAAAGGATTAAATTGCAACACAATGTAGACTGCATACACAGTCCTTGACATTTCCTGTTGTAACAGTTACCCGTTAGGAAACGTCCCCCTGAACGACACATGCTCTGATACACTGTAACCTAGGACTTCCACAAACACATTTTCCCATGGGAACTTCTCAATATAATCTGTTGTTGAGCTAAAGTCACGCTTTTAACAATATTTTTTGCATGACAATGCCAGTATGAAAGGAAAACTCTCCTGAGGAATACATATTTTAGTCTGCTTCTAATACAACTCATTTAGGTATAATTAGATACATAATTCTGTTGTAAGAGATGTTTATAGAATATGTGCATGGCTAAATTAAAGATATCCATTGTCTGCTAGTGGGGGTAAGTCTTATTGCTACAAGCAACAGATACATAGACGGATTTAATAGTTATATTTCTGGCGAATTTAAATTAGCAATTTGTAGATACACTTGTACGTTAGCTGCATTAGATATTTAATACAAAACAAAATCACAGAACAAATCAAACTTGGTTATTGCGTTTGTGAATGTGTCTGGATTTCCTGCTATTATATGTAATTTCAGTAAGCATTTACCCATAAAATGCATTTAAAGCAGAACTGCAGCAAACATGTCCACAGTGCTCTAACAGGCTAGCCACACTGTTCTAAGCTCTTAGAAAAATTTGGCAATATGTCTATATAACTGTACATTGTGCTATGCTCAGAAAAAGCTATTTATTTCAGTGTGGGTTTGTCAACTGAGATGGAGCCACAAGCTCAGATCTGGTCCCTTCAAATTACAAAACATTATGGACACTTATTGTCTTATGGTTGTCTATAGATGTTTGGATGTATAGATTTAGATGTCTGAATTTATTTGATCGACTGTAACGATTGTGGAATTCTCTCCGTGATCAGCGCACAGGACACGCGCTGACACTGCGGAAATCCTCCACAAGCGTATAATTTGAGAGAACCCAGCAAAAGGTGCAACGCACCTGTAGAGGGAAATTCCTGTCGGCAGATGGAGCTGTGGAGTGCAGAGGAACAGATCCTCTGCCCTGCCACGGATGCCAGATAGGATTTGTACGAAGGGAAGAACGCAGGGCAAGATAGCCCTTAAAGAGAGAGAGTAAAGCGACAGAGTGTATGTGTGTCCAGCAATCTAGTCGCCACCCAGTGACGATGAACACAACCATGAAGATCAAGTGAGAAGGCAATCGCAAGAGATGGCGATTGCTAACAGTGACACAAGACAGAATAAGCACAGAGGAGGAATGTATGTGTGTGCACCAATCTAGTCACCAACCTGCGACGGTGGACACACAACAGAGGAAACCAAGTGAGAACGCAATCGCAAGCGAATCGATTGCGAATGAGAATGAGCACAGGGACAGAATGTATGTGTGTGCACCAATCTAGTCACCAACCCACGACGGTGAACACACAACAACAGATACGAAGTAGGAACGCAATCGCGAGAGAGGCGATTGCTAAAGGTGACACAAGGCTAAAGCAAGACAGGGCATGAGAGTAGCAAAGGCACAGCAAATCATACAATGAGAAGATACGGAAAACAACAAATGTCAACCAAACGCGAACACCGCACTCACTCGCAACAGCGAACACGCTTACAGCGCGATCTCCGCACGTTAAGCGCAACAGAGACAAGCACGTCTAACTAACCCCCACCACCCAAACACAAAACAGAGAACGCGAGCGCCTGCCCAACAGCTACCCCACCGAGCCTACAGCAAGCGCCCGTATCAGACAAGACAGACAGACGGACGGAAAACAGGATAGGAAAGATCCACTGCTCTTTCCGCCAGAGCTAGTGCGATCCGGGTTCAGGGACAGGATCACAGATCAGAAGGATCCACAGCCGCTACCGCTAGGGGCTAGTGCGATCCAAGCAAGACAGGCAGATGAGATAGCCGGCGGCAACCGCTGCTCCAGCCACACTCCAAGAAAGCAGATCAGAAGGATCCACAGCCGCTACTGCTAGAGGCTGGTGTGATCCAAGTAAGACAGATGAAACAGAAGGGGCTACCAGTAGCAACCGCTGCACCGGTCAGCACCCACAGACAGGACGATTTCCTATCGACCACTGTTGGCGACAGGACAATCACAGCAGAGAGGCAACATAGACAAAACAGATAAGCAGGCTAACTGCACTAGAGGAGCTGCCTAGTGCAGTCCCCAGAATTACTCTAAGATACCTATAACAATCCAACAGGGAAGGCTGACACTCTAGGAGTGTATTTAACAAACCGTTATGACCAGCAAAGCCTTCTGGTCAGCAGAAGGCTTTTATACTGCCAGCGCTCAAACAAGACAGCTGGGCAATTTGCATGTATGCAAATCCCTCAGCAAAGCAACTCTGAAAGTTGCAAGATGAAGCCAGGTCTCTTTTCCAGAGACCTGCATCTCTCAGACATAAGGAATGGTCAAACAGCTGTCTGCCTGTGCAGCCAGCTGAGCTGATCATTACATCGACATTCAAGTGTGCAAACAAAGACCTTAATTCACTAAGCATTACCACATTCGGTAATGCAGAAAACAGCAGATTTTATCCATCAGTTTGCCAAATGCCAATTCACTAAACTTGTTAATGAAAAATAAAATTACCAACTAGTGAGATAAATTACCGACTTGTGTGGTACATTCCTTAAGAAATGTCAAGAATTTACAATTCACAAAAATTAAACCATTCGGTAAATCAAGTAAAGGTGTTTGGTATCTACCTCCAGCTCTGACCAGCCCATAACTCACAATCTCCATGCAGACCAGACAATAAGGAAAGCCACACAGCCCTGCTTCTCTCCCCATTTGATCCGATACTCTGGAGGGTGGGACATCAGAACGACAGAGCAGGAGGAGACATTTAATAAAGGTTTGTTTTCTGCATCACTTTAGCTGTGCAAATATATACAGTATATACTATACAGAAGAGCTCCTCCCTAGTGGAAAAAATGGCTATTTTGTTTGAACAAGTAGTAAATAGAATTAAAGCACACCTGATGTTAGTAAAAAAAACAAAAACAAGAAAAAAACAAATGTTAGATACTTACTCCAGGAGTTGGAAGCCTCTGGATAGTCTAGAGGCTTCACATATTCTTATAGATCCCACTGTTCCAGTGCAGGTTCCTTCATGTTCTGGCCATGTTTTTGGCCGTACATGAGTGCATTCAAACTGAGCATGCAGATCCAGTTAGCCTGTGAAAAACCTACAGGTTTACTGTTACTGATGTAAGTATCCATTTTTTGTTTTTCTTTACACCAGGTATCCTTTAAGTTAGCATTCTCTTTCTCTCCACTATATGTTACTAGTGGCATCTGATTGAATCTGCAAGCTATGATTAGCCTGAAAAAAAACATTACAGTTTATTACGTTTTTTTGTATACGCACACTGAATGCATTGGAAGGTTTTACTAGTTGTTATCTATTAGCTACACTTAATATAATATCTACACTTAATATAATATCTACTAATATTATAAATGCAAAAGTTTGGATGTTTGAATGTTTGTTACTCAATCACGTAACAATTGCTGAATGGATTTGAATGAAATTTGGCACACACATAGTACCATTACCGGGAATAACATATAGGATACTTTTTATCCCCATGACCAAAAAGTGGGTAGAGACAAATACAAATTTCACAGGGAAAATGTAAACTGCAGCCATTTTTACACTGTTAATGGTAGAGTTCTCAAACTTTGCACAGTTGGTCACTGGGTGACTGGGATTAATATTCAGAAAAGTGGGTGGAGCCTGCAAAAGCCAATCAAAATTCACCTATTGATTTTCAAGGGGAATATTTAATTGCTGCCATTCTTGCACTGTTAATAACACAAGCCTCAAACCTGGTACAGTTGGTCATTAAGTGACTGGGGTTCAAATTCAGAAAAGGAGGTGTAGCCACAGCCAATCAGATTTGTTTAATTTCAGTGCAAAATATTGATGCCAAAGACCACAAAGCTCAAAAACTCGGTCATTGAGTAATTGAGTAATTGTGTGTTAGAAAAAGTGGGCGGAACCCACACTGTCAGGAACCGGCCCGCGGCACGCCTGCGTATACGGTTCCCGACTGCGGGTTTGACCAGACTGAGAGGGGAAGCAGCCTTAGTCAAGCTAAAACAAGGCTGGAACCCCTCAGAACACCTCTCACTGCCACCACTAGCGGGTCGCTAGACACTTCCACTCTGCTGTCGAGTCCTCAGCGCGCACTCCGCGTTTTCGGATTTGGGTCAGCTTTGCGCTTAGGCCAAATACGGGAACGCCACGCACCCACACACACACACAGTTGCAATCTTACACTGTCGTGAAGCAAAGACCCACTAACAGTCGTTCCGAACGATACTGTTAGCCACTCTGCTGTCGCTACTCGCACTGGCGTTATTCGTACGTTGGGTCAGCTGCGCGCTTAGGCCAACGTATGACAAACGCCCCCACACACAATGCAATTACAATTTCATACGGTAGTGTTGCTCAAACATACAATTAGGCATGAACTTATACACGGTTACACTTCAGTCTCTTCTAGGCTATGAGTGTTAGTTTAGTACAGCAGAAGTCAAGCTTATTAAATAATAATTTAATATTCCAGAAAAACATAGAACAGTGCAGAACTTAATATATACAAAAAGATTACAAAAAACAAAGTCAAAATAGTTACAAGATAAAAGTTACAAAGATAACACACACGGATATTTGCGTAAAAATAAACGGGGGAAAAAAGAACGTTACCAGCTTAGGTTAGAACGTTGTTTGACGGGAGGACGCCGGTTCGACCAGGAGTCGCGATCCTCCCTAGCTATTCGCTACCTCCGAGAGAAGACGGTCACTAGGCATCCGCCTCTGCTTTTTATACTCTGAGCTATGCCTGTAGGCTGCAACTTCCTTGGGGAGGGGAGGAACTAGGTTTTAATTAAATGTCAGACATATTCCATTTCCAGGTAAAAGTCCATACATCAAAGATTGTGAAGTGAGCCTTTCAACTCCAGGTGAAAACTTGATTACGGCTTTTTCCTGTCTCAGTTCTCAGACATAAATGGGATTTCCAGAGATCCACATACATGAAAAGATTTCCCTAGTCCAAGTTACAGGTGACAACCCCATTGTTGACAGTACTTCCTAGCTGATCAAAGATAAGGAGGTTGCACCTCCACCAATAATTCAATTTCCACAGGTAGAAAATGGTATCAAAAGGACTTCACCCCTTCCATAATTTCCCGTAGGCTGTCAAATACATTTCAAACATTCAGGTGTCAGCTTCCCCCTTTCCTCAAGACTCTTAGCAGGCTTTCCTTGTATAATGGGACAAAAGCTGACACCAGACTCAAAAGCCATGCCGACCAGCCTATTCTTCCTCAATTGGCCGCTAATTAGCAGTACACACAGTTTCCCCGGCTGGACAATGAGGGCAGAGGTAATGTACATTTACATGCAGACTTACATTATCCTTCAGATTACTCTGGCCAGGTGGCCAATTACTACCAAGCACAATACACATCTGAGGTTTTACCCAGTAGACAGAAAAAAGACAGAAATATGTTCTGTTATTATCCTTAACATTATCAGCACCCCAATATATCACCACACCTCCCCTCTTTAGAATGGGGCAGGCAGATGATCTTCCCAGATTATCCTGCCTGCGCCTACATTGTTGGTTCTGCTTGACGGGACAACCCGTCCGCATTCCCATGATTGCTCCCCTTCCTATGTTGAATGGTGAAGCTATATTGTTGGAGAACCAAGCTCCATCTCAGCAATTTTCCATTGTCACCAGAAACCCGATGTAACCAACTAAGAGGGTTGTGGTCGGTGACGACCGTGAATACGCGACCATAGAGGTAGTGCTGCAGCTTTTGTAGGGCCCATACAATTGCCAAGCACTCTTTCTCTATGGTGGCGTAGGCTACCTCCCGGGGTAGCAGCTTCCGACTTAAATACAGAATCGGATGTTCTTCCCCAGTCTGGTTTACCTGGCTTAACACAGCACCCAGGCCAAAGGCTGAGGCGTCCGTCTGGACCACAAACCGTCGGCTGAAGTCTGGCGCTTGCAACACGGGAGGGCTGGCTAGGGCCCTCTTCAGGGCTGTGAATGACTGTTCACATTCTGGCGTCCAGAGAATCTGCTTGGGCAGCTTCTTTTTGGTGAGATCTGTCAATGGCTTGGCGAGGGCACTGTAGTTGGGGACAAACTTTCTATAGTACCCAGCCGTTCCTAAGAAGGACTGAATCTGTTTCTTCGTTTGGGGGGTGGACCAGGACACAATGGCATCTACCTTCCCCGTATCTGGACGAAGCTCTCCCCCCCCACCACATGTCCCAGGTACTGTACCTGTTTCATGCCGATCTGACACTTGCTAGGCTTGACTGTTAGTCCTGCTGCAGTGATGCGCCCCAAAACCTGTGACAGCTGTGCTAAGTGGTCGTTCCAGTTGGCGCTAAACACGGCGATGTCATCTAGGTAGGCGACAGCGCAGTGTTCCAAACCTTCCAGGAGACCATTTACAACCCTTTGGAAGGTGGCCGGGGCGTTTTTCATTCCAAAAGGCATTACATTAAATTCAAACAGACCTGAGGGGGTGATAAAGGCAGACCTCTCCCGTGCCTCAGCTGTTAGAGGGATCTGCCAGTATCCCCGACTCAAATCCACGATTGTTAGATATTGCGCGCCCGCTAGCTTATCTAACAATTCGTCGACCCTCGGCATCGGGTAAGCATCTGACGCAGTTATCAAATTTAGTTTTCGATAATCTACACAGAACCGAGTGGTCTGGTCCCGTTTGGGTACTAGCACTACAGGTGATGCCCATGCGCTGTGCGACCGTTGGATCACCCCTAGTGACAGCATTTCCTCAATCTCCTTGCTGATGTGGGCCTGAACCTCAGGGGAGACTCTATAGGCTGACTGTCTAACCGGCTTGTTATTTCCGGTGTCAACATGGTGTACAGCCAGGCTGGTCAGACCAGGGCGGGCTGTAAAGGTACCACGGTAAAGGGTCAGCACATCAGATAGCCCAGCCTGCTGCTCTGCTGTCAACTCCGGATTGATCTGCACCTCGGCAACAGAGTCGGTTTCCTGGGTGGATGCCAGGATGTCAACCAGGGCCTCTGCTTCACCGTCCGGTAGCAAACTGCAGACAGGGAGAGCGCAAGCGGTTCTAGCATGATGTTCCTTTAACATATTTACATGGTATGTTTTCAGCTGCTTACCTCGGTCATCCAGCGCGACCACATAGGTCACATCACTAATCTTCCTATGTATGGTATAGGGCCCATCCCAAGCGGCCTGCAGCTTATTCTGTCGCATCGGGTTTAGGACCCATACCTTGCGACCTACCTCATAAACTCTCTCCCTAGCCCCGTGGTCATACCACTGCTTCTGGGTGGCCTGGGCTTGAGTCAGATTCTCTCGCACTAACCCCACCAGGGTGTCCATCTTTTCCCGGAACTTTAGAACGTATTCCACTATGGAGACCCCGGGACCCATGTCCTGCCCCTCCCAGACCTCTCGAATGAGATCGAGGGGTCCGCGTACCCTCCTCCCATATAATAGCTCAAAGGGCGAGAACCCGGTGGATGCCTGGGGCACCTCACGATAAGCAAACAGTAAGTGGGGCAGGTATCGCTCCCAGTCTTTCCCTTGCGATTCAACAAACACCCTTAGCATCTGTTTCAGAGTACCATTGAACCGCTCACATAACCCATTTGTCTGGGGGTGGTAAGGGCTGGCCATGATGTGTTCTACCTGCATTTGTTTACAGAGGCATTCCATTAGGCGCGACATGAATTGCGGGCCGTGATCGGTGAGCATTTCACGGGGAAAACCGACCCGTGAGAAAATGCGCACCAATGCGTCCGCAACCTTGTCTGCCCGTATGGAGCTCAGGGCTACAGCTTCAGGGTAGCGAGTGGCATAATCTACCACCGTAAGAATGAAACGTTTCCCTGTGCTGCTGGGTATCGCTAGAGGCCCAATTATGTCAACAGCAACCCTTTGGAAGGGCTCCTCTATTATGGGTAAGGGCCTCAGTGGGGCTTTGTCGGTGTCACCGGCTTTGCCGACCCGCTGACAGGCGACACAAGACCGGCAAAAATCAGCAATATCTGTCCCCATGTGGGGCCAATAAAAATTGTGGGCAAGCCGGGATTTGGTCTTGCGGATCCCCAAGTGACCAGCCAGGGGCACCTCATGTGCTATTCTTAATAGCTGCTCCCTGTACCTGTGGGGAACAATCAACTGCCGGTCGGCCTCCTCCACTTCAGACGGCTCAGAGGGAATAACCTCTCTGTACAGTCTGCCGTGTTCCCAGTACACCCTCACTTTGTCGCCCTCCACCGGTGCCCTGTCCGCAAGACTCCTGAGCTCTTCCAGGCTGCTATCAAGTCGCACAGCCTCGGAGAACTCAGCGCTGTCGGCCACAGGCACCAGGGAGGTGGCAAACTGAGAGGCCTCTGGGTCCTCAGAGCCAGGCTCTGAAGTGGAAGAGCCCGACCCAGTGACATCAGCCCCTTCAGTGGACAATTCGTCTGCTGCAGCCCGGTGAGCACTGCGGGTCACCACTGCAGCTGACGGAGCGTTCACTGCACACATGTCATTATGCAACACATCACATATTACATCAACATTATCTGCATTCATGGTAACAACGTGTCCCCCTCCAGGCCTGAGCACTGGAGACTCACTAGGGCTGGCTCCTAGTACACAGTCCGTAGCCCCTGGGGCCTCACCAGCACTCCCCGCTTGCACAGCATTATCACACAGTACCTTGCCAGAGTCCGGAACTTCTGCGGGGGATGCAGGCTCCATGGGGTTTGGAGTAGGCTCATACCGGGCCACTAACCGTCCCAGGTCAGTACCCAACAAAACGTTCGTGGGGATGGCATCCGTTACCCCCACTTCTTTCATTCCGCTGCCGGCCCCCCAATCCAGGTGGACCAAGGCGGTGGGTATGGCGGGGGTGACACCCCCAACTCCTTTGACAGCCATAGTCTTGCCAGGAATGTACTCCTCAGGGTTCACAAGCTGGGGGTGCACTAGAGTCACCTCTGCTCCAGTGTCTCTTAGACCGGTGGTAACCGTATCCCCAACCGTGACAGGTTGCAGATTCTCTGCATAGTTACCTGCATTCCTGGTGGCACACAACGCATTCCGGGCCCCGCCAGAGTTTGGGGCTTCCTTCTTCTTTTCTGGGCACGTAGCACTGATGTGACCCCGTTTGTTACAGGCAAAACATCTCCCAGTGTCAACGGTGGCTGTTCTACCTCCAGGCGGCTGCGGGACTTGGCTTCGCTGGGTGCTCAGAGGAGAAGGTCTCGCAGGCTTTTCTCCCTTCCAGCTGGGCGCCGTAGTCCTTCGAAAGTCAGATGCTCGATTGGACGTGTAGGCATCAGCAACTTTTGCGGCCTCATCCACGGTCTTCGGCTCTCGGTCCCGTACAAACTGCCGGACCTCAACAGGACAAGTGTGGAGGAACTGGTCTTTTATTATCAGTTCCTGCAGGGCATCAAAGGTTTCAACCGACAGTCCTTTTAACCACTGCTGGAAGGCAGTGCGCAGGTTGCAAGCATGATCCAGGTAGCTGTCATTAGGACCTCGCTGCACTGTCCTGAAACGTTTGCGATACACCTCTGGCGTGAGGTGGTATCGCGCAATAATGGCTTTCTTAATCGCCTCAAAGTCTGTTTCTTCCTCCTGGGGGAGACTCACAAACGCCTCCAGGGCCTTGCCTCTCAGCCCTGGTGTGAGGTATCTTGCCCACTGCTCACGGGGCACCCCATACTGCCGACAAGTCCTTTCAAACCCCTGTAGGAAAGTGTCTATGTCAGAGTCCTTGTCCATAGCGGGGAACTTATCCAGGGGGATTCTGTGGACTCGCTCACCTTCGCGTTCTGCGGGTCCAGCAGACCGGTTCTGCTGCTGAAGTTTAGCCAGCTCCAGCTGGTGTTGCCGTTCAGCACTTTCCCTCTCGGCCTGGAGTCGCTGTGCCGCTTGTTCCTTCTCTGCCTGTCGGTGCAGTAGGATCAGCTTTAGGCGCAGTTCAGGATCAGCCGAGTTCAGTAGCTGTAGATCAGCTTCCAGAGATGTCATCTCCGTGTTCGGTGGATCATCCAGGACATCGTCTCCACTCGCATCCTGTAGCGGGAGCAATTCCTCCTCTGGCATGTCGTGAGCTGCATCCGCTGACGTTGAAGCACGGGCTTGCTCTGCCTCATCATGCTCCTCGAGGGCACGAACCAACTGCTCCTTAGTCTGGCCGCTCACCGTCTCGATGCCTTTGTGCTCACACAGGTGGAGTAGCATCTCTTTATTTTGCCTTGCATAGCTGGATGCTTTCTGAGCCATCGTGTTGCAAAAAAGAAAAAGAAAAAAAAAAAGGGGGGGAAGGGAAAGCAAATACCCAGTGTGTATCTTTGAACAAAAAAAAACGTATATAGATTCTGCACTGAGTAGACTTCTGTAGGCTAGTTGCTTCTAGCAAACTTCCAACCTTTAGTACTCAGAATAGCGAGCTAAACTGCGTACTAATGTACCAAACGATGCCACCACTGCCAGCCAATTATGTCAGGAACCGGCCCGCGGCACGCCTGTGTATACGGTTCCCGACTGCGGGTTTGACCAGACTGAGAGGGGAAGCAGCCTTAGTCAAGCTAAAACAATTCTGGAACCCCTCAGAACACCTCTCACTGCCACCACTGGCGGGTCGCTAGACACTTCCACTCTGCTGTCGAGTCCTCAGCGCGCACTCCGCGTTTTCGGATTTGGGTCAGCTTTGCGCTTAGGCCAAATACGGGAACGCCACGCACCCACACACACACACAGTTGCAATCTTACACTGTCGTGAAGCAAAGACCCACTAACAGTCGTTCCGAACGATACTGTTAGCCACTCTGCTGTCGCTACTCGCACTGGCGTTGTTCGTACGTTGGGTCAGCTGCGCGCTTAGGCCAACGTATGACAAACGCCCCCACACACAATGCAATTACAATTTCATACGGTAGTGTTGCTCAAACATACAATTAGGCATGAACTTATACACGGTTACACTTCAGTCTCTTCTAGGCTATGAGTGTTAGTTTAGTACAGCAGAAGTCAAGCTTATTAAATAATAATTTAATATTCCAGAAAAACATAGAACAGTGCAGAACTTAATATATACAAAAAGATTACAAAAAACAAAGTCAAAATAGTAACAAGATAAAAGTTACAAAGATAACACACACGGATATTTGCGTAAAAATAAACGGGGGAAAAAAGAACGTTACCAGCTTAGGTTAGAACGTTGTTTGACGGGAGGACGCCGGTTCGACCAGGAGTCGCGATCCTCCCTAGCTATTCGCTACCTCCGAGAGAAGACGGTCACTAGGCATCCGCCTCTGCTTTTTATACTCTGAGCTACGCCTGTAGGCTGCAACTTCCTTGGGGAGGGGAGGAACTAGGTTTTAATTAAATCTCAGACATATTCCATTTCCAGGTAAAAGTCCATACATCAAAGATTGTGAAGTGAGCCTTTCAACCCCAGGTGAAAACTTGATTACGGCTTTTTCCTGTCTCAGTTCTCAGACATAAATGGGATTTCCAGAGATCCACATACATGAAAAGATTTCCCTAGTCCAAGTTACAGGTGACAACCCCATTGTTGACAGTACTTCCTAGCTGATCAAAGATAAGGAGGTTGAACCTCCACCAATAATTCAATTTCCACAGGTAGAAAATGGTATCAAAAGGACTTCACCCCTTCCATAATTTCCGTAGGCTGTCAAATACATTTCAAACATTCAGGTGTCAGCTTCCCCCTTTCCTCAAGACTCTTAGCAGGCTTTCCTTGTATAATGGGACAAAAGCTGACACCAGACTCAAAAGCCATGCCGACCAGCCTATTCTTCCTCAATTGGCCGCTAATTAGCAGTACACACAGTTTCCCCGGCTGGACAATGAGGGCAGAGGTAATGTACATTTACATGCAGACTTACATTATCCTTCAGATTACTCTGGCCAGGTGGCCAATTACTACCAAGCACAATACACATCTGAGGTTTTACCCAGTAGACAGAAAAAAGACAGAAATATGTTCTGTTATTATCCTTAACATTATCAGCACCCCAATATATCACCACACACACCAGCTAAATACATACCCAGGCAATGCCGGGCCATCAGCTAGTAATTCATATATAAGGGATTATTAATAATTGGTGAACAGGCTAAAATTTGACAACATTTTGTTAGTTTAACATCAAAATCCAACACAGGTTTGTTAAATCTTCAATAAAATGGATTGTAGTTCATGGACCATATTCCCAAAACAGTGGTACAATTGCTGTGTGTAGGGCCATGCTGTGTGTTGTGTGCTGTGCTGGTACATATACTAATAACTTTTTTCCTGAGTTTTATCCAAGGAAATTATTTTTCATCTTATCTAAAAAATAACTTCAGTACTTAGCAATTGAAAAAAAAAATACAAAAAATTTGGTAAGAAGATAATATCAAACTCATTTTGAGTACTTTCTTGCTTGGTGGGAGCTTTAAAAGTATTTTATCGATCTCATTTTAAAATATCTACTTGGACAAAACTCTAGAGAGAAGTTAATAGGATATGGCCCATTGTGCAAATAGTGCAACTTATGTTACTTAGGTTACACATGCATTGCTAAAATACTACGCATTATGTTATTTACGTACCACATGTTACACTAGCAATGTGTTTAAGCTGCTATTGCTAGTTGAACTATTTGCTCTATGCAAGCTAGGACAGCTGTGTGAATGTTGGTAAAATTGTGATGCACTCCTGCATAGTGTCCATGGTAACTTTACTGCTGTTTTGTGAATATACCTGTATAGGCAATTTCCATTACCCTATTTTTATTACTTCAAAGCCCCGAAACAGCTTTGTCAACAAAATTCCTGAGAATGGGAGGGGCTCCCATGGGAACATGTTCCGGATAAAAGGAGTGATTGTCCATATTTGAATTGTTTGAATTGCACTGGACTGTAGTTTAGCTGCATCCACATGTTTAGAGTTGCAATTTTTTTTTCCTCAATACACCAGTGAAATTTTGAAAATTATTGTGACAATGCAGATGTATTATTAACCACGTAATTGCAGTGCTCCCTGAACAATATTTGGTGGAAAGTAATTGCATTGCTCCGTGGAAAACTCATGTCTTGCTGGTGCCAAATAACTGCAACTGTCTCTTTCAGTACTAATCAACAAACTACAACATACATGTCAAACTCCGGCCTGTGGGCCAAATCTGCCCCTCAGAGCCATTACATTTGGCCCTCAAGCAGTTTCCCCACTTTGCATTATGTTTGGCCCACTCTAGTCCACCATGAAAGCTATATTGAAGGTGAAGCCCTAGAACACCAGGGAAGCCATATTAGGGAGGTAGTGGGAAAGCACTAAACACTAGGGAACTATAAAGGGGAGGATCAGGATCTCTAGACCAGGGAACTGTATAGGGGAGGGAGTACCACTAGACAACAGGAAACTGTATAAGGGTTGGAGGGGGGCCATTTGACTCTTGGGGACTTTAAGGAAGGAAGGAAGGTGGCCATTAAGACATTAAGTGTGGCCCGCGACTAGGTCCCAGTGTACAATTTTGGCCCACTTTGTATTTGAGTTTGACACCCCTGAACTACAACAACTGATTGCAGCATTATGAACTGGCATAGCCTTTCACCAAGGAGAGGTGAGGTGCTAGTCTCGGGCAACAAAACACAGGATTGCCTCAGGCAATAAAACAAAGCAGTTTTTCAAGGTGATTAATGTTTATAATCAGTAGTAAACGTGATCAGAATTTTTAGTTTTGGATGGGGCAATTATCACTGACAGCACCGAAGGTTCACTTATACCATCACCCCTATAAATGTGTGATGAGATGGGAGATCATCATTCTTAAGCTGGCCCCTAACGATCCAATCTTTTTCATCCAATCTTACCATTTCTATGTAATATAAGGTAACTACCTAAATTATTCATTCTATATATTCAGTCAGTTTACCCTTATACTACATAGATTTGGTAAAATTGGATGAAAAATATTGTATCGTTAGTGGCTACCTTTATGCTTGCCTTAGGCAGAAAATAAGCCTAGAACCAACTTTGTTCAGAAGGAATACTTTTCACCTTTCACAAGTGACGCCTCCTCTCTGATATAAATGTATCCTATTATGCATACAAAAATAATGAGTAACTCACCACTGTGCTCACCTGTCCTGCTGAACAGGAAGTGAACTCTGGTGAAGTGAACAGGAAGTGAACTCTATTCTCTCCATCCACCTGCAACAGAATGTTCAGCCACTTTTCTAGCACACATGGAATGGCTGTCTCCCAAGTGCCCTTTGATGACATAATCATTCAGGTACAGTTGTATTCCGTTCCCTTTTACATGCCCCACTCTCTTCCTGACTCCCAAAGTGCACAAGTATAAAAGGTGGAATGACCATAGTATGATACTTTAAACTAGTATGATGATACTTCAAACAAAGCAGGTCGCTACGACCACCCACACATGTGCAGTTGGGAGCAGAAAACAAGCAGGCCATGGATATGTCAATTCGAAAAACAAATCCTGCTACACCCAACTGTAGAGTAAAAGTCTGATTTTTATTGCAGCATCTGGGGAAAACAGCATTGTATGGTACTGTTTGAAAATCTATTTAAATATTGTGGCTGTATACTCACAATTTAAATAAAAAAACACACAATGTACAACATCTTAGGCACACCATAGCCATTAATTACATTCAATTTATTTAACCAATTTAAAAATGCCTTAATAAAAGTAATATAAGATAGAAAAATAAAATCTTATTTATTTCCTCTACTGTAAGCAAGAGTCTCAATCATTGTAATCCATCTGGTATTCACAATATCTTCACCTGTCAACTTGATTGAAGAGTCTAGCGTCACTCTGTCACATTTACCTGTCAGTAAACTGCATTAACTCCTGGCTGCCAAGACACGGCATGTTTCAATTTGGACAACCTGATGCTAATTTAGTGCTTGGGACATAAATATTTAATTAAAGGCCTTAATATTGTGTTTTTTGTTTTAAGGGCTTTTTTTCTTGTACTTTTCATCCTTTTTGACCACGTTAGAGATCTCTCCGCCTATGGGTGAATATCTGGTTGCACCTTTAAAATTAAGAAAACTTTCATATTCCATCATAAGCCCCTCCTCCCATTAAATTATATGACCTCTACCATTCAACATACATACTTTATGGAAGGTACTAAAGAGGCGTACATGCAAAAAGGGTGTCAGGAAAAAAAGGGCGCGGGGTGTAAACAATAATCGGTAGTAGCGTTTATAAAAATATTGTGTTGTATTTTGTTTACAAATAATGTTTTACGATTTTAAAAAAAACATTAAATAATGTGTATTAAATCGCAAATTGTGAAAATGATCATCTTCTATTTCAAAAGTGAAACTTATAATTACGTTTGTTAAAATACTATAATATATGTTTAATCGTTATAATTGTATATTATTGTGAATAACCTTCATTTATTGTTTCTTCATATAATACAATCTGAAAATTATTGTTTATAACAATGATAAAAATATAACTACGCTCGTAATAACTGTTGTAAAACATTAGTAAGTATTACTAAAGTAAAACTAAACCTAACCCTACTCTCACACAGAACCAGGGATGCTCATCCGGATCCCGGGTACCCGGATTAACCCGGGTATCCGACCATTTTCCGCTATCCGGGTCGGATCCGGATTCTGGATGCTTGGGCCAATATCCGGATAGCTCTATGCGGGTATCTGGCCGCATAATCCGGATACCCCCGGGTACCCGCGGATATCCAACGGATATGCGGATCCAGGTACTGTATCAAAGGAGATGATGTCATTGAGCCAATCAGAGGGCTCCCAGCCAATCAGAGGGCTCCCAGCAGAAGCCCTAGCAACCAGTCACAGAGGGAAACTCTGGGCAGCCCCACCTGACCTCATTGAGCCAATCAGAGGCCTCCCAGCCTAAGCCCTGGCACCCAATCACAGAAGGGAACCCTGGCCAGCCCCCCTGTGTAATAGAAGGGCTGGCATGATGAGACAGATCGTCCTTGCTAGTGTGGCTGGCTGGCTGGCTGGTCACTGACAGACTTGCTCCAGTGCTGTTGGCTTAGCAAGTGCTGCCTGTATACAGTGATAAACCTAAAGTTGAGTTGAGTGCTAAACACCTTCACTGCACTATTGTTCTATAGCTTTTTTTTAGCTAGCTAGTGTAATTGTTTGATTTCTTTCATTTAGTTAGGTCCTGTCTGTGTGTGCTGTGCAGGCCAGCAGGATAGTATAGGTTAGGGAGGGAATAGGATTACTGTGTTATTGCATTGTATTATATAGTTAGTTAGTACTGCAGTTAGTTGTTAGAGAGAGTAGTACTGTGTTGGCTTACTACAGATTACTGCAGTGCTGCTGTACTGAGCATTGTCAGTGTGACAGTTAGACAGATAGTGTGCACTGTCTGTCCTCTGCTCTGCGGTCTGTCACTCCGTGCTGATTTGATTTAAAGTCCAACCCCGATTTAATTAAGGTAAAAGTACCCCACATCATCTGGTGACATCATCATGTATAAGTTGTACTATATCTGCTGGCACCGGCAGCCGGGCAGCAAGGACAAGAGGACAGGGAGCAAGATTATGGCCACCCTCAGAAGGTTTGTTGTGTCAGTATCGACCCCCGGGGGCAGCCTACCCTCAGTCAGCGAGCTTTTCGCTCCAGGCGCCACGATTGAACTCAGGGCTGTTAGCCACAAGGAGTTTGAGGAGGATGTTCTGGGTTTTAAGGAGGGGCTGTATGATGTTGATGATGGGATGAAGGACCGTGACTACCATCCACAGGATGGGGATTTCAGCTCTGACTCTGAGGAGGAGGATGCGTCTGTGGGTTTGGCACGGAGGATCAGCATTGCAGACAGTGCCCGTAGAATGCGGGACCCACCACATCCTTCTGCCGCTACCACCAGCCCCCAACTGCCACAGGGAAAAAAGGCGCAGCATCCCATTCAGCCCGCAGGGGAATCTTCACCTCCCCAATCTGGCGGTTTTTCACTCTGCCCTCATTGGACAGCAAGTTTGCCATATGCAATGCGTGCAAACTACAGATGAGCAGAGGTTGTGACCCCTACAAGTATGGCACCTCCAGCTTCATCACCCATCTGGCCAAAATACATGTTGTTGAGCATGAGGAGCAAGAGGCTGAAGCTCCCAACCCCACAGTGCCACAGGCCACTGCTGCTGATACCACCACCTATATTCAACCCAACACACAATTGCGGACTTGCGGTGTCATTTTTGGAGGTGTCTGGGCTGAAAACTGTCATGTCCCAGTTGTGCGATTGGACTTTGGACACAATGGGCTTGATTCACAAAGCGGTGCTAACCTACTTAGCACGTCTAAAGTCTTTAGACGTGCTAACCAGGGAGCTAAGTAGGTTAGCACCAGTTTTCTCAAATCAGGTGCTAAGCACTGCACGCAAAGTTTTGCGCGCGCAAAATCCTACTGCCTAACCCTAAATCTCCCCTGGTGGTGCCGAACCCTAAGACCCCCCTGGTGGTGCCTAACCCTAAAACCCCCCTTACTGAACTGTAATATACACAAACAGAGCACTAGCCAAACCATATTCATGGATTAATACTAGAAGTATATATCAACAACAAACAAAGCAATCCATGATCTACACAATATAAACAAGTAAGCACCAGTAGAGTAAAATTATATTATTTATTAAAGGACATATCCCAAAATGTAAAAACAACCATACTGCCAGTTGGCACAGGGGAAGGAAATATAAAAAATATGTATATATGTATATATATTGTAATATAATAATGTTACATGCTCAGATAGGTAAGTACATCCAAATTACAAGAGTCACAATCACACTATAACAGTCAGTATGCACAAAAAATAGATATCTCAATCAACAATCTACCTCCACAGTATAATGGAATGCAACGGACTACAGCTGAATAATGTATAGGATGGTAAATAGCCGGCTTACCAGCTGTAGCACTGTAACCCCCTGGTCCAGATGGCAGTGTAGACCTCACATGTATCGCACCTCCCTGGGTGCTTCTTCGGAGATAAAAGCATAAGAGCAGGGACGCCTTAAATACACCTCATATCCCGCTGCTGCAAGTTGAAGAGGCATGGCCACACCTCTTCCGCGTCGCCCCGTCATGCGTACGTAATGACGCATGACGCAAGCGGCGCTAACCCGAATCCATGACATGCGTACAAAGCGCCGCATGTCATGCGTAATGTGGGTGGAGGGTTACGTACAGATGGAAGGCGGCTAGCGTAAATCATCTAGAATAATAATGCTACTGGTGCAACAAAGTTAATTAGTAAATAATAACAAAGATTCTATATATTAAATAAATAATTAATAAAATAAGCACCATGGCAGTCAACTTTTATAAATTACTCAAACTATTGCCATCTGGATGCATATCCATATTACACTGACACCTAGTGGCCAGTGAAGAATGACATTCTAACTCTAGCATAATGGTATGGGCAGACTGAGGACATCTGCTGGCTGCACAAAAGGTAGCCCAATAAAAATTAATAATGCTATTATACATCAATAAGTGATATATTGAAAAAATCATTGGGAATCATCAATTAAATACAAAAATAGTGTAGATAATAACATTTTTATACACAAGGTTATTATAAACAAACAAAGGGTTTTTTTTTATATTTCCCTAGGTGTATATAAAAAAACAATAAAAACTTTATCCCATGTGGTCGTCGTTGTTTTCTTCAAAAATGAGTAGAAAAAGTGCCGAAGATGCTCCGTGAAATAAAGTGACTGTGCAATGTAGAGAAGCCACAATCTAAAATGTCAAACAATCAATATGAATTAATAACCTACCCTAATAACAAACAAGCTCTAACCAACCCTCAACCAATGCGTAAAACACCTAGACGCCAACATTGCCCATACTTACTGGGGGCAAGGAAGGTACAATGCACACTATTAAAACCTTCAAATCTAATACTAACCAATTATGTGCTGAAAAGTGGACCAACACCATGAAGCTAATACGCTGGTGATCCCTACTTACTGAGGACACACCAGAGTATATACATGTCCTAATAAAGTGCACAAGTGCTCTGTGAAAGTGCATATGCAATATGTGCAAAAACACAATATGTCGTACTTACAACGACCAACCCCTAATAAATATCAATACTAGACATGTGATAGTGACAAAATCAGTGATAATGTAAGATATCACAATAAATAAATATACTCACATAAGACTCTAAAAAGTGTATGAATCAATCAATCGAGGTGTGTTAAGTGGCAGTCAAAAGGACTACCATCTATACATATATATAAAAAAAGTATATTCTAATCCCATGGTTCCAGTGGACATTATCACAAAAATAGCCTGCGAATGACAGAAAAATAAGGAATTAGTTGGTACAAGCAACATACAGAATTACCACCGTAAAATTCATAAGTTACGTCCCTCTGCCCTATTGTGGCAAGAAACAAGCAAAACCCGAGTCCTCATTGAGTCCCATCGGACTCCTGGTTTGCATCCTATAGATCCAGCGCAATTCAGCCCTTAATAATCTATTCCCGATGTCACCACCCCTCATATTCATCCTGATTGTCTACAAACCACAGAATAGCCAATCAGCAAGAGAGCCACCATGTATATTAAGAGCATGCATGGCTAATGTTGTTAAAGTTTTACCTCGCTCTCTATCCCTTGCGGCTAGCCTCACCACTGAATAGTGTTTTTGGAGTCGTATTTTTAAGGCATTTTCCGTTTGCCCTATATATTGCCAGCCACATGGACACTGTAGCATATATACTACTGCACGAGTTTTACAGTTAATAAAGTTATTAATGTAAAAACTTTTCCCAGTGTGCCGATTAACCACTGTCTTGGTCATCCTCATATTGTTACATGTATTGCACATTCCACAAGGATAACTACCTTTCATTGTGACATCAGTAGTCGCCCTCTCATAGTGGCTGTGGCACAGCATATTTTGCAATGTAGGTGCCCTTTTTGCTGTCAGGCTTGGATGATCTGTAAGAAATGGGCTAATATCATTATCCATTTTCAAGATGTTCAAATATCTTCCAATAATCTGACGTAATTCCTGTCATTCCGTATTATATGGTGTTATTAGTCTGATCTTTCCATCTCTATTCCTTTTCTTAGGTCGTAGTAATGCTGTACGTGGGGTGGCTCTGGCTCTTCTAATGGCTCTTTCGATATGTTTTCTGGGGTAACCCCTCACTCTAAACCTCTCTCTCAAGTCTGTCGCTGCCAATTCAAAATCTCCATTATCCGAACATTTTCTGCGTAATCGCACGAACTGTCCCGTTGGTATGTTACGTTTAACTGATTCCATGTGATGTGATTGATATTGTAATAGGCTATTGACGGCAGTAGACTTGCGAAAAACAGTGGTGGAGAGCTCCCCACTGAAATTCTTTCTGATTCTGAGATCCAAAAACTCTACCTCTTTGTCACTGATATTATACGTCAAAAAAATCCCAAGATCGTTCTGGTTAAGTGTCTCAAAAAATGAGACACATTTCTCCTGGGGTCCTTGCCAAATGATGAACAAATCATCGAAAAATCTGAACCACCCCAAAATATAGGGGTGGAACGTCTCCATTGACTCCGACCATACACACTCGCGCTCCCACCAGCCAAGGAACAGGTTGGCAACCCTAAGACCCCCCTGGTGGTGCCTAACCCTAAGACCCCCCTGGTGGTGCCTAACCTAAGACCTCCCTGGTGGTGCCTAAACCTAAATCTCCCCTGATGGTGCCTAACCCTAAGACCCCCCCTGGTAGTGCCTAACCCTAAGACCCCCCCTGGTGGTGCCTAACCCTAAGACCCTCCTGGTGGTGCCTAACCCTAAATCTCCTCTGGTGGTGCTTAACCCTAAGACCCCCCTGGTGATGCCTAACCCTAAATCTCCCCTGGTTAGGCCAACTGCCTAACCCTAAATCTCCCTTGGTGGTGCCGAACCCTAAGACCCCCCTGGTGGTGCCTAACCCTATAACCCCCCTTACTGATCTAAGCCCCCCCCCCCCCCCACACACACACACACACACACACACACACTGATCTCTTTATTGTGTGGATAATAATGTTTTACAAATAGTGACTGTAAAAAATATATTGCAATTTATATTACGTACTCATCGCTTTATTTTGTGAATAATAATGTTTTACAAACAGTAACAAATACAATTTTAAATAATGTTTTAGTTAAATATGATAAATATGTTTAGTATTTTTGTAAACGTTATTTGTCACGGGCGCATTTTGTAAACTTAAATCATCACAAGCGCAGTTATAAAACATTAAAAATCTCTGGGTGCCGTTTGTTTTTTTTGTTTTTTTTTTAAACAATCTTTAGCCGTTTGTAAACGTTAATAATCTCCGGTGCTCTTTTTACCTGTTCGGCGCCCATCAAACGATATTTATTATGGGAGTGAATGGTGGCGCCCTTTTTGTCCACTAGCTGCCAGCGCCCTTTTTTCCTGCTTCCACTAAAGAGACCCTTAGCCCTATTTTATAGGGATATATATTTATTGGACAACATTGCTTTTCAAGAAAGGGAAGTCTTGCAGATACAATCCCAGTTTTTAAAGGCATGTTGTGTTCTTATAGCTGACCTGGCTTTTTTCTACTGGCTTCCCTAGCTCCATATCTAAGCTAGTGTTTTGTTGAAACCTACTATATATGAGAATTCCATGCTATTATTACCACCTTTTAATAACAGAATGTGCACGGTCCCATTAAGGGGTACAAACTTTAATCTACTGTTAGGCCCCGTTCACACTTGCGTTTTGGCATGCAAACGGACCGGATCCGGATCGTATCAGGACCTGATCTGGATTGGAACCGTGCGGTTCCGATCCGGATCCGGTCCGTTTGCATCAGGATTGCTTCAGGCTGCCATCCGGATCCGTGGGGAAAAAAAACCCCCAAAAAAACAAAATACCTTAAACATTGTTGGGGTCTGCAGAAGGTGCACCTGGTGCACCTGTAGAATCAGGTCCTCCGCTGTAGGCCTCACCTCCACCTCCGACATACTGCCAAAACAGCTCCAGCACGTGTGTCACTGCTGCTCCACTCCAGATATGCTGGGCCCATGTGTCCCCATCCGAAATGGCCGCTATGATACGCATAGGAAGTGGGGTAGAACGTCCGGTGTTTGTCTCCAGTGTGTTCTGTGCTTCCGTTTCCCATTGCTTTCATATTTCCGGATGGTGCAGTCAGGCTCCGGTCCGGGTGCGTGGGCCAGATGATCCGGACTGAAAAATAGCGCATGTTGGAAAAGCGTCCGGAGTCCGGCTCCGGTCCGGCTCCGTACTGTACGGAACGGACGCGTGTGAACGTCCGCATAGCCTTTGCATTGCTATGCGGAACGTACGCTCCATTTGTACAGTATACGGTCCGGATTCGCCGGGCCGGATCCGGACAGGGAACGCTAATGTGAACCGGGCCTTAGGCCTGGGACCCACTAGCAGTGGTTTTTTAAGCACTTGTGATTTAAAAAGCTCTTGTTAATGTAATGCTATGGGTGATGTTTATAAAATCACTTTTGGCATGCAAACGGACCGGATCCGGATCGTATCAGGACCTGATCCGGATCGGAACCGTACGGTTCCGATCCGGATCCGGTCCGTTTGCATCAGGACTGCTTCAGGCTGCCACTTGGATCCGTGGGGAAAAAAAAAAACAAAAAAAACAAAATACCTTAAAATTTGTTGGGGTCTGCAGAAGGTGCACCTGTAGAATCAGGTCCTCCGCTGTAGGCCTCACCTCCACCTCCGACATACTGCCAAAACAGCTCCAGCACGTGTGTCACTGCTGCTCCACTCCAGATATGCTGGGCCCATGTGTCCCCATCTGAAATGGCCGCTATGATACGCATAGGAAGTGGGGTAGAACGTCCGGTGTTTGTCTCCAGTGTGTTCTGTGCTTCCGTTTCCCATTGCTTTCATATTTCCGGATGGTGCAGTCAGGCTCCGGTCCGGGTGCGTAGGCCAGATGATCCGGACCGAAAAATAGCGCATGTTGGAAAAGCGTCCGGAGTCCGGCTCCGGTCCGGCTCCGTACTGTACGGAACGGACGCGTGTGAACGTCCGCATAGCCTTTGCATTGCTATGCGGAACGTACGCTCCATTTGTACAGTATACGGTCCGGATTCGCCGGGCCGGATCCGGACAGGGAACGCTAATGTGAACCGGGCCTTAGGCCTGGGACCCACTAGCAGTGGTTTTCTAAGCGCTTGTGATTTAAAAAGCTCTTGTTAATGTAATGCTATGGGTGATGTTTATAAAATCACTTACCTCAAGTGGGATCGGACTGTAGATACACTGTGAGTGCTTTCTGAGCACTTTTCTGACCATCAGTGCTTTTAGAGCATTTAAAACAAACACTTCCATGGACGTACATTTAAAGAGACTCTGAAGCGAGAATAAATCTCGCTTCAGAGCTCATAAATAGCAGGGGCACGTGTGCCCCTGCTAAAACGCCGCTATCCCGCGGCTAAACGGGGGTCCCTTCACCCCCCACCCACCCCCCGCAAAAGTGTGTCGTAGAAAGGTCGCAGAATTTCCCTTCCTGGAGGCAGGGCTAACGGCTGCAGCCTTGCCTCCAGTCGCGTCTGTCAGCGGCGCATCGCCGCCTCTCCCCCGCCCCTCTCAGTGAAGGAAGACTGAGAGGGGCGGGGGAGAGGCGGAGATACGCGCTGACAGACGCGCGTGGGGCAGGGCTGCGGCGGTTAGCCCTGCCCCAACCAGGAAGCACTCCCCGGGTGTATCGAGGGGGATTTGGGGGTGAAGGGACCTCCGTTAAGCCGCGCTATAGCGGCGTTTTAGCAGGGGCACACGTGCCCCTGCTATTTATGAGGTCTGAAGCGAGATTTATTCTCGCTTCAGACTCTCTTTAACTCGTGGTAAAATCGCTGCAATTGTGGTTCTTCAAGAAATTGTGATCATGGCGATTTTAAAGCAATTTTACCATGATTTTAATGCAAGCCAATGGGAGCATTTTTAAAAAATCCATCAGAAAGCACTGATGGTCAGAAAAGCGTTCTGAAAATGCTCACAGTGTGTCTACAGCCTCACACCCATAGCATTACATTAGCATGAGTTTTTCAAATCACAAGCACTTACTAAAAGCCTTAGAAAAGTGCTGCTAGTGGGTTCCAGGCCTCACAGCTTTCTTATCCTTTTTACTTGGTGGATGTTCCCACAGTTTCTCCTGACCTACTCAGCAATTCTACTGATAAGACTTCATCCAGGGGCTTTGCAATTTACAAAAAAAACTAAAAAATATCCAGCAATATACTTTAAGGCATTTTATTATCAGTATTGAATTCCCTCAAGAAATCTGATGACATTTCTCCATTATGAAATCACAAATGCACTGTTACATTTTATTTAAACATATTTTACTTTCTTTTAGTTTCTATACATAGCCTATGTAGGACATCCATAAGTTAAAGCTATAATAGTTTTGACCAGGACACTCCTTTTTGTTCCCTGTAGAGATGGTCAAAGACATGCAAATACTTTATGGCTTGCATGTAAACTTCATGCAAAATTATATGCAGCTTGGATTGCAGCCAATCAAAATTCCTCCCTGCTGATTGGCCCAATTCCAAGATGCATACACTGTGCATTACATTTGCTTGCAAACCAGAACTATTTGAGTATAATTTACCATCTCCAACTCCCAGTTGTCACTCTTTAATTCGTTTTAGTCTCTTCCCAGACCCGTTGTCAGACACTTCCATACATTTTGCCTGAGAAATGCATCATAAAGTGGAGTTGTATTGTATTACAATAGAGCTGTTTTTCTTTAAATGAGACTGTTATATCCTTTTTGGGAAGGTAAGTCCACTGTTGCCTCTTTTTAAAATTATTTTAGTGCATTTTATACTTTCGGTGCCTCTGTACTACCAGTTTTAGCCTCTTGTTTGCAAACGTTCACTCTGAAATTTCCTATTTTTAATTTCCCATTTTAGTTAGTTTCTGGCACTGGCACGAGCATGCATTGCAGACCAGGGCCGGGCCGAGGCATAGGCTGGAGAGGCTCCAGCCTCAGGGCGCAGTGTAGGAGGGGGCGCAGAATTCAATCAGCTGTCATTCCTAATTCTGTATGAAGCAGAAAGAAATAAGAAAAGGGGATACATAGCAGTGACTGCAAGCCAGATAACTAGATATTAAGGTGTTAGGGAGGTTGTGGGCCCTGTGGCCCTCTTAGTCTAATAGAAATCAGTGTGTGATGGCTGGGATGGCAGGGATGGAGGGGCGCACTTTGGTGTCTCAGCCTTGGGTGCTGGAGGACCTTGTCCCGGCTCTGTTGCAGACAGCTCAAATAAAGTAGTAACTTGTTCCAAATCTTGCTCTACTTAATGCTGGACTTTATTTCTTGTGTAGACAAAATGAACAGTGGCTGTTAATTGGGGACAATGCAAGATTCACTGTTACCTCATGTAAATGGTAGAAAAGCACATTAATAAAAGGAAAGGGTAACAAACAATCAGTGATGTATCGCTCAGTAATGATAACTGTCTGTTCACACAGAGAAGTGTTCATAAATCATAGTTGTCAGAGTTTAATTCTGTTAAAATTTCAGTTTCTCAAAATCTAATAGACTCTGTTTCTTTGCTGCGAGATTAAACTTAAGACTGATATTTTCTTCTTAGCTAGAACTCATAGAAGACATTTATGTAACCTGCCACACTGTGACACCTTCTTCCGATGTTCTCTTTGCCAAACATCCTCTTGACAGGTCTCTGAACTGGCATATGAGGCCAACAAGCTTTTCTTACTAATAATTGGGGAGGCCTGAATATAAATATGTATCTAAGGCTATAAAGATGCTATTGGAAGGTATGTGCAGCTTTCAGATCTATTCAACAAAAGGTCTCACTTTATTATGAATTTGATGAGGTGACATGGTAAACTCACAAATGGCAATTAGTGTCAACTCAAGACCTATTCCCAAAAGGTGGTAAAAGCCCAACTGTGAACAAATAACCCGTTAGAAGAGCTATCCTAATCTTGTGTTTTTTTTTTACAGCTGTAACATCTTGGAATTTACTTTATGTCTATATTCCAACTGCCAAAGGGATAGCAAGTGTGGCCCAGAAAAAAGGCTACTTCTCACATAACTGCTATAGCCTTAAAGCGGACCCAAACCAAACATTTTTTAATTCAAAATATTTAGTTGCACCACTCTGACCATACAAAGATAAATAAACACTCCTTCAAGCCTATGAGCATTTCAGTGCATGCTTTTCACCCTTCTCTTTTCATAACTAGTGTTATACAGGTGGCAGCCATTAGCAATTCCTCCTTTGCCGGACACCACCTACTCCACCAGTTTGCCAGATTCTGTACCGGCAATATGAAAGGAAGGGAGGGGTACCTCCAATAAATGTAAAATATTTTATATTTGTCATCATGCAGCTGAAAAAAGGCTGCTATTTATTATTATAATTTAGAAAATAGATTTTATTTCTGAAATCTTGTATTTTTAATTTGGGTCCACTTTAAGCTGAAAGATGCTATTAGCTGGGGTAATTACATGCAATTGCATGATTCATTTTATAAAGTTGAGAACAACAGTCCTTTCTATTCTGTTGGCCCCACTAACAACTCTGATAAGAGGGACCCCACCACCATTGGCTAAAATATAAAAAGATACAAATATAGAGTTTCTTAATATCTGTGTTCTGCATATAGATATGTCAAAGTTTCTCACAAACAATCGTTGGAACAAGTGTGCCCTCTAACACCAAGATGTCCAAGGTTGGCATTGCAGGTCTTAAAATACCCATACACTATGAGATATTCCTGGGCGCAGTCAATCACTGTAATCGTATCTGGCTAATATTGTTGCCCCAACTTGCTGCCTGATCATAATTTCAATCGATCCAGAAACATTACGGATCAGGCTGGATGATTTTTTGCTGGTTGATTGTGGGCAGGTATGCAGTGGGGGTGTGACACTATCCATGCAGGGGGCTAGAGTTGAGGATGCATCCCCCTGATAATGTTGCTATCCCTGGTGCCCCACACTCAGCAGCTGCTCTTGCCTGTGCTGGCTGGGCACTGTGTGCTGTAGCAGCAGCCATAGACAGGACAGGCTGTGTGCACTTGTGTGACCCTCTCACCTGACCTGATCAGTTGCGTTGAATCCTATTCATTAGAGGGTCGGTCTGGTCTCCCTGGTAACTTGGTGTGTGTACACACAGCGGGTGGGCAATGGTCTCATCATTGGCAGTGCTGTAATCAAAGCAAAGCAACTATTTAAGGAAACCAGTGAGAACAAGGTAACAAAAATAAGTCAAAAAGACCTTGTAGTTTAGGAAGAAAATAGATTTTAAAGTTACAATAGGAAAATCCTTTTTTTTAAATGTGGTTGAATGACAGATAATGTATCAACATAACTCTTACTAAAGTGGCCAATGATCTTCTTACAGCTAAATCCAGAGGCCATAATTCTAAACTTATCCTTCTTGATATTGTTGACCACACTTTACTCCTATGTGATCGTGCGCAAACGTTCTTTTATCACGCGGAGTAATACTTTACACGTGCAGACCGCTGGGTGCGGCAGATCGCGTGATAACTGGTTTCACTCAATATACACAGAATCTGGCAGGGGTTTCACTTAATATACACATAATCTGGCAGGGGTTTCACTCAATATACACAGAATCTGGCAGGGGTTTCACTCAATATACACAGAATCTGGCAGGGGTTTCACTCAATATACACAGAATCTGGCAGGGGTTTCACTCAATATACACAGAATCTGGCAGGGGTTTCACTCAATATACATGGAATCTGGCAGGAGTTTCACTCATACACGGAATCTGGCAGGGGATTCACTCAATATACATGGAATCTGGCAGTGGTTTCACTCAAAACACATGGAATCTGGGCAAAGCAAAGCAGATATTGATAATTAACAGAAATGCTTTACAAGAAGCAGGCAATACAGATAGAGAAAGCTTTTTTCATTATGTAAAATCATATAATACAATGCTGGCAGATATTCTACCCAGCTTCACACTCTCTCAAGTCCCACTCCCAACACAAGCTGTCTGCTCTGCTTACTGGGGCTCGGTATGTGCTGCCTGTCATTGTCAGATCGAGAAGCTGCTGTCTGGAGACAGTGCAGAGTTCAGTGTCTGCACTACAAGCACACTGCTTTCTTTTTCCGATGTACAGGACACTGCGTGCTGATTGGCAGGCAGCTACAGCAGGACTGGCTAGTGGCTTCTATTGCTGACTGGAGCTCTGATGCTGGGGGCGGAGTCATGCGCAGCTTGCAGGGATGGTCGTAGTCAGCCAACTTCGCTACGCTGCAACTACGCGCAGTTTTATGCAATTACGCTTCGCCAAACTATGGCTTCGAAATCATATATTCACTTCGTATGCATTTCATAGACTACGCATTAAAATACGCAACTCCGCGAAGTGCGAAGCGTAGTGTTGGCGGATGCTTATGCCTGTATGCAGAACATTTTACGCATTCATTCCTCTTTTAAATGCTTACAACGGAAACTCTTCTATGTGTACATTCCCTTTCCAATGCGTAAATTTGTAAGCATACAATCGCATACGGAAAATTAGACGCGAGTAACGCATAGTGAGCGAAAGCTACGCGTAGCGGTACTTCGCTACGCATAAATTCGTAACCATAGTTTTGAAACTTCACCTATGAACTACGATGCATTGATGCGAACTACGATGCGTAAATTCGCACTGGCGTAGTTTCTGCTCATCCCTGGCAGTAGTGTTGGGCGAACACCTGGATGTTCGGGTTCGCGAACGTTCGCCGAACATGGCCGCAATGTTCGGGTGTTCGCGCCGAACTCCGAACATAATGGAAGTCAATGGTGACCCGAACTTTCGTGCTTTGTAAAGCCTCCTTACATGCTACATACCCCAAATTTACAGGGTATGTGCACCTTGGGAGTGGGTACAAGAGGGAAAAAAAAATTTAGCAAAAAGAGCTTATAGTTTTTGAGAAAATCGATTTTAAAGTTTCAAAGGGAAAACTGCCTTTTAAATGCGGGAAATATCTGTTTTCTTTGCACAGGTAACATGCATTTTGTCGCCATGCAGTCATAAATGTAATAAAGATGAGAGGTTCCAGGAAAAGGGACCGGCAACGCTAACCCAGCAGCAGCACACAGGATGGAAGAGGAGGCGCAGGAGGAGAAGGCCACGCTTTCAGGCGCAACTCAGGCCTTGCATGAGGACAAAAAAATGCGTGCGCAAAGCAATGCAATGAGTAGTTTTCAGGACACAATGGGCTATTCGGAGGAGCTATTCCCACCCCCACAATCTTCTACCTGTGAAAGGTCAATGGAACAGCCACAAATGTTGTGCCCGGATTCACAACCTTTTTCTGTGGAAAATGCACCTCGCACTGAAATGCAAGGCGAGGCCGAGGATGAACATGACGTCAACAACTCAACATGACGCAAAATGGGGGCGGAACAGAAAGCTGCTTTCAATGTTTTGAAGGCCTTAATTGCCTCCGGTGGCCAGTTAGATGCATCATTCATCACACCCAAATCCCAGAGAAATATGTGTAGGAATTTGAATCGCAGGAGGTGTACCGAGATCATCTGGACAAGTGACCAAGTGACAAGTGACAAAGTGAAAAGTGACAAAGTGACCAGTGACAAAGTGACAAAATGACAAAGTGACAAAGTGACTGACAAAGTGACCACAGTGACTGACAAAGTGACAAAATGACAAAGTGACCAAGTGACCAAGTGACAAAATGACAAAGTGACAAAGTGACTGACAAAGTGACCACAGTGACTGACAAAGTGACAAAATGACAAAGTGACCAGTGACAAAGTGACAAAGTGACAAAATGACAAAGTGACAAAGTGACAAAATGACAAAGTGACAAAGTGACCAGTGACAAAGAGACAAGTGAGAGGTTGTTCTGGGGAGCTCTACTCCACTGCAAACAGTCACATATGAGGAGAGGTTTCTTCGGGACTGCTGATCCTCCTCAGCTTGCTCGAAGCCTTGAGGGTTCCTGAAGATCCTCTGCTTGGAGTTCGCCGGGGTTCAGCTTGGTGTCGGGGTCAGCGGCGTCCTCCTCACTCCAACGTGGCAGATCTTCTGTTGAAGGGAAAAAAAAAAACATTTTTTAAAGTCCAGTACTGCTTCTGAAGGACTCACCAAGAGATGCAGGAGTGCTTCAATGTAGCGCACCATCGCTCGCTGGGTGATGTCCCTCCCTACGCGCTGGAATTCTACGCTGCACATGCTAGCACGCTTTTGCGCAGTGCCGAGGCACATTCCAGCAGCTAGCTAGTAGCTACCAAGCTTCTGTGGATCTGATTGGGCCACCATGTTGGACCTCTGCCAAGTCCTCCAAAATTTTGAGCAATCCACGTTGCTTGTGACTGAGCAGTGACAACTCTACAGTCAGCATTACAATACCACTGCTGTGTTTACTGAAGAAATCAATGTTGAAGATGGAAACCGCTGGCATGATGCAAGTGGGGGAATCTGAAGATGAAAACGATCAGCATGATGATACCAACATCAGGCAATCTGCCTCAGGAAACGCTGGTCCCAGCTATGACAAAGAACAGGACGAGGAACAGCTGGAGTTGGAGCAGGAATTGGATGCCCCCACTGCCGAGGGACAGAGCGGTGCACGTTGGACTTCCACAATTTAGCGGGAATGGACAGCAGAAGAGGAAGAAAGTGATGCTGGTGACGAATATGGTGCATCACAGCAATCACAACGCTCAAAAGAACATGAAGACAGAGGAGTCTGGCAGGACTCTCTGGCACACATGGCTCAATTCATGCTAGACTGCATTGAACGCGGCCCGCGCATTATTCACTATTCATTATTATTCATTATTCTGGACAACACCAATTACTGGGTTTATACCCAGTTTATACAAACACAATGTTAAAAAACTGATTGAAGAAAGTGTCAGACAGGTCAAAAATGGAACAATTCCAGTAGGCCCTTGAGGATGGAGACTTTAGAGAGGAGATTGACATCCTCCTCCTTCTCTAGCCAGTTGTACGCCGACAGACTGACTTCAGCAAACCCAGGAGGACCAGGAGGGCAGCAAAGAACACAAGCTGCTGCTAGTGCCCAAAAGGGAATGGTATTGGCAGTGTCCTTGGAGTGGGAACATTTTCTGACACCCATGCAGCAGCACACAGAACAGCAATCGGGCAGTTCCACATCCTCCAACACCGATCGCCTGGAGAAGATGGTCAAGGACTACATGTCAGATGGTGTAGCTGTGTTGAACAATCCATCTGCAGACAGACAGTGAGTGTGACAGCACAGAAGGACCATGGCAACTCACTCATAGTACCACAGTTTGATAGTGCTGCCCAAAAAATTATATGCATCCGTGGACCCGGGCAGTACTGGGAACGCAGATTTTAGTACCTAAACACACGATATAACATGTTTTCCGGGGTCGGACTCTGAGGCACATACAGATGGTCCCAATCATCATCCTCATCATACAACTCTTCTCCTGAGTCTGACCCACCCACCACCTCTGCCACCCCAACATCCCCAGACACAGACCCCTCATCGTCCTCAACATTAACTTGGGATGCTGGCCTGAGCCCGACCTCCTCCTCCACATCAGGCCCCATCATCTCCTCAATGGCAGCCCTCAATAATCGCTCTGGCGCCGGACCGATGGACACAACGTTCTCCTCCGGGGAGGGCTGCTGCTGACCACTGGCTGCTGGGGTGGATGTTATAGCTTGCGTGGGGCGTTGGCTGTTGCTGTTGTTGGGAGTGCTGCTCACAGCGGAGGTCTCTGAGGAACTCATGGTGAGCTCATATAGTTTTTGACGGTGAGTGGAGTATTACTGATCCCAGCAATATACACACTGACTGGCAGAGTACGCAATGCTGTATAGTGGTTGACGGTAATATATTTACACTGATTGGCAGCGTACACAATGCTTTATATAGTAATGGAGTGACTGAGCGTTGGTGCACTACAGATCCCAGTAATATATATACACTGATTGGCAGCTTACACAATGCTTTATATAGTAATGGAGTGACTGAGCGTTGGTGCACTACAGATCCCAGCTATATATACACTGGCAGCGTACACAATGCTTTATATAGTAATGGAGTGACTGAGCGTTGGTGCACTACAGATCCCAGTAATATATATACACTGATTGGCAGCGTACACAATGCTTTATATAGTAATGGAGTGACTGAGCGTTGGTGCACTACAGATCCCAGTAATATATATACACTGATTGGCAGCGTACACAATGCTTTATATAGTAATGGAGTGACTGAGCATTGGTGCACTACAGATCCCAGCTATATATACACTGATTGGCAGAGTACAGAATGCTAAATAGCAATGGGGTGACTGAGCGTTGGTGTACTACAGATCCCAGCTATATATACACTGATTGGCAGAGTACAGAATGCTAAATAGTAATGGGGTGACTGAGCGCCGGTGTACTACTGAACGCAGCAGCACACACACTGACTGGGGGGGACCCTGGCTAGCCTGGCTGGAGAGCGAGAGAGACTCTATCTAACCTGCCTGCCTACCCAAAGCTAATCCCACAGACAAATGACGGGGAAATGACGTGGATCGGGTATTTATTTACCCGACCCACGTGACCCGTTCGGCCAATCACAGCGCTAGCCAAATGTTCGGGGGACCGTCCGGCCATGCGCTCGCAGTTCGGCCATATGGCCGAACGGTTTGGCCGAACACCATTAGGTGTTCGGTCGAACTCGAACATCACCCGAACAGGGTGATGTTCTGCAGAACCCGAACAGTGGCGAACACTGTTCGCCCAACATTACCTGGCAGCTTGTACTCACAGCCAAGCAGCGATGGAAAAGATGAGTGGCCGGCGGGGAATAAAGGGGAGGGTTAAAGGCTGGGCAGCTTTGAAGCAGGCAGGCTGAGCCGAGGGGCGGGCCGGATGGGTTTGAGTGACTGGAGTCTCTCTCTGTTCTGTGGTGACGTCCCACCTCCAGCAAGCTTGCAATTTTTACGGACAGTGTCAAAATGATTACGAAAATCACGGGCACTGAAAACGAACGACATATTTACGGTACATCCGTAAATTTACGGACGATTGGCAACACTGCTCCTCACACGTGTTCCTAACTACTTTTCTGCTATATCCTCTTTCTTGACCTCTCGCTTCTTAAAACTTAAAATGGAACTGAAGATGTAACAAAAAAAGGGGTTTCACTTACCTGGGGCTTCTGCCAGCCCCCTTCAGCCGCCTGTGCCCACACCCTTTCCAAACGATCCTCCGTTCCCCCAGCCGCGGCTCACTTTTCTTATCGTCAGCTTCTAAGTCGACATCCACTGCACCTGCACAGCCCTGGCCGTGTGCATCCTCATATGCACTCCCATGGCCAGGAGCATCCTGAGCAGGTGCAGTACGAGAAGATCTTTACTGCACCTGCGGAGAACGCACCCCGCAATGGGAGCATTTATGAGGATGTGTGTGGCCAGGGCCGCGCAAGCACAGTGCACAGCAACAGCCAGAAGTGAAAGTGAGCCACAGCTGTGGAATGCAGGCTCGTTTGGTAACTTTACAGGCACAGGTCGGCTGCAGGGGGCTGGCAGAAACCCCAGGTAAGTGAAACTCTTTGTATTTTTTAGTCTTCAGTTCCACTTTAATATGAATAACACAGAACTAATCATCTTTCCACCCTCTCTGTCCACCTTTCTGCCTGATATACAAAAATAAATGTCAATAACACCCCTATAACTTCAGGTCTCAAAGTATGATGCTTAGGGGTAATATTTGATTGTTCTCTCTCATTTATTCCTCACATTCACTTCCTAACCAGTGCCTGTCATCTCAATTTCAAAAACACATCTTGCATCCAGGGCCGGGCCGAGGCAGAGGCGAGAGAGGCTCCAGCCTCAAGGTGCAGTGTAGGAGGGGGTGCACAACTCACTCAATCATTCCCCTATTGTGTGTGAAGCAGAGAGAAATAAGAAAAGGGGATACATGGCAGTGACTGCAAGCCAGATAACTAGAGATTATGGTGTTGGGGGCCCTGGGGCACCTCTTAGTCTAATAGCAATCAGTGTGTGACAGCTGGGGTGGGCGGGATGGAGGGGCGCACTTTGGTGTCTCAGCCTTGGGTGCTGGAGGACCTTGTCCCGGCTCTGCTTGCATCTGACCTTTTCTCACTCAGGACACATTGCTCTTATAATATCTTGTTTGGACTACTATAACATACTGCTTTGTGAACTACCAACTAACCAACTGGTACTGCTCCAATCTGTACTGAACTCGGCTGCTCGTCTCATTCATCTCTCTTTTCGGGTTACCTCCACTGCTCCTCTCTGTCAAGCTCTTCATTGGCTGCCAATTACTGAGAGGATCAATTTTAAACTCTTAACCCTAACCTACAAAGCTCTCCATAATCTCTCTCCCCCGTACATCTCCTCACTTGTTTCCAGATACCAACCCAACTGCAATCTCAGCCTTCACATAACCTTCTAGAATCACGTCCTTGCATTCATGTACACACGACTTTTCACCAGTGTTGCTTGCAAATTTTTGCCAAAGGTATTTTTTACATCGAAAATGTCAATTTTGTTTTCAATATTTTTTCAAGGAAATATGCTTAATTTTTTTGCGTTTTTGCTTTCAAGATTTTCTATGTAAATTCCCCAAAATGTTCACATTTTCGCCTGATGTTTACCAACTTTCGCGGTTAATAGCAAAGCCCCTGTAACGATCGGTGAAGCACAGAGAGGATCTGATTACTCAAATGAGAGGAGAACAAAAACTGGCACTAAATGCGGCAGGGATGGATACTAGGTCACACTGGGCTTACCTGCAGCGTGCTCCCAAACAGTGCGAAGTCCAAGTCAGTCAAGGAAGAGAGAAGGGCACTGCTGCATAAAAATACCCTTTATTGTGACCGGGTCGACACACAGGTTACAGCAGTGGGGGGAGGAAAGTTGTCTGACAGCTGTTTCGCAAGGGTTAACCTTGCTTCATCAGAGACAATGCGGAAATAAGACAAACAGTTTAAATACAGTAGCCATCACGCTTACCACCATGTCGTAACCACCTTTGGACTGTTGCCTCTCTGCAGAGGTATAATGACAAGCAAATTGCATCTCGTGGATTCAGAAATTACAGGGAAGTGAGCGAATATAAGAACGATACCAAATTTGTGGACGATTGGGATCAAGAACATCTAGATCATTCCCTACGGCTGCAAGCGATTGTCTTGAAACGCACAGAAGTTGAGTACCACAATACTGTGGCTGAAATATCAAAAAAGAAAGAGGAGTTTTTGAAATTATCCGATCCCACACGTCTACAGAAATTGGAATCCAAAATTGAAAATCGTTTGGTTCCAATACAGGACGATATTAAGGAAAGAAAACTGCGTAAATTCAAACGGGACCAACAAGATTTCAAGGAAGGAAAAATCTTCGACTGGGGACAACCAGCTAAACGACAAAGAAACAGGAAAAGGAAAACCAATAAAGAGCCTAAGGGGTACTGGACAACAGACTCGGGATCGAATTCTAGCCAAGAAGAGGGTACAGGGGGTCCTAAACCGAAAGGGGGCCCTTCACCTAAACCTATCATTAAAACCCCGAGATGTGTCGAGGTCCCTTTAGAAGAGTCCGACGAGGACGAGGCGGCCGAACCCGCCCACAAGAAAGCATACCTACGGAAAGTTACCTGGGGCAGGGGAACATATGGGAAGGGCTCTCGCAAGAGGAAGTAGATCACCTCTTGCTAACTGAAAAAGTAGACGACCTTCAAGTACTTAATCTATCAGGAGTCCCCCTACCAGACGGATGTTTATCGGTGCTCAAGAAAGGTTTAACCTTTTCCCTTACAGCTACATTTGACAAATTTAAGTTTGAAATTGACTGGTACAAAAGCATACGGAAACTCAACATTTTGTTGTGGCAAAAGAAAAAATCAGAGGGGGAAACCATGGAACTAAGACTCAATAGCCACACCACCATCAGCAACCTGGGGTATTTTGTTCCCAACCTGGAGAGCGCAACCGATCTTGAAGCCCTAAGTAATCTACAGGAACTTTTGGCAGAGAGTGCTATTCTTGAGGCCGATAATGTGGACATGAATGTCAGAGATGGGTTCAGGGCATGCAAATCGGTCAGAGAGTTCTCCACGGCATCGGGATCGGTTGTAGATCTTTTCAACCAACGAGTACTAGCAGACATGCAAGCTTTGATTTTTCCCAAAGATCCACCTAATATCAGTCCATTAGAGAGACAGGCCCTGGACTGGCTAAAGGAGAATAAAAATGTGGTCCTCAAAAAAGCTGACAAGGGTGGCAACCTTGTCATCATGTCGACTGAATATTATGTAAAGGAAGCCTTAAGACAACTACAGGGTGCAGATCAGTTCTATGTGAGGCTAACCAGTGACCCCACAAGCCAGTTTAAATCAGCCCTCCAGTCATTGCTAAGACGGGGTGTGGAGGCTGGCTACATCTCTGAACGGATGGGTGGGGACTTGCTACCAGACTTTCCCATCAAGCCGGTCTGGTACTTCCTCCCTAAGATCCACAAGGACCCCGTCTGCCCGCCGGGGCGCCCGATTGTGTCAGCCAGGGGATCACTTACTGAACCCTTGTCGAGGTATCTTGATTACACTCTAAGACCCTTCTTGAAGAAGGTTACGACTCACCTGGCTGACACCTTGGACGTCCTGGCGAAGCTAGAGGGGGTTGACCTTGGGGAGGGAGTGCAGTTGGCCTCCATTGATGTGGTTAATTTATACACCCGCATTCCACAGAAACTGGGGACCCAGGTGATAGGAGAGATCTTAACATCCCAGGGAAAAGATGAGAGATGGGTTCAATTCATATGTGATTGCCTGTATTTTGTCATTTCACATAATGCCTTTCTTTTCAGTGATAAATGGTACTTACAACAGTCAGGTGTTGCCATGGGTACCCCGGTAGCCCCCACTTTTTCTAATCTTTTCCTGTGGCGCTGGGAGAGTGAGGTAATCCTCTGTGAAAACAATCCCTTCAAAGCTCTAATAGGCCATTGGTATCGCTATGTGGACGATGTCTTTCTCACATGGAAGGGCACAGGCGATCAATTTACAACATTTCTGGAATCCTTGAACTCCAATAGGTTCAATATGCAATTCACGGGCATGTTGGGTGGCAACCGTTTGGAGTTTTTGGACCTAGAGATGTACACAGAGGAGGGACGCCTGCTCACCAGGGGCCACAGAAAATCAACTGCCACTAATGCTGTACTATTGAGCACCAGTTACCACCCGGCCCATACTATCAAATCTATCCCCTACAGCCAGTTTGTACGCCTTAAGAGAAACAATTCTAAACGTGGTGATTTCCTGAAACAGAGTCAGGAACTGGCGGTGAGGCTGACTAGTAGGGGATATGACCTTAACAATGTCAATATAGCTTACAGGAAAGCTGAGTCCCTAGAAAGGAGTAACCTGATCCTTGAAAAGAGTAGGAAACGAACAAATATGAAAACCCAACAGAAATCAAAAGATGAACAAAGATTCACCTGTGTTTTTGACTACTCCCCCATGGCAGAGCGTATCAAGAGTATTGTGTACAAACACTGGCATGTGTTAAGCAATGATCCTCACTTATCGGAATTGGCAACTACTAGACCACTTATTTCCTTTAGGAGGGCTCGAACCATAGGTGATGTCATCACCAATAGTGAGTTCAGAGGGCAACAGAGAGAGTTAAACTGGCTACAGAGGGCAATGCCCGTAGGAGCCTTTAGGTGTGGTAACTGCACACATTGCCATCAGTTCATGCCGGGACGCAGTGTCCGAGTGGGTGGTCAAAATTTACAAATTAAGGAATTCATCCACTGTCGCACCAAATTTGTTGTATACATTGTCATCTGCAAGTGCGGCAGTTTCTATGTAGGCCAGACCACCCGGATGCTGTGTACCCGTTTTCAAGAACACTGCAACTCAGTTAAAACTGGGGTGGGAGCAGGCAGATTAATTAGACATGTTAGGGAGCAGCACAATGGGAATACCAATTGTCTAAAATTTACTGGTATTTTGACTGTAGAGGTCCCACATAGAGGAGGCAATCGGGAACAAAAACTGCTTCAACAAGAAGCTAGAATAATTTCAATCACGAATGCCTGTGGCCCTCTAGGTCTAAATGATAGAAATGAGCTCCATTGCTTCCTGAATAAGTATGACTAAAAATCCACATGTATTGATGCTAACAGCTGTCAGAGTGAGTTTAGACCGTTTCTTTCAGTCACTGATATGTTTTTAATGATTCTTTTTATTATCTGCAATTAACATTATGTTTATAATTGTTTGCAGGTGGCCAAATGATCCGCTGGTTTATACTGCTGCCCTGAACACTAGCGACAGAAACCCAATGACACCAATTCTGTGTTGTCACTGAAGCTGGGAGACCAGCTGTGACGTACCAGAGATGAGAGGGGAGTATGCGCGCAGGTACTGGGAAACAGCGGCAAGTCACCATGGTAACGTGACGATCAGGCGTAAGCACGCTTGCATTACGTACATTCAGCTGCAATAGGCCGGTGGACGCCGCCCTCCAATGACGTCTATTACCACAATTGGATGACAGAGCGGGGAGACCTGCGGCTCGCTGATTGGGCTAGAGCCATCCACGTGTCTGGAGTAGGAGGTGGGCGGGTCCGCCGTCCTCCACAGCGTGCGTTTCAAGGTGGTTACGACATGGTGGTAAGCGTGATGGCTACTGTATTTAAACTGTTTGTCTTATTTCCGCATTGTCTCTGATGAAGCAAGGTTAACCCTTGCGAAACAGCTGTCAGACAACTTTCCTCCCCCCACTGCTGTAACCTGTGTGTCGACCCGGTCACAATAAAGGGTATTTTTATGCAGCAGTGCCCTTCTCTCTTCCTTGACTGACTAGGATCTGATTACCGGTGATCTGCAGTATCACTGGGAATACAGATGTATACCAGATTATAAGTGATCTGCAGTATCACCGATAATCCGATATACTAGCTAACCTCTGTTCACCTGAGTAGAGTGTAGTGTTTGGTGTAACAGTAACACTTTAGAGGACTAGGCCAGCAAGGAGTACTGCACAGATTCCTTCAGCAGACCTGAGCTCTCCAAGACGGGAGGAGTCAGACTGACAGTAGGAAGGATGGTCTGAAAGTGACACTTAGGAGGAGGTGTCACTGACAGGACGAGGAACCGCCTCCAATAGTAAGGTCGGTTCTCGAGGTCGGGCAAGCCAGGTAGTACACACACGGACAGATACAGTACAAGATCAGAAGACAAAGGCGGAGTCTAAGTACAGGCAGGGTTTGGCAACGGGGTATCAGATATATCAAGGCACAGAATCAGGAGGCAGAAGCGGAGTCTAGGAACGAGCCGGGGTTTGGCAACAGAGTATCAGAAGTATCGAGGTACAAGATCAGAGTTCAAGGGAATAGTCAAGGCAGGCAAAGGTCATAACAGATAATCACAATCAAACTAGTACTTTAGCTATCAACAGAATCTAGCTAAGTGTAGGATTACAGCTCCAGCTGGTCCCAGCACACTTGCGGATCTGACTACGGATCTGGGTGCTCCCACGTATGTGATCGCACGCCAGACAAAGAGCAAGTGAACAGCCAGCAGTATATATACACAAGGACCTTTCCAGCACCTCCCTAATTGCTGGACCAATGAGAGTTGTGGAAAATGTCAGCTGACCCTCCTGGTCAGCTGACTCACTTCTGGCTGTTATTTAAACTCAGCCTCTGTGCGCGCGCGCGTGTCACTCTGAATCTTGGTGGACTATCAGTCCCAGCCACACCAGTACTGTCTTGCAATCTATCTTGTGAACCGCTTGCAGGGGCCGCCTCCAATGCGGATTCCGCCGTTCCCAATGCGGATTCTGCCGCTCTGCCTAAGCGGCATGCGGCGTTTTTTACGCGTTGTGACGCCCTGCTGGACGCGGAAGCAGCCGCCTCACTTTGAGAGACGGCGGCTTTTCCGCTTTTCCTCACAGTACCCCCCCCCCCCCCCCCCCGAGGAGTGGACTCCGGACAACTCCCACCAGGTTTCTCGGGATGTAATGCATGAAATTCTCTCCTTAATTCGTCTGCATGCATGCGCGTCCCCGGTACCCATTGCCTCTCCTCAATGCCGTACCCTTTCCAGTGTACGAGATATTGTACCGAGTTTTGTACAGTGCGTGAATCTAGAATCTTTTCCACCTCATATTCGGGTTGGGCATCCACCAACACAGGAGGAGGAGGAGTGGGACCCACCTGCACTGCTGGTTTAAGAAGGGATACGTGGAAGGACCTTACCCCCCGCATGCTAGTGGGAAGGTATAAGTAACATCGTTGATTTTCTTGGCAACCGGGAATGGACCCACAAACCTGGGACCAAGCTTATTAGAAGGTTGTCTTAGGGTCAAGTGACGTGTGGACACCCAGACCAAGTCTCCTGGTCGGAAACTCCACTCCAACGACCGTCTCTTGTCAGCTTGACCCTTCTGACTCAGAAAGGCCTTCTCCAGGTTACTTCTTACCGTCCCCCAAAAGTCCTTAAATGACCTTTGCCAGGCCTCCAGGGCTGGGAACGGAGTGGAGGCTATTGGTAATGGGGAAAATTTGGGTGATCTCCCCGTCACTACCTGAAAAGGGGAAAATCCGGAGGACGAGTCTTTTAAATTATTTTCGGCAAATTCTGCGAAAGGCAGGAATCTGACCCAATCGTCCTGCGCCTCTGCCACATAACACCTTAAAAACTGCTCTAAAGACTGATTTATCCTCTCAGTCTGGCCATTGGTCTGTGGGTGATAGCCAGATGAGAAAGACAGCTTTATGCCCATGAGCTGGCAAAAAGCTTTCCAAAATCGTGAGACAAATTGGACTCCCCTGTCTGAAACTATGTCTTCGGGAATGCCGTGTAATCGGAAGACATGAGTGATGAACAACTCGGCCAATTCCTGAGCCGAGGGGAGTCCTTTCAAAGGCACAAAATGGGCCATTTTGCTAAAGCGGTCGACTATCACCCAAATGACCGCCATACCTTCAGATCTGGGAAGCTCACCCACAAAATCCATGGACAGGTGGGTCCACGGCTCACTCGGGGTGGGCAAAGGCTGCAAAGTACCGACAGGTGCCAGCCGGGAGGGTTTACTCTTGGCACATATCACACACTCCTTCACGTATTCCTTGCAGTCCGCTGCCAAGGAAGGCCACCAGGCGCAACTGGCTACCAGATCCTGTGTTCTAGATGCCCCAGGATGCCCTGCATTCTTGTGCGCATGGAACATCTCAAGAACCTGGAGGCGAAATGGCAGAGGAACGAACAGGACCCCTGCGGGCTTCCCTTCCGGGATGTCCTGCTGAAAGGGAGTCAACGTCTCCCTCCAATCCTCCCAAGTTCCAGTGGCTGCCAGTATCAACCTCTGGGGAATAATGGTCTCTGGAACGGAGGGCTGTGCTGTCTCTGACTCAAAACATCTAGATAAAGCATCCGCCTTAACATTCTTGCTCCCCGGGGTGTACGTAATAATGAAACTGAACCTGGAGAAGAATAACGACCATCGAGCCTGACGAGGGCTCAACCTCTTAGCCCCCTCGATGTACTCTAAGTTTTTGTGATCGGTGTAAACCGTGATGGTATGCTCAGCTCCCTCTAACCAATGTCGCCATTCCTCGAAAGCCAATTTAATGGCCAGGAGCTCCCTGTTGCCAATATCGTAATTCCTCTCTGCAGGGGAGAACCTGCGAGAGAAATAAGCACACGGGTGCATTCTACCCTGCAAGCCTGACCGCTGAGACAGCACAGCCCCCACCCCAACCTCCGAGGCATCCACCTCCATAATGAACGGGAAAGACGTATCCACATGTCTGAGGATGGGTACTGAACAGAATAGGCCCTTCAGGGTGGCAAAAGCATGTAAAGCCTCAGGGGACCAGTGAGTGGTATCTGCCCCCTTCTTAGTGAGACTGGTAAAGGGAGAAATGACCGTGGAGTACCCCTTTATAAATCTTCTATAATAGTTGGCGAAGCCAAGAAAGCGCTGAAGGGATTTCAACCCAACCGGCTGTGGCCACTCCAGAACAGCGGAGACCTTGGCAGGATCCATAGACAGGCCCGTGGTGGAAATTATGTACCCCAAGAAAGCGACAGATGTTACTTCAAAGATGCATTTTTCAAGCTTTGCGTATAAAGAGTTCTGTCTTAACTGATTCAAAACAAACCTCACATGGTTTCTATGTTCAGAGAGGTTGTTGGAGAAGATAAGGATATCATCTAGATAAACTAGAACAAATCTCCCCAACACCTCCCTGAATACCTTGTTAATGAGTTCCTGGAAAACAGCCGGAGCATTACATAGCCCGAAGGGCATCACCAGGTACTCATAATGCCCGTCTGGTGTATTAAAGGCCGTCTTCCACTCATCGCCCTTTCTTATGCGTATCAGATTGTACGCGCCCCGCAAATCTAGCTTAGAAAAGATCTTAGCGTCTGTAATCTGTGTGAACAAATCGTCTATCAGTGGCAGCGGATAGCGATTTTTTACTGTAATTTTGTTAAGGCCGCGATAGTCGATGCAGGGTCGCAGGCCTCCGTCTTTCTTTTTAACAAAAAAGAAACCTGCTCCAGCAGGCGACCGGGACGGGCGAAAGAAACCCTTGGCCAAATTTTTACGGATGTACTCCTGCATGGCCAATTTTTCGGGCCCTGACAGATTGTACAAGTGACCCCGGGGGGGTACACAACCTGAACGGAGATCAATGGGACAATCAAAAGGGCGATGTGGGGGGCAATTTGTCTGCTGCCTTGGGACAGAACACGTCGGAAAATTCAGAGTACTGATCTGGTACCCCTCCCACCTGAATTCTGGTTTGCCCTAAGGTCAACTTCCCCAAACACCGCTGAAAACAAAGAGGTGACCAAGTAGTTAACTGACCCGTGGCCCAGTCTATTTGAGGTGAATGGAGTTGCAACCACGGCATGCCTAGGATAATAGTGGAGGTAGACATGTGCAATGCAAAAAACGATAATTGTTCCCCATGCAGTACCCCTATGGTGACCTTCACCTCCGGAGTCTGTGACAGAGCACGATTCCGTTGCAGAGGGGAATTGTCTACTGCCGTGCCCTGACCTGAATGGGGGGTCTCACAGGGGTGAGAGGAATACCCAACTCCTGAGCAAACTCAAAGTTCATAAAATTGGCCGCTGAGCCTGAATCAATAAAAGCCTCAGTGGCCACAGATTTATTCTCCCATGTAATTCTACAGGGGAGAAGCGATTTCTTTTCTTTAAGGGGTGAAAATTGTGTGCCTAGGGTGTCACCCCCCACTACTCCTAGGCAAATTCGTTTCCCGACTTGTTCGGGCAGTTCCGCACCCTATGCCCTGCTTCTGCACAGTATAGGCACAGTTGTTCCGTCATTCTCCGCCTTCGCTCCACCTGGGTCAGTTTTGATCGACCAATCTGCATTGATTTGGGTGGAGGCAAGGCCGGAGAGGATGAGACAGATGGAGATTGTTATAATTTAAGTAGGCCTCAGTTACTTGGCCTGAGTTTTATGTAAAAGGCTTGTCCGCAGTGTATGCCTTTGAAATAAATAGAGGTTTTGTGATGCAGGCAGAGGCATCTCAGGGTCTGCGTGTAGCAGAGGATACACGCAGATACTGAGAACATGTTCCTAAAAGAAGGCCATTGGACTACTCTGACCTTAACACTACACCACAGGAACATAAAACATTGGCCATATTTACTAAACATCCACGTTCCTGCATATGGGTCAAATGCCTCATTGATTATTAATCAAGTAGGTGTGTATGATGACACCACGAGTGGGTCCACCAATAATCTGGTCTAGGGGTGGCGAAGATGATGTCATATTTAACTCTTTCCTAGTCGGTATAAAAGGCTGAGGGAGCTACGAGAGCTCACTTCTGCTTCTTCCTTCCGCACTAGCTAGCAAGGCTGACTGGGACGACCTCTAAGCATGTTCTTCCTTTCTGTAATCTGATATAATGTATGCTGTACATAGGTAGTTTAGTGTAACGTAGTTAGGAAGAAGGTACCTGATAGACTTCAGCAGGGAGTCTCATCACGAGCTTGTAACGCAACATGAAGATTGGCATAGCTAGGATATGATGACTGTATCTATCTGTCTTTCTGTGACTTGAATAAATAACGTAAACATTGAAGAAGCCTGAGAAAGTCTATATCCTGTTTGCGGTGTGGAGAGTCAAGTGATCTCACAGTCTGTGAGACGATGGTGTCGAAGCAAGGTGATAAGAACAGTTTATAACAGAGATGGCGTTACTTACTAGGGGTGCAGCGGAGGGTGCCGCATAAGATGTCACCCTGACACGGTGACTGCCCCGAATCTGCCTCTGATGGCGTAATCGACGGTCGACTCGAATGGCCGATGTGATGGCCTCATTGACTGTCTTGGGCTCGGGTAAAGTTAACATTAGATCGGAGACCTCCTCCGACAACCCAGACAAGAAGTAATCCATCAGGGCAAAATTGTCAAATCTGGCGGTGACTGATCATCTGCGAAATTCTGCCGTGTAATCCTCGACTGAGCCTCTGCCTTGTCGCAAAAGTTTGAGCTTCCGCTCAGAGGTTGCCGCAAGGTCAGGGTCGTCGTATATCACTGCCATGGCCTTAAAAAATTCCTCTACCGAGGTCAGAGCTGTATCAGTGGGAGGCAGATTGTATGCCCAGGTCTGGGAGTCACCAGTTAACAATGTTTTAATAAAAATGACCCGTTGGGTCTCAGTCCCCGAGGATCGGGGTCTCAACTCGAAGTAAGATAACACTCTACTCTTAAAATTCCGAAAGTCAGACTTGTGGCCGGAAAATTTGTCTGGTACGGGCATCCGTATGTCATCACTAGGAGGGGATCGCACCGAGTCAACTGACGTCTGAAGGGTTTGCACAGAGCCTGTTGGAGCATCAATTAAAGCTTTGTGCTGGCCCAGTGCTTGATGGATGGTATCCACCGAAGTGGCAAGCACAGTCAGAGGGTCAGCGCGTGCGTCCATCTGTTATTTGGTCTGGCGTTCTGTAACGATCGGTGAAGCACAGAGAGGATCTGATTACCGGTGATCTGCAGTATCACTGGGAATACAGATGTATACCAGATTATAAGTGATCTGCAGTATCACCGATAATCCGATATACTAGCTAACCTCTGTTCACCTGAGTAGAGTGTAGTGTTTGGTGTAACAGTAACATTTTAGAGGACTAGGCCTCAGTGCAGCAAGGAGTACTGCACAGATTCCTTCAGCAGACCTGAGCTCTCCAAGACGGGAGGAGTCAGACTGACAGTAGGAAGGATGGTCTGAAAGTGACACTCAGGAGGAGGTGTCACTGACAGGACGAGGAACCGCCTCCAATAGTAAGGTCGGTTCTCGAGGTCGGGCAAGCCAGGTAGTACACACACGGACAGATACAGTACAAGATCAGAAGACAAAGGCGGAGTCTAAGTATAGGCAGGGTTCGGCAACGGGGTATCAGATATATCGAGGCACAGAATCAGGAGGCAGAAGCAGAGTCTAGGAACGAGCCGGGGTTCGACAACAGAGTATCAGAAGTATCGAGGTACAAGATCAGAGTTCAAGGGGATAGTCAAGGCAGGCAAAGGTCATAACAGATAATCACAATCAAACTAGTACTTTAGCTATCAACAGAATCTAGCTAAGTGTAGGATTACAGCTCCAGCTGGTCCCGGCACACTTGCGGATCTGACTACGGATCTGGGTGCTCCCACGTATGTGATCGCACGCCAGACAAAGAGCAAGTGAACAGCCAGCAGTATATATACACAAGGACCTTTCCAGGACCTCCCTAATTGCTGGACCAATGAGAGTTGTGGAAAATGTCAGCTGACCCTCCTGGTCAGCTGACTCACTTCTGGCTGTTATTTAAACTCAGCCTCTGTGCGCGCGCGTGTCACTCTGAATCTTGGTGGACTATCAGTCCCAGCCACACCAGTACTGTCTTGCAATGTATCTTGTGAACCGCTTGCAGGGGCCGCCTCCAATGCGGATTCCGCCGTTCCCAATGCGGATTCCGCCGTTCCCAATGCAGATTCCGCCGCTCTGCCTAAGCGGCATGCGGCGGTTTTTCCGCATTGTGACGCCCTGCTGGACGCGGAAACAGCCGCCTCACTTTGAGAGACGGCGACTTTTCCGCGTTTCCTCACAGCCCCCTTACCAGCTAGAATAACCAGATTTGCAGGGTATGTTAAGGAGAAAAGTGGGTACAGAAGTTTTGTTTTTCCCATTTGTAGAGCACCACGGAATATGTTGGTGCTTAGAAAAAACAGTAATAATAATAATAATAATAATTATTATAACTTGTATTTCCTTCCTTTTAACTCTTTGTGGAAATGGGTAAGGGGTACTTCAAGTTTTCTAAATTCACCTGGGGAGGGGATGGGCATCTGGGATCCTCTTTTTAAAAAGGACCCCCAGATGCCACTATGAACCCCCCCAAGGGTGTCCAATAGAATTCGCTGCTGGGAGACTTGGGCACAGGATACAGCTGGTATGGCTTATCCTGCTGCTGCACAAGTTCCCGGCAGCGTTAAATACTATTACCCCTCTAGGTCCTCGTGGATAGGGGTGAATTATGTAATTTGGCTTCCAGCTGTTGCTGGAAGGCGAATTAAAGTGTTTCGAAAGTAACTTCAGCTCTCTCTACTGACGGCGCCAAAGTTACTCACTGTGCGCCGCTATAGCCGTAATTCCTATTATGGTCTATGGTGGCACTGGCTGTGCACAAGTCTCCAGCGCTGCATTTGCAGTGTTCACCCCAAGGTGTACACCCCTACCTCCTCCTGGACAGCAGAAGTGCGGAAGAGCCCCTGGTCCATGGATTGGATGAGGGCTTTAAGGGGGAGGCTTTGCAGTGATTGGCCTCAATGATGGAGCACTGGTCCCACCCACAAGACCATTGGCACCAGTTACAAAACAGAGCAGAGCGCGGCCATGATTGGTAATTGATTGATTGGAAAGCAGAACTGCTGCTCACGGGTCGAAGGGTGAGTGATCACTCTCAGCTGAATTATACAAATAGAATTACTGAAAAGTGTTGTTGGACTGTCTACGCAGGGAAAGGTCTGCTTGTAAAAGCTAACTTCAACAACCACTGCATAATTAAGTGCTTGACCTTGACAGGCTGCAGCACACTGCATCAGTGGGAAGGGAGTCGAGTGCAGGCGAGCTTAGTTTATGGGGAGGGAAGGAGGGGAGCCTGGGGACCAATAGACTGCCAGGTATTTAGGGGAGGAACTGCCACATTTGCTGCAGGCTGTTAATACCCTGCGTGTAGTGCTGTAAAGGTGGCCATACACTGGTTGATTTGGTCAGCAGATCTCTCTCTGATCATTATCTGACCAGAGAAGGTTCTATCTTCTTTATTCCCTCCACACACTATACACAAATTTTCAATTGATTTCAGCATGAAATCTGTGTGTGTCTGCCGGGTCCCAGTCCCCTCCTGGCTGTGTGGTTCTCAACTGTCTGCCACATGGTCCAGGTCTCCACTTCTCCCCGCCCGCAGGTTGCTCCAACTTCTTCACTTCCTTGCCCCTGGACACCTGTGTGATATAATAAAGGGGAAAGACACTAGGGGCATTGTGACCACTAAAGACCCTTAGTATCTATTGTCTGCATTACGTTGCACACGTACCTGGGAACACAGAGGTGAAGAACATGCCGGAAGAAGCAGAAACTGGGCCGTGGGAGAATACCTTTGTCAGTCACTGAATCAAACACCGCAAGCGACACACTCCCGATCCCCTGCCGATTTACCAAAATTTTCCATCCAGACTGACCAGCCCAATCGAGCGTTTTCCAGTCAATTGATCAGGCCAAATGCTGCACAATTTTTCACCGATTCGATCAGAGAGATCAAATTGGCAATATATCGGAAGATCTGAGTGTTTGTAAATGACACATTGCTAGACTTCTGTAGACATTTCCTTCACCACCACCAAAATTGGCATAGTATGGCGGGCATGACATGCGGGGCCCTCTCTAGGTGCAGGGCCTGGGGCGATCCACTTGAACCCCAAAGGCTGCCTCTGCTGGGGGGCACCATGAGCCTTATTAAGCCCCACCGCTGAACTAAGGCCTGCCCCTGAACTAAGCCATGCCCCCGAATGAAGACATACCCCCTGCGTGTCCCTCCTTCTGCCTCCCTGCGTGTCCCTCCTTCTAGGTAGCTAGGTATAGGAACCCCCAGTATAGAAATCCAGGTATAGGTGCCCCCTGTATAGGAAGTCAGGTATAGGTGTCCCCCATTGTAGAGAGATAGGTATAGGTGTCGACAGTAGATGTTGCTAGGTATAGGTGCCCTCAGTATAGGAAGCCAGGTATAGGTGCCCGCAGTATAAGTAGCCAAGTATAGGTGTCCCCCAGTATAGCTAGCCAGGTATAGGTGCCCTCAGTATAGTTAGCCTAGTATAGGTGTCCCCAGTATAGGAAGCCAGGTATAGGTCCCTTCAGTATAGGTAGCCAGGTATAGGTGCCCCAGTATAGGTACAATGTAGTGTGAAACCTGCCGGCCACAGAGGATGTCTATATCACACGGGGAGTCCAGTGTGGTGAAAGGCCCATCAAACCTCACGACATTAGTCCTGTATAGGTAGCCAGGTATAGGGGCCACCAGTATAGGTAGCCAGGTATAGGTGTCCCCAGCATAGGAAGCCAAGTATAGGTGCCCCCAGTATAGGAAGCCAGGTATAGGTGTCCCCAGTATAGGAAGCCAGGTATTGGTGCCCCTAGTATAAGTAGCAAAGAATAGGTGCCCCCAGTATTGCTAGCCAAGTATTGGTGCCCCCAGTATAGCTAGCCAGGTATAGGTGCCACGAGTATAGTTAGCCAGGTAAAGGTGCAACCAGTATAGGTAGCCAGGAATGAGTATCCCCAGTATAGGTAGCCAGGTATAAGTGTCCCTAATATAGGTAGCCTGGTATAGGTTTTCCCAATATAGGTAGGCAGTTGTAGGTTTTCCCAATATAGGTAGCCAGTTGTAGGTGCCACTGGGTAGGAAGAAGTAGGTGACACTTTGAGGAGGGGGCCCACTTCATTTATCTTTACCTTTGCATGGCCCCCCCTCCTTACTGACTCCCCTGCAGAGTGGCACAGTGGTGCGGCTTGTCATTAACTCACTTGCTCGCTCTCACTCCATGCGATGCACCCGGCTACTGGAGTGGACGCATTGCATGGAGCGAGAAAGCAGGTAAGTTAATTACAAACCGCACCGCTATGCCAGGGGTCATCAGGGAGGACAGGAGGGGGGCCCATGAAGAGGGAGGGAGGAATGATGTCGGCCCTCCTCCCCACTCCTCACCAACCACCACTCCCAGGTTGATGCCGCCTGAAGCAGGTGCTTCAGGCTGCCTGCTTCAGGCTGCATTATGGGAGGTCCGGCGCTGTGCATAATCACTGATAACCAAGTTTCAGCTGTATGAGTACTATATCACATGCTGTAATGCCCATCACTAGTCAGACAGCACTTCCATGCTAAAAGGCTGTAGAAGACTCCCCTCATGTTGTTGCAGAAAAGCAGACTTTTCCTAAGATACGGTTCAAACTTGTCAGTTTCCTACATGCAAATTTGATTTTAAATGTAAAATCAATGTAAGTCAATGAGATCATTCACACTTGGGATTTTCCCATGTGGGGGAAAAACTCACAGCAGTGCAGCATAATTCCACATGTCAGTTTTGTTCACTGATAATCACTGATCTTTGAAACATGCACATTTTCATGCAAACAAACATTAAGGGGTTGTTCACATCTAAAATCGAAATCGCTAATGCCAGTGATTTTCGATTTTTTGCATGATTTTTTTTTTACGCCTCCAGGCACTTTTTCGATTTTTTGTAGAGCACATTTCTAAGCACTTTTGTAGAGCGATTTGTTTGTTCACTTCCTGACGCAAGTCAGGAAGTGACTTCTTTGAAAAGAATAAATACAATGTATTTATTCTTAAAAGCTCTCGGGAAATCGCTATACAAGCGCTTTGCGTATTTCCCTATACCTCCCATTGAGGCAAATCTCCCCAAAAATTGGTGAGCGGATCGGAATCGAACCGCTCAGATGTGAACACCCTCATAGGGAATCATTGCACAAACGCTTTTACGGCGATTTTGAAATTTCGCGGGCGCCTAAAAAAAAAAAGGTAAAAACGTCCTAGGTGTGAACAAGTATAGTGTCCAAAGGCCATGTGCAAAAAAAATGTTCAAGTTTTCCGTGCAGAGGCGTGTGAACCATCCCTTGGGCCAGATGCTCACTACATATCGCAATTGCTCAGTGTTTTTTTGCTAGAGTTTTGTACTGTGATTTCCGAAGCAAATTTTTTTTTTTTGATAGTTCAGTTAATTAAATGGATGCAATATTGCATTTAAACAGCAATTTTTAAGCAATTTTGCAGTGTTCCTATATTTTGGATTGGAGCACAATCCCTCCAAAAATGCTGCAGGACCCGCCATTTGCGAATTCCCTAATCGCAATCACTCTTGTGGGTTTTCCTTCACTGACTTTGTATCTAATGTTACGTTGCATTCCTGCTGTCACAAAGTGCAACTTATCACGGTGAACGGTGAACTAGGGCTGTCTTCACACTTATCCCTTTGATTTTTCGCCCATGCTTTTGTGATTTCATTCTTTCATTCTTTCGTTTGATTGTGATTTTTTGGAATGCGATTTTCCTGTGCATATCAATAAAGTTAATTTACAGGACAATGTATTTTATTATCTTTAAAATCGGATGCTATTTTTATGCAACAAATGCAATTTTTCTGCATTTCCATTGACTTAAATGACCTTCAAATTGCAAAAAAAAGCAAAAAAACAAAACAAAACAAAAAAACGTACATGTAGTTGGAGAGTTTTTTTTTCTGCAGTAAAATTGCATTTGAAAAATCATACTTCAAAGCATTTCAGATGTGATGTCATTGAATTGCATTAGATACGGCAATTGCAAATTCGCAAAAATGATAATAACACACTAATCCCTTTTTAGTCATGTGTCAGTGCTGAAGATAAAAACTGTAAAACATGCATATGGTAAATATGAACATAATCATGTTAGAAACCTGAATATCTTGAGCATTTTATTATTCAGAGAGAATTATTTTACAATGTTTAAGAATGTTTAAAATCTTTAATCTGTCCTACTGATGTTGAAACCGAGCTTTCTTCTCTGCCACAGATTGTCATAACATTGATTAGATAATTAATAAGAAGGAAACAGAATTCAAACAAGCTGGAATTTAAGGCTTGACAGGCATCTTACTTTCATTTCCCCCATTTCGGCGACTCATAAGTAACTCATTAAGTTTCCATCTGTAGTAACATGAAAAGGAACAGCCTCTTGCGTTTTATATCGTCCATCAAAAACTCTTCACATTAATTACCTGCTGTTTATATAGCAGATAAAGTCAGTGTTTCTCACTTTAATCTAAACACAGAACACATTATGCAATTCTAGGCCAACATTGCAGCCACAGAATGGTTGGGCTACATAGCCAAACATAACTATCAGCTCTTAATCTATATGGTATATAGTATAATGGCTTGTTCACCAATGTAAATAAAATTACCAAAATTATTGTCTATATGTAAAAAGTGACTGTCTACTTACATTTATTGTTCAGTTGTTGCACCTTTAAAGGTGTCCATTAACGGTACGATTTTTCACCAAATGCCATCTTTTTAATGATTGCATTGTATATAAAATTAACCGTTTAAGCAATTGATAAGAAACGATTCTTGGGTTGATTGCTAAATAGGATAAAATCAATCCAAAAGTTGGATTTTACGTTCGAATTTGAAGAAATAATTGTTGTTCATGCCTTCAGATTAGTTACGATTATTCAGTTGCGTCGAAAGATCGCATTTGGGGAAAAAATTGTTCCATTAACCACTTGAGGACCACAGTCTTTCTACCCCTTAAGGACCAGAGCCTTTTTTTCCATTCAGACCACTGCAGCTTTCACGGTTTATTGCTCGGTTATACAACCTACTATTTAAATGAATTTTTCCTCCTTTTCTTGTCACTAATACAGCTTTCTTTTGGTGCTATTTGATTGCTGCTGCGAGTTTTACTTTTTATTATATTCATCAAAAAAGACATGAATTTTGTAAATGATAACATTTGTCAAATAGAGTAAAATTTCTGTATACATTTTTGTCCAAATTTATTGTGCTACATGTCTTTGATAAAAAAAAAAAAAACATTCAGTGTATATTTATTGGTTTGGGTAAAAGTTATAGCTTTTACAAACTATGGTGCAAAAAGTGAATTTTCCCATTTTGAAGCATCTCCGACTTTTCTGACCACCTGTCATGTTTCATAAGGTGCTAAAATTCCAGGATAGTATAAATACCCCCCAAATGACCCCATTTTGGAAAGAAGACATCCCAAAGTATTCACTGAGAGGCATGGTGAGTTCATAGAAGATTTTATTTTTTTTGTCACAAGTTAGCGAAAAATGACACTTTGAGACAAAAAAAAAAGTTTCCATTTCTGCTAACTTGTGACAAAAAAAAAATGAAATCTGCCACGGACTCACCATGCCCCTCTCTGAATACCTTGAAGTGTCTACTTTCCAAAATGAGGTCATTTGTGGGGTGTGTTTACTGTCCTGGCATTTTGGGGGGTGCTAAATTGTAAGCACCCCTGTAAAGCCTAAAGGTGCTCATTGGACTTTGGGCCCCTTAGCGCAGTTAGGCTGCAAAAGAGTGCCACACATGTGGTATTGACGTACTCAGGAGAAGTAGTATAATGTGTTTTGGGGTGTATTTTTACACATACCCATGCTGGGTGGGAGAAATATGTCTGTAAATGACAATCTTTTGATTTTTTTTACACACAATTGTTTATTTACAGAGAGATTTCTCCCACCCAGCATGGGTATGTGTAAAAATACACCCTAAAACACATTATGACCCCATTTTAGAAAGAAGACACCCCAAGGTATTCCATTAGTAGCATGGTGAGATCATAGAAGATTTTATTTTTTGTCACAATTTTTTTTTCACAAAGTGTCATTTTCCACTAACTTGTGACAAAAAAATAAAAACTTCTATGAACTCACCATAGTACTAACGGAATACCTTGGGGTGTCTTCTTTCTAAAATGGGGTCACTTGTGGGGTTCCTATACTGCCCTGGCATTTTAGGGGCCCTAAACGTGAGGAGTAGTCTGGAAAGCAAATGCCTCAAAATGACCTGTGAATAGGATCTTGGGCCCCTTAGCGCACATAGACTGCAAAAAAGTGTCCCACATGTGGTATCGCCGTACTCAGGAGAAGTAGTATAATGTGTTTTGGGGTGTATTTTTACACATACCCATGCTAGGTGGGAGAAATATATCTGTAAATGGACAATTGTGTGTAAAAAAATCAAAAAATTGTCATTTACAGAGATATTTCTCCCACCCAGCATGGGTATGTGTAAAAATACACCACAAAACACATTATACTACTTCTCCTGAGTACGGCGATACCACATGTGTGACACTTTTTTGCAGCCTAGGTGCGCTAAAGGGCCCAACGTCCTATTCACGGGTTATTTTGAGGCATTTGATTTCTAGACTACTCACGGTTTAGGGCCCCTAAAATGCCAGGGCAGTATAGGAACCCCACAAGTGACCCCATTTTAGAAAGAAGTCACCCCAAGGTATTCTGATAGGTGCATGGTGAGTTCATAGAAGATTTTATTTTTTGTCACAAGTTAGTGGAAAATGACACTTTGTGAAAAAACAATAAAAAACAATTTCCGCTAACTTTTGACAAAAAAATTAAATCTTCTATGAACTCGTCATACACCTAACAGAATACCTTTGGGTGTCTTTTTTCTAAAAAGGGGTCACTTGTGAGGTTCCTATACTGCCCTGGCATTTTATGGGCCCAAAACCGTGAGTAGTCTGGAAACCAAATGCCTCAAAATGACTGTTCAGGGGTATAAGCATCTGCAAATTTTGATGACAGGTGGTCTATGAGGGGGCAAATTTTGTGGAACCGGTCATAAGCAGGGTGGCCTTTTAGATGACAGGTTGTATTGGGCCTGATCTGATGGATAGGAGTGCTAGGGGGGTAACAGGAGGTGATTGATGGGTGTCTCAGGGGGTGGTTAGAGGGGAAAATAGATGCAATCAATGCACTGGGGAGGTGATCGGAAGGGGGTCTAAGGGGGATCTGAGGGTTTGGCCGAGTGATCAGGAGCCCACACGGGGCAAATTAGGGCCTGATCTGATGGGTAGGTATGCTAGGGGGTGACAGGTGGTGATAGGAGGTGATTGATGGGTGTCTCAAGGTGTGATTAGTGGGGGGAATAGATGCAAGCAATGCACTGGCGAGGTGATCAGGGCTGGGGTCTGAGGGCGTTCTGAGGGTGTGGGTGGGTGATTGGGTGCCCTAGGGGCAGATAGGGGTCTAATCTGATGGGTAACAGTGACAGGTGGTGACAGGGGGTGATTGATGGGTAATTAGTGGGTGTTTAAAGGAGAGAACCGATGTAAACAATGCACTTGGCAGGTGATCTGATGGCGGGTCTGCAAGCGATGTGATGGTGTGGGTTATCAGATTGCCCGCAAGGGGCAGGTTAGGGGCTGATTGATGGGTGGCAGTGACAGGGGGTGATTGATGGGTGGCAGTGACAGGGGGTGATTGATGGGTGATTGATAGGTGATTGACAGGTGATCAGTGGGTTATTACAGGGAAGAACAGATGTAAATAATGCACTGGCGAATTGATAAGGGGGGGTCTGAGGGCAATCTGAGCGTGTGGGCGGGTGATTGGGTGCCCGCAAGGGGCAGGTTAGGGTCTAATCTGATGGGTAACAGTGACAGGTGGTGATGGGGGGTGATTGATGGGTAATTAGTGGGTGTTTAGAGGAGAGAACAGATGTAAACAATGCACTTGGGAGGTGATCTGACGTCGGGTCTGCAGGCGATCTGATGGTGTGGGTGGGTGATCAGATTGCCTGCAAGGGGCAGGTTAGGGGCTAATTAATGGGTGGCAGTGACAGGGGGTGATTAATGTGTGATTGACAGGTGATCGACAGGTGATTGACAGGTGATTGACAGGTGATCAGGGGGGATAGATGCTTACAGTACACAGGATGGGGGGTCTGGGTGGGGGGTCTGGGGAGGATCTGAGGGGTGGAGGGGTGATCAAGAGTCCCCAGGGGGCAGTTTAGGGAATAAAAAAAAATAGCGTTGACAGATAGTGACAGGGAGTGATTGATGGGTGACTAGGGGGGTGATTGGGTACAAACAGTGGTCTGGGGGGTGGGCAGGGGGGGGTCTGAGGAGTGATGGGGGCGATCAGGGGGCAGGGGGGGGGCAGATCAGTGTGTTTGGGTGCAGACTAGGGTGGCTGCAGCCTGCCCTGGTGGTCCCTCGGGCACTGGGACCACCAGGGCAGGAGGCAGCCTGTATAATACACTTTGTATACATTACAAAGTGTATTATACACTTTGTAGCGGCGATCGTGGGGTTAACAACCCGCCGGCGCTTCCGAAAGGGCTGGCGGGTTGTCGTTGCGGGTGGGCGAAGCCAGTTGGCGTGGAAGCGCATGTCATCAATGACGCAATCGCTCCCCCGGCATGCCGAAAGGACGCAACACCCTTGGGCGTATTGCGGTCCTTTCGGCGTCCACTTTGCCACAGCCCATCGGCTGTGGGCGGTCGGCAAGTGGTTAACGTGCTGGGGATTAGAGCGGTAGCAGTGAAAGCCGTCATTCAGCTCACCCTGCAGCTAGCTCACCGCCAGCATACTAATAGGTATGCACACATAGTTACATAGTTATTTGGGTTCAAAAAAGACATACGTTCACCAAGTTCAACCAGAAAACAAAGTACAACACCAGCCTGCTCCCTCACATATCCCTGTTGATCCAGAGGAAGGCAAAAACTTTCTTTAACCTTCTGGCGGTTTAATTTTTCTGCCAAACAGGCAGAAATCCTTTTTTTTTTTAATTTTTTTTTTTGTTTCATGTAAAGCTACCAGAGTGGTAGCTACATGAAACACCACTAGAGGGCGCATGTGTCCCTCTAGTGCGATCGTCGCCGGCTTCAATAGCAAACAGGGGAACGCGTATATAACGCGCTCCCCTGTTTGGCTTCTTCTTCATGGCGATGATCGGAATGACGTCATGGACGTCAGCCGACGTCCTGACGTCAGCCGCCTCCGATCCAGCCCATAGCGCTGCCTGGAACTCATTGGTCCGGGCAGCGCAGGGTTCTGGCGGGGGGGCCCTCTTCTGCCGCTGCGTGCGGGCGATCAAGCGATTAAGCTGTACGCGCGGCTAGAAAAGTGCTAGCTGCGCGTACAGCACTTTAAATGGGCCAAATCGCCCCACCAGGGGCTGAGTCAGCTCGGGCTTACCGCCAGGAAGGTTAAAGGGAACCTAAATGGATTTTGGATATGGATATGGATTTTTCATTTTTTAATACCAGTTGCCTGACTCTCCTGCTGATCCTGTGTCTCTAATACTTTTATCAACAGCCTCTCAACAAGCATGCAGATCAGGTGCTCTGGCTGAAGTCAGACTGGATTAGCTGCATGCTTGTTTCAGGTCTGTGATTCAGCCACTACTGCAGCTAAAGAAATCAGCAGGACTTCCAAGCAACTGGTATTATTTAACAGGAAACATCCATATCCCTCTCGGTTAAGGTGCCCTTTGACTGAGGTTAGAGATGTTTGCAGGTCTCTGGATGTTCTTCTTGGACGTTCACTTACTTTTTGGATCAATTTTTGTAGAACCTTTGAGGCCAATTTTATAGTTATTTTTTTGCGTTGCTGAAGGGATGCAATGCTCCTGCAGCATCCCAGCGCAATGCAGAAAATTACAAACATATGACTCTGCGGCAGAGTGTGCCAACAGGGTTATATGCATAGTGCCGCCCTCTGCACAGTGATGTATTCCCTGTTGGGCAGGAAGTACTTCACTGGGATTCTCGTCAGTCTGCTTATGCATGCCACAACTAGAGATGGCCCGAACGGTTCGACCGCGAACTTATTTGAGCAAACTTCGGTGGTTCATGTTCGCGAACAAACGCAAACTTGATGGCTTCACACTGACACGCCAAACTCACTGGGTAACGCACCGCAAACAGCTGTTTGTGAAGTGACGGACATGCTGGACTGGTGCGCACCATGGCCAGATTGCTCTTTCACACTCAGTGATGTCAGGTAATGTCTGACTGCCTTATCAACTTTCAATGGTTCTTTCTCTAACATAGTTAAAGCTTACATCTATTTATTTAAATTACTTTTTCTGCTGGCTGTTCACTGCCTGTAACGAGAATCTGTTATGTAGGGCAAGTCTGCCATTGCGAGTGACCACGGGTAATAACCGGGGAATCATGGTTCGATTCCGGTCCGGAGTGGGAGCATGAGAACTGGCTACCCCCACCGCACATCCAAGGAAGGCAGCAGGCATGCTGTGGGCAAAGGAGCAGGAACGGCTACCACACATCCAAGAAAGGTAGCAGGCATGGCATGCACGTCCCGAGGTAGTGACCACAAATAACAATACAGGAGGCCTTTCGAGGCCCTGCTGTAGATGACACTGATAGACTGTATTACATGTAATGAGAATCTTTCATGGAGGGCAAGTCTGCCATTGCGAGTGACCACTGGTAATGGCTAATACAATGTGCAGTCACACAGGTGCAGTTAACAGGTATGCATGGAGTGGTATATCAAACTGCGTGCACTCACATAGGTAGGTGGGTGCACTGAACACAACAGGTATGTATATGCAGTGATGAGGTGGGTGCACTGAACACAACAGGTAGGAGGTATGCAGTGATGGGTATTACAATGTGCACCTGTCACACACAGACAGGTAGCGGACAGGCACAGTGACACTGCGTGCACTCACGTAGGTAGGTGGGTGCACTGAACACAACAGGTAGGTATATACAGTGCTGGGTATTACAATGCGCACCTGTCACACACACAGGTAGTCACTGAATGTGCTGGGCCTGGCTGGCAGTGGCACACAGTATGAATTAGCAAGGCTGTCTATGCAACACAAGTGTCAGTGGGAAACACAGAAAAAAAAATAGATCACAAGAACAAGATAAGCTCTCAAAAGAGCTGTTGTGGGGTGCTATTTTAGCAATAAGAAATCAGCAAGGAGCAAGCTAAGAAGCCTACAAGAGCCTAACTAATCTTTCCCTATGAGAGAGTCTACAGCAGCTGTCCCTTCTCTAATTAGTGCAGGCACACGAGTGAATGTAATGGCCGGCGGTTCCTGCCTTTTATAAGGGGGGGGGGGTGGCTCCAGGAGGGAATGTCGCCTGATTGGCTACAATGTGCCTGCTGACTGTGATGTAGAGGGTCAAAGTTGACCCTAATGGTGCATTATGGGGGCGAACCAAATTTCATGAAAAATTCGCCTTAGATGGTGATCGCGAACTACCAGAAGTTCGCCGGGAACCGTTCGCTGGCAAACCGTTCGGGCCATCTCTAATATAGATATCTTTCTTCATCCGGATGATGCACCACTTTGAAGTATGGTAATACAGTGTCAGGCATAGCTACTGGTGTGCACTCACTTTTTTTCTTCTTGTATTCTAATTGGCATATATTGCACAGGTAGTTTAACCAGCGTTATACACTTTGGGCCATATGCAATTCACCTTTTCACCTGACTTTTCTCCAAGGAGATAATGTTTCATCTTCGATTTAAAATAACTTCTCAGCACTTTTCAACTAAAAAAGTACCAAAAAGTAGGTGAGAAAGTACTATTAAAATTATTTTGAGTATTTCCTTGCTTTTTGGTGGCTTAAAATGCATTTTATTGACAAGTTTAAAAATATCACCTAGGAGAAAACTCAGGTGAAAAAGTGAATTGCATATGGCCCCTAGTGTTGCTTGTATGATACTCATTGCTCTTGTTGCATTATGCTAGCAATGTCCATGTTGTGTATATTGCAAACTACTTTATGTGTATTACAAAGCTTGCATAATGTCTGGTAAAATGAACGTGTGCTGCTTGTGTGTATATATTTTAGAGACAGGGTAAAGATAAAAGTATAGCTAAAATTAGCAATGGAGACCTAGCTACAATGTTTTGGCACTGGGTTTTATATATTGGTACTGAAGTGGTTAAACTAACAATCAGCCAGGACCGGCTTCTGAATGTGATCCCTAAAATCTCAATGATGTATTGCTTAAAGGACCAATATCACAAAAATTGTACCATTTAAAATACATGTAAACACATTCAAATAAGAAGGACATATCTTCCAGAGTAAAATGAGCCAAAAATTACTTTTCTCCTATGCTGCTGTCACTTATAGTAGGTAGTGGAAATCTGACCGAACTGACATGGAGTAACCCATCTTCTAATAGGGGGGTTCTCTTTTTTTCTTTTTTTTCAAAAGCACTTAGTGAATGGTGGGTGCTCCGTCAAACTGCCAACAAAGCGTGAAACGAGCAAGGAGCGTGGCCAGCATCTCTGTATGAATCCTTTTCAGGGAGTGTCTTTATAAAGAATAAAGGCCATGCTGAGAATCCCCTATGAACAGAAAGACTAGTCTGAGTTCTGTCAGATTTCTACTACCTACTGAAAGGTACAGCAACATAGCAGAAAAGTCATTTATGGATAATTTTACTCTGGGAAAAATGTACTTCTTATTTGTATATGTACATGCATTTTACATTTTACATTTTTTTCACGGTAGTGGTCCTGTAAAGTATCTACAAGTTGTGATCCCATTATGCTTTATGGGTTCTTACACAGCACATGTACACTGATACCAACTGAACATTTTATTTTACTTTAACTGAAGACTCCACTGACATCTGTTGTCCAGTTTGTAGTTATTAAGGAAAAACCTGGAAGTAGCTGCTAAAGCCTTATGAACTTCTGTGACCTCTTTTACATCCTTCTGCGGAAAATGTGTTCTCTTTAGCACTGGAAAGCCCTTGAGCAGGGCCGGTTCTAGACCTTTTGCTGCCTGAAGCAAACTTGTGAGGGTGCACCAGCCCTACCCCGATTTGGAATGCTCGCACAACACCCGATAATTTGCACCCGATAATTATAGCTGTGGTGTAACAAAAAAACTAAACAAAAATGCCCTCAGTATAGGTAGGTAGGTAGCTAAGTATAGGTACCCCCCAGTATAGGAAGCCAGGGATAGGTGCCCCTGTATAGGAAGCCAGGTACAGGCGCCTCCAGTACAGAAAGCCAGGAAAAGCTGCCCCAGCTTAAGAAGAGAAGTATAGGTGCCCCCAGTATAGGTATCCAGGTATAGGTGTCCCCAGTATAGGAACTCCGGTAGAGGTTCCTTCAGCATAGGAAGCCAAGTATAGGCACTCCAGTATAGTTAACCAGGTTTAAGTGCCTCCAGTATAGGAAAGCCAGGTACAGGTGCATCCGTATAGGTAGCCAGGTATAGGTGTCCTCAGTATAGAAAGCCAGGTAAAGGTGCCCACATTATAAGTAGCAAAGAATAGGTGCCCCCAGTATTGCTAGTCAAGTAATGGTGCCTGCAGTATAGCTAGCCAGGTATAGGTGCCCCCAGTATAGTTAACCAGGTTTAAGTGCCACCAGTATAGAAAGCCAGGTATAGGTGCCCCCAGTATAGGAAGCCAGGTATAGGTGCCCCCAGTATAGGTAGCCAGGCATAGGTGCCCCCAGTATAGTTAGCCAAGTGTAGGTGCCACCAGCATAGGTAGTTACTGGGTGGGAGGAGGTGGGTGGGAGGAGGTGGATAACACTGCGGGGAGGGAAGCCGACATAATTCCACCCTTCCTCTCCATGGGCCTCACTCCTGTGCCCCGATGCAGAGCTAGTGGCACGTGCAGCAGTGTAGTTTTGAAAATAACACCTCACCTGCTCGCTCCATGTGATGCATCCGATCTGGCTGCCGCCTCTTCTCCGGCCACCCAATCACTGTATGATGCGTGTAATCACATGTCATGCAGGGAAACAGGAAGCAGAGAGGAGCCGGCTGCAAGAGTGGACGCATCACATGGAGCACGCAGGTGAGGTGAGTTATTTACAAACCACACCCCTGTGTACGCTGCTAGCTCTGCATCGGGGCATAGAAGGGGGGCCCATGGAGAGGGAGGGAAAATGATGTTGCCCTCTTCCCCACAAGCCCGCACCCCCGGTGCAGCTCTGAGGTAAACACCGCCTGAAGCACTTGCTTAAAGCTGCATCATCGGAGGTCCAGCACTACCCTTGAAGACAAAGGTTTCCGAATATTGTACAAAATTGATATTTTCCTACCATCAACTGCCTGGTAATCACATGATTGAATAGTGATACATCTGCTCAATGAAGCCATGTCATCTGCACAATCACTCCATATCAAGACACATGAAAACTGCACAGACACCTTTTAACCCGTACATTAAAAATATAACTTACTTGTGTGTTTAAGTACAATTAGGCTGGTGATATTTTTGGAAACAAAGGTATTCAGAGGATGAGAAAGGCATGTTGCAGTGAAATGTTTAAAAGACTTAAAAAGAAGGAAAAAATGAAAAAGAATGAGGAAGATGTGCCCTTTAAGCAAATAAGTAGGTCATTGGCAGGCTAAACTTTCCCAGTATACTAAACAATCTGATATGATTGGTGGTGATGAGGTCAGTTTCACTTTGCTTTGTTCGTGCGGTGCTCTTGTCAGGAGGGATTTCTTCTGAGCCAATGGGCAATAATATCAGGCTCGAATGGGTGCATCGTCTCTGCACGTGGCTTCAGGCTCTGGCATCTTTAATGCACCCATATTAATACACTTTGCATGCCGGACTCTTATTGGAGACAGAATATAGGGCAGTGCAATAATGTCCTTTTTACTGTTGCTCATATGGAAAATATCTTTTTTTCTTCTGGAAGATGAGCTTCGGCTCAGTGCAGGTCACTGTTTGATTGTCCTTACCAACTCGACCAAAACAGCTGATAAGCTGTAATTAAGTGGTTTGTTGGCTTGGTACTTACGTACCTGCCATAATCACAAAGACTCTATTTATAAAAATACTAATCCCTTCCCTGCTGTGTGACATAGTAACAAAGACACAGGGGAGACGTGCAGATATTCACTTTCCAATATAGATGGAATTGGACACACCAAAGAAAAAAAAAAATACACAGTGCTCATCAACTAATGGCGGTGATGATGGAAAAACAGTTAGAAATAATTAAGCAAAAATATATTTTTCTATTGTACACTAATAAAACACATGTAAGAGATACAGAATATGTGGTTCTCACTTATTTTAATCTGAGAAACCTTAAAACCTGAATGCAGAGCTGACTGACAAAACTTGCAGATCATGAACATTTGCTCAGTGAGAAGGAAAACATGACAGGACCTTTGAGGGAGTTCTACAAGGCTGACCTGACACACAGCATAGGCTATTGGTCCTATCACCCATGGGAAGCAAGTCAGTGCTGCTTGCTCAGCCGAAGACAGTCTGCATTTAGCAGAAAGATGGTCAGCTCCTGCTCTTTCCCATCAAGCTGTTTTCTGAGATCTAGCTCAACATTGTACAATGCAAAGATTATTTTTAAACAAAAATCTATCCTATCTAGCATAACACAGATGTTTTCTTCCAATGGGTATTTCGTTTTCTATAAAAATCTAATAATTATATTACCAGTAATAGCAAATTGACAATTAAGCATATCATATTTCAAACATAAATGATTGTAAACATATCCAAAAAAGTATTTTTTTTAAAAACAATATTTCCATAACTTTAGAAATGATTACAGTTAGGTAACCCTCAGATCCTGACACATTAACAATTAATCACAGGTCTACATATCATTTAACTACTACTTTGTGGGGAAAATCTCTCTGAGATTCATTTTGCAGTTCAAGTTTATGCACAAAAAATTGCATGTTTTAATGGTCAACATCATTTCTGAAGGGAGGTACCAAGGGTTCAGTTAAAGAGGAACCTCAGCCTAAACAAAATACTGTCATTACAGAGAGCCCGAGGTGGGCTCATAAAAAAAAGTAGGGTACCTGATCCACAGGGCTGAGCAGATCAGGTAGCCGCAAAAAACGCCGCTCCCCGCCACTCCTGTGGGCCGCAATGGCCCACTTTCACTTTTTTGACCTATAGGCTACGATGTTGCATGCAGGGAGGTGGTGGAGCGGCAGGGGGTGCAGTCAGCGAGAGAGCAGGGGCAGCTCTGGAAAACCCTGTAGGTAAGCTCATGACAGGCGTTTTAAACAGGGAATTCCTCTCCTCAAGGTTTACCTCAGAGATAGCGACAAATATTGTCGCTAATCTCGAGGGGCTATAGTGCGGCGGTGGGGGGGCAGACAGTGGCATCTTGGGACACAGAGGCATGTCATAAGGCAGAGAACATGCCTCGGTGTCCAATCTGCCCCCCACCATCTGCCCACCTCGGGTTCTCTTTAAGTTACATTAGTTACGTTAATTAAAATAGATAGGTAATATAATCTCTTACCCACCCTGTTTTAAAAGAACTGGCAAATGTTTGTGATTTCATGGGGGCAGACATCTATTTGGTTGAAAGGAGGTGACAAGGAGCATGAGACACAGTTCCAACTGTCCTGTGTCCTGATCACCCCTCCCAGCTGTGCGCACTAGGCAACAAGAACAACATCAGAAATCCCATCATGCTTTTTACAGCGTCAGGGGAAAAATACCCAGGCAGATTTCTTTGATGGGGCAGAGCTTAGTTTCTGTGCAGCTAAAAATGAGGCTTGGGAAAGAAAAACAAAGTTCTGATGCTGTGAAACTGTTAAAAAAACACGAAGCCTTTTCAGTGCTGCTGAGTAGATTTTTAGTCTGGAGGTTCAGTTTAAGGTCCATGCGTATGCCTATTTGCCTATTTATTAGAAAGAGGTGATCTCCAGTTCTGAACTTTCTTAGGACAACAACAAAACAATTAGATGGAAAAATTCAGCTCAGTGGATTAACATTTTACCAAGACGGAACAAGTTGTTGGCAGAGACAAGTGCAAACAAACTCAATTTGACCATATTGTATTCTGTAAAAAAAACAGGATGTATCGACACATAGATTCTGCAGTGGCTGTATTGGCATGGCAGGTGTTCACCTATACATTGCACCTTGACAGCCACCCTCAAGGTAATCTGCAGTCACACTTACCTTCTGAATATGGGTCATGAAAGCATTGAAGAAAAGGGAGGGTTGTTTAATGTTTTATGCCACTTTCATTCCCTCTATAAATGCCAATCACGTAAAAATCAAGGGAAATGGGGGGTTGGGAGGCATGTGTAATAAGTTCACTATAAACATCAGAATATATAAAAATACAAAACCTTTATTAATTATTATCAAATGGGTAAATCATAAAAAGACCCACACATACACCGCCCGCCAGAAAGCTACCACACATCAACCCCCTTACATAGCCACACACCACAACTCCTAGTTAGAACCACCTAATGTGGTTAGGGATCCCATAAAAGGCTTTCAATTTGGCCAGATAGATATGCCAGACAGATGAGAGCTTGCTCAAAGATGATTAGCATAAGTAAAGTTGCAGCAATAGCGTAAGGGCAGCACATGCACCGTGTTAGTTGCAAGCAAAAGGATACGGCAAATGACCCAGACATATAGTTCAGGTCCAAAGGTAGATAAAAGCTTGAGCGAGCATGGCAGATTACAGCAGCAAATCCGCATGTAAATTACACATCAGGACAGTTCACAGGTGTAATAACTGCATATGAAACCGTATACTGTACCCACTCCGGGCGACGGTAATCCGAGAAGGATGCTTGTGCTCAGAGTCCCTCAACCCACCGCCGCAGCTCGCAGCTAGGGGAGGAACAAAAAAGAGTCCAGACAGGTCCAATGATGCTGAGGCGGATTTCCAGGTGTGGTCCCCTGCCAATGCTTGTAGCGGCTGATGCTGGAAGTAGCAGGACCATAAGATGGTTCACAGCAGTCGTAGAGGAATGGCAGAGAGCATCAAGGGATAGGCCTGGCTGAGCGGCATATGCGGTGGCCTGTGTCACGCCAAACGCCCTAACATGTTTCGCCGGCCACTTCCGGCTTTCTCAAATGGAGGCGCGGCTAACCTCATCTCTATGCGCTGCCTAAATACGCGTCACGCCGCCGTCAGAGCGGCAGGCGTACACGTCATCCTCATCCCAGACGAGCCAGAGCCAATCAGACACAGAGGCGGAGCTGAACCAAGGTAAACAGCTCCGGTGTGTGAGGCTGGTCACACACTGATGGCATATAGTGCATGATAATGGATGGCTCAAACTGGGAGGGTACAGGCAGACCATACTCAAACACACACATCTCAATCAATCAGAGTATATCGATTGCTCACTGAACTCAAGCAATACGTATAATGTCAAGAATATTCTCATAAATAGGTGGAGCAGACGCTTGGACAAAAAGGCTTATTAATATACAATTATAGGACATCAATCAAGATGACCAGTATTGGGTGTACTGTCCCATATCAAACAGCGATCTAGAAAAGAAGGGGGGACATCAATTTCATTGAATTAAGCGCGTCGTATGCAACCATGCCACAGGGGGAGGACCCAGACCACAGCCCGATCAGAGCGACCCGCCCACAGACACAGGGTGCACAGAGCTGACCGGGAGGGGCGCAACCGGGGGAGCTGGGACACAGGGAAGGGAGATGAATGAGGGGCCCGCAATACACATGGACCTCGATTAAGTGGGTAAAAATGCTGAGTATCCAATTGAGTCATTTAGACACGGAGGGTCAGTAGCTCTTAATTCGAAAATCCATCGGGACTCTTTTTGGAGAAGTAACTGATCGTAGTTCCCTCCCCTAATCGTTGTATGTATGCGGTCGAGGCCAATAACTCGTAGGCCACGATAATCGCCCCCATGCATCGATTTAAAATGTCTGGCCACAGGCGTGGTCGATGTAATACTTCTAAGATTGGTGAGATGTTCACCAATCCTACTCTTCAAATCCCGTCCCGTTTTGCCAATGTAGAAGGCCCCACATCGGCAAGAAAGGAGGTACACCACAAATAGGGTGTTGCAATTGACAAAATGTTCCAATCGCCAATGATGTCCATTGGGGAGTACAACCTCCCTCCCCACGGATAAAAATCGACATATACCACATCCACCACAGCTGTATGTGCCAGTCCCTCTGCAATGAGGGCGTGTAGATTCAATCCCACGTAAATGGCTCCTGACTGTAAGGTCACGGAAGGAAGGCACCCTCTTAAAGGCAATTTTGGGCTCAGATGGCACCAGAGGGTTAATTTTGGGATCATTTATCAAAATGTACCAATGGCATTCAAAGATACGCATAATCTCTTTATGTTGAGCAGAGTATTTGGTACAAAACCGTATACCCTCATTGTCATCCCTCCGGGACCTACCCCTCAGAATCAAAGCCGTGTGATCAGCCGCACTCGCCCGTTGGTATGCCCTCCTCTATAAATGCCAACTTGCTTGGATATCATGCTGAATGTCTTCCCCTAATGTCTGAAAGCAATGATCAGTGTGTATCAGGTGATCTTGTGATCTGACTACTGTAACTAAGCTAACTCAGAAAGCTAAGCGATAACAACCGCGCAACTGGCATTTTATTCCTAAAAGGAAATTAAGATGGCAGCCTCCTCATTTCATTGAGTACAGGTTTCCATAACAACTCATGGCCATAAATAAGGTATTCCATCTAAGGTTACATTATGCTAATGCACATGCCTAATTTAAATACAGAATAAATGTATTACTACATAGGCTGATAAAATATTTTCCCTAAACAAAACAATATGCAAGCAGATGATAAAGCATCACATTGAAAACAAAACAGTTATGGCTGTACGGCTGTGCATCTCTGGACAGACTAATGAAGGTCTTATCAGTCTAATAAAACAGAATTCACTTCCCAGCACTCCTGTCTTGAGGATGTGTGTATGGCATATAAATGCAGTATAAGGGACTCTTTATTTTATTTTTAGGAAACAATTCTCTTTATCACTTTTTTTCTTGTTTAGCCTGCACAGCAAAATAAAGTGAAAGTGGCTGGGAATTGGTTTTCCTGATATTTCCCATTTCCACACTTCCTGCACCCCTCCCATTGGAACTATAATCTCACTTGCAGAGGCCCTACCCTGCTGTCAGCTCCAGCTGCCTATGCCATGTGAGGGGCTCAGATCAGCCTGGTTATAAGAACAGCTAATCAGCGGGTAACACATATGTGCATCCATGCGGAAAGGCTTCATGTGATAACATCTGAGTCAGCTCAGCTCTTGCTTGGCACAGCCAGCCAACACATTCACATACTAATGTCGACTAACAGATGAAAACCTAGCTCCGTAGGCATTCAGTTATCAAACTGTCAGATGAAGAAATATAAAGAAGGAAGGATAGGAAGAGCTGGCAGATCTAGGGAACAGTGACAGTGTGTACTGTAATGGTTCTAGGCTAGTTGTGGCATCAGAAGGATTTACATACTAAATGGTTTGCAACCCAGATTTAGAAATAACACATTTGGTAGCAGTTTCTCAGGATAAACACAATGATTGCACATTTTCCAAAACAAGAAATTAATAAGAAGCAGCTGGATGATGTAACAAAAGGTGATAAAAAGTCATTTGAAATATCACGTATAATATAATGCCAGATGCTCCCACTGAATCCAGGTGTTGCGTAACCATATGGGTGCTTAATGCCCCAGATGTCTAGTGCTGCCAGACATCCTGTGTAACAGTTATGCGCTGAAACAGTGAATAACCTTGCATGGTGTAAATGTAGAGCTGTGTACATGAGTGAATCTGTTTTATGAGCTGCAAAAGCTTTCATTTACTGCATTGCATGTCAGATCAGTGTTCTACTGCTCAACTGAAAATGATTAACTGTATATTATGGCAAAATCAGTGATCAATATTCTGAATTTTAATATCTGAACTAAAAAAATCACTTCTGTTAAAATGCAACTGCAGGCAAAATGCTTATTTTCAGCATTGAGCACAGTGGAGAAAGGTAGGAATAGCTGTTAAAGGTTTTGATTGCCCTCTGCAATCTGTGTTGTAATTTTTTTCTCTTACTTCCCGTTTCGAGTGACTACTTTGAGTCACTGGGACAGAAAGTGAGGACAAACCTCTCAATAGGGCAGTAATTCTACTCAGGACACTGGGGTATGCTGATTGGTGGTTAGCGGTAGAGATGCTCTTGAATAAGTGGAATGCAGTTTGATTAGAAAGGCAGCTCGGGGAAGGGAGATCTTGTACACATGTTAGCCATTGCAAGAGAGACTTAACAAGGAAGGAGGGACTATACATAGGAGATGGCAAGCTGGTGTACATGGAATAGGGGAATGGTTACACATGGTAGCCTGGAGCTTATGTAAATGGAATGGTCCATTAATGAGGGTCCACTTAGTAGAACAATGGGGAGCCTCAGTGGGAGCTTCAAAGATGATTTTTGCCAGCGCTCCTGTTTTCAATATTACAGTAAGAAGTGGCAGAAAACATTGGGGGTAGAGGTCTTGGGGGGTCTCGGGGGGTCAGAGTGATGGTGCTAAGGGAGCTTGGCATGTAGGGGAAGATTTCAGGTGAGTTGCAGGAATCTTGCACTGTAACAACGGTGAGGGGCAGATGTTGGGAATGTGCCAGGTACCTGACACTGAAGCGGTGGTTAGGGGCAAGTGTGGAGCAAGGTAGCAGTGCTATGATGCTGAATAACAGCTATGGAGCTGAATAACAGTTCCCCAGTACATACCTTGCTCCAGCATCGCTTGGCAGGTAGCAAAATAGCTCAAGTGAATGACAGCCATTGCTCAGGTGAGCAAGGCACTTCTCCTTTCCGTATGCAGGTTGAGTGCATAACCAAGGTGCCAAGCAAAACACATAGTACAAGTAGCAAAGTCCAAGGTTTGGTTAGCACACTAAAGTAAGTTTGACTGAGTATTTTTTCCTAAATGCAAGTCAACACATCATTTGAAAATTGTTTCGGGGCTACCCAGGGTCCGCTTCATCAGAAAGTGCAGATATAAAGATATATATAAATATCTTTACAAACAGTTATCAAACGATGTATCGACTTGCATTAAGAATTAAATACTCCTACAAACTCACTCTGGTGTGTCTTGGACTCTAGTCACTCTTGGACTTTGCAGGTATCAATAAGGGCCTGAACACACTAGAGTGCGTTTGTTCACTTTTCAGCAACACATCAAAGTTACAGATTGAAAAAAGCGGGCAAAAGTGCATTAGTGTGCTCAGGCCCATACAGTATGTGTGTGCTGTGAGATAAATTTACATTGTGCTTACAGCCTATTGTCAAGAAATCCTGCAATATGTCCTTCTTTGCTTCATCATGATGCTTTATAATTTATATATATAATAGAGTAAGTGCATCAACCTTCAAGCAAGAAGAAGAAGTAGCGCCCTGCCCCCAGGGCTGGCCCAAGCAAGAAGAAGGGGCTGGTCCAAGCAAGAAGAAGAAGTAGTGTCATATCAAACCAAGGGCAAAGAGGGATAAGTTGCATATTCAGTAGCAGTGCATTGTGGGTAACCACAAATGTTCACTTATAGCTGAATTATTGCAGATTTGCTTCTGTTTTAAGAAGGAAAATTACACAAAGCTTTGCTTTTTATAGTAGGAGGGCTTTTTGGTCTCTTTTATCCTCCTATACATTCTTAGTAGTTTGGGTCACCCTGAGCTGCTTGGTTAGTCTGTTGTACTGGTCCAAGCCCTATCTCATACAGCCATATCAAATCCTGCTATGCACTGATGAGGACCAAATGTCTGAAATAGGCTGTCACAAGTGGGTTTGATATGACTGTGTAAAACTTAAAGCTATAGGCTTGCTTGCCTTACCAAGGGTGAAAAGGAATAATTTGCATATTTAGTAGCGGTGCATTGTGGGTAATCTCAAATGTTCACTTATAGCTGAATTATTGCAGATTTTCTTCTGTTTTAAGAAGGCAAATTACACCAAGCGTTGATTTTTTTTAGTAGAAGGTCTTTTTGGTCCCTTTTAACCACCTATACATTCCGAGTGGTTTGGGTCACCCTGAGCTGCTTGGTTACTCTGTTGTACTGGTCCAAGCCCTATCTCATGCAGCCATATCAATCCTTGCCATGTACAGATGATGAGGACCAAAATTCTGAAACAGGCTGTCACATGTGGGTTTGATATGGCTTTATAAAATTTAAAGCTATAGGCTTGCTATACACCAGTGGTTTTGGATGCTTGCTTGGCTTACTAAGAGTGAAAAGGAATTATTTGCAAATTTATTAGCAGTGCTTTGTGGGTAACCACAAATGTTCACTTATAGCGGAATTATTGCAGATTTCCTTCTGTTTTAGGAAGGCAAATTACACCAAACTTTGCTTTTTTTAGTAGGAGGTCTTTTTGGTCCCTTTTATCCCCCTATACATTCCGAGTGGTTTGGGTCACCCTGAGCTGCTTTGGTACTCTGTTGTACTGGTCCAAGCCCTATCTCATACAGCCATATCAATCCCTGCCATGTACTGATGAGGACCAAAAGTCTGAAATAGGCGTCTACATGTGGGTTTGATATGACTGTGTAAAATTTAAAGCTATATGCTTGCTATACACCAGCGGCTCTAGATGCTTGCTTGGTTTACCAACGGGGAAAAGGGGTAATTTGCATATTTAGTAGCAGTGCATTGTGAGAACCACAAATGTTCACTTTTAGCTGAATTATTGCGGATTTCCTTCTGTTTTAAAAAGGCAAATTACACCAATACAGTGTGCAGCATTGCAGGAAGTGACAACAATGGAACGCACGATGGAACACTGAAGAGGTGAGTCATCCCTGACCACTGCCTCTTACTAATAGTGGCGGCTGCTACTGTGCTTAAGCAGGAGGGGGAGTGCACATGGGGGACCCAGGTGAGGGGGGATGGGGGTTCCTGCTGAGCTTAAGCTGGAGGTAGAGCACACATGTTGGACCCAGTTGAGGGGGGGTCCAACCCTCCTCCCCGCCACTGTGCCCAATACCCCCTTCCTGCCCTCTACCCTCTTATGCGGCGTATGCTATGCCGCGGGTCGGCTAGTATAGCAATAACGCTTAAAGTAGAGGCAAAACAGTGATTGTTTGGGGAAAATAGATAGAGGAACAGAACTGTTAAGAAGTCAGAGAGCAGATGAGTGGGACATGAGAGCACCAGGAAGGAGCATAGAAATGAGATCTGTGTGTAGGAGCTAGGGGACAGAGGTGGACACCATATGGTTTGGATTTGATATATTTTTTTATGCAATAACACAGATTCCGCTGAGGTGATCACACTGCTTTCTCTCAGCTGCGTCCAAGCATTTGGAGTTGGCAGCATTCCCTGCCTTAGTAATGAGGCCCTTCTTTGTCGAAATTCCATTCCCTGAGCTGATGTAGCCTTCCACTCCCATCCAATCCCATAATCTTGCTTTAATAGGAATGATTTAACCTGATGATTGCTGGAACAGTAAAAACCTTACTGACTGCCAACTAGTTAGAAAACGTAGCATATATTCCCCCCAAATATCCAATCGAGGCATCAGAGCTCCTCTGCTTCCTGTGGTAATTGGGGTCATGAGTTATTTAATCTTTGCCCAAGAAATCTGAACTGTTCAGCTTGGCTTTTCCTGCTACATCCATTACTGCGATCCAAATGATCTATAGTATGTATTCTCCAGATCGCTTTCTCCCAATCTATAAAGATACATTTAATGCTACTACAACAGTCTGGCAGACCTGCAGAAATCATGAAAACTGATGTCCAAATATCCAGGATCAAAAAGCATTGACGTATTTATCACTGTAACTATGGAAGGGAGGGAGTGCTGCTATTCTGTCCTCTGCCTTAGCTCTTAAGAATTTTTTTTCCTTCAGCCCTCTGACAAGACTCCTTTTCACCATTCTGCTAGTATTAACTGAGAAAAGAAGGGGCAAAAATTGTTGAAACATTCAGTATATATTTATTTGTAATGGTGCCCTCAGTTAGGATGCGAGGAAGAAAAATTACATGATTCTAAAATGATTAAGTCAAGCTTTACTAGTTTACACATCCACGGCATTTGCTCTAAGTATACTGTACAAGCTCAGACTGCCAAGGACACAATTTAAATGGATGACCTCCTGTCTCCAAGTGGCACAAAAAGTGGAACTTTCCACAGAATAAAATGTGGCCAGTTTTTCTTTCATGTAGCAGAATTGTGGCCCTGTACTCCTCTAGATAACCACATTGCATTTGTGTGGTGGCGTCACAGTGTGGGCTGTCAATGGAACAGTGCCACAGAGAAACCAAGCCTGGATCCCCTCTTTTTGAGTTCAGATTTGTTCAGCTTCCTGTGGCTTTGCCTTGTTAGAAGCTCATCCTGTTTATAACAGTATACTTGTAAATGTGTTATATATGGGTTGTAGCACCAAAAATATTTTTTTGTGTATTTTCCAACAGCTTTAATTAAGTACTGTAAGCAGAAGCTTAGCTATCATCAACTTCATTGTCATATACTTTTAATTGCCATCACTGTATTGCTGCCTATGTCAGCTCTTTGTACTTCTTCCCACTACTGCTATATATCAGTAAAGTTTGAGGCTAGGGTCACACTTAGCAGAATCATAGGAGTTTTCCCTATAGAACACATTGAAAAACTCATGCGATTCTACTAAGTGTGACCCTGGCCTGAAGAGATGGGAGCCTGAAGAAGGCTCACTGTACTTATAGCTTATTCTTTGAATCTTTAAAGTTAGCTGGTAAATAGTATCATACTAATCTTCAACCCCTTCAACCTCTCAGGTTTTACTCCTTACTAGATAACCGTAACAGGCACTGTGCCTGTATGTATACCGAAGACTTCCCCACCTCTGCAAGGGCAGGACTCTCTCACCCTTATGTGTCTTGGATTTTGTTGTTGTTCATTTCATAGCTTGCACTCTGTTATATCATTTTATTCATCATACTACGTCAGTCACTGTAACCACCAGTTCTGTATTTTGTACCAGTGTCCATATTTGATGTATATCACTGACTGCATCATTATGTACCTCTTGTTTGTTTTCCTACTTTGTACAGTACAACGGAATATGTTGGTGCTTTATAAATTAATAATAATAATCTTAAAAGCAATATGTTTTAAATCAGCATGATACGATCATCCTGATGAACTGATCGCTAACACAGTACAACACTACTGTTTCTACTATACTAATCTTAAAGTTAGCCAGTAAATGGTATCATCCCAATTCAAAACTTTTTGCATTATATGCTATTCTAGTAGCAGTTTCTTATAAAGCCATTTGTCTTCCCCAGTGTTGCATCTCCTATATACAATACATTAATATTTGATACATTTCTGTCTGCATGGACCTAACTTATCTGGATGTTTGCATGCTAGTTGGTAGCTATACCTATAATAGCAATACGGAAAGCAGGTTTGCTCAGAACACCACCATTTCCATAATATAAGGCAATGCTGAATTTCTTATTTATGAGTCAACAAAGTACAGGAAGGAAACGCTGAGGGAAAAGGAACATTTGTCAGAGAAGGATGTGTCCCAAAGTGGCTGAAGACAACAGATGTATTGAGTTTTTAGTAAAAGTTGATAGAAATTAATACTGCAGGGGAACAGAAACATTTTGCATCAGTCAAAATCTCACCATATAAAAGATGACTAAGGTGGCCTGAGGTTTCCAGTGTATAGGAAAATGAGCAGACTAGTGCAAGTTTTATTACTCATTTCTGTTGTCTGGAGCAATGTACAGGATGAATAATAAAGGTAGCATGTTGCAGAAATGAGATATCCAAGACATATTCATTCCCACTCCAGGGTATTACTGCAGTGCCTGGACATGATATACAGGCACACAATATTTTATGTCCGACTTTAAAGAATGGATTTTTTTGAGGGGTAATCTAACACATGACATGTTCCAGCCATACACATATACAAGAGTTAATATATAGTTTAGTTCTGTAGACTCATAATTACTGAAGTAAATAGTCCAAGTCTACTTTTACTTGCTTCTCTTTGTTTGGTATTCCTTTAATCATAATTTGTTTGCACGTAGAACAAGTAACGATGACTTTTGGCTCAATAATGGGACTAAACTTTTTTAATCTGGATCACTATAATCACATACTGTGCCAAAAATAGCAGACCGTGGAAGGGTGACAGCATAACACATTATCACCTTCCAGAAGAAATCTGTGAAAGAATTCTAATGTAGAGTAGTTTGCAAAATGATTTTTGAGAGAACTAAAGCACTCATCACCCCTTCTACATCTACTTTACTAGCCCCAGACTGCACAAAGTTCCTTCATAGTGTTTAACCTCCTTGGCGGTATGAAAAATACCGCCAGGAGGGAGCGCAGCAGTTTTTTTAAAAAAAAAATTTTTTTTAATCATGTAGCGAGCCGAGGGCTCGCTACATGATAGCCGCTGCTGAGCGGCATCCCCCCGCCCGCTTCGATCGCCTTCGGCGATCTCCGATCAGGAAATCCCGTTCATAGAACGGGATTTCCTGGAGGGCTTCCCCCGTCGCCATGGCGACGGGGCGGGATGACGTCACCGACGTCACTGACGTCGGGACGTCATTGGGAGTCCCGGGCCACCCCTCGGCGCTGCCTGGCACTGATTGGCCAGGCAGCGCTGGGGTCTGGGGGGGGGGGGGCCGCGCGCCGCAGCAAATAGCGGCGATCGGGCGGGGGCCGGCGGCGATCAGAGTGCTGGCGCAGCTAGCAAAGTGCTAGCTGCGTCCAGCAAAAAAAAAATTATGAAAATCGGCCCAGCAGGGCCTGAGCGGCACCCTCCGGCGGCTTACCCCGTGTCACACACGGGGTTACCGCCAGGGAGGTTAATGATAAAGAAAGATCCCATGTTGTGTTATATTAGTGATTTGTACAATGTCAGCATCCATGGTAGTGATTTCAAATAAATGGTATACAATACAACAACAAAAAACCTGCAGGGAGAGCAAGGCAATAAAGAAAAAAACAAACAAACTGAAACTCGTGTGAGAAGGCTCTCACAAAAAAATAAAAAAAACAGTTTAAAACTAAAAGGCTAGAAACTACTTGCCTTAATAATTGACTGAAAGACAAGGCAGTTGTGCCTGATATTTTTACTAAGAATTCTACACACAACATCCCATTACAACGTGAAACATTTTTACTTGAGTTTTTGGCTATTTTATTAAAAAAAAAAGAAAAAAAATCAACTCTCATGTACATAAGTATTCACAGCCTTTGCTCAATACTTTGTCAATATATCTTAGGCAAATTGGCAGCAATTACAGCCTCAAGTCTTTTTGAAAATGATGCTACAAGCTTGGCACACCTATCGTAGCTACAGTAGTTTCACCCATTTTTCTTTGCAATACCTTTCAAGCTCCATCAGGTTGGACAGCCATTTTAAGATCTCTCCAGAGATGTGCAATCGGATTCAAGTCTCAATTCTGGCTGGGCCTATCAAAGACTTCACAGAGTTGTCCTGAAGCCACTCCTTTGACATCTTGGCTGTGCACTTAGGGTCATTTTCGTGCCTAAAGATGAACCATTGCCCCAGTATGAGTTCTTGAGCGCTCTGGAGCAGGTTTTTCATCCTGGATGTCTCTGTACATTGCTGCAGTCATCTTTCCCATTATCCTGACTAGTCACCCAGGTCCTGCCCCTGAAATACATCCCCATAGCATGATGCTGCCACCACCATGCTTCACTGTGGGGATAGTATTGGCCTGGTGAAGAGCGGTGCCTGGTTTGCTCCAAACTTGATGCCTGGCATTCACACCAAAGAGTTCAATCTTTGTCTCACCAGGCTAGAGAAATGTGTTTCTCATGGTTTGAGAGTCCAATAATATTTCTGCGCATGCGCAATGATCCATATAGATGCAGTTACCGCACGCGTAGTTGACGTCGCAATACATACATCAATTACGCGTAGCGGGCGAAGCTTCGCATAGCGGTGCTATGACTACGCGGAAATAAGTACGTGTAGTTCTTAAACTTCGCCTGTGAACTACGATGCGTAGTTGCGTACTACGACGCGTAGATTCGCGCTGGCGTAGTTTACGAGCAACCCTGCTTCCATCTGGCTACTCAACCATACAGGCCTGGTTGGTGGATTGCTGCAGAGATGGTTGTCCTACTGGAAGGTTCTCCTCTCTCCACAGTGGACCTCTGGAGCTCTGACAGAGTGACCATTGGGCTTTTGGTCAACTGACTAAGGCTCGGTTCACATTGAGTTAATTTAGCTTATGTTCCGCTCCGATTAACGGAACACAGCAGCGGCAGCAATGCTTTCCCGAAGGGGAAAGTTCACATTGCTCCGTTCTGCTCCATTCCGTTCCCTGCATTCCACTCATTGGAGAGGATGTTCCCGACATGTTGGGACCTTGCGCTCCCACTCCGCTAATGGAACGGAACGGCAGCGCAGGAGCGGATGCGCTCCAATGTGAATCGAGCCTAATGTCCTTTTACTCCGATCGCTAAGTTTAGATGGCTGGCCAGCTCTAGGAAGAGTCCAGGTGGTTTGAACTTCCTCCACTTATGGATAATGGAGGCCACTGTACTCATTGGGACCTTCAAAGCAGCAGAACATTTTCTGTAACTTTCCAAGATTGGCCTCACGACAGTCCTGTCTTGGAGGTCTACAGACAATTCCTTTGACTTCATGCTTGGTTTGTGCTCTGAGATGAACTGTCAACTGTAGGACCTTATATAAACAAGTGTGTGCCTTTTCAAATCATGTCCAGCCAACTGAATTTACCACAGGTGGATTCCAATTCAGCTGCAGAAACATCTCAAGGATGATCAGGGCACTGTTATGCTATTCAGGGCTCCTCATTATGCTAAGTGTTTATTTAGGTACTCAAAGTATAAGTCATCTCTTTCTTAATAGAACAGAACTAACAATTGTGCATAATAATTGCATTAATCAGTATGTGCTAAGAATACCTCTGTGGTGTCCCCTCTTCAGATATCAACTCTGTCAAGCGGTCAGAGGGTCTTTTATGAACGAGGGACATGTTCTCCCTGAAGTTTAAAATCTCTCTTAGCTAACATTATGAGCTGAAATGTCTAATAATATGCTAGAAAAGAGAGGAATAAGGGTGAAAACCTGAAAGTGTGCTTTAAATACGGGCCTAAACCGACGCACATAAGACAGAAAAAATAAATTAGTTAGAATCAGTTCACACAAATCAAATCTTAACCTTTGATTGAAGAAAATCTTGCATGTTTGTTCCAATGGAGTCCTGTTATTTTTCATTTTTTGCTATCAAAGGTAAACAGTTGATTACTATGATATGGTACTGTCTGTCCCTGTTGTTGCCCTTAACCACTTAAGGACCGCAGTCTTTTCACCCCTTAAGGACCAGAGCCTTTTTTCCATTCAGACCACTGCAGCTTTAATGGTTTATTGCTCAGTCATACAAGCTACCATCTAAATGAATTTTACCTCCTTTTCTTGTCTCTAATACAGCTTTCTTTTGGTGCTATTTGATTGCTGCAGAGATTTTTACTTTTTATTATATTCATCAAAAAAGACATGAATTTTGGCAAAAAAATGGTTTTTTTAACTTTCTGTGCTGACATTTTTCAATTAAAGTAAAATTTCTGTATACATGCAGCGCGAAAAATGTGGACAAACATGTTTTTGATTAAAAAAAACCCATTCAGTGTATATTTATTGGTTTGGGTAAAAGTTATAGCGTTTACAAACTATGGTGCAAAAATTGAATTTTCCCATTTTGAAGCATCTCTCTCATTTCTGAGCACCTGTCAGGTTTCATGAGGTGCTAGAATTCCAGGATAGTATAAATACCCCCCAAATGACCCCATTTTGGAAAGAAGACACCCCAAAGTATTCACTAAGAGGCATGGTGAGTTCATAGAAGATTTTATCTTTTGTCACAAGTTAGCGGAAAATGACACTTTGTGACAAAAAAAATAAATTAAAAAAAGTTTCCATTTCTGCTAACTGGTGACAAAAAAAATGAAATCTGCCACGGACGCACCATGCCCCTCTCTGAATACCTTGAAGTGTCTAGTTTCCAAAATGGGGTCATTTGTGGGGTGTGTTTACTGTCCTGGCATTTTGGGGGGTGCTAAATTGTAAGCACCCCTGTAAAGCCTAAAGGTGCTCATAGGACTTTGGGCCCCTTAGCGCACCTAGGCTGCAAAAGAAATGTCACACATGTGGTATCGCCTTACTCAGGAGAAATAGTATAATGTGTTTTGGGGTGTATTTTTACACATACCCATGATGGGTGGGAGAAATATCTCTGTAAATGAGATTACTTTTGATTTTTTTACACACAATTGTCCATTTACAGAGATATTTCTCCCACCCAGCATGGGTATGTGTAAAAATACACCCCAAAACACATTATACTACTTCTCCTGAGTACGGCGATACCACATGTGTGACACTTTTTTGCACCCTAACTGCGCTAAGGGGCCCAAAGTCCTACGAGTACCTTTAGGATTTTCACAGGTCATTTTAAGGCATTTATTTTCTAGACTACTCCTCACGGTTTAGGGCCCCTAAAATGCCAGGACAGTATAGGAACCCTACAAGTGAACCCATTTTAGAAAGAAGACACCCCAAGGTATTCCGTTAGTAGTATGGGGAGTTCATAGAAGATTTCATTTTTTTTTCACAAGTTAGCGGAAATTGATTTTTATTGTTTTTTTCACAAAGTGTCATTTTCCACTAACTTGTGACAAAAAATAAAATCTTCTATGAATTCCCCATACACCTAATTGAATACCTTGGGGTGTCTTCTTTCTAAAATGGGGTCACTTGTGGGGTTCCTATAATGCCCTGGCATTTTAGGGGCCCTAAACCGTGAGGAGTAGTCTAGAAACCAAATGCCTCAAAATGACCTGTGAAATTCTAAAGGTACTCATAGGACGTTGGGCCTCTTAGCGCACCTAGGTTGCAAAAAAGTGTCACACATGTGGTATCGCCGTACTCAGGAGAAGTAGTATAATGTGTTTTGGGGTGTATTTTTACACATACCCATGCTGGGTGGGAGAAATATCTCTGTAAATTAAAATGTTTTGATTTTTTTTTACACACAATTGTCCCTTTACAGAGATATTTCTCCCACCCAGCATGGGTATGTGTAAAAATACACCCCAAAACACATTATACTACTTCTCCTGAGTACGGCGATATCACATGTGTGACACTTTTTTGCAGCCTAGGTGCGCTAAGGGGCCCAACATCCTATTCACAGGTCATTTTGAGGCATTTGGTTTCTAGACTACTCCTTACGGTTTAGGGCCCCTAAAATGCCAGGGCAGTATAGAAACCCCACAAGTGACCCCATTTTAGAAAGAAGACACCCCAAGGTATTCCGTTAGGTGTATGGTGAGTTCATAGAAGATTTTATTTTTTGTCACAAGTTAGTGGAAATTGACACTTTGTGAAAAAAAACAATACAAATCAATTTCCGCTAACTTTTGACAAAAAATAAAATCTTCTATGAACTCGTCATACACCTAAAGGAATACCTTGGGGTGTCTTCTTTCTAAAATGGGGTCACTTGTGGGGTTCCTATACTGCCCTGGCATTTTAGGGGCCCAAAACCACGAGGAGTAGTCTGGAAACCTAATGCCTCAAAATGACTGTTCAGGGGTATAAGCATCTGCAAATTTTGATGACAGGTGGTCTATGAGGGGCCGAATTTTGTGGAACCGGTCATAAGCAGGGTGGCTTCTTAGATGACAGGTTGTATTGGCACTGAAGTGCAGGAATGTTCTCAAATCGTGACCTGGACATGGCAATTAAGTCGTACCAGCAGTGATCAGAAAAAAAATTTCTGTCACTGCGGTGGGGCGGGTGAGGGTTTGGCCGGGTGATCAGAAGCCCGCAGGGGGCATATTAGGGCCTGATCTGATGGGTAGCAGTGACAGGGGGTGACGGGGTGGTTGATAGGTGATCAGTAGGTGATTACAGAGGAGAATATATGCAAGCAATGCACTGGCGAGTTGATCAGAGGGGGTCTGGGGGGGTAATTGAGGGTGTGGGCGGGTGATTGGGTGCCCGCAAGGGGCAGATTAGTGTCTGATCTGATGGGTAGCAGTGACAGTTGGTGACGGGGTGATTGATGGGTGATCAGTGGATGATTAGAGGGGAGAACAGATGTAAACAATGCACTTTCGGAGGTGATCTGAGGGTGGGTCTGCACGCAATCTGAGGGTGTGGGTAGGTGATCAGGTGCCCACAAAAGGCAGGTTAGGGTCTGATCTGATGGGTGGCAGTGACAGGTGGTGACAGGGGGTGATTGATGGGTGATTGACAGGTGATCAGTGGGTGATTATAGGGAAGAATAGATGTATACAGTACACAGGGGGGAGGGTCTAGGGAGGATCTGAGGGTGTGTGTGTGTGGGGGGGGGGTGTTCAGGAGCCCCCAGGGGGCAGTTTAGAACCTAATCTAAAAAATAGTGTTGAGATAGTGACAGGGAGTGATTAATGGGTGATTAGGGGGGTGATTGGGTGCAAACAGGTGTCTGAGGGGTGGGCAGTGGGGGTCTGATGGGTGCAGTGGGTGATCAGGGGGCAGGATCAGTGTGCTTGGGTACTTACTAGGAGGGCTGCAACCTGCCCTGGTGGTCCCTCAATCACTGGGGCCACCAGGGCAGGAGGCAGCCTGTATAATACGCTTTGTATACATTACAAAGCGTATTATCCGCTTTACATGCGGCAGATCGGGGGTTAACAACCCGCCGCCGCTGCTAATTGGCTGGAGGGTTGACGTCGCAGGTGGGCACATCCAGCGTGCGATCCCCGGCCAGCTAGTCCGCAACGAGCCGCCGCCGATCGGCGTATTGCGGTCGTTGCGGGCTCCACTTTGCCGCCGCCCCTAGGTAGTTGCGGTCGGGCAAGTGGTTAAAATCACAATCCAGTAAAATATATATAGATCTATATATATATATATATATATATATATATATATATATATATATATAGATCTATATATATATATATGTATATATATATATATAGATCTATATATATATATAGATCTATATATATATATAGATCTATATATATATATATATATATATATATATATATATAGATCTATATATATATATATATATATATATATATATATATATATATATATATATATATATATATATATATATATAGATCTATATATATATATATATATATATAGATCTATATATATATATATAGATCTATATATATAGATCTATATATAGATATATATATATCTATATATAGGTGGTTGGGAGGGGGTCAAGGGATACATGGGGGGAGATCTGGATTTTTTTACACTAAAATCGCACAGCCTGTCACGGCTGCAGGCTGTGCGTCTCTCCCTGTCACACAAGATCCACAGTGACAGGGAGAGGGAGGCGGAGAGGGAGGCGGAACGGCAACTATGTTGCCTTTCGGAGGGTGATCGCTGTGATTGGCTCACAGCGATCACACGGCAGGGAGCCAATCAGTGACGGCTCCTGCCGATACCCGGAAGCCTTAGCTGTCATAAGACAGCTAAGTGCAGCCGGTTCGGTGCGCGCGATCGCGGCGGGGGAGCGGCGGCGCCGGTGATAGAGATCTACGCCCTGCCAGCCAGGAACCCATCAAAACAGGGCGTAGATCTCTATCACCTCGGTCCTTAAGTGGTTAATAGGAAGACATTGCAGGGTTTGAACCGACTTTAAAGGGAACCTTAATTGAGAGGGATATGGATGTTTCCTTTTAAACAATACCAGTTGCCTGGCAGTCGTGCTGATCTCTTTGGCTGTAGTAGTGGCTGAATCACACACCTGAAACAAGCATGCAGCTAATCCAGTCTGACTTCAGTCAGAGCACCTGATCTGCATGCTTGTTCAGGGGCTGTGGCTAAATGTATTAGAAACAAAGGATCAACAGGAGAGTCAGGCAACTGGTATTATTTTAAAAGGAAAAATACACATCCTTTTCAGTTTAAGTTCCCTTTAATACTGTCACTAAGCAAATACATTGTAATACATTTCTGCATTTACTTAATAAACACAAGTAGAGATGGCATGAACCAGTGATTTTCGGTTCGCAAACCGCAAACACGAACTCACGGAAAAAGTTTGCGAACCCGCGAACTTTGCGAAACGCAATAGACTTCAATGGGCAGGCGAACTTGAAAAACTAAAAACACTGTTTCTGGCCACAGAAGTGATAGAAAAGATTCAAGGGGTCTAACACCTGGAGGGGGGCATGTCGGAGTGGGATACACGCCAAAAGTCCCGAGGAAAATTCCGAATTTGACACACAGCAGGGTTATAATCCCTGAAAAGCAAAATCACATTGCATTCCTAAATTGGAGGCCTAAAGTGCTTGAAAATATCTTGCGTGTGTATACATGGATCAGGTAGTGTAAGTAGTGTACTGCTTCACACTGACAGACCAAACTCACTGTGTAACGCACCACAAACAGATGGCCGTGCTGATGCGCAGGTTGGCGAGAGTGCAGGTGATGGCAGCTTTCCAGCCCAGGTCGGGCTGAGGTAGCTCAATGACAGAACAACAGTGACTGTCCAGCTGATTGAATTTGGTCTGTGAACAATGAAGTAACGACCTTATTTTCTTGGGTGTGCCCCCCAACACACTCATATAGGTAATTGCTTCATTGTGATACACAAGCCCCTTCACCATGGCAAGGTAACAATCATGAAGGGGAATTGGCACATGTACATGCCTTTTGTTTTGTTGTTGCAGCTGCAGTGCAGCCAGAAAAATTAGACAGGCATGTACATGCACCAGAAAAATTATTATTCTTTTTGTTAGCAGCCTTAAAAATTCAGGAATCCACCTGGAGTCCTGGACCCTGTTGGTAGCATTGGAGAAGGCAGTCAAGCGGCCTGCAGGCAGAGATGCTGTGTGGGGACTGACTTAGTCTTCGGGCAGGCAGTAGCCCTCCGGGATCCATGCCTCATTCACTTTGATAAAGGTGAGGTACTGAACACTTTTTTGACCTAGGTGACTTCTCTTCTGACTGACAATGCCTCCAGCTGCACTGAAAGTCCTTTCTGACAGGACGCTTGAGGCAGGGCAAGTCAGAAGTTGGATGGCAAATTGCGACAGCTCAGGCGACAGGTCAAGCCTGCGCACCCAGTAGTCCAGCGGTCCGGAGTGGGAGCCTGAGAAATGGCTACCACCACACTGTGGTCAAATGGACCCTTGACCCAACGCTGTGTGCCAGAGATGACACCACTTGCCTTTCAACATCTTGTTTGGGTATCGCCTTTTTAGAAAAATAATTGCTGCCTAGTATCTTCCACTGCGGTATCCAAATCACCGCAAATTTTTGGAAGGCCTCAGAGTCCACCAGCTGGTATGGTAACAGTTCCACCAAGCCAGCTGTCAGATGCCGGGCAAGGAGGTGACTGGCAGACATTGGCTTCTTCCACTCAAATATTTCCTTAATGGACACCTGGCTGCTGTGGGCAGAGGAGCAGGAACCGCTGGTATAATATAGTGTGCAGTCACACAGATGCAGTGAAAGGTATGCACTTACTGGTGTATAAAACAGTGTGCAGTCCCACAGATGCAGTGAAAGGTATGGGAATCAGGGTTCAATTCCTTTCCAGAATGGGAGCCTGAGAAACGGCTACCACCACACATCCAAGGAAGGCAGCAGGCACAGTAAGCAAGTCCCGACTCAGAGAGGTAGTGACGAAAAATAACAATACAGGAGGACTCTTTTGAGGCCCTGCTGTATAATGATGAGACAAATACACTTGAAATCCTTTAACGAGAATCTGTTATGGAGGGCAAGTCTGAAAGGTATACACTGACAACCAGGTATAATACAATGTGCAGTCACAGATGCAGTGAAAGGTATGCACTGACTGGACTAATACAGTGTGCAGTCACATCAGATGAAGTGAAAGGTATGAACTGACTGCTGTTATAATACAATGTGAAGTCACACAGGTGCAGTGAAAGGTATGCACTGACTGCTGCTATAATACAATTTGCAGTCACACAGGTGTAGTGAAAAGGTATGCAGTGACTGCTGCTATAATACAATGTGCAGTCACACAGGTGCAGTGAAAAGGTATGCAGTGACTGCTGCTATAATACAATGTGCAGTCACACAGGTGCAGTGAAATGTATGCACTGACTGCTGCTATAATACAATGTGCAGTCATACAGGTGCAGTGGAAAGGTATGCAGTAACTGCTGCTTTAATACAATGTGCAGTCACACAGGTGCAGTGAAAAGGTATGCAGTGACTTCTGGTGGTATGATACAATGTGCACTTACACAGATGCAGAGAAAAGGTATGCAGTGACTGCTGTTATAATACAATGTGCAGTCACACAGGTGCAGTGAAAAGGTATGCAGTGACTGCTGCTATAATACAATGTGCAGTCATACAGGTGCAGTGGAAAGGTATGCAGTAACTGCTGGTGGTATGATAAAATATGCAGTCGCACAGGTGCAGTGAAAAGGTGTGCTGAATGTGCTGGGCCTGGCACAGTATAGCAATTAGTAAGTGCCAGCTGCGACAGACAGGGCTGTGTATGCAGTGTCAGTGGGCCACACACACACACACACACACACACACACACACAAAAAAACATCATAAGAACATTAGCTTTCAAAATAGCTGTTTTGGTGGTGCTTTTCAGCAACAAATATCAGCAAAGAGCAAGCTAACAAGACCTAAGGCCTGGAACCCACTACAAATCGCAAATCGCTAGCACAATCACTAGCATTTTTAATAAGCGATTTGTAAGCGATTTAGGATCGATTTTAAAAAGTGTAAGCTTTTGCCAGTGATTGTGTAGCGATTTGCGGTTAGTGATTTTAATTCTGATTGATCCTTTCAATGTATCATAGTTTTATTTACAGTTTGTAATCGCACTAAAATCACTATGTGTAGCGATTCATGAGCAATTTGCCAGCGCTTCAGTACATTACATTGAAGCGCAAACGCTTTCAAAATGCTCCATGTCCTGCGATTGCGATTTTGCTAATCGCAATCGCTACTGTGGAATTTGTTACATTTATTTACATTGGCAGAGCGGTTAGGGAAAGCTCTAGCGATTCAAAGTGCTCCCTAAACGCTCAAAAAATCGCTCTAGTGGCTTCCAGCCCTCACTAAGCTTTCCCTATCTCTGCAGCAACCTCTCCCTTCTCTCACTGAAACAGCAGCACACAGAGTGAGAACATAACTGACGCTGCTGCCTTTTATAAGGGGGAAGGGGCTCCAGGAGGGAGTGCAGCCTGATTGGCTGCCATGTGTCTGCTGACTGTGATGCAGAGGATCAAAGTTTATCCCAATTATGTGGTATAGGGGGCGGGTCTAACTCTCTAAAAGTTCACGTTCACCGGCGAACCGTTCACATACAAGTAGACTATCATGATAGAGATGAAACGGTCTTATTTTCTTTACTTTTCACCATACTTATTTGTGCCAGTTTCTTACAGAAGAATTTGTGAGCATTTCTGGTGCGTAGGACGAAGTACGGAGCTGTGAATATTTATAGACAGAAATTCAGACAAGGAGAATGTACGAAGCAGAAATCAGACAAGTTTTGGCATTAGATAAAGAAATTCTATATGAAAAACTATACCCAGGGAGATGAGTGAAACCATTTCATATGAGAGCTCCAGTCTCCAGTACTGTGGGATAGTTGATGGATGTCTCTACACAGTTAGACAGTCTTACTCACTGAGCATGTGCACACTTGGCAATTACAAATGTAAATTTCATCTGGGAAATCTGCTGGAAGAGGCTTGAAAGCTCCTATAGTAAATGGCTCTTGTACACTAATCTAAAATATGGTTTCCTGTTATTGTACTTTATAGAAACAGAATTGTGAAATGCATGACCCTTCCAGGAGAAGATGGACAGTACTTGGTGACTGTAATGCTAGGTACACACCATACACTTTTCTGTTCGATTTTCTCTTAGATTGACCTGCAACATAGCTTTTTTCCATGTTGTAGGTAAATCTAACAGAAGAATCTAACAGAAAATTGTATGGTGTGTACCTAGCATTAGTCTTTCTGTCATTATTTTCAATTTTTATAACGAGATCTGTTTAGGCTTTTCTGCAACTAAAGGTTTCCATACATGCATCAATGCCCCAATGCAGCAAACCCATCGATCACACTCTAAAAAGAATCTGATTGATTGTGTTTGATTCCTTCCAAGCACAACACATACAGTAGTTTCTCAATTGATTTCAGCAGGAAATGTTCAAAGCAGTGCAACACTATGGCCCATCGATCAACCACCATTCCCGTACCGCCCGGATTGATGTAAATATTCTGATTTTAGGCAAACATTTATTGAAATTTGACCTGACATGATGGTGCAATCGATTTTTCTGGAAGATTTGATGAAAGTGATCAAATCTGCTCAGAATCAAACTAATAAATCGATGTGGGTATGGCCAGCAGCATTACAGTGTATGAACATCCATCCACTATCAACGTGATCCAGATGAAAACACTCATTATTTTTTCTAATGATGTCACTTTTTCCCCCCTTTTTTTTTGTTACACGTCTTATTTTACTAACTATTTACATTGTAAATACATTTTTTTTATTTATTTTAATTTTACATTTTTGGCCACAACATGGCGATATACACTACTCTAGTTACTTACCACAAGGTTTTTGATTGCTTTTTCAGTTTTATGAAGGAACAGGGCTTCCTGATTGGAGTCATGTTCAGTCGTTTCCAGGTACTTTAGTTGGCTTAGGGAACACAAGTTCCTATTCCCCAATTTTCAATGTTTAAGTCCTGCCATGAACGAGTGACAGGCGCGCACGCACTCCTGCACTGCTAGACAGGACCGTATATATTCTGATTGTTTTAAAATGACTCAAAATGGATGCAAATAAACATCCAGTTTAAGTTAAGAGGTTTACATTAGAAATTATTTTAACAGTTTATTCACGGAATTTCTACTAAAACTTGTAGAACTAAATTCAGGTCCCAAGGTGGAACAGTAGATCTAACTCTTGGTTTGATCTTATATAGCAGAAAAGGTGGTCACTGTGGGCATATCATGGTCACCTGTATGACAAGGAGAGACCAGGAGCCAAATGGTGCATTTTTATGGGGTATTAGATATGACCAGTATATTGTAGTATAAGATTATTTATACTCACTAAGGAGGGTTGTAGTCCCTGCAACCACTGTATATCGCCAACGGGCACAGCAAGAAGGTCCGCACCAATCCAGGATTCCAAACAGTAGCTGTGATGATCCGCTCAGCTGGCTGCACAGGCAGACAGCTGTTTGTCCATTCCTCTAGTCTGTGGGCTGCAGGTCTCTGGAACAGAGACCTGTCTTTCCATTGCAAGTTTCTGGTCTGTTCTCTTGCTGGGGAATTTGCATACATTCGTTATGCAAATCCCCTACCTGCCTTCTTTGATGACTGGCACTATAAGAGCTTTATGGTTCCCAGAATGCTTTGCTGGACATTTCCTTTCCATGGTCTGTTCCTGATGGACACTGCTGGAGTGTCAGCCATTGCTATCTAGTATAGTTAATTCCTGGGGGTTGCTTTAGGCTCCCCTTCTAGCCCAGTCAGGTTGTATTATCTGTATTGCCTGTTCTGTCTTGTCTTGCCTGTTGCCATTGTCCTGCCCCAATGGTGGTCGACAGGAAATGGTTCTGATCTCTGTTCTTGGAGTATAGCTGGTGCAGTGGTTGCTACCAGCTATCTCTTCTGTTCTGTCTCCTGGGATCGCGCTAGCTACTTTTCGCTAGCGCTGGGGATCCTTCTGTTCTGTCTTCTGGGATCGCGCTAGCTACTTTTCGCTAGTGCTTTGGATCCTATCTCTCGTTTGTCCCTGTTTTCGTGTGTCTGTCTTGTCCGCTACGCTTGCTGCAGGCTCGGTGAGGTAACCGTTAAGCAAGCGCTCGCGTCCTCTGTTTCATGTTTGTCTGTTAATGGTTAGTTAGGCGTGCTTGTCTCTATTGTGCTTATCACGTGGAGATCGAGCATAACCGCGTGCACTGTTGCGAATGAGTGCGGTGTTCACGGTTAGCTAGCGTTGTTATTTTCCGTATCTCCTTATTGTATTTGCTGTGCCTTTGCTACCCTCGTATTCTATTCTGATCTGCCTTGTGTCACGTCTGGCGATCGCACCTCTCGCGATCGCGTTCCTATTTCGTATCTGCTGTTGTGTGTGCGCGGTCGCGGGGTGGCGACTGGATTGGCGCACACACATACAACCTATCCCTTTGCTCAATCTCATTCGCAATCGCCTCTCTTGCGATTGCGTTCTGCGCTTCGTACAATTCCTGTCTGGCACTTGTGGAGGTACAGAGGATTGGTTCCTCTGCACTCCCCAGCTCCATCTGCCGACAGGAATTTCCCTCTACAGGTGCGTAGCACCTTTTGCTGGGTGCCTGCAAATATACGCTTGTGGAGGATTTCCGCCGTGTCAGCGTTGTGCGCTGATCACGGAAAAAGTTCCACAATCGTTACAGTAGCTTTATTTAGGACGTATCCAATATAAGATTTTGCACATGCATCAAAATGCTAACATGTTTCGAGCTATCTCAGCTCTTAATCATAGCTATGATTGGAATCCTGGATTGGTGCAGACCTTCTTGCTATACATTGTGGGCCTTGCTGACCTGATCGTGCACACTCCAGTGATTGGTGGGTAGAGCGGTGTCAACACAAACTATATCGCCAACGGGGAAATAACCATTTTCTCAGTTATTCCAGGTCCTACTGGAACTGGATGATCGCACTCCAGGTTGGTCATTCTTGGTTGTAGATAACACCACACCCGGAAGGTAAACACCACCAAAGGAGATGTAGTTTAGTAGTATAGTACTGGGGGGTGGAGGTGCCCAACAACAGGTAATGTACTGAAACAAAAAATAATAATAAGGTGGAGGGAGGTGTATTTACAACTTCAGATGGAAGAAACCAAATCACAGGGCAAATGTAAAAAGATCACATTATTTATTCAGTATGATTAAAAGGACAAAGCGTTTCACAGGTCTCAGCCCGCTTCTTCAGGTCAATACTGGCTACAATTTTTGTTTTGAAAAAGAGTCTCTGATAAACATCTGGAAAAACCTTTACATCTTAGTAATCCCCATTCAACCTCCATGCTGACAAATGGAGCATTTGTAGATTTGGGTGATAAGATGAACTTTGAAGGAAGGTATCTGGTTGAAAAGGTTGTCTGACAGAGTCTGCTACTGCTAACTTCCTTAGAAGAAAAAAACAAGATCTCTTGGGGCAGTAAGGAACTATCATGACTGCTTTGATTTGTCTCTGCAAATTATGCTTAGAGGAGCATTGATAATGAGATTCAGAGGCAGAAATACATACAGAAGAGAATAGTCCCAGGTTAGAAGGAAGACAAGGGTTATGTGATGGGCAAAGAGAGCAAAATATTCAGCATTTATTTTGTTGGTAAATGGGTCTATCGTATCATACCCCTACCTGTTGACTAAGCTTTGAAGTACCTCCCAATTCAGTGACCATTCATCCTGATTCAGTTCTGTCCTGCTTAGAAAGTCTACTAGGATGTTCAATGTATCCCTGAAATGCACAGCTGTTACGGAGGCCAAGTTCTCGTCTGACCAACAAAGGGTTTGTGTCACCTGACAGCAAAGCTGCAGACTCCTGGTGCCCCCTTGATGATTCAGGTAGGCCACTACAGTACTGTTGTCTGTTCTCACTGTAATTTGCAAATAGCATTCTGAAAATGCAGAGGAGCTCTCCATACCACCTCCAGTTCTATGATATTGGAGTGTACCTAAGTGAAACCTTTGCTCCATATGCCATGTATAAGGGAATTGTCCATGTGAGCCCCTATACCCATGAACTGACATCCATTGTGCTGCTGCTGCTGATGATGATGATGATGGTGATGATGATTATCATTATTTGGGTAGGAAAGTCCCATAACCAACCCTGAGTGAGGTGCACAGGATTTGACCACCATGATAGAGACATCTTTATAAAGTAAGGAATTAACAGGGTTTTTTTGTCTAAAGTACTCACTTCTTTTTGTTCCAGGACTTCAGTATCCACAGCTGGAGCTGTCTTAAATGTTATTGACCTCAGTGGACTGCCAGGGGTGAGGATGTCATTAGACCTAACAGTGACATAGTCTTTCTTACAGAAATAATGGAGGCTCCCTGAAGGGAAAAAAACATTGGTGAATAAAGTTTGCCTGTTAACTACCAGTACTGTAGATACACTCAACTTAAATCTGAATCTGTTTGGAAACTGATATAGAAAATGAACCCTAGTAGAACAAGTCATCTAGATAAGCAATCACCTTAATATTGTTCAACCTTAGATATGCAAGAACTAAGTGTGGACACCCGGTGTCGATCTTGTTACATAGTTACATAGTTACATAGTTATTTTGGTTGAAAAAAGACATACGTCCATCGAGTTCAACCAGTATAAAGTACAACACCAGCCTGCTCCCTCACATATCCCTGTTGATCCAGAGGAAGGCGAAAAAACCCTTACAAGGCATGGTCCAATTAGCCCCTAAAGGGAAAAATTCCTTCCCGACTCCAGATGGCAATCAGATAAAATCCCTGGATCAACATCATTAGGCATTACCTAGTAATTGTAGCCATGGATGTCTTTCAACGCAAGGAAAGCATCTAAGCCCCCTTTAAATGCAGGTATAGAGTTTGCCATAACGACTTCCTGTGGCAATGCATTCCACATCTTAATCACTCTTACTGTAAAGAACCCTTTCCTAAATAAATGGCTAAAACATTTTTCCTCCATGCGCAGATCATGTCCTCTAGTCCTTTGAGAAGGCCTAGGGACAAAAAGCTCATCCGCCAAGGTATTATATTGCCCTCTGATGTATTTATACATGTTAATTAGATCCCCTCTAAGGCGTCTTTTCTCTAGACTAAATAAACCCAGTTTATCTAACCTTTCTCGATAAGTGAGACCTTCCATCCCACGCATCAATTTTGTTGCTCGTCTCTGCACCTGCTCTAAAACTGCAATATCTTTTTTGTAATGTGGTGCCCAGAACTGAATTCCATATTCCAGATGTGGCCTTACTAGAGAGTTAAACAGGGGCAATATTATGCTAGCATCTCGAGTTTTTATTTCCCTTTTAATGCATCCCAAAATTTTGTTAGCTTTAGCTGCAGCTGCTTGGCATTGAGTACGATTATTTAACTTGTTGTCAATGAGTACTCCTAAGTCCTTCTCCAAGTTTGATGTCCCCAACTGTATCCCATTTATTTTGTATGGTGCTAGACCATTAGTACGTCCAAAATGCATGACCTTACATTTGTCAACATTGAATTTCATCTGCCATGTATGTGCCCATATAGCCATCCTATCCAGATCCTGTTGCAATATGACACTATCTTCCTGAGAGTTAATGATTCTGCACAATTTTGTATCATCTGCAAAAATAGCAACATTGCTCACTACTGCATCTACTAGGTCATTAATAAATAAATTGAAGAGCACTTTTTAAAGGGAATCCGAGCAGTGCAGAAACTATGGAAAGATGCATATCATTGTAAAGCTCTCTTTCTCCTCTTTCCAATGATCATTACCTTCCTACTACTACAATCTACCTATCAGATTGGGATTTGTTGTGTGAGGGCAGAGGGGAATGCATAGCGTGGGCCCAGCAGGTTTTTCCAGAATGGGGCCCATAAAGTTCTGTAAGTCTATAATGTAATTAGAGGAATCTTTAAAACACACCTGAACTGAAAGGGATATGGAGGCTGACATATTTAAGTAATTTTAATTAATGCAGATTACCTGGCTGTGCTGTTGATCTTCTGCATCTAATGCTTCTAGCTATAGACCCTGAACAAACATAAAGCCTGACAAGATTAGCTGCATGCTTGTTTCAGGTGTGCAATTCAGACACTACTGAAGTCACTATCTTTAGGACTGCCAGGCAACTGGTATTTTTTTAAAGGAAATAAATATGGCAGCTTTCATATCCCTCTCATTTCAGGTGTCTTTTAAGGTCTTTTAAGGAACAAGACGGAGGTAGCCAGGGAGGCTCTGATTGTGATATTAGTTGAGTGATATTAATTCAGTATCTGAAACTAAAAAATGTCAGTGGCGCCAGGCTTTGTACCGGACCGCATTGGTGATATGTTCCTATTTATTGCCTGAAGAAGTGGGATATACTCACGAAACACGCTGCACCTTGTTCGGAGTATGTAAATAAACGGATTTTTGCTTAAAACTGCAATTTTTTTTGTGTCTGTTTTGGAGGGGTAAGTCCACCGCTACCTACTTCATTTTATCCATTTTAAATAAATATTGTTTTTACCCTGTTGGCGCCTCTGTACTACTATTGCAGTTGTTTCCAAGGGGAATTCTTCCTTTTTCCCGATCTACAGAGAGCGACTTCTTAAACCTGAGTAGGGACAGGTCTAATCTTCTCACCTGCCTTCATAGTGGTTACCTGGACGGTAACCCTTGTTTGTGAGTATAACCTACCTATACTTACCTTCCATACCTAATTTACAGTACATACTACACTATACTGGGCTCTCGGCGTCTTCCCTTATATTAATCAAAAACCCTTGTTGAAAAATTTCACGATAGAAAATACCCTAAGAAATTAATACATGATTCCAGACACAAAGCTAAGATGGCCCGCATTAACCCCTCTCACAACACCGACCCCGAACTATGTCCGACACCACATTAAGGTTTACAGTATAACCAGATATAGTGCCTAGCACATGGCCTTAAAAAAACATATTAACAAAGAGATGGGACATCCTGCAACAGGACCCTTATCTTCGAGATTTGATACCAAAGAAACTACTAAGAAATTATTATGCCGTTCCGAAATGCACCAAATTTGCGGAATTTACTTGCCCCAAGCAGGATGAAAACTAACAAAGCTCAGGATCCACATAAACCAAATTTGCGGAATTTACTTGCCCCAAGCAGGATGAAAACTAACAAAGCTCAGGATCCACATAAACAAACAGCAGGCTCCTTCGCCCGCAACAAAAGTCGTTGTCTGGCTTGCAATTTCATGACTTCCACTGATCACATCGGAGCTTATTCCAACAACACAACATACCCTATTGAACATACACAGACACATAGAGCTTGATTCACAAAGCCGTGCTAACTGTTTAGCACAGGTGTGCTAAACAGGTAGCACGTGAAGTGCCGTTCGCGGACTTTTGCGCGTGCAAATTGCCAGGCAATTTGCGCGCGCAAAATTCCGCTAACTGCACTTCACGTGCTAACTGTTTAGCACACCCGTACTAAACAGTTAGCGCGGCTTTGTGAATCAAGCCCATAGACTGTGAATCCAGAAATGTCATATATGTAGCTACATGTCCATGTAAGATACAATATGTGGGGCGCACAACTCAACAACTGCGAGAAAGAATAGGAGAACATACTGTAAAATGACCTTAGTAAAGGGACTCCCCACTCATATCTTGTACTGGCATTTCCATACTATCCATAATAGTAACCCAGCAGAAGTATCCTTCACTGCGATAGAGGACCTGAACCCCTTTTCTACTAATAACTTCCAAAAATTAAAAAATCGAAAAATATATTGGATCCAAACACTGAAAACCCTAGTACCTATGGGACTCAATGAACAACTAGAAAAAACTTTCTAACTCGCGAGACGGTCTCCCCCCCCCCCCACCCCACTCTTTAGTCTTCTTTCCTTTCCCCCCTTCCCATTTCCTAACACACAAATATTATACTCACTAAGTCACTCTTTCTTAATTTAATTTACATATGCATCACTATGATTGTGGACGATGCACTCCTTTCAGCTATGCTTATAATTTTTTATTATTTTAAGGCTATTATGTCTTTATGTTTTAGATTGTAAGCTCGCCTTTAGAATGTAAGCTCGCAAGGGCAGTGCTCTCTCCCCTTTTTGTGTCTTGGAAATCTTTATACATTTTATTCATCATGTTACTTTTATCACTGTCATTACCAATTCTGTATTTTGTATTCTGTATTTTGTGTCATTTTTGTATTTTGTCACTAATTATGTATCTTGTATATTGGTGTACACCATTGTCTATATTATTACGTACCACATGTTTGTTTCTTACTTTGTACAGTGCCACAGAATATATTGGCGCTTTATACATTAATAATAATAATATGTTTTATAATTATTATTATTTACCATATGGTATCATAACCAAAAAAAGTAATTTAAATAGGAATGCAATCTGAAATCATTTAGGCTTGGTTACAAAATACCTGTAAGCATACTGATGTTATTAGTCAGCCACTAGAGGAAACTAGTATTCCGCTGGCTGTATATTCCCTAATTGGTGACCAAGAGTATCTCAGCTGGATAATTTGCATATTCAGTAGTAGTGCATTGAGGGTAACCACAAATGTTTACTTATAGCTGAATTATTGCAAATTTCCTTCTGTTTTAACCTCCCTGGCGGTCAATTAAATCTGCCAGGGAGGCAGCGCAGCACTATTATTTAGGTTTTTTTAAAATCATGTAGCTAGCCTAGCGCCAGCTACATGATAGACGCTAAGCAGTGGCATCCCCCCACCTACTCCGATCGCCTACGGCGATCAGGCCCATCAGGAAATCCCGTTCTGAACAGGATTTTCTTTAGGGCTTCTCCCGTCCTGATGTCAGAGGGTGTCCCGATCCACCCCTCAGCGCAGTGGGCACAGTACAAGGTCACTGAAGGATGCAGTGGGCACAGCAGTGGGCACTGGATATACAACTAGGTCACTGAAGGATGCAGTGGGCACAGCAGTGGGCACTGGATATACAACTAGGTCACTGAAGGATGCAGTGGGCACAGCAGTGGGCACTGGATATACAACTAGGTCACTGAAGGATGCAGTGGGCACAGTACAAGGTCACTGAAGGATGCAGTGGGCACAGCAGTGGGCACTGGATATACAACTAGGTCACTGAAGGATGCAGTGGGCACAGCAGTGGGCACTGGATATACAACTAGGTCACTGAAGGATGCAGTGGGCTCAGCAGTGGGCACTGGATATACAACTAGGTCACTGAAGGATGCAGTGGGCACAGTACAAGGTCACTGAAGGATGCAGTGGGCACAGCAGTGGGCACTGGATATACAACTAGGTCACTGAAGGATGCAGTGTGCACAGTACAAGGTCACTGAAGGATGCAGTGGGCACAGTACAAGGTCACTGAAGGATGCAATGGGCACAGCAGTGGGCACTGGATATACAACTAGGTCACTGAAGGATGTAGTGGGCACAGCAGTGGGCACTGGATATACAACTAGGTCACTGAAGGATGCAGTGGGCACAGTACAAGGTCACTGAAGGATGCAGTGGGCACAGCAGTGGGCACTGGATATACAACTAGGTAACTGAAGGATGCAGTGGTCACAGTACAAGGTCACTGAAGGATGCAGTGGGCACAGCAGTGGGCACTGGATATACAACTAGGTCACTGAAGGATGCAGTGGGCACAGTACAAGGTCACTGAAGGATGCAGTGGGCAAAGCAGTGGGCACTGGATATACAACTAGGTCACTGAAGGATGCAGTGGGCACAGTACAAGGTCACTGAAGGATGCAGTGGGCACAGCAGTGGGCACTGGATATACAACTAGGTCACTGAAGGATGCAGTGGGCACACAAGGATGTCACACTGTGTAATGAGATGCTTATATGCCAGCGAGCGAGCAGTGGGCACTGGGCACGGCACAAGGTCACTGACAGAATGAATGAACAGCGCTGGCAGAGAGTGGCGGTGCCGGCGGTGTGACTGGCTGCCTGCAAATAGTACAAGTGAAGTGTATAACTGTCACTGAAATAATATACAAGTGTGTAATGAGATGCTTATATACAAGCGAGCGAGCAGTGGGCACTGGGCACGGCACAAGGTCACTGACAGAATGAATGAACAGCGCTGGCAGAGAGTGGCGGCACCGGCGGTGTGACTGGCTGCCTGCAAATAGTACAAGTGTATAACTGTCACTGGAATATACAAGTGAACACTGCAGCTGCACTAACCTGCCTGCCTGCACTACACACAGATAATCCCCACTCCCACTACACTGACTACACTGCAGCACTGAACCTGCCTGCACTACACACAGTTAAATAATCACTAGACTCCCACACTCCCACTACACTACACTGACTACAACTAACTACAGCAATCACTCACTGACTAGCTAACTGTGTACAGTATAAGAGCAGTGTTAGCAAAAAAAACGCTTTGTTTTTAACACAATAAATGCACTTGCTCAAACAACAATGGCCTGGAGATAATCCTCTCAGCACCACAGTCTAGCAAGGACAGAGCTTTTCCATCATGGCCGCCGCTTTATATTCAGGAGGGGAGGGCATAGCTCCCCTCCTGTGATTGGTTGCTAGGGCCTGGCTGGGGCCCTCTGATTGGCCTGCAATGTGTCACTTCCGCATAGTTTGACGCATTTCCGCTAACCACGACTTCAGCGCCGGGTTTCACGAGCGTGAATGCGGATTTATGTCCGCATTCACGCGAAGCCGAAGCAGATTTTCGTGGTTGAAAATCTATTCACGGCTTAGCGTGTCCGAGGCGGAATGCGTCAAAATGGTCGTGAATCCGCGCGTAAGCGTGATCACGACCTGGCGGTGAGCACCACTGGTACACACAGACTAAATTCATTATTTCTTGCTCTTCAGAATAACAGCCCCCAGAGGGCACTGGTAGTCCTCTCCCTCTCTCTGCATCTGCTTCTGCCTCTCTATAGTAGATGATGATTTCTAGCCCTAATTAAAAATTATGCATTTTTACTTATTACTTATCACCTACATATGCATACCACATATTATTTATTTAAACTATCTTCTCCCTCTGCCTCCCTTAATGCAGCAAATGCATGTCTTTTTTGCCCATTACTGACATGGCGACTAACCCTCTTCGCCCACACCATGACAAAGCACTGGCCGGGGCCAATAGGCAGCGATTTCATACAGCAAGAGCGATGACAACTTCCGCTCTTCGCCACCCTCCCCCTCCACATAGTTCTGCCTCCCAATTATATGGCTTTAGTCACTCCAGTATAGTATATCAGACTGATCAGAGTGCCCACTCAGCACAGAGGTGCTTCACTAGCATGCACAACTTGAAAGGTAAGATGGCAACCATGCATGTGTGAGGGTATGTAGAACTATGTACAGCACTGTGTGTAACTCAATGGAACTTGATATGGCTACTATAAGTATTATGTAACTTTACTGTTGGAATCGTTGTTGAGAATGTAGGTAGCACTGTGAGTAAATCACAATGGTAATCTTAAAACCCTGCATCACCACTATCACTACTATTCCTTATCTCTACTCAGATATGAGTATATTCGTGTTTTCGATCATAGCATGAGTTGAGCTTGAATGATAATTTGTTGCAAGGCTATAGATCTTGTGTTGCATACATTTGTATTGTGTTATGTTAGGTGGTGCAATGCTATAGCTTGTTGTGTGGCATGGATTTGGACTGCACAATTCTCTATATTGCACATCTATATATTTAGACTTGTGTTGCTTAGATTCATTTTACACTGCATAATTTTGATTTGAATTAAAAAATGTTTTACCAGATTGTATCATCATTGGAATTGTTGAGAATGTATATAGCACTGTGAGTATATCTGTGAATGTAGGTAGCACTGTGTGTATATACACTGTGTGTATATCACAAAAACTTTGCGCATGGGACTTTGCGCACGATAACCAGCACAAAGCGGTGCTAACTCAGTGGTGCAAAGGTTATCACGCCTAAAGTCTTTTAGGCGTGATAACTGAGTTATCACCGCTTTGTGAATCAGGCCCCTTATCTCCATTCAGATATATGAATATATTAGCGTTTGTAGTCACAGCATGAGCTTTTAATACGTAGGTTAATCTACTGGCCCACGTAGAAATTATTTTTGACTATAGATTTTTAGAGATGGCCCAAATGGTTCGACCGCGAACCAATTTGCGCAAACTTCAGTGGTTCGCGTTCACAGTGAACTATATGCGAGTTCGATCCGCTCCCTATACTACATCATAAGGCTCAACTTTGACCATCTACATCACAGTCAACAGACACATGGTAGCTAATCAGGCTACACTCCCTCCTGGAGCCCCCCCCCCCCCCTTATAAAAGTCAGGCAGCATTGGCCATTTCCCTCACTCGTATGGCTGCAATATTTAGAGAAGGGAGAGGTTGCTGCAGAGACATTAGGCTCTTGTTAGGCTTGTTAGTTTGCTCCTTGCTGATACTTATTGCTTAAAAAGCACCTATCAACAGCTCTTTTGAGAGCTAATGTTGTTCTTGTGATCTATTTTTTTTTTGTGTGTGTCCCACTGACACTTGCATATACAGCCCTGTCAGTCAGTCGCAGCTGGCCCTTGGCCCCTTGTTAATTCCTACTGTGCCACGGCCCGGCCCAGCACATTCAGTGCCTACCTTTTCACTGCACATGCGTGACAGCTGCACATTTTTAATACCAATTACTGCATACCTGTTCATGTTTACTGCAGCTGCGTAACAGAAGAATGCAGTGTTATATACCAGTCACTGCACCTGTTCACGGTACCTGTATGTGTGACAGCTGCACATTTGTAATGCCAATCACTGCATACCTGTTCATGTTTACTGCAGTGGCATGACAGAAGCACACAGTGTTACATACCAGTCACTGCACCTGTTCACGGTACCTGTGTGTGTGACAGCTGCACATTGTATTGATGCCAGTCACTGCATACCTGTTCAGTGCACCTACGTGACCGCACGCAGTGTTATATTATATACCAGTCACTGCACCTGTTCACGGTACATGTGTGTGTGACAGCTGCGCATTTGTAATATCAGTCACTGCATACCTGTTCATGTTTACTGCACCTGCGTGACAGAGGCACGCAGTATTATATACCATTCACTGCACCTGTTCACGGTACCTGTGTGTGTGACAGCTGCACATTTGTCATACTAGTCACTGCATAGCTGTTCAGGGTACCTGTGTGTGTGACAGCTGCACATTTGTAATACATGTCACTGCATACCTGTTCACTGCACCTGTGTGACCGCACGCTGTTTTATATAACAGTCCGTGCATACCTGTTCACTGCACCTGTGTGACAGCTGCATATTGTATTGTAATACCAGTCACTGCATACCTTTCACTGCACCTGTGTGACTGCACTTTGTATAAGTCAAGTCAGTGCCTCAAGCTTCCTGTCAGAAAGGACCTTAAGTGCAGCTGGAGGCATTGTCACTGAGAAGAAAAGTCGCCTAGGTCAAAAAAGTGTTCATTACCTCACGTTTATCAAAATGACTGAGGCATGGATCCCGGAGGGTTACTGCCCGCCTGAAGACTAAGTCAGTCCCTGCACACAGCATCTCTGCCTGCACACCATGTGACTGACTGCCCCAAGACTAAGTCGGTCCCCACACAGCATCTCTGCCTGCAGACTGCTTGACTGCCTTCTCCGCCACCACCAACAGGGTCCAGGACTCCAGGCGGATTCCTGAATTTTTAAAGCCGCTGAATTTTTTCTGGCTGCAGTGCAGCTGCAACAACAAAACAAAAGGCATGTACATGTGACAATTCCCCTTTGTGATCGTTACCTTGCCACGGTGAAGGGGCTTGTGTATCACAATGACCGCCGGCTATATGAGTGTGTCGGGGGGGGGGGCATACCCAAGATAATAAGGTCGTTGCTTCATTGTGAACAGACCAAATTCGATCAGCTGGACAGTCACTGTTGTTCTGTCATTGAGATACCTCAGCCCGGCGACCATATGGGCTGGAAAACGCCTGCAATCTCGCCATGGTGCGCACCAGTCCAGCATGGCCATCACTACACAAACAGCTGTTTGTGGTGCATTACACAGTGAGTTTGGTCTGTCATTGTGAAGCAGTACACTAATTACACTACCTGATTGATGTATACACATGCAAGATGTTTTAAAGCACTTTAGACCTCCAATTTAGCAATAAAATGTGATTTCTGCCCTTAAACCCTGCTGTGCTTAAAATCCGGATTTTCCCCCGGGACTTTTGGCGTGTATCCCACTCCGCCATGCCTCCCTCCAGGTGTTAGACCCATTGAAACATCTTTTCCATCACTTTTGTGGCCAGCATAAATGTTTTTTTAAGTTCGCCTCCCCATCAAAGTCTATGCCGGGTTTGAAAGTTCGCTTAAACCCAAACTTTTGCAGATGTTCGCAAACCTAAAATCGGAGATTCGAGCCATCTCTATAGATTTTGTGTTGCATAAATTTGTATTGTATTATGTTAGGTGGTGCAATGCTATGGCTTGTTGTGTGGCATGAATTTGGACCGCACAAGCCTTTATATTGCACATCTACATATTTGGACTTGTGTTGTTTACATTCGTGTTGCACGGTTTTACATTGCATAATTTTTGAATTGAAAAATGTTTTAACAGATTGGATCATCATAATGAAAATATATTTTGTCAAATGTTTAGTATGTTTTTATATTGTTTCAAATGCAGTTGCTCCTTGTGTATTTTTGCCTGAGGAAGCGGGCTTGAGACCCGTAAAACGCGTTGCAAACTGTTTTTGGAGTAAAAATAAATACCGTTTTTCTTGTATACAATAGTTGTGTTTTTGTTGTGGAGGTAAGTCCACCCTTGCCCCTCATTTTATACCTTTTAAACTTGATTTTTACTCTGCTGGCACCACTGTATCTTATTGTACAAGATTAGCTGCATGCTTGTTTCAGGAGTGCAATACAGACACTACTGAAGCCACAATGATCTGTAGGACTGCCAGGCAACTGATATTGTTTTAAAGGAAATAAATATGGCAGCTTTCATATCCCTCTCACTTCAGGTGTCTTTTAAGGAACAAGATGGAGGTAGCCAGGGAGGCTCTCGTGATATTACTTGAGTGATATTAATTGAGTATCTGGAAACTAAAAATTCAGAAGGTTATACAGTACTCACAAAGCAGATCACTCATAGAAGCAAAGACTTACAATATGCCTGTTTGAGGGGAGCTCACACACAATATAGGCTGGTGCACACCAGAGCGGTTCTGGAGCGTTTTTAAAAACGCTAGGTGTTTGAAAACTGCTTGGGTAATGTATTTCAATGGGCTGGTGCACACCAGAGCAGTTCGTTTTTTCCACAAACGTAAACTCGGGGGCTGCAGCATTTTTTAGATTTCTGAGGCATTTTTGCCTCAATGTTAGTATAGGAAAGTGGAAAACCGCTCTGAAAAATGCTACATCAGAGTGGGTTTCCAGATGTTTTTGTACAGAAGCTTTTCAGTAACAGCTTTACTCTAACAATATATGAAATCTGCTACACAAAAACGCTCCAAAAAACACTAGGCATCTTTAGAAAACCTCTCTAAACATGCCTAGAATCACTCTGAAAATCTGTTTCAAAAACTTCTAGCGTTTTGCAGATCTGCTAGAGGTTTTCGGTGTGCACTGGCCCATGAGATCACCTAACAGGCACTGCACCTGAGGAAATCGACTTTAAGCTATGAAAATCAATATAGGCGCTTGAATAAATGTTTTGGTTAATTAGTTGGTGTGAGAAAACGCGGAAAAGCCGCCGCGTGTGTTCAGAACAAGGCGGCTGATTCCGCGTCCAACGCGGCGGTTTGCACCCGTAGGCCTACATCTACCATTATGGCTGAACGCGGAGAAACCGCCGCATGCCCTGATAGCGGTGCGGCTGGTTCCGCGCCCAGCGCGGCGGGTGGTACACAACACATGGCTGGTGTGGCTGAGACTGATAGTCCACACAGGTTCAGAAGGATGCGCGCGCTGAGAGGCAGAACTTTTATGACAGCCAGAAGGGAATCAGCTGACCAAGCCGGTAAGCTGACGATTCTACCAGTTCCCATTGGTCCAGCACTTAGGGGAGGTGCTGAAGAGCGCTGTGCTATATATACTGGGTGCTGGTCATTCACTGGTTGTCTGCCGTTGCGATCACTACGTGGAAGCACTCAGACCTTTTGTTAGATTCTGTGTTACCAGTTGTTATATTCAGACTAGTTCCAGGGTGTTGATGATCAAGGACCTCACACCCAGATTAGGGAATTTGTATTACCATTCTGTTATACTTCAGACTAGTTCCAGGGTGTTGATGTTCACGGACCTCACACCCAGACTAGGGAACTGTATTATCATTCTGTTATATTTCAGACTAGTTCCAGGGTGTTGATGGTCAAGGACCTCACACCCAGACTAGGGAATTATATTATCATTCTGTTATACTTCAGACTAGTTCCAGGGTGTTGATGATCACGGAGCTCACACCAAGACTAGGCATTGTTTATTATCTGTTATGACCTTTCCTGATCACTCTTCTGATTACTGATTTGGTACTTCGATATATCTGATATTCTGTTGCCAAACTTTGCATGTCTTAGGATTACTGAATCTGTCTCCTGTCTTTGTACTTATTTGTCCGTGTGTTGCCGACCTGGCTTGCCCGACCTCGAGAGCTATCTCCCTACCTTAGAGATAGTTCACGGATCATTAGTGACACTCTCCTTTTGGTGTCACTAACGCTCTGGTCCTTCCATCTCCTGGCCTGGCTCCTCCCTTCGGGAGATTCTCAGGTTACTGGAAGGCACTTGTTCTCTTTTGCAGTATAGCCTACTGCTCTGATACCTGTTCTCCAGTTATTGCTTTCAAAGTATTTACTGTTGCACCAAAACACTCATATCTCTCCGGTGTCCAGAGGTTAGTGATGTATCTGATTATCGGTGATACTGCAGATCATCAATAATCGGGTATATATCTGTATTCTTGGTGATACTGCAGATCACCAATAATCAGACCCTCTCTGTGTTACACCGATCGTTGCAGTTGGACACTGTTTTTTATATTCAAATCATTTTACCTCTCCAAGTGTGTTGTGCCCTATTTTGCATTTTTTAAGTCTATTGATTGGTTTTGTCTCTAGGTTACCAAGGCCAACCCATAGCAGGACTGTGCATTAAAACATTTCCATGTTGGGGCAGAAACACAGATACTGTTTTCTATTTCTGTCAGATAAGTCAAAACGTCACTAAGAAACTGCAAAAAATAGCCCCCTAGCTACAGATGTTTACCAGAGACTATGTAGCCCTGATCTGTCAACATTCCACAGCTGCAAAGTCTTTGTATGCCATAGCTATTAGTCCTGTTAGTTTGCATATTATAAAAGTATGGTTTATAAATCATTCACAAAAACTTGTGAATCATTCCAGCCCACCTATTCACTAGTTCACACATACAGTAAAATACATCAAAAATGTAAATAAGAGTCCCTTAATGATGAAGGGGAAAGAAGTAAGCATCAAGTTTCACTTCATAGCAGAGCTAGAGGCACATAGCGCTTTAGAGAAGGCTTTGTCTGCAGTCCAGATGGCACAGACATTTTTTGCAGATTTCTGACTGATAATCTGTTTAGTTCAACAGGATATTCCGTCCACAGCAGCACGTCCTATTTCAGTTTCTAACAAAATTATTTTTGACATAGGGTGAAAATGCATGATCATATTTTGATAATTATCATGTGTGAAAATGCATCGAGATTACCGACTGCCTGAGGTAACGGCAGCTTACAGTTTGACCTACACGTCTCTCTTAAAATATTTCATGTTATTTAACCAGCCTAATAGAGATGGCCCGAACGGTTCGCCGGCGAACGGTTCCCGGCAAACTTCCGGTGGTTCGCGTTCACCAGTGACCGCAAACTTTTCTGGAAGCTCGGTTCGCCCTCATAATGCACCATTAGGGTCAACTTTGACCCTCTACATCACAGTCAGCAGACACATTGTAGCCAATCAGGCTATACTCCCTCCTGGAGCCTCTTCCCCCCCCCCCCCTTATAAAAGGCAGGCATCGCCGGCCATTATACTCACCCGTGTGCCTGCAGTAAATAGAGAAGGGACAGCTGCTGCTGCAGACTCTCATAGGGAAAGATTAGATAATCTCTTGTAGGCTTGTTAGCTTGCTCCTTGCTGATTCTTATTGCTAAAATAGCACCCCACAACAGCTCTTTTGAGAGCTAATCTTGTTCTTGTGATCTATTTTTTTTTATCTATTTTTTTTTCTGTGTGTCCCACTGACACTTGTGTTGCATAGACAGCCTTGATAATACATACTGTGTGTGTGCCACTGCCAGGCCCAGCACATTCAGTGACTGTGTGTGTGTGTGTGTGTGTGTGTGTGTGTGTGTGTGTGTGTGTGTGTGTGTGTGTGTGTGTGTGTGTGTGAGAGAGACAGGTGCACATTGTAATACCCAGTACTGCATATACTGTACCTACCTACCTTTCTCCATCCCTCAGCTGGGACACATCCTTCAGGAGTTTGGGCACGCCCAGACACCTGCTGAAACACATCAGAAAATGATTAAATGCTCCCGCCCTCCCTCTAACCTCCAGTGTATTTGTGTTTCCGCCCGGAAACACACGGAAAGGTAGCTCCTATTTCTTATTTTTTTTCTCACCGGAGGGTGAGTTTCTTTATCCTAGGCGGTAGTACCTTAGTGAGCCGGGGACTGGAGGAGTCCGGAAGAATGTGCTGCCGCCGCCGCCATTGTACTGGACACCCTCGGGTGGAACAGGGTGGGCCAGTTTCCTTCCTCCTGCGCGTCTGTCCGAAGCCGGCTTTTGACGGAGGACGCAGTGGTGAGGCGCATGACGCACTTCCGGGGAGAGGGAAGCAACCGGCAGTGACGTCAATGACATGCGCATATGAAAGGACGCCGGGGAGAGTCCGCCATGGGGCATAATGGATTCGGCAAACGCTTCAGCGGCCTCCGCGTCCTTAAGCAGTGCACCGACAGCTACGACACTAACTGCAGCAACGTCGGCGTCCGCATCCTCAGCCTCCACAGCCAAACAATCAGATGGTGGGGTGAATGGGAGATTTCTTCTCCCTTTATGAAACTTTCCATGGAGTTAAGTATTGAATGGAGTTTCTTTGTCTCTGTTATTTTTTGCAGGCCAAGGTGGAGTCTAAATCTGGTGGCTCTAGCGATAGGCCTAGATCTAAGAGATGTTGCCAATGTCTGTCAAAATTGTCTTCCAGTTATAGGAAGAGTCTATGTCAGAAATGTATTGATGCAGTTATAGCCTCAGAGTCATCAGCTATATTTAAAAATGTAATGCGTTCAGTCAATAAGGATATGACTGAGACTTTAAGCAAATTTAAAGAGTCTATTTTGTCGGGTTCCACGGGGGTCTCTGAAGCTGGCCCTTCCTCTGCTCCTATTGTGTCCATTCCTCCTCCTACCACAGGTGATTTGGGCGAATCAGACCCTCCTGCAGGCCCTTCTCAGTTACCAGTTGATTTTGGGGGGGCTCTGAGGGAGGATGAAGAGGAGGAGGAAGAGAGGGAGGATTTAGAGAGCAGGGGTAATTTCTCTGAGCTTGAGGAGGGGGAAAATGATCAATCAGAGGAGGACTCGGATGAAGAGTGTAAAAAGCCAGCAAGATTTTTGTGTAATACAGACGAGGTTAATGAACTACTTAAGGCTGTATACACCACTGAACAAATTATGGAGGTTCAAAAGGAACTTTCAGTTCAGGATCAGGTTTATTCCGGTCTGGCGCAGCAAACGGGTAGAGTTTTTCCTTTTCACCAGGCTCTTAAAGACATTATTGCATCGCAATGGCAGGAGCCGGAGCGACGGTTGTTTATCCCAAAGTTAGCGAAAAGGAAATATCCGTTTGCTCAGTCAGACATGGAAAAATTTACAAAATGTCCAAAGATTGATGCTTCGTTGTCTAAACATTCAAAAAATGCGGACCTCTCCTTTGAGGACGCTGGGGTTCTTAAAGATGTTATGGATAAAAGAATTGATTTATTACTCAAGAAGGCTTGGGAATCTGTCTCGTTTGCCTTCTTACCGAGTGTGGCAGCTACTTGTATATCCAGAAATTTAAAAGTATGGATGGAGAATTTGATTTCACATATTACTTCAGGTAAAGCCTTAAATACATATGTCAAGTCTCTACCGGTGGTTTTGAGGTCGGTGGCTTTTCTGGCAGACGCGGCGGTGGAAATTATTAGAGTTTCGGCCCGCACTACAGCTCTTATCAATTCTGCCAGGAGAGCGCTTTGGCTCAAGACCTGGGAGGGGGACTTGACATCTAAAAATAAATTATGTTTGGTTCCCTTTGAGGGGAATTTGCTTTTCGGGAGTGAATTAGAGAATATTCTTTCCCGTTCAGCTGAAAGGGGTAAGCAATTCCCCAGTAAACGTAAACCTTTTCAATTTAAAAAACAGGGAATTTTCAAAAGGCCTGGACAAAGGGGCGAGGATCAGCCCAAATCTCAGTCACAACAAAGGAAATGGTCTTTTCCAGCAGGCAAGGGGAAAGGGGGATTTGCCCTTGCTAAACCCAACAACCCCAAGGAAAATAAGTGACTCTCGGCCAGTGGGGGGGAGGCTTCTTTATTTTGTTTCCCAGTGGTGTCAAATAAATCCAGATCCTTTTATTTTAAAAATTATAAGGGACGGTTATCGTCCGCAATTTTTTGTTCCACCCCCCACCAGGGTCTATGTGAACAGTCTTCCTCGAGAACAGAGGAGGGCAGACGGTCTTCAAGCAGAAATTTCAAAATTAATTGCAAAGCAGGTAATACTTACGGTACCCCAAAAGGAAGAGTACCAGGGGTATTATTCCCACGTGTTCTTGGTGACAAAGAGTACAGGGGATTTCAGATTCATTCTGAATCTGAAGTCTCTAAACCCTTATTTAACCTACAGGAGGTTCAGAATGGAGAACATCTCCTCAGTAAAGGCCCTACTGCAGGGGAAGGAGTTCTTTGTGTCAATAGATTTACAGGACGCATATTTACACATCCCCATCGCCCAGTCGCATCAGAGGTTTCTGAGATTCGCAATTCAATCACAGGGACAGTGTCGCCATTACCAGTTTCAAGCACTCCCCTTCGGAATTGCGACAGCCCCTCGAATTTTCACGAAAGTGCTAGCCGAGGTAATGAAGTTTCTAAGGCTTCAAGGAATAGAGATAATTCCTTATTTAGACGACCTGCTAATTTTTGCCAAAACAGAGCAGACGTTAATACAGCACAGAGACCAAGTAATCCAAACTCTAACACATTTGGGATGGATAATAAACTCAGAAATCCCACTTGACACCAACCCAGACAATTGTGTTTTTGGGCTATGTAATCGATTCGATAACAGGCAGGATTTTCCTTCCCACAGTAAAGATAGAAAAATTACAGTCAGTATTGAGAGACCTTTTACTGTCACAAGAAACATCCATCAGAAACATAATGAAAGTTTTGGGTTTGATGACAGCAGCACTCCCGGCGGTCTCTTGGGCACAGTTCCACAGTCGGGGCCTGCAAAGGTGGCTACTAGCAATCTGGGACAAGACTCAGGAATCTCTAGAGAAGATAGTGCAGATCCCGGGTCAAGTAAAGCAAAGCTTACATTGGTGGCTGGACATTTCCAGTCTAGTTCAGGGCAGAGTGTGGAGACAGGAAGACCCAGTCAGAGTTCACACAGATGCAAGTTCGTGGGGTTGGGGGGCCACGACCCTAGGTTACCAGGCACAGGGGACATGGTCCAAAAAGCTGGCAAGAAGCCCGTCCAATCTCAGAGAGCTTCGGGCAGTGCTGGAGGCCTTTTTTGCTTTTCAGGAAATTTTACGGAACAGGCATGTTCTGGTGTTTTCCGACAACGTTTCCGCGGTGGCGTATCTCAACAAGCAAGGGGGCACCAGATCAGTGAGTCTGTACCTCTTGTCCACAGAGATTTTTTGCTGGGCAGAAGCAAATCTGTTGTCGGTCGAAGCGATTCACATAAAGGGATCCTTAAATGTGGAGGCGGATTATTTGAGCCGCCACGAACTCGATCAGTCGGAATGGGAATTGAATCAGGAGGTTTTCCTCTGGATAACAGGAAAACTAGGTTTTCCAGAGATCGATCTTTTCGCCTCTCCAATCAATGCAAAGATAGCTCAGTTTTTCTCTCTCCACAGCAGTCCGAACTCTCTGGGATTGGACGCACTGTCAGTACCATGGACATTCAATCTAGGCTATGCCTTTCCGCCCTTAAAGTTAATTCCACGAGTCTTAGAGAAGGTGCAAAAGGAGAAGGCAAACTTGATTCTGATCGCACCTGCCTGGCCCAAGAGGGTTTGGTTTGCCACACTCTTGAGTCTGTCAGTTCAGTCTCCATTACCACTCCCGTTGAGGTCGGATCTGTTGCGACAGGGGCCCGTATTTCATCCCAGGCCGGAGCTGTTCAATCTTTCGGCCTGGATCCTGAGAGGCTAATTCTTAGGAATAAGGGGATATCTGAGAAAGTGATTGATACATTATTGAAGTGTAGGAAACCTATCACGCACAAAATTTATAGGAAGGTGTGGAAGGTGTTTGATTCATGGTGCGTGTCGCATAATAGAATTCGATCTGAGCTTGGTACTATTCTGGACTTTCTCCAGGAGGGTCTGGAGATGAAATTGTCCCTCAGTACGCTCAGAGTGCAGTGTTCTGCGTTGTCTATTCTACTAGATAGACCTCGGGCACAAGAAAGGTTAATCAGAGATTTTTTTCGAGCAGTACAAAAATCCACTCCTATCAAACAAAAAATTGTTCCACAATGGGATCTTTCCCTGGTCCTCAATATATTGACCAAAAGCCCTTTTGAACCCATTGAGGAAATCGATCTAAAATTTTTGACGCTTAAAGTTATCTTTTTAGTTGCAATTACGTCGGCCAGAAGACTGGGAGATCTTCAGGCCTTGTCTATTAAGGATCCGTTTTTGACGATTTTTCCGGACAAAGTGGTTCTCCGGCTTGATCCGAATTATTTACCGAAAGTCTCGTCGGATTTTCACAGATCACAAAGTATTATTCTTCCGTCTTTTTGTGACAAACCTTCTTGTGCTAAAGAGTCTGAGTTTCACTGTTTAGATGTAAGACGTGCTATTTTGGCCTATTTGACAAGAACTAGGGAGTTTAGGAAGACATCTCATTTATTCATTTTATATGGTTCCAAAAATTGTGGGCTCCAAGCATCTAGACAGACTATAGCTAAATGGATCTGTGAGGTGATTTCTTTGGCCTAGAAGATTTCAGACTCCACTCCACCAACGGGTATTAACGCCCACTCAACTCGTGCCATTTCTACATCATGGGCGGAAAGAGCGGGGGCTACAGTTCAGCAGATATGTCAGGCGGCGACCTGGGCAAGTCCGTCCACCTTTGTCAAACACTATAGAGTGGATGTGCTGTCGCAACAGGATTTGTCGTTTGGCAGGAAAGTGCTACAGGCTGTAGTCCCTCCCTAGGTGGGTCATTTACTTTTCCATCTCTCCTGAAGGACGTGTCCCAGCTGAGGGATGGAGAAAGCACCTGCTAGACTTACCGGTAGCGGTGTTTCTATCCTGAAGCTGGGACACTGTCCGCTACCCTACCCTTCTGCGCACTTTCCTGGCGTCTGTTCCTGTTAGAGGTCACTAGGAGGTGCTTCGCTCCTCTCTTCTTTCCTGGTGTGTCCGGTCTTCAACTTTTTATACACTGGAGGTTAGAGGGAGGGCGGGAGCATTTAATCCTTTTCTGATGTGTTTCAGCAGGTGTCTGGGCGTGCCCAAACTCCTGAAGGACGTGTCCCAGCTTCAGGATAGAAACACCGCTACTGGTAAGTCTAGCAGGTGCTTTTGTTCACAGTGCACCCACCTACCTACACGAGTTGAGCGCATGCAGTGTCACTGTGCCTGTCCGCTACCTGTCTGTGTGTGACAGGTGCACATTGTAATACCCAGTACTGCATATACTGTACCTACCTACCTTTTGTTCACAGTGCACCCACCTACTTACGCAATTTGAGCTCACGCAGTGTCACTGTGCCTGTCTGCTACCAGTCTGTGTGTGACAGGTGCACATTGTAATACCCATCACTGCATAAACCTACCTGTTGTGTTCAGTGCTCCCACCTCATCACTGCATATACCTACCTGTTGTGTTCACTGCACCCACCTACCTACGTGAGTGCACGCAGTGTGATATACCACTCCGTGCATACCTGTTAACTGCACCTGTGTGACTGCACATTGTATTAGTCAAGTCAGTGCATACCTTTCGCTTCATATCCCCCGATATGGACAAAACGGACAAAACAAGTAGAGGAAGAGGTAGAGGCAGACTCAGAGGAAGGCCACCCAGCAGGTCTGTGCGAGGTTGTGTTGATGTGATTTCATGCGGCTCTGGCCTAAAGTACAGTGCTCAGAAGAAGGCACGTCCCATCAACTCCCAAGATTGTCAGGACGTGGTTGACTATTTAACACAGAACAACTCATCTTTCGCAGCCACCAGCGCTACTACAAGCACCGCATCCGTTGCATTTGACACTTCGCAGGAGTTAATTGGTGGGGAATTAACTAATTCACGGCGATTATTGTTACAACCAGATGAAGTCGCTAAGGAGGTTGCACCACCTCATATGTCTGAGTTAGGCGGCGACACTATGGACGTAACGTGTGAAGATGATGAAGTACCTGCTGTTGGTGCAGTTTTGGAGGTGTCTGAGGCAAGCGAAGCTGGGCAGGATGATTATGATGATGATGATACGGATCCCACGTATGTTCCCAATAGAGGAGATGAACAGGGGGACAGTTCAGAGGGGGAGTCAGAGAGGAGGAGGAGGAGACAAGTTGCTGAAAGAAGCAGGGGGAGCTCATTGTCAGAAACAGCTTGTGGCAGTGTTCGGCAGCATGTATCGCCACCTATGTACAGCCAGCCAACCTGCCCTTCAACGTCAGCTGCTGATGCCACCATAGTGCCATCACCCCAGGGGGGCTCAGCGGTTTGAACATGTTTTAATGTGTCTGCCTCAGATTCGAGCAATGCCATCTGTTCTCTCTGCCTCCAAAAATTGAGCTGTGGAAAGGCCATCACTCACGTAAGGACAAGTGCCTTACGAAGGCACATGCAGAAAAGGCACAAACTGCAATGGGAAGAACACCTGAGCAAAAGCAGCACACAAAAGAAAAGCCACCCTCCTTCTCCTCTTCCTCCTTCAGGTGCAGCGTCTTCAGCCGCTTTCTCCCTTGCACCTTCACAGCCACCCTCCTCCACTCTGCCTCTGCCCTTGAGCGGTTCCTGCTCCTCTGCCCACAGCAGCCAGGTGTCTGTGAAGTAAACCTTTGAGCGGAAGAAGCCAATTTCTGACAGTCACCCCCTTGCCCGGCGTCTGACAGCTGGCGTGGCTTAACTGTTAGCTTGCCAGATGTTGCCATACAAGCTGGTGGACTCTGAGGCCTTCCGCAAATTTGTGGCCATTGGGACACCGCAGTGGAAGATACCAGGCTGCAATTATTTCTCTAAAAAGGTGATACCCAAACTGTACCGTGAAGTTAAGAGGCAAGTGGTGTCATCTCTGGCACACAGCGTTGCCTGGTCTGCCAAGCACGGTCAGGGCAGGTACATAACTTACACAGCCCATTGGGTCAACCTGGTGACCGATGGCAAGCAGGGAGTACATGGCTGTGCAGCGGACCAACTTGTGACACCTCCACGGCTTGCAGGCAGGCCTCCTGCCACCTCCTCTCCTCCTGCTACATCCTTTTCACTGTCGTCCTCCGCCTCCTCCTTGGCTGAGAGGCAGTTCAGCTCTACTGGTGCTGCGATCTCCTCCTCAGCTACACAGACCCAGCTTCCCAGGGCCTATGCTGCATGCCAGGTACGATGATGTCACGCCATCTTAGACATGTTTTGCCTCAAAGCGGAGAGTCATACTGGAGCAGCTCTCCTGGCTGCTCTTAACAAACAGGTGGAGCAGTGGCTGACCCCGCACCAGCTGGAGATTGGCAACATGGTGTGTGACAACGGCAGCAATCTCATCTCCGCTTTGAATTTGGGAAAGCTGACACATGTACCTTGCATGGCACATGTGCTGAATCTAGTCATTCAAAGATTTGCGTCAAAATATCCAGGCTAGAAGCAGGCCAGGAAGTTTTGTGGGCATTTCAGGCAGTCTTACACGGCCATAGCACGCTTTGCGGACATTCAGCGGAGAAACAACTTGCTGGTGAGATGCTTGATATGTGATAGCCCGACTCGCTGGAATTTGACCCTAGTCATGTTCTCTCGCCTGCTAGAACAGGAGAAACCCGTCACCCAGTACCTCTACAATTACAGTAAAAGGACACAATCTGGGGAGATGGGGATGTTGTGGCCCAACAACTGGACATTGATACGAAATGCATGCAGGCTCATGCGGCCGTTTGAGGAGGTTACCAACCTGGTGAGTCGCAGTGAAGGCACCATCAGCGACTTGATCCTGTACGCTTACTTCCTGGAGCGTGCCATGCTTAGAGTGGTGGATCAAGCTGTGGAGGAGCATGAACAGGAACAGTTACGGCAGGAACAGTTGTGGGAGCAATTTACATCAGAATCCGATGTTTCCTCAACACCTGCGGCAGCACAGAGGGGTGAGGAGGAGGAAGAGTTGTGTGGGGAAGAGGAGTCAGACTCGGATGATGAGGAAGGTGTTTCTTTGGAGGAGGAAGAAGCGGCAGCAGAAGAACAACCACAGCAGGCGTCGCAGGGGGCTTGTGCTTCTCGACGTTCCCGTGGTATTGTTCGTGGCTGGGGGGAGTAGGAGGACTTACCTGACATCACTGAGGAAGAGCAAGAGGAGATGGATAGTACGTCTGCATCCAACTTTGTGCAGATGGCATCTTTCATGCTGTCCAGCCTGTTGACGGACCCCCGTATAAAAAAACTCAAGAGTAATGACAATTACTGGGTGACCACGCTACTAGACCCTCGGTATAGGCACAAAGTGGCCGAGATGTTTCTAAATCACCAGAAAGCCGAAAGGATGCAGCACTTGCAGAACAAGCTGGCAACTGTGCTTTACAATGCATTTAAGGGTGATATCACAGCACAACGCAATAAAGGTACCACTGCCAGTAATCCTTCTCCCGTGTCCACGCAGGCAAGGACAGGACGCTCCAGCGATCTCATGGTGATGTCGGATATGCGGAAATTCTTTAGTCCAACGCCTCACCTTAGCCCTTCCAGATCCACCCTCCACCAATGCCTGGACCGGCAGGTAACCAACTACCTGCCCTTAAGTGTGGATGTAGACACTGTGAGCAGCGATGAACCCTTGGACTACTGGGTGCACAGGCTTGACCTGTGGCCAGAGCTGTCCCAATTTGCTATTCAACTTCTGTCTTGCCCTGCCTCAAGCGTCCTGTCAGAAAAGACCTTCAGCACAGCTGGAGGCATTGTCACTGAGAAGAGAAGTCGCCTAAGTCACAAAAGCGTTCAGTACCTCACCTTTATCAAAATGAATGGGGCATGGATCCCGGAGGCCTACTGCCCGCCCCAAGACTGAGTCAGTCCCCACACACTGCATCTCTGCCTGCACGCCGTGTGACTGCCTGCCCCAAGACTAAGTCGCTCCCCACACAGCACCTCTGCCCGCACGCCGCTTGACTGCCTTTTCCGCTACTACCAACAGGGTCCAGGACTCCAGGTGGATTCCTGAATTTTTAAGGCCACACTCTCGCCATGGTACGCACCAGTCCAGCACGGCCGTTACTACACAAACAGCTGTTTGCGGTGCGTTACGCAGTGAGTTTGGTCTGTCAGTGTGAAGCAGTACTCTAATTACACTCCCTGATTGATTTATACACATGCAAGATGTTTTAAAGCACTTTAGGCCTGCAATTTAGCATTCAATGTGATTTCTGCCCCTAAATGCTGCTTTGCGTCAAATCCAGATTTTACCTTGGGACTTTTGGCATCTATCCCACTCCTCCACGCAAAAACTCAGATGTTAGACCCCTTGAAACATCTTTTCCATCACTTTTGTGGCCAGCATAAGTGTTTCTAGTTTTCAAAGTTCGCCTCCCCAAGTCTATTGCGGTTCGCGAAAGTTCACGCAAACCGGACTTTTGCGGAAGTTCGCAAACCTGGCGCGAACCGAAAATCTGAGGTTCGGGCCATCTCTATCTCTTATCAGAGGCTATGGTCTTTCTGCATTAAAAAAAAAGTTTTCTTTCCTCTTTCTAGTTCCTGAAAGCGAGATTGTTCGCTTCCAGGACTTTTTGACTGTGGCCATCTTGTGGCCAAATAGTAAAACTACGCCCACATACATTTTATATTAAATAAACAGATTATATTACATTTAAAATGAACTGTTTAACTCCCACACCTAAAATTACCCAAATAAAATTTGTAATTGTAAAAAAAAATTACAATAAAAAAACGAACAAACAAAAAAAAACCATAAATAGTTACCTAAGATCTGAACTTTTTAAATATGCATGTCACGAGAGTATATTAATATATATTTTTTTAAAATTATAAGCTTGTAATTACTGATGGACGCAAATTGAAAAAATGCACCGTTTATCTTCAAATAAAATATTGGCGCCATAAATTGTGGTAGGGACATAATTTAAATGGTGTATTAACTGGAAATAATGAATTTTTTTTCTTTCTTTCTTAATCTTCCTGTTAATTATTTTATTCTAAATCAAAATGTATCACCCAAAGAAAGCCTTAATGGCGGCGGAAAAACAAGATATAGATCATTTCATTGTGATAAGTACTGATAAAGTTATTGGTAAATGAATGGGAGGTGAAAGTTGCTTGGATGCATAAAGTGAACAACACTGTTGACTGAAGTGGTTAAACTGAACCTTAACCGAGACGAAAAAAAAAAAGGTCTGCGGGGCCAGTGTGTCTGTCAATCGCACTCCCGTCACTGTGGCAGTCCTGCGCGTGCGCAGTACACCTGCACATGAGCAGGATGGCCACAGCAACGGGAGCGCGATCGAGGGATGCATGAGGCCAGGGTTGTGCAGGCACACTGGCCATTCATCAAAAATTAAACTAGCTGGCTGTGAGGGACCGTAGGATTGTGCAGAGACGGCCCGAGCACAGTATGTTTCCAGGGAGCTGGTGGAAGCCCCAGGTAAGTGAAACTTTTTTCCCCTCATGGTTAAGGTTTACTTTAATTGATAATGCACAGTGAAAATTGTAAAATGTAACATACCCCTGGGCAGAATCTCAGGACTACATCAGAGCAGTTGCAAGTAAGGGTGGAGGGAGGCAGACAGAACACTGCCACACATGGCAGGGTCCACGTGTCCACATGACCACCATGGGACTACTTCATTTGGCAGGTGAGGCAGCTTTTGTTTGATTTCCCCTGCAGAGCTATGTGTATGGGGAGTCCGCTTGTTTGGTGCGTAGCACACTATTTGAAATTATTTGTGTTACTTTGTGTTATGACTTGTTATAAAGATCATTGTTTAATAAAGGACACTGACTTTTTAACATTGGTGGTACAGACAATTTTTCCACAACCTCTTTTCTCTCTGTTCTTCATATTGTACATGGTGATCATTACAATATGCCTATCCCTGCCTGCTGGCCATTACAATTTTATTATTATTTAGTATTTATACAGCACCAACATCTTAGTATATCTTGTCTTCTGTATCACTTAACTGTCCCTCAGAGGGGCTCGCAATTTATTCTCTACCATAGTCATATGTCTATGTATGTATTGTGTAGTGTATGTATCATAGTCTAGGGCGAATTTAGGGAGAAGCCAATAAACGTATCTGTATGTTTTTGGGGCATGGGAGGAAACCGGAGTACCCAAAGGAAACCCAAGCAGACACAGGGATAACATATAAACTCCCTGCAGATCAGGGCCGGATTACCAACCAGGCATCAAAAGCAGTCGCTTGGGGCGCCATTCAGAGTCAAAGGGGCCCCATCAGCACATAAACCAGCCCTCGCCATCCTGTCAGCGGTGGCTGGTTGGTATAATGGTTAAAGGGACTCTGAGCAATGCAGTAACTATGGAAAGATGGATATCATTTTAAAGCTCTCTTTCTCCTCTTTCCAATGAGATATAAACGGCTGCTCTATGCCTTTTAGTTTTTGCTATTTTCGCGATTGAAATTGCAGCCACAGGACGACTTTTGTCCAAAGTCGGCAGCTTGATTCAGCACAATGCAATGAAATATAAGGAACCCAGGGGGATATAATTACAAACATCATGCTGGTAGGTGTGAGGATGTAATTAATTAGTTGTGGGTATGCTTAAAGGCATACCCACAGGCACTGCTCGGAGTCCCTTTAAGGGCTCTGCCTCGGACACAGGAGACCAGGGTTCGAATCTCGGCTCTGCCTGTTCAGTAAGTTAGCACCTATTCAGTAGGAGACCTTAGGAAAGTCTCTCTAACACTGCTACTGCCTATAGGGCACGTCCTAGTGGCTGCAGCTCTGGCGCTTTGAGTCCGCCAGGAGAAAAACACGATATAAATGTTATTTGTCTTGTCAAATGATGCCGTGTGCTGCTGATTGTCTTCAGAGCCAGACTCTCCTCCTAGGTCCTCCTCCTGCTACTGTGCGCTCTGCCGCTGCCCACTCCGCCTTCCCTTCCCACAGAGAACCACAGCTGCAGCAAGAATGATAGCAGCAGATGGCAAACGCTCACTCACCTATCCATGATCCAAGCAATAGAGATCCCGTCATCTGAAACCCATCTGTCTCTTCTACAGTGCAGCCGCTTGCTCTGAACTTCCTGATTCTCAGATCAGACAGGAAGTAGGAAGTAGTAATAGTAGTAGTAACAGAGCGGCAGCACTCTTGAGGAGACAGATGGGCTCTGGATGACGGGACCTCTATTGCTTGGATCGCAATAGGTGAATGTGAGTCATCTGGTGCTGTCATTATCCCCCGCTGCGGATGCCTTCTCTACTGGACTATCGTATTCACTGGTATGGAGGCTGCATGGTGGCTGACTAGTTTGGGAGGAAATCGGTTGTTCGGTGGCGAGGGTGGTTATGTAATTCTGTCTGGGGAACGGCTTCCGGTTTGGTGGTGTCCAGAGCTTTCTGCTATTGCCAGGCTGGAGATGCAGGGGGAAAGTGCTGCTGCTGTGATATCTGGCGCCCTCTTCACAGGGGTGCCCCAGCCCCTGAGTGCAAATGTCCCAGCCATTCATCTCTCACTCTGCATTTTGCCGCTGCTATTCCCTGCATTGTGCACCCACAGAGAAAAGTGGGCTGTTGCCCATAGCAACCAGTAGCTCGGCTGCCCCGGTGTGTGCAGCATGTTGCTGTGCAGTTGCATCTTCTGATTCTATTACGACATGATGGGGGGCCCAAATCAGTTACTTTGCTTAGGGCCCCATTTAGCCTTAATCCGGCTCTGCGTGCAGATAGTGCTCTGGCTGGGGTTTGAACCCGCTGCCTACTACTACAATCTACCTATCAATATCTGCTCCCACTACAATCTACCTATCACTACATGTTGGCCACTGCAATCTGACCTATCGACCACTGCATATTTTTGTGTAGTAATACAGATTGGAAAGTTCCACTTTTATATCAGCTTGAGCAGAAGGGCAATTGTATGTTATCTGGTATTACTTTGAAGGAATATCCAAAATAACTTGAAATTGGTGCACTGATGGAGACCAGGGAGAACTGCTTCCAAGAAACAGATATCCACTGTTGAAATGAAATAAGTTATGTTGACCAAATGATCTTTGCTGCCAATATTTAGATGAAAGTTAAATGAGCACAGTCATATCTGAATATCAAAGACACATCCAGAAACTGAAATGATACCATAAGCCCTTAACCAGTACACTATTCAGTCGCTGCATCACCTTATATTTTAAACAGTTTTTAAATATTTTGTATATGTTACGGCCAGAACCCGAAGTTTGGCCAGAACTAGAAGTGGCCGGCCACTTCGGGTTCTGGCCGGCCAATGCGCGAACTGGCCGCTGCGCTGCGGCCAATGTGAGAAATGAAACAATTCCTGTAAGGTTTAATGTGATGTTGTGGCCGCAGCGCAGCGGGGCAAAATGTATCACACATCTTTACTTTATTCAATGGCATTAAGCCGCCCGGCTTTTTCCTCTGCCTCTCTCTCCTCCCCCCGCCTCTCTCTCTCCTTCTCTTTATGGGCACAGCCGGGCGGGGACACGCGTGTCCCTCCGGAGTCGTTCGTCGCGGCAGGGGAATCCTGCCGTTCTTGCAGAGCGGGTGCTGGCAGAAGCAATGTCTGCAGCCTCCCCGCTCTGCTCTCCTGCCGCGAGGAACGACTCTCCTGGACACGCGTGTCCCCGCCCGGCTGTGCCCATAAGAGAAGGGGAGAGAGAGGCGGGGGGGGGGGGAGGAGAGAGAGGCAGAGGAAAAAGCCGGGCGGCTTAATGCCATTGAATAAAGTAAAGATGTGATACATTTGCCCTGCTGCGCTGCGGTCACAACATCACATTAAACCTTACAGGAATTGTTTCATTTCTCACATTGGCCGCAGCGCAGCGGCCAGTTCGCGCATTGGCCGGCCAGAACCCGAAGTGGCCGGCCACTTCTAGTTCTGGCCAAACTTCGGGTTCTGGCCGTAACATATATATTTTTGTGGGGTGCCTCCTCCACAGAAGTAGTTATACTGAATATAATAATAATAATAATAATAATACAATCATTTGTACAGGGCTCAAGAGCTGCAGCCATTGTGATGCGCTCAGGAAGCTACCCTGCAGTGTTTAGTGTTTTAGATACGGACCCTAGCCAGGATTCAAACCCTGGTCAGACATGTCAAAGGCAGTGTCCTTAACTAGTACACTATCCAGCCAAACTGTAAGGTTAATTGGCTCTAACCCAAACATGTCCACACACTGTGACAGAGATAACAGATAGTTAGCCTTGCTGAGAGAGAGACATTCAGTGATGTTAACTGTACAATGTTCTCAGTTATGTATTACTACTAGTTATACTTCATTTCACCACCATTACCCTAAAAGCCTGCTCTCCTAATATTCACAGCTGACCATATTGGTCTCAGGCTTCCTTCTTTCAGTCTCTTACTTTAAGCTTACACAAGCCTTTCACCACATAAATAATTGATTTTTATTTTTATTCTTTTTTGTATGGGCAGTTTCCCTTTTTCCAGTTTTTGATGAGTGAAATCTATACCCGCACTATCACTAATCATGCACTCTAAGAGGCCAATAGTAATAGGCCAAACATCAAATTTCCGCAAAAGTTTGCAAATCTGGCAAATCATCGACTCGCCATAGACTATAATGGGCAGGCGAATTGTAAAACCTACAGGGACTGTTTCTGGCCACAAAAGTAATGGAAAAGTTGTTTCAAGGGGCCTAACACCTGGACTGTGGCATGCCGGAGGGGGGTCCATGGCAAAAGTCCCACCAAAAGTTATGTAGTTGACGCAGAGTCGTGTTTTCATCTCTAAAGGGCAGAAATCACATTACATTCGTAAATTGGTGGAATAAAGTGTATTAAAATGTCCAGCATATGTACACATCCATCAGGTAGTGTAAGGGTTATGCCCGCTGACAGATGAAACACTGCGTTTAATGCACCACAGTCCGCAAATAACCACAAACACTTTAGGTTCTTACGTCAAGTGAGTATATCTTTGTTTTTACTAGTTGACACCCCCAAGACATAAATGTTAGTCCTCTCGGCAGCAATCTTTGCGTAGTGGTGTAGTGGGCGCCGTGCTTGTGCGCACAATCATGGTAATGCTGGCAATTGCAGTTTCCCATCCTCTGTCAAGCTGAGGTAGTTCAGTGACAGTTAAGTGACCAAAAAAACACTGATTCTGCACTGAGGCCTTATACAGGAGGCAGTAGTGGATACTAGATGCCAATAGTGGTGTAAAGGATTATTGGGTTATGGTTGGTGCACTACTAGGACCAGCAGACCTGTCTCCAACAGCTAACTTGTGCACTGGCCACAGAAGAGCAATACAATAAAATAATGTCTAGGGGCGAATCGAACACTGTGGGCTCGATTCACCAAGCGGTGCAAAGTGTTAGCACCATGGTGAAAAGGCCCTTATCACGCCTAAAGTCACTTTAGGCATGATAAGAAGAAACTCGCGCGAAGTGCGCGCGCAACACCCGACGCTTCGCGCGAAGCTCCCATTAAGCCCTATGGGACTTTGCGCGCGCTCTCACGCGCGTACGCGTGAACGCGCTTACGCGCGGTAACTTCGCGCGAAGAGCAGGAAAAATCGGTGATAACTCAGTGGTGAAAAGGTCATCACGCCTAAAGTCTTTTAGGCGTGATAACTGGGTTATCACCGCTTTGTGAATCGAGCCCTGTGTGTGCCTAAGGGGGTGAACGCGACCACCGCTTGTTCGCCACAAACTATTTGCTGGCAGAACAGTTTGGCCCATCTCTAGTAGGCAATACAATGTGCTGTAACTGTCCACTGTTTACTTCAGAGATGATGGAGGAGGTAGACGTGTCTTGTCTGGGAGAGGGACAGGGAGATACTTACATAAGTGATAAAAGTTCAACATTTGTTTGACATCACAGATCACAGTACACAATTTTCCTGTATATGTTTGTAGAATTTTCTCAATACTTTGCATTACCAACAAGCAAGAATTTTATCTTTGGGTGACATTGGGACAAAAAATAGTTTTGTATATAATGTTCACACTTCTTCTTGCCAAGACGCCTGCTCATATTAGATGTTGTTGGCTTCAATAGCTTCTGTAAGCACAGCTTATACATGCTTGCATCTCTTTGTTTGGTGATAATAGATCCCATGTATTTGAAGCTTGCCACTCTTTCAAACTCTTAATTATTAACATCAAGAGGTTCTCATTGTGCATCATTGCAAAGTGTCATTACCATGTATTTTGTTTTTCCACTGTCAGTGCAAAACCCAGCTTGATGTGAAGCTCTCCTTATAATTAAGGCTTTCAGCTACTGCTCCAAAGATCTTTCTTATAAGATGTGTCATCAAGATAAGCTACATATTGTTATATTCTATTTAGTAATATTGCAACCTGTATTTATTGTATGCTGTCTTATTATTCTCTCCAACACAAGGTGAAAAAGCATACAGGACACTGAGTGACTTTGTCTGATTTGCACACATGTAAAAAAGGCGCACAGGGAATTTAGGTGCCAGATGTAGCATGAAAGTCTTTCCAATAGTTACAATATCAGTATTGTTACCAATATTCTAACTATCAGCTTCCATAATCTTTTCCTAACACTAAACCCCTCCACCTACACACTTATGCTTACTCTACCTATGCCTAAAATTATCCTTCCCCCACCTAGGTCTTAAACTAACCCCTGACTACATATACTGGGCACATATACCCTCTGGCTACATATACTGGGGACAGCTATACACCTGGCTACATATACTGCGGACTACTATACACCTGGCTACTTATGGAACATACATCTAGCCACCTATTCTGTGGACATCTATACACCTGGCTACCTATTCTGGGGACATTATACATCTGGGTACCTATTCTGGGGACAACTATACTCATGGCTACTTATACTGGGGATACCTATAGACCTGGCTACCTATGCTGGGGGTACCTATTTTGGGGGAACTGCTGTCAGATTATCTGCATTTTTGGGGAACCGCTGTTAACAGATTAAGTGTATTTTGGGGAACCGCTGCCAGATAATGTGTATGTTAGGGGAACGGCTGCTGCCAGATTACGCGTATCTTTGGGAACTACTGCCAGATAGCTAGCCAGCCTGCAGTCAGCCCAGTGGTAGTAGCCACTAGCCAGATGGGGGGTTAGAGGGGAGAGAGTGCAGCCAGAGCCAGCTAGCCACACAGCCAGCCAGCCTGCAGCCAGCCCAGTAGTAGTAGCCACTAGCCAAACAGCACCTGGGACTGTCTGGGCCTGTCTGCTGTCCTGTGCTGTCTCTGTGTGCTTATCTCTGCTAGCTCCAATATGTCCAGTATGAGCTGTTTTCTGTGCCTGCACTGATAGTCGGGGGCATAGCAATAGGGGTTGTAGAGGTAGCAACCACATCGGGGCCCTTGGGCCAGAGGGGCCCTGAAGGCATACCTCCCATCTTTTTGAGATGAGAAAGAGGGACACTTAAGCCATGCCCCTGTCACACCTCTGACCACACCCCTGGCACACCCCTAGTCACAAGTACCATAAAGATTTCATACGAAAAATATAATACAATACAATACAATAACATTTCTATAGCGCTTTTCTCCAATAGGACTCAAAGCGCTTAGGCTCTCTCAGATTCAGTAATTCGTAGTAGGATGAAGTATTCACACAACAAAAGTTATATTTCTGCAAATGCCAAACTGAACAGGTGGGTTTTCAGTCTGGATTTAAACAAGTCCAGGGATGGAGCTGCCCTGATCTGTTGAGGTAAGGAGTTCCAAAACGTAGGGGCAGCATGACAGAAGGCTCTGGGACCAACAGTTTCCAAGTGGACTCTGGGTATGACTAGATTATTAGAACCTGTGGATCTGAGAATGCGGGGATTGCTACGCAGCTGCAACATTTCTTTCATGTATCCAGGGCCCAGATTATTCAGTGATTTAAATGTCAGTAGGCCAATGTTGAATAGAACCCTCCATTCAATAGGTAGCCAGTGAAGGGAGTGCAGGACTGGCGTTATGTGGTAGTGACTGGGTCGGTTAGCAGTCTGGCAGCAGTGTTCTGTATCAGCTGTAGGCAGTACAAGTCCTTTTTTGGAAGGCCAGTGTAGAGAGCATTGCAGTAGTCCAGTCGGGAGGTAATGAAGGCATGAACTAAAGTTGGTAGATCTTCTGGGGGGATGAGGTGCTTGATTTTTGCGATGTTCTTAACCACTTCCCGACCGCCGTATATACAATTGGCGGCCGGGAAGTGGACCCCGCAAGGACCGCCGTATTGAGAAATGGCGGCGGTCCTTGTAGGGGCATGGGCGGAGTGATCTCGTCATCAGTGTCGCGATCCTCCGCCTCTGCCTGGCGCCGCTCACCCGCCACAACATCCCGCCGGCCATACGGAAGCGCCGGCGGGATGTTAACCCGACGATCGCCGCATACAAAATGTATAATACACTTTGTAATGTTTACAAAGTGTATTATACAGGCTGCCTCCTGCCCTGGTGGTCCCAGTGTCCGAGGGACCACCAGGGCAGGCTGCAGCCACCCTAGTCTGCACCAAGCACACTGATTTCCCCCCCCCTGCCCCAGATCGCCTACAGCACCCATCAGACCCCCCCCTGCCCACCCCCCAGACCCCTGTTTGCACCCAATCACCCCCCTAATCACCCATCAATCACTACCTGTCACTATCTGTCAATGCTATTTTTTTTTATCCCCCCCCCCTGCCCCCTGCTCCCTCCTGATCACCCCCCACCCCTCAGATTCTCCCCAGATCCCCCCCCCCCAGACCCCCCCCCACCCCATGTACTGTATGCATCTATCCCCCCTGATCACCTGTCAATCACCTGTCAATCACCTGTCAATCACCCATCAATCACCCCCTGTCACTGCCACCCATCAATCAGCCCCTAACCTGCCCCTTGCGGGCAATCTGATCACCCACCCACACCAATAGTTCGCCCGCAGATCCGACGTCAGATCACCTCCCAAGTGCATTGTTTACATCTGTTCTCTCCTCTAAACACCCACTAATTACCCATCAATCACCCATCAATCACCCCCTATCACCACCTGTCACTGTTACCCATCAGATCAGACCCTAATCTGCCCCTTGCGGGCACCCAATCACCCGCCTACACGCTTAGATTGCCCTCAGACCCCCCCTTATCAATTCGCCAGGGCATTATTTACATCTGCCCTTCCCTGTAATAACCCACTGATCACCTGTCAATCACCCATCAATCACCCCCTGTCACTGCCACCCTACAATCACCCCCTGTCACTGCCACCCATCAATCAGCCCCTAACCTGCCCCTTGCGGGCAATCTGATCACCCACCCACACCAATAGATCGCCCGCAGATCCGACATCAGATCACCTCCCAAGTGCAGTGTTTACATCTATTCTCTCCTCTAAACACCCACTAATTACCCATCAATCACCCATCAATCACCCCCTATCACCACCTGTCACTGTTACCCATCAGATCAGACCCTAATCTGCCCCTTGCGGGCACCCAATCACCCGCCTACACGCTCAGATTGCCCTCAGACCCCCCCTTATCAATTCGCCAGTGCAATATTTACATCTGTTCTCCCCTGTAATAACCCACGGATTACCTGTCAATCACCTGTCAATCACCTATCAATCACCCATCAATCACCCCCTGTCACTGCCACCCATCAATCACCCCCTGTCACTGCCACCCATCAATCACCCCCTGTCACTGCCACCCATCAATCACCCCCTGTCACTGCCACCCATCAATCACCCGCTGTCACTGCCACCCATCAATCAGCCCCTAACCTGCCCCTTGCGGGCAATCTGATCACCCACCCACACCAATAGGTCGCCCGCAGATCCGACGTCCGATCACCTCCCAAGTGCAGTGTTTACATCTGTTCTCTACCCTAAACACCCACTAATTACCCATCAATCACCCCCTGTCACTGCTACCTATCAGATTAGACCCCTATCTGCCCCTAGGGCACTCAATCACCCGCCCACACCCTCAGAATGCTCTCATACCCCAGCCCTGATCACCTCGCCAGTGCATTGCTTGCATCTATTCCCCCCTCTAATCACACCTTGAGACACCCATCAATCACCTCCTGTCACCCCCTAACACACCTACCCATCAGATCAGGCCCTAATTTGCCCCGTGTGGGCTCCTGATCACTCGGCCAAACCCTCAGATCCCCCTCAGACACCCTTCCGATCACCTCCCCAGTGCATTGATTGCATCTATTTTCCCCTCTAACCACCCCCTGAGACACCCATCAATCACCTCCTGTCACCCCCCTAGCACTCCTATCCATCAGATCAGGCCCAATACAACCTGTCATCTAAAAGGCCACCCTGCTTATGACCGGTTCCACAAAATTCGCCCCCTCATAGACCACCTGTCATCAAAATTTGCAGATGCTTATACCCCTGAACAGTCATTTTGAGACATTTGGTTTCCAGACTACTCACGGTTTTGGGCCCGTAAAATGCCAGGGATGGTATAGGAACCCCACAAGTGACCCCATTTTAGAAAAAAAGACACCCCAAGGTATTCTGTTAGGTGTATGACGAGTTCATAGAAGATTTTATTTTTTGTCAAAAGTTAGCGGAAATTGATTTTTATTGTTTTTTTTTCCCAAAGTGTCATTTTTCACTAACTTGTGACAAAAAATAAAATCTTCTATGAACTCGCCATACACCTAACGGAATACCTTGGGGTGTCTTTTTTCTAAAATGGGGTCACTTGTGGGGTTCCTATACTGCCCTGGCATTTTAGGGGCCCTAAACCGCGAGGAGTAGTCTAGAAAACAAATGCCTCAAAATGACCTGTGAATAGGACGTTGGGCCCCTTAGCGCACCTAGGCTGCAAAAAAGTGTCACACATGTGGTACCGCCGTACTCAGGAAAAGTAGTATAATGCGTTTTGGGGTGTATTTTTACACATACCCATGCTGGGTGGGAGAAATTTCTATGTAAATGGACAATTGTGTGTAAAAAACATCAAACAATTGTCATTTACAGAGATATTTCTCCCACTTAGCATGGGTATGTGTAAAAATACACCCCAAAACACATTATACTACTTCTCCTGAGTACGGCGGTACCACATGTGTGGCACTTTTTTACACCCTAAGTACGCTAAGGGGCCCAAAGTCCAATGAGTACCTTTAGGATTTCACAGGTCATTTTGCAACATTTGGTTTCAAGACTACTCCTCACGGTTTAGGGCCCCTAAAATGCCAGGGCAGTATAGGAACCCCACAAATGACCCCATTCTAGAAAGAAGACACCCAAAGGTATTCTGTTAGGAGTATGGTGAGTTCATAGAAGATTTTATTTTTTGTCCCAAGTTAGCGGAAAATGACACTTTGTGAAAAAAAACAATTAATATCAATTTCCGCTAACTTGTGACAAAAAAATTAAAACTTCTATGAACTCACCATACTCCTAACGGAATACCTTGGGGTGTCTTCTTTCTAAAATGGGGTCATTAGTGGGGTTCCTATACTGTCCTGGCATTTTAGGGGCCCTAAACCGTGAGGACTAGTCTTGAAACAAAAATGACCTCTAAAATCCTAAAGGTACTCATTGGACTTTGGGCCCCTTAGCGCAGTTAGGGTGCAAAAAAGTGCCACACATGTGGTATCGCCGTACTCGGGAGAAGTATTACAATGTGTTTTGGGGTGTATTTTTACACATACCCATGCTGGGTGGGAGAAATACCGCTGTAAATGGACAATTGTGTGTAAAAAAATCAAAAGATTGTCATTTACAGAGGTATTTCTCCCACCCAGCATGGGTATGTGTAAAAATACACCCCAAAACATGTTGTACTACTTCTCCCGAGTATGGCGATACCACATGTGTGGCACTTTTTTGCACCCTAACTGCGCTAAAGGGACCAAAGTCCAATGAGTACCTTTAGGATTTCACAGGTCATTTTGAGAAATTTCGTTTCAAGACTACTCCTCACGGTTTAGGGCCCCTAAAATGCCAGGGCAGTATAGGAACCCCACAAATGACCCCATTCTAGAAAGAAGACACCCCAAGGTATTCTGTTAGGAGTATGGTGAGTTCATAGAAGATTTTATTTTTTGTCACAAGTTAGCGGAAATTGATTTTAATTGTGTTTTTTCACAAAGTGTCATTTTCCGCTAACTTTTGACAAAAAATAAAATCTTCTATGAACTCACCATACTCCTAACGGAATACCTTGGGGTGTCTTCTTTCTAAAATGGGGTCATTAGTGGGGTTCCTATACTGCCCTGGCATTTTAGGGGCCCTAAACCGCGAGGAGTAGTCTTGAAACGAAATTTCTCAAAATGACCTGTGAAATCCTAAAGGTACTCAATGGACTTTGGGCCCTTTAGCGCAGTTAGGGTGCAAAAAAGTGCCACACATGTGGTATCGCCGTACTCAGGAGAAGTAGTATAATGTGTTTTGGGGTGTATTTTTACACATACCCATGCTGAGTGGGAGAAAGATCTCAGGAAATGGACAATTGTGTGTAAAAAAAATTAACAAATTGTCATTTACAGAGATATTTTTCCCACCCAGCATGGGTATGTGTAAAAATACACCCCAAAACACATTATACTACTTCTCCTGAGTACGGCAATACCACATGTGTGGCACTTTTTTGCAGCCTAACTGCGCTAAGGGGTCCAAAGTCCAATGAGCACCTTTAGGCTTTACAGGGGTGCTTACAATTTAGCACCCCCAAAATGTCAGGACAGTAAACACACCCCACAAATGACCCCATTTTGGAAAGTAGACCCTTCAAGGTATTCAGAGAGGGGCATGGTGAGTCCGTGGCAGATTTCATTTTTTTTTGTCGCAAGTTAGAAGAAATGGAAACTTTTTTTTTTCTCACAAAGTGTCATTTTCCGCTTACTTGTGACAAAAAATAATATCTTCTATGAACTCACTATGCCTCTCAGTGAATACTTTGGGATGTCTTCTTTCCAAAATGGGGTCATTTGGGGGGTATTTATACTATCCTGGAATTCTAGCCCCTCATGAAACGTGACAGGGGGTCAGAAAAGTCATAGATGCTTAAAAATGAGAAAATTCACTTTTTGCACCATAGTTTGTAAACGCTATAACTTTTACCCAAACCAATAAATATACACTGAATGGGTTTTTTTAATCAAAAACATGTTTGTCCACATTTTTCGCGCTGCATGTATACAGAAATTTTACTTTATTTGAAAAATGTCAGCACAGAAAGTTAAAAAAATCATTTTTTTGCCAAAATTCATGTCTTTTTTGATGAATATAATAAAAAGTAAAAATCGCAGGAGCAATCAAATAGCACCAAAAGAAAGCTTTATTAGTGACAAGAAAAGGAGCCAAAATTCATTTAGGTGGTAGGTTGTATGAGCGAGCAATAAACCGTGAAAGCTGCAGTGGTCTGAATGGAAAAAAAGTGGCCGGTCCTTAAGGGGTAGAAAGCCCTAGGTCCTCAAGTGGTTAAGGTGAAAATAGGATGATTTCACCACAGCAGAGATGTGAGTTCTGAAGTTTAAATCCCCATCAATTAGAACTCCCAGGCTACGCACATGATTAGAGCTGCGTAGATCCGTGCCTCCTATTCCCAGTGGTGAAGACTGCAAGTTAAGTTGTTTTGTTGTCATGCGCTGCCCTCCGATCAGAAGTAGTGTTGGGCGAACATCTAGATGTTCAGGTTCGGGCCGAACAGGCCGAACATGGCCGCGATGTTCGGGTGTTTGACCCGAACTCCGAACATAATGGAAGTCAATGGGGACCCGAACTTTTGTGGTTTGTAAAGCCTCCTTACATGCTACATACCCCAAATTTACAGGGTATGTGAACCTTGGGAGTGGGTACAAGAGGAAAAAAAAATTAGCAAAAAGAGCTTATAGTTTTTGAGAAAATCGATTTTAAAGTTTCAAAGGGAAAACTGTCTTTTAAATGCGGGAAATGTCTGTTTTCTTTGCACAGGTAACATGTTTTTTGTCGGCATGCAGTCATAAATGTAATACATATAAGAGGTTCCAGGAAAAGGGACCGGTAACGCTAACCCAGCAGCAGCACACGTGATGGAACAGGAGGAGGCGCAGGAGGAGAAGGCCACGCTTTGTGAGACACAACAACCCCGGCCTTGCATGAGGGCAAGAAGCGTGCGGATAGCATGCTTTGTACCGCCATGCAGTCATAAATGTAATAAAGATAAGAGGTTCCATAAACAGGGACCGGCAACGCTAACCCAGCAGCAGCAGCAGCAGCACACGTGATGGAACAGGAGGAGGCGCAGGAGGAGAAGGCCACGCTTTGTGAGACACAACAACCCAGGCCTTGCATGAGGACAAAAAGCGTGCGGATAGCATGCTTTTTACCGCCATGCAGTCATAAATGTAATAAAGATAAGTGGTTCAATAAACAGGGACCACGCGGCAACGCTAACCCAGCAGCAGCAGACGTGATGGAACAGGAGGAGGCGCAGGAGGAGAAGGCCACGCTTTGTGAGACACAACAACCCAGGCCTTGCATGAGGGCAAGAAGCGTGCGGATAGCATGCTTTGTACCGCCATGCAGTCATAAATGTAATAAAGATAAGTGGTTCAATAAACAGGGACCACGCGGCAACGCTAACCCAGCAGCAGCAGACGTGATGGAACAGGAAGAGGCGCAGGAGGAGAAGGCCACGCTTTGTGAGACACAACAACCTAGGCCTTGCATGAGGGCAAGAAGCGTGCGGATAGCATGCTTTGTACCGCCATGCAGTCATAAATGTAATAAAGATAAGTGGTTCAATAAACAGGGACCACGCGGCAACGCTAACCCAGCAGCAGCAGACGTGATGGAACAGGAGCAGGCGCAGGAGGAGAAGGCCACGGTTTTTGAGACACAACAACCCAGGCCTTGCATGAGGACAAAAAGCGTGCGGATATAGCAGCAATGCTTTTTGCCGCCATGCAGTCATAAATGTAATACAGATGAGAGGTTCAATAAACAGGGATCGGAAACGCTACACCATCCCAGATGTTCATTGGTCATGTTACTTGGTTGGGGTCCTGGAGTGTTGCGTAGTCATTTCCAATCCAGGATTGATTCATTTTAATTTGAGTCAGACGGTCTGCATTTTCTGTAGAGAGGCGGATACGCCGATCTGTGACGATGCCTCCGGCAGCACTGAAACAGCGTTCCGACATAACGCTGGCTGCCGGGCAAGCCAGCACCTCTATTGCGTACATTGCCAGTTCGTGCCAGGTGTCTAGCTTCGATACCCAATAGTTGAAGGGTGCAGATGGATTGTTCGACACAGCTACGTCATCTGACATGTAGTCCTTGACCATCTTCTCCAGGCGATCGGTGTTGGAGGTGGATCTGCACGCTTGCTGTTCAGTGGGCTGCTGCTGCATGGGTGTCAGAAAATTTTCCCACTCCAAGGACACTGCCGATACCGTTCCCTTTTGGGTACTAGCTGCGGCTTGCGTTGTTTGCTGCCCTCCTGGTCGTCCTGGGTTTGCGGAAGTCAGTCTGTCTGCGTACAACTGGCTAGAGGAGGGGGAGGATGTCAATCTCCTCTCTAAAGTCTCCACAAGGGCCTGCTGGTATTCTTCCATTTTGACCTGTCTGACTCTTTCTTCAAGCAGTTTTGGAACATCGTGTTTGTACCGTGGATCCAGAAGGGTATAAACCCAGTAATTGGTGTTGTCCAGAATGCGCACAATGCGTGGGTCACGTTCAATGCAGTCTAGCATGAATTGAGCCATGTGTGCCAGAGTCCTACCAGAATCCTCATCATCCTCTTGTGAGCGTTGTGATAGTTGTTGTGATGCATCATAGTCGTCACCTTCCTCCTGGTCTGCCTCTGCTGACCATTCGCGTTGAATTGTGGAAGTCCAACGTGCACCGCTCTGGCCCTCGTCAGTGGTGGCATGAAATTCCTGCTCCAACTCCAGCTGTTCCTCCTCCTCTTCTTCGTCATAGCTGCTGGGGCCAGCGTTCCCTGAGGCGGATGGCCTGATGTTGGTACCATCACGCTGATCGTTTTCTCCTTCAGATTCCCCCAGTTGCATCATGACAGCTGTTTCCTTGATTTTTAACATCGACCTCTTCAGTAAACACAGCAGTGGTATGGTAATGCTGACTGAAGAGTTGTCACTGCTCACAAGCAACGTGGATTGCTCAAAATTTTGGAGGACTTGGCAGAGGTCCAACATGTTGGCCCAATCGGATCCACAGAAGCTTGGCAGCTGGCCGGATGCGCCTCGGTACTGCGCCATCATGTACTGGACCACTGCACTCTTCTGCTCGCAAAAGCGGGCTAGCATGTGCAGCGTAGAATTCCAGCGCGTAGGGACATCACACAGCAAGCGATGGTGGGGGAGATTGAAGCGCTCCTGCATCTTGGCGAGTGCCCCCGAAGCAGTACTGGAATTTCTACAATGTTTGGCCACTCGACGCACCTTCAACAGAAGATCGTCCACGCCTGGGTATGTCCTCAGGAACCGCTGAACTACTAGGTTCATCACGTGCGCCAGGCAAGGGATGTGTGTCAGCTTAGCCAACCTTAAAGCGCGAATGAGATTACTCCCATTATCACACACAACCATGCCCGGTTTCAGGTCCAGCGGTGCCAGCCACAAATCCGTCTGTTCCTTTATTCCCCTCCAAATTTCCTCCCCTGTGTGCTGCTTATCCCCAAGGCAGATTAGCTTCAGCAACGCTTGCTGACGCATGCCAACAGCTGTGCTGCACTGCTTCCACGATCCTACTGCTGCTGGGTTAGCGTTTCCGGATGAGGTACAGCTTTGAGATGCGTTGGAGGAGAAGGAGTCAGAGAGGTAGGTGCTGCTGTTGTTATCCAGTGGGAGGGACGGCGGTGCAGCTGTTTGTGGCGTGGGCAACACCCGTGCCGTAGCAGGTGAGGAATCGCTGCCAGGCTCCACAAGGTTCACCCAGTGCGCGGTAAGGGAGATGTATCGACCCTGGCCGAACGCACTCGTCCAGGTGTCAGTGGTGAGGTGAACCTTGCAGGCAACGGCATTCTTCAAGCTTCGGGTTATTTTGCTGACCACGTGCTCATGCAACTCAGGCACTGCAGAGCGCGCAAAGTGGTAGCGGCTGGGAACCACGTAACGTGGGATGGCCACTGACATCATGCCCTTGAAGCTGTTTGTCTCCACCACTCGATATGGCAGCATTTCGCAGGCCAGAAGCTTGGCTATGCTGGCTGTTACTGCCACGGCCCGGGGGTCATTTGCTGGCAATTTCCTCTTGCGCTCAAACATCTCCGACACAGACAACTGAACCGTAGCGCTGCACACGGAAGGGCTGTTGGTTGTTGTGTTTGATGAACACTGGGAGACCTCAAGAGCACTACTCCGGAAAGTGACAGTGTCAGCGTCGTCTGATGTTTGTGAATGTTGTGAACCACGCAATGGCTGGGCTACTGCTGCTGCTGAGGCGGGTCTGGTGGTGAGTCTGGTGAACCCAAGGGAGGCAGTGTTGTTGCTGGTACCCTGTCCTGACGCGTTTGCCCACAGAGTGGGATGTTTGGATAGCATGTGACGGCTCATGCTGGTGGTGGAGAGGTTGTTAATACTTTTCCCCCTGCTCAGGCGGGTCTTGCACACCTTGCAAATCGCCATGGTAACATCCTCAGTGCAGTCTTCAAAGAAAGCCCAGACTTTGGAGCACCTGCCTCCTTGCTGGCGATTTCTGTTTGCTCCTCTTTTGCCTCTCACTTGAACTTCCACGCTTATGGTGCCTGAAATTGCGCGCCGCCTACCTTGTGGCACAAGGCGAACTCGTGCAGCAGTGGGTTCTTCAACAGACTCATCTGTGCTGCTGCTACGACGGCGATGTTCTCGTTCACAAACAAAATCTGGGTCTCTGTCCACATTGTCCATACCCTCCTCTTCCATCTCCTCAAACTCGTCATATGTCATTGTGGGCCGCCGCCGTGGAGTAGAGCTCCCCACAACAACCTCTGCGCAGCACACTCCAACGTCGTCTTCCAGATCTTGTCGGCCGACCTCCTGCAATTGCAACCCCTCCTGCCCAAATTGCTCTGGGATTTGGGTTTCCGAGTCCTCCTCGGACTCGCCTTGTATTTCAGTGCGCGGTGCATTTCCCACAGTTAACGGTTGTGAATCCAGGCACAACATTTCTGGCTGTTCCTCCATTGACCTTTGAAAGGTGGAAGTTTGTTGGGCTGGGAATAGCTCCTGCGAATACCCCATTGTGTCCTGAGGTAATTCATCGGACTGGTTATCTGGCAGTTGTGTGCGTGGTGTCGCTGCCGGTTGTGTCAGCTTTGTGCCCACTGGCTCCTTGTAACTGGCTGAGGACTCGGACCTCGTGCGTGATGTGCTGGTGCTGCTTAACCCACTGCTGGACGCTTGAGAGGTCATCCAAGTAATTATCTGGTCCTGTTCTTTTGGATTTGTGAGGGTTGTTGTCCTGGACAACATGGGCGGTATTGAGTGGGTTTTCTTGGGTGCTCCCCTGTGGCCTGTACGTGAACCGTCAGGGGAAACACCTCTTCCCTTGCCCCTCCCTCTTTCACCGGATTTCTTCCTCATTTCACTTATCCTTACAGTACACGCTGACTGGCAGCAGTACAGTGGCAGTACAGAAATGCTATACAGTACCACTATTCCCAGCAGCGACACAGAGCACAATGCTATACAGTGACGGGTGAGCGGTGTACCACTATTCCCAGCAGCGACACAGAGCACAATGCTATACAGTGGCGGGTGAGCGGTGTACTACTATTCCCAGCAGACACAGAACAGTAAACAGAATGCTATATAGTGTGGCTGAGCGAGCGGTGTACCACTATTCCCAGCAGACACAGAACAGTAAACAGAATGCTATATAGTGTGGCTGAGCGAGCGGTGTACCACTATTCCCAGCAGACACAGAACAGTAAACAGAATGCTATATAGTGTGGCTGAGCGAGCGGTGTACCACTATTCCCAGCAGACACAGAACAGTGAACAGAATGCTATATAATGTGGCTGAGCGAGGTACACAGAGTGGCAGTAAACAGAATGCTATATAGTGTGGCTGAGCGAGTGGTGTACCACTATTCCCAGCAGACACAGAACAGTAAACAGAATGCTATATAGTGTGGCTGAGCGAGCGGTGTACCACTATTCCCAGCAGACACAGAACAGTGAACAGAATGCTATATAATGTGGCTGAGCGAGGTACACAGAGTGGCAGTAAACAGAATGCTATATAGTGTGGCTGAGCGAGCGGTGTACTACTATTCCCAGCAGACACAGAACAGTAAACAGAATGCTATATAGTGTGGCTGAGCGAGCGGTGTACCACTATTCCCAGTAGACACAGAACAGTAAACAGAATGCTATATAGTGTGGCTGAGCGAGCGGTGTACCACTATTCCCAGCAGACACAGAACAGTAAACAGAATGCTATATAGTGTGGCTGAGCGAGCGGTGTACCACTATTCCCAGCAGACACAGAACAGTGAACAGAATGCTATATAATGTGGCTGAGCGAGGTACACAGAGTGGCAGTAAACAGAATGCTATATAGTGTGGCTGAGCGAGTGGTGTACCACTATTCCCAGCAGACACAGAACAGTAAACAGAATGCTATATAGTGTGGCTGAGCGAGCGGTGTACCACTATTCCCAGCAGACACAGAACAGTGAACAGAATGCTATATAATGTGGCTGAGCGAGGTACACAGAGTGGCAGTAAACAGAATGCTATATAGTGTGGCTGAGCGAGCGGTGTACTACTATTCCCAGCAGACACAGAACAGTAAACAGAATGCTATATAGTGTGGCTGAGCGAGCGGTGTACCACTATTCCCAGCAGACACAGAACAGTAAACAGAATGCTATATAGTGTGGCTGAGCGAGCGGTGTACCACTATTCCCATCAGACACAGAACAGTGAACAGAATGCTATATAGTGTGGCTGAGTGAGCGGTGTACCACTATTCCCAGCAGACACAGAACAGTAAACAGAATGCTATATAGTGTGGCTGAGCGAGCGGTGTACCACTATTCCCAGCAGACACAGAACAGTAAACAGAATGCTATATTGTGTGGCTGAGCGAGCGGTGTACCACTATTCCCAGCAGACACAGAACAGTAAACAGAATGCTATATAGTGTGGCTGAGCGAGCGGTGTACCACTATTCCCAGCAGACACAGAACAGTGAACAGAATGCTATATAATGTGGCTGAGCGAGGTACACAGAGTGGCAGTAAACAGAATGCTATATAGTGTGGCTGAGCGAGCGGTGTACTACTGTTCCCAGCAGCGACACAATGACAGGGGGGACTCTGGCTAGCGTGGCTGGAGCGCGAACTACCCTGCCTGCCTACCCAAAGCTAAACCCACAGACAAATGGCGGAGATATGACGTGGTTCGGGTATTTATTTACCCGAACCACGTGACAGTTCGGCCAATCAGAGCGCGTTCGGGTCCGAACCACGTGACCCGTTCGGCCAATCACAGCGCTAGCCGAACGTTCGGGGAACGTTCGGCCATGCGCTCTTAGTTCGGCCATGTGGCCGAACGGTTTGGCCGAGCACCGTCAGGTGTTCGGCCGAACTCGAACATCACCCGAACAGGGTGATGTTCTGCAGAACCCGAACAGTGGCGAACACTGTTCGCCCAACACTAATCAGAAGGACTTCAGTTTTGTCTGCATTTAGTTTCAGTTGAGTTTTTTTTTTATTCAAACCACTCTGGTCCTTTTTATCCTGGTTCATTTTCCTTGATATTAACATTTAAAAATAAGAAATCTATTAATTTAAATGACAGGAATAAAGTTTAGAGGCAATGAAACACATTTTTCAGTAGAGAAATACATATATTTACATAGAAAGAGGGACAAAGTCCTGAAAGAGGAACAAATAAGGAGGAAAGAGGGACAGAGGGACCGGGCTCCCAAAGAGGGACTTTCCCTCCAAAAGAGGGACAGTTGGGAGCTATGCCTGAAGAGCCCTCCCTCAACTACAGTATTAGCTCTCTATTGGTCCTGTGCTCATAATAATCACTTCTATAGATACTTTGAATAGTGGTAATCATTAACAAACTGTTTCCCATCCCCTTCTTTCACCTCTGCCATGGTAGTTGCCATTGGCAGGTTTTGGTGCGCCGTATCAATTGTTATGTATAGAGTGCTTGGGGGGCCCCACTGTAAAACTTGCATTGGGGCCTGCAGCTCCTTAGCTACGCCACTGCTGATAGTAAACTAGCTGCAGTGTGTGCTGATCTCTGCTACCCTGAGTATGTACAGTATAAGCTGTTACTCTGTGCCTGTACTAATAGTAAACCAGCTGCAGTGTTTGCTGATCTTGGCTACCCCAGTATGTTCAGTATAAGCTGTTACTCTGTGCCTGTACTGATAGTAAACAAGCTGCAGTGTGCTGATCTCTGCTACCAACAGTATGTACAGTATAAGCTGTTCTCTGGTGCCTGCACTGTGTGTGCTGATCTACCTCAAGTGTGTGCAGTATAATGTGTTATGCTAGGTACACACCATACAATTTTCTGTTAGATTTTCTGTTAGATTTACCTGCCACATAGATAATTTCCGTCAGACGTAATCAGGTGAAAGCCACTGCACCAATGGTTGTGAAATGATGTGCCGGGATCTCCTCTGGAGTCACAAGTATAAGGTTAGATAAATCCAAATGATCCGCACCATCAAGATAGATTCTTTATTGTTGCTCAATTAAAATAATAAAATCCATGTGTGGGAATGTACAAGGATGACGCACAGGCGTTTCGGGCCATATTCGGTCCTTTCTCAAATCATGACCAGCCCACAATGATCACCAAACAATCTTCAAGTTACTTTAAAGCCCCAAGGTGGACCACATAGAGAACTGCAAGATTAGCATACATACATATTCATGTTCCCCCCAGCCAATCAGATCTCATGTAATGGCAGGAACCTTCAAATTCCACATCCCATGTATACATTACCTATAACATATAACATATAAGATCTCTTAACATGCCAAACAGGGACACTCACCATTATGTCACGCGTGTCAAAAAACAACGCGAAAGAGACATAAATGCAGCAGGATCATCGTGACCAATAGCAGCAATGCCTACAGCGTCCACACATTGACTTCAGCCAAACACCAGAGGTTAAACAGCATGAACCCTCACCGCATTGGCCAAAACGATGGATACGACCAGAACCGTATGCAATTAGGCGGAAAGGCCGCCATCCAATAACATACGGAGATGCGTCTCAACAGCCAGAAGGTTGCGTAACTAACTACGCACCAACCAAATGTGGAAGCATCCTCCCAGTGGCAGGGAGACGCCCCCCCCCCGGCCAATCACAAAGAGGCCGACGACGTCCGCCACTGGGACTGAAAGGGCGTGTCAGGATAAAGCGTAAGAAAGCCTACACGCACGGCCGATTGGAAAACGCCACACCTCAAACCGGCGTGTCATAGCGTCAGGGTAACCTAGTAACAGGAGCCCTTCACCAATAGAAATAGCGCCAACAGCGTCCGCCCCTGCATCGAGACTGCATTGTTCTCAGTGCATAGGCCAGCCATAGACATGCACCTCCCACATTCCACCAAAACATGGACCATCCAAATTAGCCATGCGGCGAGCGACCACTCCGCACCAACCTCCGGCACATAAGTAATATATCACCCTACGAATGAAATACACTATAACGGGAATAGACATGGGCCAGGGGAGAGGGCGAAAACAGACAATAAAACAATTAAAAATGATGTAATAACAACAGTATAAAAATCAGAATTGTATCTATTCTCACCATCTCCCCGGAGCATCTAAGTCCCTAAAAGGGGGGGGAAAGCAGACAATACATATTAATGTCAAATCACAGCAGTAAGATCATAATCCCTATTGAGGCCCTTGGGTACATAAGTCTCCAATTTATTTATCCAATAAAATTCCCTTAACGCCAGCATTCTATGTCTATCCCCACCCCTGCGAGGCGGAGGTATCCCCTCAATCACCTGCACCCGTAATTGTGCCAGAGAGTGATTTTTACTACAAAAGTGCTCAGATACAGCAAGATCTCTATTCTTATTCCTAATATTGGACTTGTGTGAAGCCATACGATCCCTAAGGGGCTGTGTTGTCTTACCCACATACCCCAAGCCGCAGGGGCATTTTAACATATATACAACAAATTTAGATTCACAATTGAATGATCCTTTGATCCTATATCTAGTCCCTCGGCTTGGGTGGGTAAACACATCCCCCTTGGTTATATAGCTACACAAGTGACAATTTAAACACGGAAAGTTTCCATTCCTTTTAGTCTTAACTTCTACCGGAATCAGGTCATTATGCACCAATTTGTCCCTTAAGGATGGGGCCCTTTTGTATGAAATCAAAGGATAATCATGGAATTCCTTTACAGTGGGGAGACCCTGTCTTAAGATGGACCAGTGTTTATTAATAATATGTGTTATTTTCTCTGAGAGAACGTTATAAGTCATAACGCATGGTATCCTTTCAGAGATGCCCAATTTAATTGCACCCCTTCTCATCCCCAAATTTCCATTTCCTCTAAATTTGAAATCCTTCTCAAGGCATATGGCCGGATATTTTCTAGCCAAAAATTTGTATTTCATGTCCTCCAGACGCTTTTCTCTAAGAACTGGATCTACCACTATCCTTTCAATGCGCTTAAATTGACCCTTTGGTATGTTGTAGCGGGTATGTGGTGGGTGGAAAGACTCAAAATGGAGGACAGAATTCCTATTCGTTTCCTTAATGTACAAATCGGTCATCAAATTTCTCTCATTCTTGACGACCCATGTATCCAAAAAGCTAACCCTCTGTTGGTCAGCATGGACAGTGAGTTGAATCTGGGGACAATTGTCGTGCAACTCTGCAACAAATTGGTCAAGGCTCGAACGTGGCCCCCCCAAATCAAAAAAATGTCGTCGATATAACGTTTCCACGTTATAGCGAACTGGCAAAAGAGTGAATTAGAAAAAACAAATGCCTCCTCGTACAACCCCATAAAGAGGTTGGCGTAGGAGGGGGCCACATTCGAGCCCATTGCCGTACCTTGGCCTTGCATGTAAAAAGTGGACTCGAACAAAAAATAATTGTTCCTCAAGACCAGTTCCAGCAGCCGCACGACAAACTTTTGTTGATCCCTATCGAAATCAGAACATAACATCAGATAAAACTCAACTGCCTCCAAACCACCCTCATGGGGTATGGCCGTATAGAGGCTACTCACGTCCATGGTGACCAACAGGGATTGTTCATCCACCTCTCCAATCTCCGCAACAGCATCCAAGAATTGTTGGGTGTCCCTTAAATACGAATCCAGATTCATTACCATTGGTCTTAATATCCTGTCAAGAAAAATAGAAATGTTAGAGAAAATTGAATCAATGCCTGAAACTATCGGGCGACCAGGGGGCTTCTGTAGCCCCTTGTGAATTTTCGGGAGAATATACAGAATTGGGATCCTAGGATGTTCCTTAATCAAAAATATTTTAAGATCTCCATCTATAATTCCTTTTAATAATGCCTCATCTACAACCTTACCAATCTTAAATTGAATCTCTGCAGTAGGATTAGATTCTAACTTCTCATAGACCTGTACATCATTTAATTGTCTCAAAATCTCTTCCTTATACTGTACTGTCTCCATAATAACTACTGCACCACCCTTATCTGCTGCACATATTTTGATTGATTTATTTGAAGATAAAGACATAATTGCTTTACGTTCCTGCAAAGAAAGGTTGTGTTTAATATTTTTGATCCTTTTTGACTCAAAGTCCGATCTCAAGGACCTAATCTCAGTGTTCACTTTCTCCATATAAGTATTGATAACACCATGACAGGTAGGAGTGAATCGACTTCTGTTCCTCAGATTCCAATCCTTCAGCTATAGGCAGTCCTTTGATCTTTCCTGTTGATCATCTTTTTTCCACAGGAGAATACCACTGAAGAAATGTTTAAGTCTCAAAGCTCTGAAGAATCTCGTTAGTTCTAGATCCACCTAAAAAAAATTGGGAAAATTCGTCGGGCAGAAAGATAAACCTCTATTGAGGAGTTGATGTTCTGGCTCTTCCAGGGGGTATGTAGAGATGTTCACCACCAGATCAACTGGTTCTATCTTCCCCTCCTCAACTGCATCCTGAAATCCTCTTTCCCTTTTCCTTTGTTTTTCTTTCTGATATCTTTTTCCTCCCCTCCGCTTGGACTTTCTGACGGGCCCGATGGATCGTCCGAGCCTAAAAAATCGGATGATGACTGTTCACCCTCCCTTGGTGGGCGAGGCTTAGGATTCCTTCTTGGGTTCCTAGGTCTAGATGGTCTGGGGTATTTCGGCTGAATCTCTCCCGGACCCCTCTGCCATCTATACACATATCCACTAGAGTAGTCCTGTATATCCCTGTGGTATTTTCCTCGCTTCATCTCTTCCAGGGAGGTTTCATATTCCTTCGTCATCAAAGTTAATTGACCTCGATATTTTTCGAAATCGTCTCTTTCCATCATCTCTGCCAGTGAGACTGTCAAAGCGGAAATCTGTTTGTCTAGTACTGGAAGTTCCTTCATGATTTCATCCACCGTGCATAACATCGCATCAAATGATGCCCGATTCCAGATAAACTCCCATTTATTACAGTACTCTGTATGTTTAGGGAATAAAATAGGTGCAACCTGAGCTCGAATGTTCCTGGGAATTTTACCATCCTTGTAGTACTCCACAAGCGTCTTAGCGTGGAGTTCCAATTCAATGTACTTTTTCTTTAAACTTTCCAACTCCCTTTTGGTCACTTGTAGGTCAGGTTTTTTCAGGAAACCACCACCAATCGGGACCTGGGCGACAATGCTGGCTGCCTCTTCCAGTGAATATGCAAATGACTTACTGGAGGCTTGTTTACCCAAATTCTCCATTGTGCAATGTCGCGACACTCCTGTCAGACGTAATCAGGTGAAAGCCACTGCACCAATGGTTGTGAAATGATGTGCCGGGATCTCCTCTGGAGTCACAAGTATAAGGTTAGATAAATCCAAATGATCCGCACCATCAAGATAGATTCTTTATTGTTGCTCAATTAAAATAATAAAATCCATGTGTGGGTATGTACAAGGATGACGCACAGGCGTTTCGGGCCATATTCGGTCCTTTCTCAAATCATGACCAGCCCACAATGATCACCAAACAATCTCCAAGTTACTTTAAAGCCCCAAGGTGGACCACATAGAGAACTGCAAGATTAGCATACATACATATTCATGTTCCCTCCAGCCAATCAGATCTCATGTAATGGCAGGAACCTTCAAATTCCACATCCCATGTATACATTACCTATAACATATAACATATAAGATCTCTTAACATGCCAAACAGGGACACTCACCATTATGTCACGCGTGTCAAAAAACAACGCGAAAGAGACATAAATGCAGCAGGATCATCGTGACCAATAGCAGCAATGCCTACAGCGTCCGCACATTGACTTCAGCCAAACACCAGAGGTTAAACAGCATGATCCCTCACCGCATTGGCCAAAACGATGGATACGACCAGAACCGTATGCAATTAGGCGGAAAGGCCGCCATCCAATAACATACGGAGATGCGTCTCAACAGCCAGAAGGTGGGCGTAACTAACTACGCACCAACCAAATGTGGAAGCATCCTCCCAGTGGCAGGGAGACGCCCCCCGGCCAATCACAGAGAGGCCGACGACGTCCGCCACTGGGACTGAAAGGGCGTGTCAGGATAAAGCGTAAGAAAGCCTACACGCACGGCCGATTGGAAAACGCCACACCTCAAACCGGCGTGTCATAGCGTCAGGGTAACCTAGTAACAGGAGACCTTCACCAATAGAAATAGCGCCGACAGTGTCCGCCCCTGCATCGAGACAGCATTGTTCTCAGTGCATAGGCCAGCCATAGACATGCACTGTCCATGCTGACCAACAGAGGGTTAGCTTTTTGGATACATGGGTCGTCAAGAATGAGAGAAATTTGATGACCGATTTGTACATTAAGGAAACGAATAGGAATTCTGTCCTCCATTTTGAGTCTTTCCACCCACCACATACCCGCTACAACATACCAAAGGGTCAATTTAAGCGCATTGAAAGGATAGTGGTAGATCCAGTTCTTAGAGAAAAGCGTCTGGAGGACATGAAATACAAATTTTTGGCTAGAAAATATCCGGCCATATGCCTTGAGAAGGATTTCAAATTTAGAGGAAATGGAAATTTGGGGATGAGAAGGGGTGCAATTAAATTGGGCATCTCTGAAAGGATACCATGCGTTATGACTTATAACGTTCTCTCAGAGAAAATAACACATATTATTAATAAACACTGGTCCATCTTAAGACAGGGTCTCCCCACTGTAAAGGAATTCCATGATTATCCTTTGATTTCATACAAAAGGGCCCCATCCTTAAGGGACAAATTGGTGCATAATGACCTGATTCCGGTAGAAGTTAAGACTAAAAGGAATGGAAACTTTCCGTGTTTAAATTGTCACTTGTGTAGCTATATAACCAAGGGGGATGTGTTTACCCACCCAAGCCGAGGGACTAGATATAGGATCAAAGGATCATTCAATTGTGAATCTAAATTTGTTGTATATATGTTAAAATGCCCCTGCGGCTTGGGGTATGTGGGTAAGACAACACAGCCCCTTAGGGATCGTATGGCTTCACACAAGTCCAATATTAGGAATAAGAATAGAGATCTTGCTGTATCTGAGCACTTTTGTAGTAAAAATCACTCTCTGGCACAATTACGGGTGCAGGTGATTGAGGGGATACCTCCGCCTCGTAGGGGTGGGGATAGACATAGAATGCTGGCGTTAAGGGAATTTTATTGGATAAATAAATTGGAGACTTATGTACCCAAGGGCCTCAATAGGGATTATGATCTTACTGCTGTGATTTGACATTAATATGTATTGTCTGCTTTCCCCCCCTTTTAGGGACTTAGATGCTCCGGGGAGATGGTGAGAATAGATACAATTCTGATTTTTATACTGTTGTTATTACATCATTTTTAATTGTTTTATTGTCTGTTCTCGCCCTCTCCCCTGGCCCATGTCTATTCCCGTTATAGTGTATTTCATTCGTAGGGTGATATATTACTTATGTGCCGGAGGTTGGTGCGGAGTGGTTGCTCGCCGCATGGCTAATTTGGATGGTCCATGTTTTGGTGGAATGTGGGAGGTGCATGTCTATGGCTGGCCTATGCACTGAGAACAATGCAGTCTCGATGCAGGGGCGGATGCTGTCGGCGCTATTTCTATTGGTGAAGGGCTCCTGTTACTAGGTTACCCTGACGCTATGACACGCCGGTTTGAGGTGTGGCGTTTTCCAATCGGCCGTGCGTGTAGGCTTTCTTACACTTTATCCTGACACGCCCTTTCAGTCCCAGTGGCGGACGACGTCGGCCTCTCTGTGATTGGCCGGGGGGGCGTCTCCCTGCCACTGGGAGGATGCTTCCACATTTGGTTGGTGCGTAGTTAGTTACGCAACCTTCTGGCTGTTGAGACGCATCTCCGTATGTTATTGGATGGCGGCCTTTCCGCCTAATTGCATACGGTTCTGGTCGTATCCATCGTTTTGGCCAATGCGGTGAGGGATCATGCTGTTTAACCTCTGGTGTTTGGCTGAAGTCAATGTGCGGACGCTGTAGGCATTGCTGCTATTGGTCACGATGATCCTGCTGCATTTATGTCTCTTTCGCGTTGTTTTTTGACACGCGTGACATAATGGTGAGTGTCCCTGTTTGGCATGTTAAGAGATCTTATATGTTATATGTTATAGGTAATGTATACATGGGATGTGGAATTTGAAGGTTCCTGCCATTACATGAGATCTGATTGGCTGGGGGGAACATGAATATGTATGTATGCTAATCTTGCAGTTCTCTATGTGGTCCACCTTGGGGCTTTAAAGTAACTTGGAGATTGTTTGGTGATCATTGTGGGCTGGTCATGATTTGAGAAAGGACCGAATATGGCCCGAAACGCCTGTGCGTCATCCTTGTACATACCCACACATGGATTTTATTATTTTAATTGAGCAACAATAAAGAATCTATCTTGATGGTGCGGATCATTTGGATTTATCTAACATAGATAATTTCCAACATGTTGGAAAGTATCTATCTCACCATCTATCTGCCTAGCAATTAGGCATTGTTCTACTCAGCAGGAGATAACCAGAAGACAATGCACCAGAGATAATGAGTATGCTCTACAGAAAATAATCTAACAGAAAACCTAACAGAAACCTCAATGCTGGGAATACACGGATCGTTTGAAATTATCAATCGAGCCGCTGGTGGCTCGATTGATCATTTCCGACCTGTCCAATACCCCGCCGGATCGATTCCGCGCTCGATACCGGCGGGGAGAACAAAAGAAGAAACGCACGGAACATTAGGAAATGCACGCGGGGACGAGCGGGAATTGATCTGGCACGCCCGCGGGGATGCGCCGGTATCGAGCCAGCGGCTCGATTCCGGCGCATAAACGCACCGTGTATTCCCAGCATAATGCTGGGAATACACGAGTCGACCCCGCAGCTCGATTAGCTATCGATTCCCGCTCGTCCCCGTGGTCACTACCTTATCAACGGTTCGTTTTCTTCCATCGTCTACCTGCGGGGATCGAGTGCAGAATCGATCCGCCACGTGATCGGACACGTCCGAAATTATCAATCGAGCCATCAGCGGCTCGATTGATAAGGAAGAAATGCACCGTCTAATCCCAGCATAACAGAAAAATTGTATGGTGAAATCTAACACAAAATTGTATGGTGCGTACTAGGCATTACTCTGTGCCTTTACTGATTGTAAACCAGCTGTATTGTATGCTGATCCCTGCTACTTTCAGTATGTACAGTATTAGCTGTAAAGCCTGGTACACACATACAAGTTTGATTAGCCAATTTTAGCTCTGTTCATCATATTCATTGTCTGTTGGCCCACTTACTACATACATGGGGGTGGTAAAATTGGTCAGTGATTGTATGTGCGTATACATCTTTAACCTTTGCCTATACTGATTGTAAATTATCTAAATAAAGGACAGAAAAAATCAATTAACCCTTCGCACACTCACATGCAAATGTTCAAACAAATGTTTAAACATAGGTGTCCTAACTCTAGCCCTGTAACATGCACAGAGGCGATGTGCCTGGATATATGTATGTTTATTCTTATCATTGACCCTTGTGGCTAGGGTCCAATTCGGTGCACTCCCCCTTCCCCTGTATGTTTGTCAGCATGCAGACAGCTTATGCTGGTGTATGCGCATGGTGCACATGGACACATAATGTTAGCTCCCTTGTGCGATTGGTAAGATGCACTGTCTTTCCCAGGAGAGGAAGTTAGGATGTGTGCTCCTAATCCATTGATAGGTTTGATGCAATGAATGTGTTTGCATGTCTGCACTATGCATGTTACAGGGCCAGAGTTAGGACACCTATGTTTACCTGGGTACTTCTACGCAGTATAGGTGACTAAGCATAAGAATGCATTCTTCTGTGAACTAAAACCCTGGCTTTTAATTTAGCTGTAGGGATAACAGTTGTGCCTGGATGAGTAAATCTGTGAATGCATTTGTTTGAACATTTGCATGTGAGTGTGCGAAGGGTTAATTGATTTTTTCTGTTTCTAGCCACACCCCCTTCAGCACCTCCCTTTCCCTAATAATTTATTTAATGTCCTAACTAGAGGCGATGTGCCTGGATATATGTATGTTTATTCTTATCATTGACCCTTGTGGCTAGGGTCCAATTCGGTGCACTCCCCCTTCCCCTGTATGTTTGTCAGCATGCAGACAGCTTATGCTGGTGTATGCGCATGGTGCACATGGACACATAATGTTAGCTCCCTTGTGCGATTGGTAAGATGCACTGTCTTTCCCAGGAGAGGAAGTTAGGATGTGTGCTCCTAATCCATTGATAGGTTTGATGCAATGAATGTGTTTGCATGTCTGCACTATGCATGTTACAGGGCCAGAGTTAGGACACCTATGTTTACCTGGGTACTTCTACGCAGTATAGGTGACTAAGCATAAGAATGCATTCTTCTGTGAACTAAAACCCTGGCTTTTAATTTAGCTGTAGGGATAACAGTTGTGCCTGGATGAGTAAATCTGTGAATGCATTTGTTTGAACATTTGCATGTGAGTGTGCGAAGGGTTAATTGATTTTTTCTGTTTCTAGCCACACCCCCTTCAGCACCTCCCTTTCCCTAATAATTTATTTAATGTCCTAACTAGAGGCGATGTGCCTGGATATATGTATGTTTATTCTTATCATTGACCCTTGTGGCTAGGGTCCAATTCGGTGCACTCCCCCTTCCCCTGTATGTTTGTCAGCATGCAGACAGCTTATGCTGGTGTATGCGCATGGTGCACATGGACACATAATGTTAGCTCCCTTGTGCGATTGGTAAGATGCACTGTCTTTCCCAGGAGAGGAAGTTAGGATGTGTGCTCCTAATCTATTGATAGGTTTGATGCAATGAATGTGTTTGCATGTCTGCACTATGCATGTTACAGGGCCAGAGTTAGGACACCTATGTTTACCTGGGTACTTCTACGCAGTATAGGTGACTAAGCATAAGAATGCATTCTTCTGTGAACTAAAACCCTGGCTTTTAATTTAGCTGTAGGGATAACAGTTGTGCCTGGATGAGTAAATCTGTGAATGCATTTGTTTGAACATTTGCATGTGAGAGTGCGAAGGGTTAATTGATTTTTTCTGTTTCTAGCCACACCCCCTTCAGCACCTCCCTTTCCCTAATAATTTATTTAATGTCCTAACTAGAGGCGATGTGCCTGGATATATGTATGTTTAAATAAAGGACAGGGGGCTCCATCCAAAATTTCGATGGGCAGTCCCGTTATCTGTAGCTTACACCACTGCTAAGTTCATGTACATTTGGCCCCACCCATGGCCATGCCCACTCACAGAATGGCCACTCCCATTTTTTGTGCGCCGCATGTACATTCCGTCTGGTGCCCACAGATACCCCGGATGTTCAAGGACCCTATATAACAGCTAAAAATTATGTCACACCCTGCCTCACCTTCACCACTAGTTCAGAGACCAAATGTACCCTGTCTGCACCATAGCTGCAACTAACACTGCGGTCTACAGCAGCGCCTTTTGTGCAGTGAGTCCGTTACCTGTTTTTTCCTTATTCACCTTGACTTGTTGGGGCAATTCATTCTTCCTGTGCATTTGACTTATGGTGTTGGGTAAAAGACATTTCAATGCAGTCTAATAAGCTTATGGTGTATGCAGTTTTTCCACAGTAAGTATCATGCAAATAGTTATGATCATAGGCTTGTTTCTTGTCAACAAACAGCTAATGTACCAAGGTATTTTGCTTGTTTTTGAAAACTACAATGATAAATTCCCAGGATCTTTTCAGTAAGCCCACAGCAATGTTACTGTTATTACTGGCATGTATGTAGCACAACCCATGTTACCTAGGTAACGTGTGCTTCATTTAATTAGAAGCGGTTAAAAAATAAGCCATTACCCAATGGCAGCTACCTGTAATGTATGAGAAGTGTGCATGGCAACATAGTGCATAGGCAGCTATCCAGTTGCATCAAGCCGCTCATCCCCTTGCCAGCCCATGCCATGTTACCTAGTCAAAGTTCACTTCATGTTCTTCTCAGCTGACCCCATGTTTGTTGCACACATGAACACTATAATAGCTAATAAAATATAGATACAGCATAATAAAGTAGTTCAGTTTGTGTGTGTGCAGATTTAAGGTCTTCTTTCTTTTCTTTTTCTTTTTTTTTTTCATTCAGCTTAGCTAAAACCAATAATTACACGTCTTATATTCTACTTTGATGATAATTTCTCTTTGGCTAAGTTTGTACATTGTATGCATATGGGCATACTCTGCATAGCAACTATAAAGGTGTTACTTTGTATGTACTATACAATATTCTTCATATCTCCTGACCACTGTAACCTAAGCAGGTGTGACTGAATCCTTTAATTTGGTTCAAGAGGGTGCTAGTTTTAGATGATGTCGCCTCAGCAACTTATTCACCAGGAAGCCATCATGTCAGTGGATTGAATTACTGAGTAGCTCTGGTACAAACCTCGGAAACATGATTGTGAGAGGGAGGCAGGTAAAGCAGCAACAGAGGCACTTTGCCCCTTCTCACCCATCCATTTATTCCAATACAGCTAAGCCTTGTGGTTGACACCATGAAGCTGTGCTGACTCTAAATGTTGCCATAGAAGCAGACAGACAGTCTGAGGTTACTTTGTGGTGAAATGTCATGTTTTAGTAAGCACAATATGATCCCTGTTCTCCTTCAGAAGGCCTGCATTGCCTAGAAATATAGATCTTTCATGCTCAAGCATGTAAGAAAATTAGATTACAGTAGCCATGTGTTATATCTAACATAAGAGACCATATTTCATACTAACTTAAGTGTATATCGTGTGCAGATTCGTGTGGATTAAATCATCACTACAAACATAGATAATTTCGGGGCATCCTTATGAAGCAGATCAAATTCAACAAATATTGGACATTAATCATTAAGCTCTGTGTTATGTGCAGTAGGATGCTGGGTATTTACATCAGGTATTGGTTTGTACACCTTATCTTCTGACTACATATTCCTGTAGCCTATGCAGAAAACCTGGTTCCTCACATCGGAGTCTACATTACATGTGATTACTGGTTTAGGTAGCTTCTCCTAAGGTCCTGGTCAAGTGGTGGCCTTCGCAGTATTTTTGTGGCACTGTTGACTTGTGGGGGACAGCTGTACAAGCATCAATCCACTGCTACCTAGTGCATTACAAACTTCTAAATGCCTTTAGACTGGCTTTTACATAGGTATTTCTCAAATAGGATGGTAAATCACTTCAACCCGCGGGTGTTTTCACCTTAAAGAGAATCAGAGACAAAGCACGCTCATCTATTTTACAATATATATCAATAGGAACATGACAGTATACTGCTACTCTGCTCTTTGTTTCATTTTTCACTGCTCAGTCTACTTGTTATCAGCCCTGATAAAATCTCCAACTGAGCATTCAGTCTAGCTTTGCCCTGTAATGATTATAGCTGAGTCACTCTTCTGTGATGTCTTTTCAAGCCCAAGCCTGCCCCTTGTGGCTCTGCTTTCCTGCCATGAGGATACATAGCATGAAAGCAGAGCCACAAGGGGGCAGGCTTGGGCTTGAAAAGACATCACAGAAGACTGACTCAGCTATAATCATTACGGGACTATATTTTACGTCTATATTTTTTAAACCTTCACTTTTTTAAAAACGTAATTCAATTTTTTGCTTTGAAATATACACAACATTTAGACGATGTGATATAAAGCTAATAGCCTAGTTGATAAACTGCAATTTAGTTTGAGCAGTAGATAAAATTAACAATATTGATGGCTATGGTCTATTATTACCCTTTACTACCTTGACATTAATATGTTAAACTGCAATGACAAATTGACAATCACTTAATATGAGTTATAATTATTACATTTGCAAGGAAGTTCAGGCTGATGTGTTAGCATATCTCTATGCTAAAAATGACAAGTGCTTTTTTTTTCCCTTTCAATTGTTTATCAAGATTTAAAAAACAAACAAAAATAACCACATAAAATAAATAAATAAAAACTTTTAGAAAATGAGGGCAATATTCTTTCTCCTTTTGGTTTTGGCGCTCCGAGACCGGCAAACTGGCGACTGGCTCAGTCGGTTTCCTATCTTGTTAAGACTCCTGAGAGTGAGAGGTAACTTTGAATTTCTGGCCTGATTCTCTGTGAAAAATATAATTTAAGTATTTGAATTAATGTGATCGATTTAAAGAAGCAGCATGTCTTTTTCTTTTAAGGATTTGCAGAACAGATAATGATAGCTATTGAAAACTATAGAGAAACAGAAGAAAAAGGAAAGGTACAGTACTGCAAAGGAGCCTCACCTGAAGTATAACCTCAGACATGGGGTGGGGTGGATAACATAACACATTAGATTGGGTTGCTGTATCAGACTACCTGGCCTTACAGTTTATACGATTTTAGACAGATATCTAAAAGGAACAATACCATTCCGTTCGCAAATATATTGAAGAAGAAGAAAAGGAGAGGGCCTTAAGGGACCCTGGAGGTGCAAGGGATAATAGTCCTAGATACACACTAAGTAAAAAGCGCTTGTCATAATACAATAACCAACACAATAAACTAGCACAATAAACCATGCTGAAAAGGGAGACTCACCTTCTAGTAACTACATGACAACACCAAACTCAGTCATCACGTGAATTTGGCAGAGAAGGTCACAGCACTTACTAACTTGACACATTTTACTGGTCCAACTTGGGGCAACCCTGAGAACAATTTAAAAAGATGTCACTATTTATGAGGCTAGGGGCTCCCTATGCCCTGCAGATGTGGCAGCAGAGTGCGCTAGTAATGACCATATTTACCAGTCATTAGGCACATCCTGTTAGAACAGTTGATCATTTCTGGGTCCTCCTGTTGCATATACCATGCTGCTTACACCTAATATTATAATCATGTGATGCCAAGGGTGAGAGAAGCAAGGCCAAGATGCTCATACAAAGATTCTGAAGATTTTGTTTTTTGCTTACTGGAAAACTCTGCTATAAGCTCTATAGGATTGTTAGGTGCACCCTTGTTCCTGAATAAAATGAACTGTTTGTGACTTTTTCCCATGTAACAGTCACTTACAATATTTATTTTAATCTGCTGGCTCTGAACAAGTCTAAACTATGAGTCCAAAACCTGCCAGTAAGAGGTTCAGAGCCATCAGATTAATACCTAGAGTAAGTTAAATCAACATAGGAAAAAAATCATTTACAGTGCTTTTTACTTTAACTATCGTATACTCATATACAGGCAGTCCCCTACTTACAAACAGGTTCTCCATTCCGTGAGACTGTTTGTAAGTTAAATGAGTTTGTAAGTTGAGTCATGTGATAAACATGGTGAAATATGGATAAATGATTTATTTTCAGACCACTCTGAATTTGGACATATAGTATAAACTATGTTTTTTTGGCTATTTTCAATGTGCTTTTAAAGTGTTTTAAAGTACGTATAACAGCTTATACAATACTGTAACGTTTAACAACACAAATATGTAATAATAAAAAAAAAATCAGTCATTTGTACATAGGGGACTGTGGGCCATATGCAATTCACTTTTTCACTTGAGTTTTCTCCAAGGAGATACATTTTCATCTTGTATTTAAAATAACTTTTCAGCATTTTGCAAATGAAAAAGTACCAAAATGTAGTTGAAAACTACTATCAAAATTATTTTGAGTATTTTCTTGCTTGCTGGTGGTTTAAAAGACATTTTATTTACAGCCCGGCGGACGTCCGATGACGTCAGAGCGCCGGCGTGGGACGCAGAAGTGCCAGGACTTGGAGCGCAGAAGAGCCCGACCTGGCAGCCGGCCTGGCCAGGTCGGGTCGGCCACCGGAGACCACCGGGAGCCTGCGGAGCGGCGGCGAGGGCACCTCCTGCCTGCCACGGGCTGGAGGAAGCCCCAGGTAAGTGGAAATTGATTTTTATTTTTTCTCCACCCTCCCTGAACCTTCCCTTTAATATTAACCCCAGCCACACAATGACCAATTGTGCCAAGTTTGAAAACCCTGCCATTACCAGTGTAATAATGACATAAATTAATCTAACAAATCTGATTGGCTATTTCTGGCTCCACCTCCTTTTCTGAATTTTAACCCCAGGCACCCAATCATCAACTGAATCAGGTTTGAGGCCTCTGCCATTAATATTGGAAGAATGGAAGCAATTTGATTGGCTGTTTGTGGTTCTGCCCTGGTGTGTGTGTGTGTGTGTGTGTGTGTGTGTGTGTGTGTGTGTGTTGGGGGGGGGGGAGTTGGGACCCCCTGAACATATCTTCCTTGGTGTCACGGACGGTTGCGGGGCCGCAGGCGCATCCTGGAACCGCCCGTGAAGAAAAAGCAATCGCACTCGATTCCCTGCATCGATTGCGCTTCAAAACGGTACAATCTGGGTTGAGTGTGTAGGGACAGCTGAAGTCCTTTTCTTAGCAAAGAGAGCACCATCCTAAAGGCTGGGTGGCTCTTTTGATATGCTAATGAGCCTGAGCCTAATCTGCCCCAGAGAGTCCCTGGCTTCAAGCTGTGCTGATGGCCCATCCATCAGGTATAAGGTGACAAGCATCATGGCAGAAGCAATCTAGTTGGGCTAAAAGCCAGACCCACTGGCTCATTCCCAGCAGGGGAGGCGACACCTCGCTGGCTGCTCCAAACTTCAAAGAGCCTTTGCCTGGGAATAACCTGAGTCTCATAGCAAATCCATAACTTCCCAGATCTGTCATATTTCTGGGGTTCCTGAGATGGCAGCTTCGCCAAACGTGGGGGAAGTGTAGCATGAGCCCCGGTGCTGGTTCTGAGGAAGTTTCAGAACATTCTGAGGTAAGGACTGCCAGTTAGGCAGTTTGAAAGTGCCTGATGATACCACAGGGGTCCCACCCCTCATGTCTGGTGTCAGGGCGCTGGGTAAATTGAGACAGACCTGAAAATGTTAATAAATCTGCCCTGACCTGTACGGTTCTGTGAGATAGAGCCCATATATGGGTAGATATGATTTCTAGCCCCAGTACAAGGGGAGGGCTCATCTCATCTTCTAAGGGGGTGTATGGCTCCCCGCCCTCACTCCCTCCTACTGAAGCAGGGGCATAAGAATGGCAGAGGACCCAAACTCAGTGTCCTCCACACTGAAACATCTTGAACTCATGAGATGCCAGCTTGAGGATATGCTGGCATCCACCTGGTCTGAACTCTGAACTCAAATTGAAACCCAGAACTCTGTTTTCCCACGAAAAGGACAACTTTCCAGGAACTAAGTATTTTTCTCCCTTCTTTTATTTTTTATACTGGCTATTACTGTCTTAATAATTGTGATAATTAATAATTGTCTGTATTTATTAATTATTTATATTGCGTGAATAAACGACTTTCTCCAAGTCATTCACTGTCTGCTACCCTGCTTATCAGCACACACAGAACTGATCCCGGGTCTCTGAAGATACGCTACTGTTTGTTTGTTGTTGGCTAGACAGAATAACGTGTGTTTAACCGTTTTATTCGCAGGATTAGTCAGTCAGTTAGTGGGCTCCACGGTCCCATGATAACCGCGGTGGTGGCAGTTTACTCTGAACCAGTAGGTGAAGTTGTAATCACCCGTGTCTCACAGGCTCCCTTCTGAGTTGTCCGCGGCCAATTCTTAACGGTTCCTGCGCATTGACTGCGACCAGAGTTCGCACGATCCGTGCGCTGGCACCGTTTAGAAGGCTAAGTGCAGTCAGCCACTAGGGTTCTTGTGACAGTGCACTTAGCCTTCTAAACGGTGCCAGCGCACGGATCGTGCGAACTCTGGTCGCAGTCAATGCGCAGGAACCGTTAAGAATTGGCCGCGGACAACTCAGAAGGGAGCCTGTGAGACACGGTGATTACAACTTCACCTACTGGTTCAGAGTAAACTGCCACCACCGCGGTTATCATGGGACCGTGGAGCCCACTAACTGACTGACTAATCCTGCGAATAAAACGGTTAAACACACGTTATTCTGTCTAGCCAACAACAAACAAACAGTAGCGTATCTTCAGAGACCCGGGATCAGTTCTGTGTGTGCTGATAAGCAGGGTAGCAGACAGTGAATGACTTGGAGAAAGTCGTTTATTCACGCAATATAAATAATTAATATATACAGACAATTATTAATTATCACAATTATTAAGACAGTAATAGCCAGTATAAAAAATAAAAGAAGGGAGAAAAATACTTAGTTCCTGGAACGTTGTCCTTTTCGTGGGAAAACAGAGTTCTGGGTTTCAATTTGAGTTCAGAGTTCAGACCAGGTGGATGCCAGCATATCCTCAAGCTGGCATCTCATGAGTTCAAGATGTTTCAGTGTGGAGGACACTGAGTTTGGGTCCTCTGCCATTCTTATGCCCCTGCTTCAGTAGGAGGGAGTGAGGGCAGGGAGCCATACACCCCCTTAGAAGATGAGATGAGCCCTCCCCTTGTACTGGGGCTAGAAATCATATCTACCCATATATGGGCTCTATCTCACAGAACCGTACAGGTCAGGGCAGATTTATTAACATTTTCAGGTCTGTCTCGATTTACCCAGCGCCCTGACACCATACATGAGGGGTGGGACCCCTGTGGTATCATCAGGCACTTTCAAACTGCCTAACTGGCAGTCCTTACCTCAGAATGTTCTGAAACTTCCTCAGAACCAGCACCGGGGCTCATGCTACACTTCCCCCACGTTTGGCGAAGCTGCCATCTCAGGAACCCCAGAAATATGACAGATCTGGGAAGTTATGGATTTGCTATGAGACTCAGGTTATTCCCAGGCAAAGGCTCTTTGAAGTTTGGAGCAGCCAGCGAGGTGTCGCCTCCCCTGCTGGGAATGAGCCAGTGGGTCTGGCTTTTAGCCCAACTAGATTGCTTCTGCCATGATGCTTGTCACCTTATACCTGATGGATGGGCCATCAGCACAGCTTGAAGCCAGGGACTCTCTGGGGCAGATTAGGCTCAGGCTCATTAGCATATCAAAAGAGCCACCCAGCCTTTAGGATGGTGCTCTCTTTGCTAAGAAAAGGACTTCAGCTGTCCCTACACACTCAACCCAGATTGTACCGTTTTGAAGCGCAATCGATGCAGGGAATCGAGTGCGATTGCTTTTTCTTCACGGGCGGTTCCAGGACGCGCCTGCGGCCCCGCAACCGTCCGTGACACTTGGTATCAAGGAATCTATATACAGCACACGCAGGAATCTGATAGCAGCGCACACACACGCACACACACACACACTCACCTACATATATAGATTAGATCTACCGCTGTCAGGAAAACTAAAAACTATCAGCAATCAGGACTTGGTGCTGTCAGCTGGGTATTATCACATAACTGTTACACTGCTAGGGCCCTTTTCCACTAGCAGAAGGGATGCGATGAGACTATTGTGTTGCATCGCATCACTTCCGCACCCGTTTCCGTCACTTCTACATCTCCCAATGCGGAAGTGTATAGGAGGAGACAGCGGGCGGATATGGCCGTGCACAGGGGCAAACTGACAAGTCAGGGGCCCCCCGGGCAATAGGAGATTATGGGGCCCCATGCCAGCGAGGCCAATCTTTCATGTTATTTTTACAAAGGTATAATAATTTACTGACAACAGATATTTTATATTGATAAAATCCCCTGCAAAATAGGTGTGGTCATGCAACAGAACATGGGCATGGCCATAGGTGAGACCAAATGTACATGACCTTAGCAGTGGTATAAAAGGTCTGCCGGGGAAGTTTGAGCTCTGCCATAATGTTTCCCCCCAAAATACATGTAATCTGACAGCATTTCACTAAAAATCCACGTATTTTGGCAGAGGTTCCTCCAAAATACAGATAATATGGCAGTGGTTCCTCCACAATAGACGTAATCTGGAAGCAGCGGTTCCCCCAACATACACATAATTTGGCAGCGGTTCCCCAAAATATGCGTTATCTGGCAGCGGATCACCCAAAATAAACATAATCTGGAAGCAGCAGTTCCTTCAACATACACAATCTAGCAGCGGTTCCCCAATATACACATAATCCATCTGACAGCTGTTCCCCAAAATACACTTAATCTGTCAGCAGAGGTTCCCCAAGAATACAGTTAATCTGGCAGCAGTTCCCCAAAATTAGGTGCCCTCAGTATAGGTAACTAGGTCTATAGGTATCCCAGTGGAAGTAACCAGATCTGTAAGTGTTCCCAGTATAGGTAGCCAGATCTATAGGTTTCCACAGTATAGTTATCCAGGTCTATAGGTGTCCACAGTATAGTTAGCCAGGTCTTTACGTGTCCCCAGTATAAGTAGGCAGGTCTATAGGTGTCCCCAGAATAGGTAGCCAGGTCTGTAGGTGACCCCAGTATAGGTAGCCAGGTCTATGGGTGTCCCCAGAATAAGTAGCTAGATATATAGGTGCCCCCAGAATAGGTAGCCAGGTCTACAGGTGTTCCCAGTATAGGTAGCCAGGTCTATAGGTGTCCCCAGTATATGTGAAGGGGGAGCGGTGGGCACAGCGGTGGGGACCTCCTCCCCCTTCCCCCACCTTCGGGCTCTCCCTACCTCGCTCGCCCCTCCAGAATTTTGATTTGTTGGCGGCTGGCAGCGTGCAGGGACTTACCAGGTAGCCAGGTCTGTAGGTGTCCCCAGTTTAGATAGCCAGGTCTATAGGTGTCCCCAGTATAGGTAGCCAGGTCTATAGGTGTCCCCAGTATAGGTAGCCAGGTCTATAGGTGTCCCCAGAATAGGTAGCCAGGTCTATAGGTGTCCCCAGTATAGCCAGGTCTATAGGTGTCCCCAGTATATTTATCCAGGTCTATAGGTGTCCCCAGAATAGGTAGCCAGGTCTATAGGTGTCCCCAGTATATGTAGCCAGATGTATAGATGTCCCCAGTATAGCCAGGTCTATAGGTGTCCCCAGAATAGGTAGCCAGGTCTATAGGTGTCCCCAGTATATGTAGCCAGGACTATAGGTGTCCCCAGTATATGTAGCCAGGTGTACAGGTGTCCCCAGAATAAGTAGCCAGGACTTTAGGTGTCCCCAGGAGGAGAGGCAGCACAGTAAAGGGGGAGTGGTGGGCACAGCGGTGGGGAAGGTATGGACACCTACCCCATTCCCTCACCTTCGGGCTCCCCCTTCCTTGCTCACCCCTCCGGAATTTTGAAGTGTCGGTGGCTTGCAGAGTGCGGGGACTTACCGCGCTTCTCTTCCAGCCACCGGAGGGAGCTCCTGTGTGCCGCTAGTCTGGTCTTCTGATAATTGGTGTTTCTAGCACATACCAAGGCTTTACTATTAACCGCTAAAGTCAGTGGCCATTGACTTTAATGGTAAACGTGAACACAATTTTTTGACAAAAACGATGCATTGAAGTGCACAGGCAAACAGCCGATGTTCACTGGGAACTGTCCATCGGCAAACTGTTTGGGCCATCACTAGTAATGCGCTTTGAGTCCCACGGGAGAAAAGCGCTTTACAAATGTTATTTGTTGTTGTTGTTGTTGTTGTAGTAAAAGTCAGGACAGGACTGGAATAGAAATGTGCGTATTTATGTGTGGACCAAGCCTTACTGCTAGGGATTATGGGAAGTCTAAACCTCTACCCAACAGATAAATGATACAGAAGGCTGTATCCATCCCTTCCATAAGTCTTTAAGTACCCCTGAACTGAGATTGATTGTTATCAATAACGTGTTGTGTGCTGTTCTGTGATATAGCACAGCACCCTCCTGGTTCAGTGCCCCCCAGAGGTCTCCGTACCACTCAGCTGAAATCTTCAACTGCATAACTCATCTACTACAGGTTTCCCTTGCTGTCTTTTCCATCCTGTCAGCTCTCCTGTTCTGGCGGATTGTTCATTCTGCCGACATTTACAAAAGAACTCTGCGTCAGAACGGGAAAGCTGACAGTAAGGAAAAGACAGCGAAGGGAACCCGGAGTATGTGAATTATGCTGTGTGTGTTAGCAATTAAGCTAATATAATCAGTGCAGTTTCTAGGCTAAAATGCACCCAGGGCGAGGGTGTAAAAATTGCGCCCCCCCCCGAAGCAAGGTATGGGTGCCCGCAGTGTAGGTTAGCCAGGTCTAGTTGCACTCAGTATAGATTCCCCCAGAATAGGTACCCCAGTATAGGTAGCCAGCTGTAGGTCCCCCCAGTATAGGTAGCCAGGTATAGGTGAGCCAGTATAGTTGCCTCCGGTATAGGTTAGCCAGGTAGGTGCCTCCAGCATAGGTAGCCAGTATAGTTGCCCACAGTATAGGTTAGATAGGGAGGCGTCCCGGTATAAGTTAGATAGTTAGGTGTCTCCAGTACAGGTTAGCTAGGTGGGTGCCTCTAATATAGGTAGCCAGAATAGTTGCCCCCAGCATAGGTTACATAGGTAGATGCCCCCAGTATAAGTTAGTTAGGTAGGTGCCTCCAATATAGGTAGCCAGTATAGTTGTCACCAGTGGCGTACCTAGGGCATTTGGCACCCGGTGCTGGGTATTAAAAGACCCCCCCTCCCTAAAAATGGGCGTCGCCACAACCTGCGGCGTGCTTCGCAACAAAACAATGGGCGTGGTCATGACCATATGAGGGCGAAGCTAACTGTATTTTAAAGTATTAGCTAGTATAGTTGCCCCCAGTATAGCTGCCCCCAGTGGAGCTAGTATAGTTGCCCCCAGTATAGCTAGTTTATTTGCCCCCAGTATAGCTAGTATATTTGCCCCCAGTGTAGCTAGTATATTTGCCCCCAGTATAGCTAGTATAGCTGCCCCCAGTATAGCTAGTATAGCTGCCCCCAGTATAGCTAGTATAGTTGCCCCCAGTATAGCTAGTATAGTTGCCCCCAGTATAGCTGCCCCCAGTATAGCTAGTATAGCTGCCCCAAGTATAGCTAGTTTAGTTGCCCCCAGTATAGCTAGTTTAGCTGCCCCCAGTATAGCTAGTATAGCTGCCCCCAGTATAGCTGCCCCCAGTATAGCTGCCCCCCAGTATAGCTAGTATAGCTGACCCCAGTATAGCTAGTATAGCTGCCCCCAGTATAGCTGCCCCCAGTATAGCTAGTATAGCTGCCCCCAGTATAGCTGCCCCCAGTATAGCTAGTATAGCTGCCCCCAGTATAGCTAGTATAGCTGCCCCCAGTATAGCTAGTATAGCTGCCCCCAGTATAGCTGCCCCCCAGTATAGCTAGTATAGCTGCCCCCAGTATAGCTAGTATAGCTGCCCCCAGTATAGCTAGTATAGCTGCCCCCAGTATAGCTAGTATAGCTGCCCCCAGTATAGCTGCCCCCCAGTATAGCTAGTATAGCTGCCCCCAGTATAGCTAGTATAGCTGCCCCCAGTATAGCTAGTTTAGTTGCCCCCAGTATAGCCAGTACAATTGCCCCCAGAATAGCTAGTATAATTGCCCCCAGTATAGCTAGTATAGTTGCCCCCAGTATAGCTAGTTTAGTTGCCCCCAGTGTGAGGAAAGCCTGGAAGGAGGGGTGGCGGGGAGGGGGGCAGGACACCCCACCTCCCTCACCTGGGTCCCCCTCCTTCTGGCGCTTCCCCCTCCTAATTAGCAGCAGCGGGCAGGAGCGGCGAAGAAGACTCACTCACCTGCTCCTGGCGATTGCGGCGGCGCATAGCGTCATCCTCACGCGACGCTGGTCTCCGACTTCTCTGTCACTCACTGTGCTTCCGCCAATCAGGAAGCACAGTGAGCGGTGGAGAAGGCGGAGACCAGCGTCACGTGACGATGACGCTATTTGCCATCGCCTGGAACGCAGGAAGGAGGTGAGTAAGTCCTCTTGCCCGCTGCTGCCCGTGCCCGCTGCTACTAATTAGGGGGGTCCGGCCCCCCTCCCCGCCGCTTTCCCCGCCACCCCTCCTTTCCGTGCTGCTTCCCCTCCTGTCCTGCGCAGGCCTCTGTGGGAGGCCTTGATGACACCCCCTGGGGCGCCCGACACCCGGTGCGGGGCGCCCCCTGCCGCCCTATGGTAGGGACGCCACTGGTTGTCACCTGTATAGACTAGCTAGGTAGGTAGGTTCCCCCAATACAGGTTAGATAAGTTAATGCTCCCACTATAGGTTAGATAGGTAGCTGCCCCCCAGTATAGGTTAGGTAGCTGCCCCCCAGTATAGGTTAGATAGGTAGCTGCCCCCCAGTATAGGTTAGATAGGTAGCCGCCCCCCAGTATAGGTTAGATAGGTAGCTGCCCCAGTATAGATTAGGTAGCTGCCCCCCAGTATAGGTTAGATTAGGTAGGTGCCCCCCAGTATAGGTTAGATTAGGTAGGTGCCCCCAGTATAGGTTAGATTAGGTAGGTGCCCCCAGTATAGGTTAGATAGGTAGCTGCCACCCAGTTTAGGTTAGATAGGTAGGTGCCCCCAGTATAGGTTAGATTAGGTAGGTGCCCCCAGTATAGGTTAGATTAGGTAGGTGCCCCCCCAGTTTAGGTTAGATAGGTAGCTGCCACCCAGTTTAGGTTAGATAGGTAGGTGCCCCCCAGTATAGGTTAGATTAGGTAGGTGCCCCCCAGTATAGGTTAGATTAGGTAGGTGCCCCCCAGTATAGGTTAGATAGGTAGGTGCCACCCAGGATAGGTTAGATAGGTAGGTGCCCCCAGTATAGGTTAGATAGGTAGGTGCGCCCAGTATAGGTTAGATTAGGTAGGTGCCCCCAGTATAGGTTAGATAGGTAGCTGCCACCCAGTTTAGGTTAGATAGGTAGGTGCCCACAGTATAGGTTAGATTAGGTAGGTGCCCCCCAGTATAGGTTAGATTAGGTAAGTGCCCCCAGTATAGGTTAGATAGGTAGCTGCCACCCAGTTTAGGTTAGATTAGGTAGGTGCCCCCCAGTATAGGTTAGATTAGGTAGGTGCCCCCCAGTATAGGTTAGATTAGGTAGGTGCCCCCAGTATAGGTTAGATAGGTAGCTGCCACCCAGTTTAGGTTAGATTAGGTAGGTGCCCCCAGTATAGGTTAGATTAGGTAGGTGCCCCCAGTATAGGTTAGATTAGGTAGGTGCCCCCCAGGATAGATTAGATAGGTAGCTGCCACCCAGTTTAGGTTAGATAGGTAGGTGCCCCCCAGTATAGGTTAGATTAGGTAGGTGCCCCCCAGTATAGGTTAGATTAGGTAGGTGCCCCCCAGTATAGGTTAAATTAGGTAGGTGCCCCCCAGGATAGGTTAGATAGGTAGGTGCCCCCAGTATAGGTTAGATTAGGTAGGTGCCCCCAGTATAGGTTAGATTAGGTAGGTGCCCCCCAGGATAGGGTAGATTAGGTAAGTGCCCCCAGTATAGGTTAGATAGGTAGCTGCCACCCAGTTTAGGTTAGATTAGGTAGGTGCCCCCCAGTATAGGTTAGATTAGGTAGGTGCCCCCCAGTATAGGTTAGATTAGGTAGGTGCCCCCAGTATAGGTTAGATAGGTAGCTGCCACCCAGTTTAGGTTAGATAGGTAGGTGCCCCCATATAGGTTAGATTAGGTAGGTGCCCCCAGTATAGGTTAGATTAGGTAGGTGCCCCCCAGGATAGGTTAGATAGGTAGCTGCCACCCAGTTTAGGTTAGATTAGGTAGGTGCCCCCCAGTATAGATTAGATTAGGTAGGTGCCCCCCAGTATAGGTTAGATTAGGTAGGTGCCCCCCAGGATAGGTTAGATAGGTAGGTGCCCCCAGTATAGGTTAGATTAGGTAGGTGCCCCCAGTATAGGTTAGATTAGGTAGGTGCCCCCCAGGATAGGTTAGATTAGGTAGGTGCCCCCCAGGATAGGTTAGATTAGGTAGGTGCCTCCCAGGATAGGTTAGATAGATATGTTCCCCCCAGGATAGGTTAGATAGGTAGCTGCCACAGTATAGGTTAGGTAGGTGCCCCCCATGATGGAGGGGGGAGCCGCAGCCACGGGGAGGGCAGCCCGACCTCTCTTCCCTTCCTCTCCCCGGGCCGCCCTCTATGCGATCCCCCCTCTGAGTGCAGAGTAATGCAGCAGGGAAGCGCTGGCTCGCTGGCTCCAATCGCTGCTCTCTCGCCGCCAGTCACCTCTCCTTCCTGTTTAGCCAGGGGCGTAGCAATAGGGGTTGCAGAGGTAGCGGCCGCATCGGGGCCCTTGGGCCAGAGGGGCCCCGAAGGGCCCTCCCCCAACTACAGTATTAGCTCTCTATTGGTCCTGTGCTCATAATAATCACTTCTATAGATACTTTGAATAGTGGTAATCATTAACAAACTGTTCCCCATCCCCTTCTTGCACCTCTAACACTGTAGTTGCCATTGGCAGGTTTTGGTGCGCCATATCAATTGTTATGTATAAAGTGCTTGGGGGGCCCCATTGTAAAACTTGCATCGGGGCCCACAGTTCCTTAGCTACGCCACTGTGTTTAGCAGTGTGTGTGTGTATCAGCGTGTAGGCAGAGAGGAGACTGGCGGCGAGAGAGCAGCGCTTGGAGCCAGCGAGGTGAGTAGTTTTGCATAGCGCTTCCCTGCTGCATTACTCTGCACTCCGAGGGGGGATCGCACGGATGGCGGCCCAGGGAGAGGAAGGGAGGGAGAGGTCAGGCTGCCCTCCCTGCGGCTGCAGCTCCCCCTCCATCACATCGCCCCCCTCCCAGCAGCGCCCCGGGCAGCGGCACGCCCCGCACGGCCGTAGAAACGGCCATGAATATAATGTCTAGGGTAATGCCAGCAAGACACCTCGCTGGCTCCAAGCGCTGCTCTCTCGCCGCCAGTCACCTCTCTGCCTACACACTGATACACACACACGCTGCTTCCTGTTTAGCAGTGTGTGTGTGTATCAGCGTGTAGGCAGAGAGGAGACTGGCGGCGAGAGAGCAGCGCTTGGAGCCAGCGAGGTGAGTAGTTTTGCATAGCGCTTCCCTGCTGCATTACTCTGCACTCCGAGGGGGGATCGCACGGATGGCGGCCCGGGGAGAGGAAGGGAGGGAGAGGTCGGGCTGCCCTCCCTGCGGCTGCAGCTCCCCCTCCATCACAGCGCCCCCCTCCCAGCAGCGCCCCGGGCAGCGGCACGCCCCGCACGGCCGTAGAAACGGCCATGAATGTCTAGGGTAATGCCAGCAAGACATTTAAAAAAATGTGATTCTTATTTTTAATATGGTACGTTTTTAAATTAATCTAGACAAAAAATGGTCATAATGTTGTCTTTAGAAAGAAAGCTTATTATTCATTTCCCAAGCAAGACTTAAGGTGCATACACACATCAGACTATAGTCTTTGGAAAATGAAAGATCACAGACCAGTCTTACCACCCTTCATGTAGTATGTGAGCCATACCTACACAGTCTATTCTATGGAGCTGAACTCCCCATCAGAAAAAAATATTTGCAAGATGCTGCACACAAACATGCTGCACACACACAAAAGATCTGTAGCTGCAAAACATCTGTTCCTGCCAAAAAATCCATTCCTGCAATTTGCAATGATAGTCTATGAGATCTGCAGACCATCATACACACATGATTTAACTGACATTCATCTGCAGATCAGATCCACCAGGATGGATTTTCAGATCTGCGGATGATTGCTTGATCTGCAGATGCATGTCAGTTAAATCATGTGTGTATAATGATCTGCAGATCTCATAGACTAATATTACAATTTGCAGGAATGGATTTTTGGCAGGAACAGATCTTTTGCAGATACTGATCTAATGTGTCTGTACAGCATCTGTGTGTGCAGCATCTTGCAAATATTTTTTTCTGATGTGGAGTTCAGCTCCATAGCAAAGACTGTGTAGAGTATGGCTCTCATACTACATGAAGGGTGGCAAGATTGGTCTGTGAACTTTCATTTTCAATAGACTATAGTCTGATGTGTGTATGAGCCTTTATAGCGGTACTCAGTCCTCTTCTTTAATCTTACATGACTTCTCCCTCTGGAGCCTCACTGTCTATTACTGGAGGTGGAGGAGAGAAACACAGAAGCCAAAAGAGGAGTCACAGGATCTATACTGCAGGCATAGTAGCACCAGGGACAGATACCTTTTGAAGAGTAGTTAAAGAGACTCTGAACCAAGAATAAATCTCGCTTCAGAGCTCATAGTTAGCAGGGGCATGTGTGCCCCTTCTAAAACGCCGCTATCCAGTGGCTAAACAGGGGTCCCTTACCCCCCGAAATCCTCTCCGTGCAGCCGGGGATCACTGCCTGATTGAGGCAGGGCAAACCACCGCAGCCCTGCCCTATGCGCTTCTGTCAGCGCATATCTCCGCCTCTCCCCCGCCCCTCTCAGTCTTCCTTCACTGAGAGGGGCGGGGGAGAGGCGGCGATGCGCCGCTGATGAACGCGCTCAGAGGCAGGGCTGCAGCCGTTAGCCTTGCCTCTAGGAGCAGCAAAATCTACGACCAATTTGGTCGTTGATTTTGCGGGTGGGGGGGGGGGGGGGGGGTTGGGGGTGAAGGGACCCCCGTTTAGCCGCGGGATAGCGGCGTTTTAGCAGGGGCACACGTGCCCCTGCTAACTATGAGCTCTGAAACGAGATATATTCTCGCTTCAGTGTCTCTTTAAGGGACCTGTGTATGCTTTTCTGGAAAGATGAGTATAAAGTTATATTTGACTTCATGCATCGACTACTGGATAATATGCATCCACTCTGAGGGTCTGCAGATAAGGACCTTTAAAAAAGTAATTTTGTTCAAATTTGGGTTCCTTCGGGAGGAAAGCGCTTTACAAATGTTTCATTGTTGTTGTTGAATGTCAAACAGTAAGCACAAAAAATGTAGAATTCTTCATAGCACTTTTCAAATGTTCACAAGTCTTGTTAGTTTACTTTCAGGGTCCATTTGCAGCTACAGTGGGTCTTATATTTGTGCAAAATATTCTTTAATAAGCCCATATAAATTATAAAACACTACAAAATAAAATAACATTTTCAGCACAGGATACAGGGTTACAGGGCCCCCCGCTATACAAACTGAAACTATGGGGCACCAAAATGTCCACAGCGCCTATGCCATTTAAATTTCATGTTACCATGCAAAGATACTGTTTTTATGGACCTTCTACTCCTGTAGGATTCCCCTTCATATTAATTAAATAAGTGATATACATGTTTCAACCCGATGGGGGCTTCGTCAGAAGACATCATATAAGCAAAGTGCTAGTGCATAGCACAAATGAAGTGGTACACACGGCTGTATGAACAGGCTCTCTGGTGCAATGTGCATTTGTTTATACAAAATAATAAAACAATTTACTTTTGTATACCCTATGGGAGTTAAGCTTGGCATTTTACCTAGCTAAAAAAACTTGACTAATGTGTATGAGTTCAACAAAATGAAATCCTGAGAAAACATTTCACATTTTTATTTGGAGTATTCAAAATTGTATTCAATTTTATTAAAAATTGTATTTATTCCAATATTGCTTGCTTATATCTCACCAACTCTATTTGATGGATTTGCAGAATGACCTGATGGATGGAGATGGAAAGCTCAGATAAGTTACAGTAGTTATAATTCTTGTGGAACTGAAGTCAGGGTAGACAAAAATAAATTAACTACCATTACATTATCTCAGCTTACAGTAATGTGACTACTCAATAGCAGTAGGAGTCAGTACAGACAGTCACTATAGATAACAATGATCTACTCAGACAAGGTTTCAAAACCAAAAGAACATCAAGAGAATAAATTGTCTAGACACATATCTAAAGATTTAAATCCCTATATTCTGTCATATTACACCCTTCATATGGGGAAAGGATGTGTGTCACTATGACACCTAAAGTCAATGCAGCAAATAATGAGCCAGGGTTGAATAATGAGTACTGGCATAGTACATTTTTCATGTAGACTTATCTGGAAAAGGCGATTCCTAATCAGGGCTGTTAACTTACAACAAGGTTTGCTTGCGTCAAACAACTAATACAGCTGTGCTGACATAAAATCACTATTTTCGTCTTGCAAATATTTAAAGTCCTGTAAACAATTCAGTTACTTAAGACCAGATTAAATCTGGGAATCAGATGTGCATCAGAGGGAGATATCTACTAACAAACTGCAAATGTGAAGTGAAAGGGGAAGATGCGCGCACCATCCACATTTTGGGTAGCATAAGGACAAGGTCAGTTCAGTGCTATTTCACAACATGTCAGTGTTCAAAAAACAACATTTAGTATTTAAAGTGAACCTAAGCTCTTTAAAGTAACAGTAAAGCTGCAATCCAAACAGCATTAAAGAGACACTGAAGCGAAAAAAAATAATGATATTATGATTTGTATGTGTAGCACAGCTAAGAAATAAAACATTAAGATCAGATACATCAGTGTAATTGTTTCCAGTACGGGAAGAGTTGAGAAACTCCAGTTGTTATCTCTATGCAAACAAGCCATTAAGCTCTCCGACTAAGTTAGTCATGGAGAGGGCTGTTATCTGACTTTTATTATCTCAACTGTTCCTGGACTATTTACTTTTCCTCTGCTAAAGGAGAGGTCATTACTTCACAGACTGCTCTGAAAGACTCATTTTAAATGCTGAGTGTTGTGTAATCTGCACATATTATAGAATGATGCAATGTTAGAAAAAACACTATATACCTGAAAATAAAAGTATGAGAATATTTTCTTTGCTGCTAATCTTCTAGTAATTATTCATAGTACACAACCAATTCACTATATCATATTTTTTTTTTCGCTTCAGTGTCTCTTTAAAGAGACCCCGAATTAAGCTTTGGCAATTTAAATTGAGTATATGATGATAAACTATTTAATCCCAAGACTTAGTTTGCTAAAGCTGTGCCATCAGTACCAATGTATGCTGTACCACCATTGTCCCTCTAAATGTACCAACGTATGTTGCAATGTAGGTTGTGTCACTCTAACATCAACTTCCCAGTATAATGTGTTTGTGGGATCGCTGCATTTCAATGTGTCACAACTCCATAACCTTGCAGCACTCTCCCCCTCCCCCTTGTTCCAGCGATGCTCATAAACACTAATAACATCCCTAAGAACTAAGAACTTAAAGCGAACCTTAAGTCAACTAAAAAAAATGAGATGAACTCACCTGGGGCTTCCCTCAGCCCCCAGCAGACGATCGGTGCCCTCGCAGCTCCGCTCCGATGTCCCAGGACCCGCCGGCGACGACTTCCGGTTTCGCCGTCACGGGCCGACAGGCATGGGAACGCGAGTGATTGTTCACGTTCCCAGCCTGTATATCGCCCCCTATGCTGCTATTGCGGCCAGGAGGCCGCAATAGCAGCATAGGGGGCGATATACAGGCTGGGAACGCGAACAATCACTCGCGTTCTCATGCCTGTCGGCCGGTAAGGGCCAAACCGGAAGTGCTCGCCGGCGGGTCCTGGGACATCGGAGCGGAGCTGCGAGGGCACCGATCGGCTGCTGGGGGCTGAGGGAAGCCCCAGGTGAGTAAATCTCATTTTTTTTAGTTGACTTAAGGTTCGTTTTAATCTATTGCTGCCCAGACACTTTCCAGCACAGCCAAACCTCAGAAAGGGCAAATAGGGGAAATGAAGAAGGAGGCAAATTAAACCTGGCAATAAACCCATAGTCTTTGACACTATGACAGCCATTCAGAAATACCACACTGGTGTCTAATCAAATATTACTGTTTCGTGGTACAATCTACGAAGCCTTCAAGATTAAACTCCTGAGGCAGAGGTGTGTTGCAGCAACCTCAAGAATAGCCTGTTCCATTTTCAAGAAGGATTTTACTGCCTTTAAACAAAAATGTATCTTGGTTAATCAGAATGATCAACTTAGATAATCACCTGAGACTCTAAAAAACCCAAACCTCATCCTTTTTTTGAGTAGAAAATAGAGATGGCCCGAACCTCCGATTTTCAGTTTGCAAACCGCGAACTTCCGCAAATGTTCGCGAACATGCGAACTTCCGCGAACCGCAATAGACTTCAATGGGGAGGCGACCTTTGAAAACTAGAAACATTTATGCTGGCCACAAAAGTGATGAAAATGATGTTTCAAGGTGTCTAACACCTGGAGGGGGGCATGGCAGAGTGGTATACACACCAAAACTCCCCAGGGAAAAATCAGGATTCCTTCCACCTTCCTCATTATCTGACTCCTCTTCCCAATCCCCACACGACTCTTCCTCCTCCTCCTCCTCCTCCCCCCTCTGTGCTGCCGCAGGTGTTGAGTAAACATCTGGTTCTGATGAGAATTGATCCCACAACTCTTCCTCCTGTAACTGTTCCTGTTCACTCTCATTCACAGCTTGATCCACCACTCTACGCACGGCACGCTCCAGGAAGAAGGCATACGGGATCAAGTTGCTGGTGGCGCCTTTACTGCAACTTACGATGTTTGTCACCTCCTCAAACAGCCACATGAGCCTGCAGGCATTTCGCATGAGTGTCCAGTTCTTTGGCCAGAACATCCCCATCTCCCCAGAGCATGTCCTTCTACTGTAGTTGTAGAGGTACTGGGTGATGGCTTTATCCTGTTGTAGCAGCCGGTCGAACATCAGGAGGGTCGAATTCCAGTGAGTCGGGCTATCGTAAATCAAGCGCCTCACTGGCAAGTTGTTTCTCTGTTGAATATCGGCCAAGCGTGCCATGGGCATGTAGGACCGCCTGAAATGCCCACACAACTTCCTGGCCTGCTTCAGGACGTTCTGTAAGCCTGGGTACTTACACACAAATCTCTGGATTATGAGATTGAGCACATGCGCCATGCAGGGTACATGTGCCAACTTTTCCAAATTCTAAGCGGAAATGAGATTGCTGCTGTTGTCACACACCACGTTGCCGATCTCCAGTTGGTGCGGGGTCAGCCTCTATCCACCTGTTTGTTCAGAGCAGCCAGGAGAGCTGCTCCAGTGTAACTCTCCGCTTTGAGGCAAGACATGTCTAAGATGGCGTGACACCATCGTACCTGGCATGCAGCATAGGCCCTGGGGAGCTGGGGCTGTGTAGCTGGAGAGGAGATCGCAGCACCAGTAGAGTTACACTGCCACTTAGCCAAAGAGAAGGGAGGACGACAGCGAAGAAGATGTAGCAGGAGGAGTAGGAGGAGAAGGAGAGGAGGTGGCAGCAGGCCTGTCTGCAAGCTGTGGAGGTGTCACAACTAGATCCGCTGCACAGCCGCGTACTCCCTGCAGCAGCTGGCGGGATAAACAGCTGGCGGGATAAAATTTCCGCCAAGCCAGCTGTCAAATGCCGGGCAAGGAGGGGACTGGCAGACATTGGCTTCTTCCACTCAAAGATTTCACTCACGGACACCTGGCTGCTGCTGTGGGCAGAGGAACAGGAGCCGCTCAAGGTGAGAGGCGGAGTGGAGGAGGTTGGCTGTGATTGTGAAGGTGCAAGGGATAAAGTGGCTGAAGATGATGCACCTGAAGGAGGAAGAGGAGAAGAAGGGTGGCTTTGCTTTTGTGTGCTGCTTTTGCTCAGGTGGTCTTCCCATTGCAGTTTGTGCCTTTTCTGCATGTGCCTTCGTAAGGCAGTTGTCCCTATGTGGGTGTTGGCCTTTCCACAGCTCAATTTTTGGTGGCAGAGAGTACAGATGGCATTGCTCTGATCTTTGGCATACACACTAAAAAATTTTAACACCGCTGAGCCACCCTGGGGTGTGGGCACTCTGGTGGTGTCAGCAGCTGACGTTGAAGGGCATGTTGGCTGGCTGTCCATAGGTGGCGATACATGGCGCTGGACACTGCCACCAGCTGTTTCTGATGACGAGCTCCCCCTGCTTCTTTCAGCAACTCATCTCCTCCTACTCCTCTTTGACTCCCCCTCTGAACTGTCCCCTTTTTGTCTCTTAGGATCCCATGTGGCATCCGTATCATCATAATCATCATAATCATCCTCCCCAGCTTCGCTTGCATCAGACACCTCCAAAACTGTGCCAACAGCAGGTACTTCATCATCCTCCTCCTCACACGTTATGTCCATAGTGTCGCCTAACTCAGGCATATGAGGTTGTGTAACTTGCTTAGCGCCTTCATCTTGTTGTAACAATAATAGCTGTGAATCAGTGATTTCCCCACCAAATAACTCCTGCGAAGTGTCAAATGTAGTGGATGTGGTACTTGGATTAGCGCTGGTGGCTGCAGAAGATGAGGTGTTCTGTGTTAAATAGTGAACCACATCCTGATAATCTTGGGAGTTGATGGGACGTGCCTTCTTCTGAGCACTGTACTTTGGTCTAGGGCCGCACGAAACATCAGCACAACCTCAAACAGACCTGCTGGGTGGCCTGGCTCTGGGTCTGCCTCTGCCTCTGCCTGTTGTTTTGTCCATATCGGGGGTGAGGAAGTGAAAGGTATGCACTGACTTAACTAATACAATCTGCAGTCACACAGGTGCAGTGAAAGGTATGCAGTGACTGGTATTACAATACAATGTGCAGCTGTCACACAGGTGCAGTTAACAGGTATGCACGGACTGTTATACTAAACAGCATGCGGTCACACAGGTGCAGTGAACAGGTATGCAGGGTTTGGTATTACAAATGTTCAGCTGTCACACACACAGGTACTGTGAACAGGTGCAGTGACTGGTGATATATTACACTGCTTGCGGTCACGTAGGTGCACTGAACAGGTTACAGGTATGCACTTCAGTGATTGGTATTACAATGACTGGTGGTATTAACAATGCGTGCACTCACGTAGGCCACACACACACACAACACACACACACACACACACACACACACACACACACACACACACACACACACACACACACACACACACACACACACACACACACACACACACACACACACAAAATAGATCACAAAACAAGATTAGCTCTCAAAAGAGCTGTTGAGATGTGCTTTTTTAGCAATAAGAATCAGCAAGGAGCAAGCTATCAAGCCTACAAGAGCCTAACTAAGCTTTCCCTATAGCTCTCTCTGCAGCAGCTCTCCCTTCTCTAATTACTGCAGGCACACGAGTAAGTGAAATGCCTGACACTGCCTGCCTTTTATAAGTTGGGTTGGGGCTACCGGATGGAGTGTACCCTGATTGGCTACAATGTGCCTGCTGACTGTGATGTAGAGGGTCAAAGTTGACCCTAATGATGTAGTATAGGGGTGGACCGAACTTCCCAAAAAGTTTGCGGTTCTCCACGATCGCGAACCACGGAAGTTCGCCGGCGAACCATTCGGGCCATCTCTAATAGAAAACTCCTTATGGACTTGTTTAGCAGAAAGAGCTGCAGGCCCTATTGTTACGCCAGTGTATCTATCTATCTATCTATCTATCTATCTATGCATAGGCAGGGGGGATTACAGCTGCCCAGAATCCCCCCTCAAACCAGGGCCGGTGCAGTGTCTGGGGAAGGGCGCACAAGTTGAGACACCAGAACAGCTCACAGCACTGCCCCCATTCTTTCCCTGCTACAGTTGACTTAAGATGGAGTAGCAGCATGTGTACAGAGCATGGATCAGCAGCATGTGTACAGAGCATGGAGCAGCTCTGGGGAATTTAACAGAGCCAGGTATGAGCACAGCCCTGTACCCTGCTGTGTAAATGCTTCACTTTCCCCTTAGTTACCACTGTCAGATGTCCTCATTATTATCTGTATCCAAACTGCTCCTGATTAATCCTTTTGGGAGCAGATCAGACAGTTAGGAAATAATTGTCAGATCCTGTCAGTCGGATAGAAAATTGCGTTATGTGTACTCAGCATGGTGTCCTACCATATTATTAAACTGTATTGTGCGTGGCTAAGGGAAACCTTTCAGGAATCCCCCCTTGAAAATCCTGGGTTTGCCCCTGCTATCTATCTATCTATCTATCTATCTATCTATCTATCTATCTATCGATCTATCCAATATACTGAAATATATATATATATATATATATATATATATATATATATATATATATATATATATATATATATATATATATATATCAAGAAACTAGTTTTACAGCACATTACCTCACAGACTAAAGGTAGCCATACATCAGACGACTTGGCGGTCGATCAACCATCAATTCAATTATTGTAAGTGAATCGGAAGGAAATCGGTGCCGCCAAGTGCATGCTCGACCGACAATGTGACCAATTTTGGTCCGAAATTGGTTGCATTAGTCGATTGCACATGCTGCAAAATGTGTGGCGGACTTGCTCTATCGGGTGTGCGACGGTAATGAAAAAAACCCCGGCGCTGTCCCCCCCAATGTTAAATGTTCCCCTCAGTTCCCAGTACAAGTGATACAATGCCTGTCTGAGGCCTCCGTTTGTTCTCCGCTGGCTCTGGACTTTCTCCATTCTCCATACACGTGCACCCCACATGGTTGCTTAGTAAGGGCACACGTGTGACGTCACACACGCGGCCACGTTATTAAGCAACCACGTTTTGCGTGTGTATGTAGAACGGAGAAAGCGCGGAGCTAGCGGAGGACAAGCGGCTGACAGGTAATGTATATAGCATGGGGGGGCATTTAATATTAAGGAATCGGCCTGCGGTGTATGGGTAGTCAACAGATTACTCTGTAATCAGATTCGATTAGAGAGAGATTTGTCTCTTGGTCGATTCTGCCCATCATTGCTAGATGTATGGCTACCTTAAAGAAAACCTGAACTGAAAATTAAAAGTCAAAATAAGCATACACAAGTCATACTTACCTTCCATGTAGTCTACTCCTCAGTGTCTTTCTCCTGTCCCGCGTCCTGTTTGTTCACTGTGATCAAGGGAATTTTCTGTCCTCCACTTTGAAAATGGCCATTACCAGGGGTGTTCCTAGGGTCCTTGGAGATCGGTGGCACCTGGGGGCACTAGGTGGGGGGTATATGCGGCGTGGTCATGCAGTGAGTGGGCGTGGCCATGGGTGGGGCCAATCGTACATTAGATTAGGACAGTGGTGGCAAACTTTTTGGAGCCCCAAACTGCAACCCACAAGTCACTTATCTATCGCAAAGTGGCAACAGCAATTTAAACTAAATACTATACAAACGTTTTAACACATACATGAACATTATGGAAAATCCAAGTTGAAAAACTGTGAAGATAAACAATTTCATCCATCCTACTGCTGAAAAAATATATTAATTTTTTTTAGAACCTCCCAGTTTTATTTTCTGTTTTAAAAAGCTAAAAAAAAGTAGGTTTAATGCTATTGTCTCATATGATGATGATTCAGCTTTTCCCATAGTCTCGCAGTTAGCAATCATGTGACCCCCAACAAGACAAATTCAGCAATCATGAGGCCCCCAACAAGACAAATTCAGCAATCATGAGGCCCCAACATGACAGTCAGCAAGCGTGAGGCCCCCAACAAGACAAATTCAGCAATCATGAGGCCCCCAACAAATCATGAGGCCCCCAACAAGACAAATTCTGCAGTCATGAGGCACATAAATAGACAGCATTTCACATAAATAGGCAGAATGCCCCTTTAATATGGTAGACACCTCTCACCTGGCTTCTGAATTCTCCTCTACTGGCTGCTGTGCCTGGCAATACTGTTTTTGGCTGGATTGGGGATGATGTGTGAGCTTAAAGGCCTGGCAGTGATGCTGTGGCCTGGCTGGCGGTGATGCTGTGGCCGATGTTGTGGCTGGGTTGGCTGGCAGTGATGCTGGGCTGTGCTTGGCTGGTTGAAGTAAATGCTGGCCTGTCTGGTGGTGATGCTGTGGCCTTTTTGACAGTGATTCTGGGCTGTTTGGCTGGTGGTGATGCTGGGCTGGCTGGCCTGGATAGCAGGGGTGCAGCTAAGGTTTTTGTGGCCCCAAGCGGACTGTAGGAAGTGGCCCTATCCTGCGGCGCGGCAAAAACTGGGTGTGGCTATCCCGCATAAGTGGGCGTGGCCATGACATGTGGGTGGAGCTGGAGGGCGGATTGGGGCGGGGCTGTTTGCGGGGAAAATGGAAGTGGGGGCGATTGAGGCGCGCGCGGCGCGCCGACAGATGGATTTGGCCATGACATTGTATGGGCAGAGCTTAACCGTAGCACAGCAAATATAGCCAACTATGACCATTAAATAATAAATGCAGCAACAGTTAACCCAGAAAATAAAAACGCAATTTGTGCAACATTTCAGCAGAAAACAAATGCAATTTGTGCAACATTTCAACAGAAAACAAACAGAATTTGTGCCACATTTCAGCAGAAATCAAACGCAATTTGGGCCACATTTCAGCAGAAATGAAACACAATTTGGGCCACATTTCAGCAGAAATCAAACGCAATTATGGCACATTTTCAGCAGAAATCAAACGCAATTAGGGCCACATTTCAGCAGAAATCAAACGCAATTTGGGCACATTTTCAGCAGAAATCAAACAAAATTAGGGCACATTTTCAGCAGAAATCAAATGCAATTAGGGCACAGTTGAACAGAAATCAAACGCAATTAGGGCACAGTTCAGCAGAAATCAAACGCAATTAGGGCACATTTTCAGCAGAAATCAAACACAATTAGTGCACAGTTCAGCAGAAATCAAACACAATTAGGGCACAGTTCAGCAGAAATCAAACACAATTAGGGCACAGTTCAGCAGAAATCAAACACAATTAGGGAACAGTTCAGCAGAAATCAAACACAATTAGGGCACAGTTCAGCAGAAATCAAACACAATTAGGGAACAGTTCAGCAGATATGAAACGCAATTAGGGCACATTTTCAGAGCTGCAAAAAGAAAAGAATTTACTCACCTGGCACTGGCAGAAGTCTTCTCTCCCCGTCTCCTCTCCTGGCCATCTCCTCTCCTGGCCGGCTCCTCAGGCGCGCAGTTCCCACGGAGCTCCCTCCCTCCTCCAATCTCCCGCGCTGATTGAATCAGGGCTACGGGAAGATGGCCACCCGAAGCCCTGTACTGGAGGCATAGTCTCCAGAGCAGGGCTTCAGCGGCGGCCATCTTCCCGTAGCCCTGCCCTACTCTGCTCTGCCAGCCCCGCGGGGCTGCGGGAAAACAGTGACGTCACGCCGACGTCACTGAGCCGCCGAGGCCCCTACGATCTTGAGGCCCCAAGCGACCGCTTGGTTCGCTTTATGCCTCGTGACGCCCCTGCTGGATAGTTTAGGTAGCGACAGGTGCCCCCTAGTTAAGGTAGCGCCAGGAGTACCCCAGTTTAGGTAGTAACAGGAGCCCCCCAGTTCAGGTAGGGACAGGAGCCGTCTAGCTCATTTAGTGACAGGAGCCCCCCAGTGTATGTAGTGACAGGCACCCCCCCAGTTAGAGTGACAGCAGGGACCCCCAGTTGGATAGTGAGTGACAGCAGGGACCCCCAGTTAGATAGTGAGTGACAGCAGGGACCCCCAGTTAGATAGTGAGTGACAGCAGGGACCCCCAGTTAGGTAGTGAGTGACAGCAGGGACCCCCAGTTAGTGAGTGACAGCAGGGACCCCCAGTTAGGTAGTGAGTGACAGTAGGGACCCCCGTTAGGTAGTGAGTGACAGCAGGGACCCTCATTAGTTAGTGAGTGATAGCAGGGACCCCCGTTAGTTAGTGAGTGATAGCAAGGACCCCCGTTAGTTAGTGAGTGAGTGACAGGGACCCCCGTTAGTTAGTGAGTGACAGCAGGGACCCCCGTTAGGTAGTGAGTGAGTGACAGGGACCCCCGTTAGGTAGTAAGTGACAGCAGGGACCCCAATTAGGTAGTGAGTGACAGCAGGGACCCCCGGTTAGGTAGTGAGTGACAGCAGGGACCCCCAGGTAGATAGTGAGTGACAGCAGGGACCCCCAGTTAGTGAGTGACAGCAGGGACCCCCATTAGTTAGTGAGTGACAGCAGGGACCCCCATTAGGTAGTGAGTGACAGCAGGGACCCCCATTAGTTACTGAGTGACAGCAGGGACCCCCATTAGTTACTGAGTGACAGCAGGGACCCCCGTTAGGTAGTGAGTGACAGCAGGGACCCCATTAGGTAGTAAGTGACAGCAGGGACCCCCATTAGGTAGTGAGTGACAGCAGGGAGCCCCAGTTAGTGAGTGACAGCAGGGACCCCCAGTTAGTGAGTGACAGCAGGGACCCCCGTTAGGTAGTGAGTGACAGCAGGGACCCCCGTTAGTTAGTGAGTGACAGCAGGGACCCCGTTAGGTAGTGAGTGAGTGACAGCAGGGACCCCCATTTAGTGCCAGGCGCGCTCCCCACCCAACCTACCTTGCCGGGTGTTCCGACGTGATATAAAGTGTTGGAGCACCGGCCGCGTCAGACCTCAGAATCAGCGGGCGACCCGACCAGATAGAGCGGGCGCCGGGCACAAATATGCGGAAGTGATGTCACTTCCGCATATCAGCGGTGTCCGCTAGGTCCTAGCGCCCACTCTATCTGGTCGCCCGGCGCTGATCGAGGTCTGACGCTGCTGTGTGGCAGTGGGGACAGCCGGGGGGCAGCGGCGGCCGGGAGATCCGTGGCACCCCAGGACAGATTGGGGGCACAGGCCCCCCCAAAAAGGGCTAGCGACGCCCCTGGCCATTACCCATAACAGCTTTCTGGTCCGCACACAGTTAAACTGTAACATCGCCCACTTGAGCCATAGGGAAACATGGACATTACCTGGTACATCAGATTTCCTCTCAGCTATAACTGACAGCAACTGATATTTTACTGACAACAACTGATATATTTCAGATCTGACAAAATATTGTCAGAACTGGAAGGGATTATTGTCAAATTAAATTGGTGAGCTTCTGAGAGGAACTGATGGCAAGGTAACTATGTAATGTTCATTTGATGTTACCTCATGTGTTTATTTTAAATATTTTTACTCAGTACAGGTTCTCTTTAAGTCTGTAAGGTGCATTACTGAGAGGGATGTGTGGAAGGGATAATGTCAGCTGGATAAAACTTAAATAAATAGGCTTACCTCAATTTTTTTTCCCTTCGCTTTTTTTTCTTATGCTAGATAATGTGGAATGTCAATGAATCTTATACAATTTACATCACAGCATATATTATAATTTTTTTTCTTTCATACTGTATATATATTTTATTAGGTAATATTTTATGTGTTAAAAAGTTATTTGTGTATTTTGCATACTGAAGAGTGCTAATATTTTTTATTGTTTCAGACACTTTTGTTATTTGATTTGAGGAAGCGGACTGCAAACCGTGAAACACGCTATCATTCAAGTGTCTGGTTTCTATTAAAATGTATTAGCTTATTTGGGCTACCCCCTTCTTTTAGAGGTAAGCCTATTTATTTATTTATGTTTTATCCGGCTGACATTATCCCTTCCACACATTACATCTTGGGGCTCCTCCTCCCTCCCAGTAATATCCCATGCCAACCCCCTCAGCTCGGGGTGTTGGAACCTTGGAACCCTTACCCCCTTTTTCTTTTCCTGGAGAGTGACCTACATTGTTGAAGACTAAAGAATCGGAGTGAGGACGGACTTCTCTCACAAGCCGTTACACTGTGGTTGCCGGTCTTGCAATCTATTCTTGTGAGTATTCTGCACATACTGTTGTTGAGTCTCCCATACCATCAACATGCTACACTATCAGGGGCTCCTGGTGTCCCTGTCCCATTTTTATCTCCTTTGGAAGGTCCTTGGACTCCATTGGAACCACACCTTTTAAAGAGAACCCGAGGTGTGTTTAAAGAATGTTATCTGCATACAGAGGCTGGATCTGCCTATACAGCCCAGCCTCTGTTGCTATCCCAAACCCCACTAAGGTCCCCCTGCACTCTGCAATCCCTCATAAATCACAGACATGTTGTGAGGCTGTGTTTACATCTGTAGTGTCAGTCTCAGCTGCTTCCCCGCCTCCTGCATAGCTCCGGTCCCTGCCCCCATCCCTTCCCTCCAATCAGCAGGGAGGGAAGGGATGCAGGCGGGGACTGGACTTCTGCAGGAGGCGGGGAGAGCAGCAGACTGACACTATAGAGATAAACACAGCCAGCTCTGACAAGCTGTTTGTCAGCAGCGTGGCTGTGATTTATGAGGGATTGCAGAGTGCAGGGGGACCTTAGGGGGGTTTGGGATAGCAACAGAAGCTGTGCTGTATAGGCAGATCCAGCCTCTGTATGCAGCTAATATTCTTCAAACCCACCTCGGGTTCTCTTTAAGGTGCATTGACTGCATTGAGTTTAATTTTAGTTGGGTCTGTTAATGTTGACAGATGTTATGATAAGGCCACGTTGTTCTTGTAAGGCCCTGCTGTTATGCACTTCTGTTTATGGTTATGGGGTTCATGGCTCTCCTTCAACCACTTTATTAGCTCTTTATTGGTGCTAAGCTGGTAATGATAACCTATATGTGCTTTGATTAGTTGTAACCACTAATAGACTGTTCATCCCCCCTGCTTACACCCCTATGACACTGCAGCTGTCCAAGGCAGGTTTTGGTGCACCATATCAATTGCTATGTACAGAACACTTGAAGGGGCCCAATGTAAAACTCACACTGGGGTCCAGAGCTCCTAAGTTTAACTACTTGCCAACCGCTCCACACCAATTGGCGAGAACACGGCGGCAGCCCCAGGACCACTGCACGCCGATTGGCATGAATGGCTTTCAATGAGGCTAGCAGGAGATCGTGCACGCCGATGTTCGTGCATCCCTGCTTGGAAGGCGGAGCCGCTCGGAGACTGTTAGATGGAGAAACCACCATCTAATAACCCTGTACAGTGCTGTGATCTAAGGCAGCGCTGTACTGTAGACAGCCGTGTGGCACTGCTGTCCCCTCTGTAGTCCAGGAAGTGAATAACAAAAATATTTATAAAAAAAAACAAACAACTGGGGAGCAATCAGACCCCACCAACAAAGAGCTCTGTTAGTGGGGAGAAAAGGGGGGGGGATCACTTGTGTGCTGAGTTGTGCAGCCCTGCAGCAAGGCCTTAAAGCTGCAGTGGCCCAATTAGTAAAAAATTGGCCTGGTCGTTATGGGGGTTTAACACCATGGTCCTCAAGTGGTTAAGTGTAAGTTTTTCTGGAAAAGCTCCAGACCACCCTTTGCAGGCTCCTATAGCTGAGCACACTGAGATGATGTCACCAAGTCACTTACTCTCCAGGACCTTACAGAAAAATGCAATGCATAATGAAAGGCTTACATACTTGTGGCAAGGTATTTCAGATTTTTTGTATATAGTTTACTTTGTTCTGCTCTGTTGTGCGCCATGCCATTAGCCCTCCTCTCCTCACCTATCCATAGCAACAGAAAACATATGTACAGAACTCATCCCTAAACTGTCACCCAAAGGATAGAGTCCTGATCCCTGTGTGTGACAGACTTTGTATGTGTGTATGAGGCTTAATAATTAGAACAACTCAAGATAATATTTTTCCAGTGGTAATTAATGTGCAGAAATATTTACAAGGTTAAAGGGATCTGAGCAGCTTTCTTAGTAAAATATATAAAACAAACCTCCACCTAAGGGAAGGTAGTAAATGGTGTGGGCTGTTGGGGGTGCCATTTGTCTATCTTCTTTCACTGCTGCAGTTCAAAGTGCCGACCATGATAACATGGCCCCAGCATTGTATTTCAGGTGATTTAGTACACTGATGGAACTACATCTCCTGCTTTATTCAGCATTCTTGGACTTAAGGTTTCTAATGTATCTATCCAAAATACCTCTTCTTGTTTTAATCACCCTATCTCCACCCCTTCTCAGTTTTAGGATATGATCAATAATCTTAGAGCACAAATCAGTACCCCTATATCCCATTTCCTTGCAATGTTTTGCCGCAGGAAAACCACCCCTACTATGTGCTCCCAAGAAGGTTAAGGCTCTGTTCCCAACTTCCCTCTTCCTAAAGTCAGCTCTAACTAATCTAGATCCTATTGTCATGTTATTTATGTAAGCAGCTATGGGAGGAGACTGGAATTCCACTACCTCAGGCTATGCCTCTGTAATCAGGTACCAGTGTTTCCTGATACTAACCATAACTCTCCTTGAAGCAGTATGGTACTGACACACAAACCTGCATTGCGGGCTTCTATTTCTCTCTGGTCTCCCATGGTTTTCCAATCCATCTCTTAGAGGTCCTTAGGATAGCCTCTTTCCACTAACCTTTCAAACATGAAAGATGCACGGAATTGAATCTATCATTGAAAGTCTGTAGAGTTCTAATGTCACCCTACCAGATCGCGAATACACATCATATATATAGCGCTACCACATAGCACAGTGTATAGAAATCATCTTGGTAAACACATTTACTTTTTAAAATTGTGTATAAATGCTTCTGTGAATGTCTCATCCAATGCAAACCTTGCATGTGAATTTTTTTTCAATGAAATCTGAAGTATCTCTTATATAGGACCTTATCCCCTGTACCAATAGCCCCAGGACCTAATCCAATAACGTAGAAGGAGGGACAAAAATTGACCCAACTAACTGTTGGTCATCCTGGTGCTGAGACAGGATGCTTGTGAATTTTAGGTAGCGTGTATAACGCAGGTGTATTAGGGTGTGGTACCCATAAATAGTCATATAAATCTTTTTTGCAATGGTACCCCTATTGGGAGGAGGACACTGATCGTCATTGAACAAGGATCATTATATTCAGATAAGCATGCTGAGCACTTCAGAGAGCATTTATATGGAATTCAATTAGCAAGGACTGCCTATGTTTTGTTTGCATCCTGTGAGAGGGGCTTATTGCTCAGTGATGTCATTTCCGGGGGCAATGGTATAAATTTTTATCTTGGAATCAGTTTATCACAGCTTGATAAAGGTTGGGGACAACTGAAACTGTTGCTGTATCTAAAACATTGTGCTACTAATAAAGCAAACTTTTGTGTTGCAACCCTTTAGACTTTCATCTTTCGTGTTTGCAGGAGCCCCCAAGTTGCTCAGGGCATCCGCTTCTTGATCATGACGAACCCTTCTTCTTTTCTTTGGCATGAAACATTGGCAGGAGCACTTTCACTTCCTTGAAAACAACAAACTCTTCTTCTTCTCTTAGGCTTGTAACGTTGGCAGGAGCCGCCCAAGACAAGCTGCTCAGGGCATCTGCTTCTTGTTCTTGTGGTAGCAGAATAGGCCATGGAACCTGGTGGTGGCTGGTGGAACCATAGAATTATTTAATTTGCATTATGACAGCAGCAGGAGGAGTTGGTGGTAGCAGAATAGGCAGTGGAATCTGGCTGTGGGACCAGTTTAATTTATGACAGCAGCAGCATGAGGAGTAGGTGTAGCAGAATAGGCCTGGAACTTAGTGGTGGAACCACAGCATTATTTAAATTACATTAGGACAGCAGCAGGAGGAGTTTGTGGTAGAAGAATAGGCAGTAGAACCTGGCGGTGGGACCACAGCATTAATTAAATAACATTATGATAGCAGCAGCACTAACAGCATGTTCAATGCTTGTAAAGAATGGTGTTACATGGATTGTGCCCCCATAAACCCTGAGAAATTTGCATATAAATATCATACACCTGTGACAGCAGCAGGTTCCTGGCAGCGGCCGTGAAGCTGCAGTTGGGCCTTGGCCATGACTCGGACATCACAGTTTTTAACCTAGGCATCCATGATGGCAGCAGGTTAGAAAATGTGTTGTGAGAGATCAGGCAGACAGACACACTCCCGTGGAAGCAATTTCCAGGCAGCGGTTGTGAAGTCGCAGCTGGGCCCTCTCCACAATTCGGACATCACAGTTTTCAACTGAGACACTCCCTATGGCAGCAGGTTGGCAAATGTGTGGTGACAGGTGAGGCAGGCAGACAGGTGAGGCAGCAGCAGGTTCCAGGCAGTGGTTGTGAATCCACAGTTAGGCCCCCGTAACAACTGGAGCAACACAGTTTTCAACCTGGATACCTCTGATCGCAGCAGGTTGGCATGTGTGGTGAATATCTGACAAATTAAGCAAGGCAATTACATACCTGCGGAAGCAGCAGGTTCCAGGCAGCAGTCATGAAGCCACAGTTTAGCACCGCCACAACCGGCACTGCACAATTTTCTATCTGGACACCTGATGGCAGCAGGTTAGCAAAAGTGTAATGACAGATCCAGCAGGAAGACACCTGTGATAGCAGCAGGTTCCAGGAAGCAGTTGTGAAGCTGCATTTGGGTCCTTGGCACAAGTCGGACACCACAGTTTTCAACCCAACACCCCCAATGGCAGCAGGTTAACATGTTAGGTAAGTTGGTGACAAATCAGGCAGCCAATTACACACCTGTGACAGCAGCAGATTCCAGGCAGCAGTCGTGAAGCCGCAGTTTGACCCTCGCCACAACTCGGACAGCACGGTTTTCAACCTGGACACCCCTTGGCAGCAGGTTTGCATGTGGGTTTACAAATGCGGCAGGCAGAAAAGTGTAAAAAATCACAGAAAAAACAATCTGTAGGAGACTTGAGGGAGGTAGAGAGGTCCCTGTTAAGTGGTCCTTTCACCAACAGTGTGGGGCCAGGATATCACCTTCAATCCAAGCCTTGTTCATGAACGTGAGTCTATCTACTGACATGGTGGACAGGCGCAAGGGCTTCTTGTTAACCATGCAGCAATGAAGGTTCTCTCAGACAACATATTGGAAGGGGGGGCGGTGAGGACTTCCAGAGCATACTGGGAAAGTTCCTTCAAGGTGTCCAGTCTGGAACCCCAGTAATTCATGGGGTCCTTGATGCTGATGCTGTCATTTGCACTGAAGGAACCCATGTAGTCAGCCACCGTGCATGTCAGCCGCTGGTGTTGACTGAAGGATTATGCCAACTCCTGTCTGGGCAGCTTAGACTGGTACAAGGCCCATGTTTTACCTAGCAGATCTCTAGGACATCTGGCGCTGCTGGGCCGACTGAACAGGAACATGTGGGCAGGAAGGCTGGGGGAAGGTTTCCTTCAGTTGCCGAACAAGAGCCTCCTGCAACTCCCTTATTTTCTCCTCCTGCCACCTGGGGGCAAGAAATTGCCCCAGGTTCCTGCTCACTCAAGGTTCGAGAATGAGGGTGACCCACACATTTTCCCTTGCCTTCAGCTCTTTAGGGAAAATGCAAGGGAAAGAGCTTCAGCATTACATTTTTTAGAATAGGGATCAGTGCATAATTTGCATATGATTTGTATTCAAGGCATGTAATTTAGCTCCAGGGGGGATCTGCATGCATCTGTTGGTTTCATTTCATTTTCAGCCTAGAGCACTGCCAATGGTGTGCTGTTGTAATTACGAATGCACTCATAGTCCTAATTTGTAATTGCGGGTGATTATGAACTACCACTACAATGTCGTAGTTTATAATTATGGCTCATAATTATCACTCGTCTTAAATTAGGAGTCCACCTCAAAACCTATGAAAATCTGCTTCACACTAAATCAGGACAGCGCCAATCTATATCATTAGACCACCTGTTTAGTCTGGTATTTACAAACATGTAGCTTTTTCCCTCCACTCTGTCACTAATTAAAGAACTGAGACATGCTAATTGCTTTGAGTCCTGTGGGTAAAATGTGCTTTACAAATGTTGTTGTTGTTGTTGTTAAAATAAACTTTATTTTTTATCCCAAGTGTTCTGTAAACCACAGGGGGATATCAGTTATATATGAGGAAATGCAATTTTGTCATCTTTGAACAGATTTTTTTGTGGCAAAAGTGACATGTTTTATCACAGGAGGTAGTAAATGTAAAACCAATAACTGAATTCATGAGTGATTTGGGTAGTTACATTTTACCAATAATAGCATGGTCATATTTTGATACAGAGAATTCATTCCAATACCAAGGGTCGACAAGGATTAATTTGGCCATATTGTGAAAAAATAATGCAAAATGGCATTCCCTGATTTATTTTGCCTTGCTCAGATTTGTGAAATGTATTGGGTCTTTTTTTAAGTAAGGCTGAGATATGAGAATATGTTTATGGTCATTGATGATCACCTTCTGTAAATGTTTCCCAGCTGTAATGTACTCTAGCTAGTATGCTTCTAATGCTTTCTGAAATATCATATACATGTAGCTTATTATTGTTATCATTATTATTACATATTTATATAGCACTTTTATGTTGCACTGACTGGCACATTTACCACAATGCTTTATAGAGAAAATATACTTATAGAAAAACCACTAAAACAGAGGGCAAAAGGATAAACACCATGCATACACAATCAAGGCTGAGACTGGAACTTGGGACTCAAGCATTGCATTTGTTAGTGCTATTGGCTTAAAGGATACATGAGCTAAAAAAATAATTCCGGATCTACTTAACTGGGACTTCCTCCAGCCACTTAAAGTCGATGGGGCTTGATTCACTAAGACAAACAGCATGCCTTATGAGAGTTAACACGCATTATCTGAGTTAACACACCTTATCAGAGTCGCATAGTTAAAGCTACGAACTTAGGCCTGCTAATTGGCAAAGACGAGAGCTCCACTCGCCTTGCCCTGAGCCCCTGTAGGTCCGATCACTTTAAAGGACATTATCCCTGCACTTTGATTGGCCCAATAAGCTGCCTGTCACTTGACAGGAAACTTGAGGGCAGCCTATTGGGCCAATCAAAGTGCAGGGATATTGTCCTTTAAAGTGATTGGACCCACAGAGGACGAGTGGAGCTCTCGTCATTGCCAATTATCAGGCATAAGTTTGTAGCGCTCGCTATGCAACTCTGTTATGGCGTGTTAACTCTGATAAGGCATGCTTTTTGTCTTAGTGAATCAAGTCCTATGTGTCCCTTGTTGCAGGTCCGTTGGAAATGACTCTTCTGCAGTCCTCTCAGTTTGGCCGCTGTCCTGGCCAGGTTGCTTACATGAGTGTGCCGTGCTCATATGGCCGGGAGTGGTCTGTGCATGCGCAGAAACTGCGGACCTAGCCAGATTGGTGGCCACTACGAGGGGACCACTGAAGAGTGGCTGTCTGCAGACCTGCAATGAGGGACACAGAGACATCAAGGGACTGGAGGAAGCCCCAGGTAAGTAAATCAGCATTTATTTTTTTTCAGCTCATGTATCCATTTAAAGCTCAGGCACACACAAAACTGTGGTCAGCAGAGGAGGCTAGTCAGGCTTGTGTGCCAATGCAGTTTAAGATTGCCAGGTGACAGTCACAACACCTGATATGCTAATGAATTAGAATTACAACCAGGTAATTAATGATGGGTGAATGTGAAAAATGTGCACAAAGTCAATAGGGCACGAGAACATATATAGAATATGCTCTTGTAATTTCTTTAAATAACTATGTCACTAAGTAGTAAAGGTGGGAGAGCCATTTTAGCATGTGTTTATTTGAATGTAATAGAATTCTCCTGATAAAACAAATGCAGTGTACTGAACCTTTAAAAAATACAGCAATAACAAATACATGAACATTAAAATAAAATAAAATCATTTATGCCACATCCATCTAATGAAACAAATTATCCTTGAAAATGTAATGTTTCTCTCAAAAGTATCAATTTAATTGCACTTACGTTAAAGTAAGCATTGTATTTTTATGTTTTTTAAATACTAGGCTAGACAGTTACACTTAATGTGCGTACACAAGTCGGATTTGCACAAATCCAACATGTGTATGTACCTTTAGATTGATGACTTATCATTCTTTGTTTTATTCTATGTTAATGCCGTCCATCATGTAGCATGCCAACTATAGCAATACTGTTTTTTTTTATTTGTCCTTTGTGTCCTGAAACCAGTCAGAAAGAGGAAACAGCACTGCAAATGAATCAAAAAGGCTGCAGTGTGTTGCTTGCTTTCAATTATTTGTAACTCTGAGTACCCATAGACAAAAGATAGCTGTCTAAAGAAATATGCAGTTTTGGGGCAGAACTGGGTCATTTCTGTTCTATATTTTTTTGGATTTGGCCACTTGGATTGAACTTAAAAGTGAGCTATTCCCCTCACATTGGCAGCCTATAAACTTTTATTGATTTTTAGACAGTTTGTCGTTCACAAATGTCATTGTGGGTGGTAGTAAACATTTATCGACCCAGAGATGAGGGATCAACGGGAGTTTTGAATTTAATTGTGCAGTACAAAGCAACTCACTGGATATTCAGTTAGTTTGCAATAGGAATTCTGATTAAGTTCAAATGATACAATGTGGTTGTTTGATCCCTAGGTGGAATCAATAATTTTCTAAATCATGCTGCTGTTATCTTGTAAGTGACTACCTTAACCACTTGAGGACCGCGGTGTTAAACCCCCCTAAAGACCAGGCCATATTTCTTAAATTGGGCCACTGCAGTTTTAAGGGCTTGCTGCAGGGAAGCACAACTCAGCACACAACCCTTTTCTCCCCACCAACAGAGCTCTCTGTTGGTGGAGTCTGATCGCTACCCAATGTTTTATTTTTTTTTTATACAAATATATTTCTTATTAATTTTTTTATGAAAATGCATATTTCTTTAATCATGTTCCCTCCCTCCGCTTGTCAGCCTATCACTTTGCTCGGCTTCTGTGTCCCTCAGGGGGACAGCCGTGTCACATGGCTGTCCCCAGTACAGCGATGCCTTAGATTGCAGCGCTGTACATGTATATAAGACAGCGGTTTCGCCGTCTAACAGTCTCCGAGCGGCGATCGCCGCTGGGAGACTAAAGGCGGAGTGGAGCTCCATCATCCAAGCGGAGATGTGCGTGCGTTAGCGAGCACGCTCTCCTGCCAGCCCTATAGAAGGCCTTTCACACCAATCGGCGTGGAGTGGTCCTGGGGCTCCCGCTGCGTTCATGCCAATTGGCGTGGAGTGGTCGGCAAGAAGTTAAAGGACTACTATTGCAAAATGTTAAAATTTAAAATAAATGTGTACAATGTGTACACATACTTATAAGACATATAGTTTCCTGAGAGTAAAATGTGCAATACATTACTTTTCTCCCATGTTGCAGTTGTTTACAGTAGGCAGTAAAATTCTGACTAGTTCATGTCTGCATGGGGTATTTTCAGTATCTCCTTTATTCTGTACAAAAGCAATCCCTGAAAAGGATCTCCCTACTCATTTGCACACTATTTTGTTACTTGGACAGAGTTACAGCCATTCAATTAGTACTTTTGAAAATAAAGAAAACTCTGAGGTTCCTCCATGATGAGATAGATTAGTCCAAGATCTGTTACATTTTTACTACTTACTGTAAGTGACAGGAATGTGAAGAAAAGTAATTTGTAATGCATTTTAATCTGGGAGAAATTTACTTCTTGTAAACATGTATTTAAAATTTTACAATTTTTCGTAATAGTGGTCCTTTAAGAAAGCTTAAAATTCAATTTTAAAGTTGGATTTCTCATTTGTTAAAATACATTTAAAGATGTCCTTTTTGTCAGCTTTCACTTGCAATGAATTAAAGGGAACCTGAAATGAGAAGTATATGGAGGATGACATATCTCCTTTTAAATAATCCAGTTACCTACCAGGCCTGCTGATCTGTTTGGCTGCAGTAGTATCTGTATCCGGAAACAAGCATGCAGAAACACCTGGGGCTCGATTCACAAAGCGGTGCTAACCCAGTTAGAGACTTTAGGCATGATAACCATTGCACCACTCTGGTGAAAAGCCAATTTAGGTGTGATAAGTTTAGGCATGATAAGTTTAGGTGTGATAAGTTTAGGCATGCTAAGTTTAGATAAGTTTAGATCGCTTGCAAAGTCCCGCACGCAAAGCAGTGCCATTAAACTTTATACGAAGTGCACCAGTCTTTGCTAGCGTAAAACTTTTGATCAGCTGTGCACTGCGGTGCTAACGCAGTTGGTGCTTAAACTTATCATGCCTAAACTTATCACACCTAAACTTATCATGCCTAAACTTATCACACCTAAACTTATCACACCTAAACTTATCATGCCTAAACTGAGTTTAGGCATGATAAAGGGCTTTTCACCAGGGTGCTAACTGTTAGCACCGCTTTGTGAATCGAGCCCCTAATCTGCTGTATCAATGGTCTGCGTCTAAATGTATTAGGGCCCATGCACACAAAACGCAAAATGCCGGCGATTTTTGCCAGCATTTTGCAGGAGTGATTTTTCTGCGATTTCACACAGAAAAATCACTGAACACTGCGGCGATCTTGCCCGCAATCACGTTTAGTGTTTCTATAGCACTGAAACACGATCGTTGGATTTCATTTGCCGAAATCACGGCAAAACGCTCTAGTGTGAATGAGGCCTTAGAGGCAAAGGACCAGCAGGATAGTCAGGCAACTGGTATTGCCAAAAAACGAAATACATATAGTAGCCTCCATATCCCTCTCACTTCAGCTGCTTTAAGTTTGGATGTCTACCTAAAACTTTATTGTGGTTACAAAATTGCTGTTTTAATGCAAACCAAGTCTTTACTGAAACTTAAAGCAAACTTGAACTGAAATTACATTTTCAGATAAATAATTGTATATGTAGCAGCAATAGCATATGAAACCTCCTTGCAGTCTCACTTTTCTACTATTAATTTAAGGGGTTAAAATTGGTTTCCATAGTTTGAACAGCAGCCATTTCAGCATGCAGTATACTCTGGTTCTTTCAGCTGCCAACAAAAAGAAATAATATCCTTTCAAATTTTTCAGATCTCTTTCATTATCAGCAATATTTGCTCATCAATATGGAACTTATTTGTTACCATTTCCTCTTCAAGGGCGTTAAGGTTGCATTTGATTTAGCTTTTTTACTGCTTTATTTGCATATAGCTAACATTGCTCTGCTCCAAAAAAGTGGATATTTATCAGGTTTCAAGCAGTCTTAGTACTATATGTACCCATGTTTATCTCCCCATGTAACATTCCAGGTCAGATACACTTTAATGCCATTTAAAAAAAAATTAAAAAAAATGAAAGAAATATATTTATTGGGCAGCACGGTGGCATAGTGGTTAGCACTCTCGCCTTGCAGTGGTTGGTCCCAGGCTTGAATCCCAGCCAGAGCAATATCTGTATGTTTGTATGAGTTTGTTTGCTCTCCCTGTGTCTGCGTGGGTTTCCTCCAGGCAGGGGAGTAACAATAGCCATAGCAGCTGCTATGCGGCCCTGGAGCAGATGGGGACCTGGTGGTACTCTTGATGACCAGCTAACGCCGATTGGCGTAAACTGGTTGTCTGAGGGTTTTCATGGAAATGGCCACTCGTTCGAGCGGCCTTTCCATGTCAGTTCACGGAGGATGTCTCCGTGAACAGCCAGAGAGCCACCGATCGCGGCTTGCTGGCAAAATGTAAACATGCGGGGAAGAAATCCCCGCTGTTTACATCATACGGCGCTGCTGGGCAGCAGCGCCATGATGTAGATCGGCGATCCCCGGCCTCTGATTGGCCGGGGATTGCCGGCATCTGATAGGCAGAAGCCTATCCTATCAGGTGCAGGACGGATATCCGAGGGGAAGGGAGAGGGAGGGAGCGGGCGAGAGGGCGGAGAACGCTGTGGAGGGGGGCTTTGAAGAGCCCCCCTGCTAAGCAAATGCAGCCGGCAGAGATCAGACCCCCCCAGCAGGACATCCCCCTAGTGGGGAAAAAAGGGGGGTAGTCTGATCGCCCTGCTGCACTCCTGATCGGTGCTGCGGGCCGTAGAGCCCACGCAGCACCGATCACTGAAAAAATCCCTGGTCGTCAAGTGGTTAATGTATTCACCATTAACTTTGTGTTTCTCCATCCTCTGACTTTGTCTCGGTGCCCATGAACTATGAGCAGTGATGCATGCATGAGAATTGACTTATATCCATAGAGTAGGGGCAGATTACATTACTTGAAAATGCCTACATTTGAGGGCCCCATGAAAGTTTTGCTATGGGGCCCGATGATCTCTAGGTACACCACTGCCTCCAGGCACTCCCACATCCCAAATACATACAGATGCGGTAAATTAATTGGTTTTCCCTTTAAATCGTCCCTAGACTACGATACATACACAACACAATACATGCATAGACATATGACTATGATAGGGATTACATTGTGAGCCCTTCTGAGGGACAGTTAAGTGACAAGACAATACAATCTGTACAGCGCTATGGAAGATTTCATTGCTATATAAATACTAAATAATAATATTTTTTCATTTCAGGTTTCAGCGTAGTTGTGGAGTACCACCTTGAACTGTTAAATGCTTTTATAGAATAGCCTTTAGTGTAATACAGTTATGGTATGCTTCCAGTCTTCCCTTTTGAACATTCAGTTCCTAATGCAGGAAGGGCTGCAGACATGTCTAAAAAAGATAAAGATTGAGAAGTGCAGTGTATGGAAATATCCTCTTGACCAATAAATAAATATTAATACCACAATGCAAGGAAGTGAACTGTTGATAGTTAAAGGCAACAGTCATTGCACTTTATGTTTAGTATAGTATCCTTACTCAAAGATATACACTCTTGCTGGCTGCACTTTTCTCTTGTTTGTCTTGCTTAAGTCAACACCATTATTACATGTAAGTAGCACAGAAATAAAAAGTACATAAACATATGTATGCTGTAGCTGGTACTGCTCACTAGGAAGGATTAAATTCTCCATGCTTTCTATGAATGGAAGGTCTCTCTTCTGAGCCCCAATGATAATTGAGTAATCACAGGGAGATGAATACATGGAATATTAATGATACATTTAACTGCTATGTTGAGATATATATTTCTTTACTCTCCATTAAGCTTCTGAGCAGCCCAGACTGTGCTACAACTCCAAAGCCATGACCTTACTCAACTGCAGACTGACTGCTGCCCATAATTGCCAATTAAGATAACTTTTTGCAAGATGGTAAAAGCTGGATGTAATTGGATCTATCAATTAGTAATTTGTAGCTGTTCTGCTAGGGATATGGTACCTTCCAGATGCTTTATTGCAGGCAGCAAAAATTAAACAGCGTGTGGGTACAAGTATTTGGCAGTGTAAAGAAAAGAAACAGTTTTCTCTCCAGTAAAGCTGGATGCCGCTGACTGGCAGAGTGACTGCTGAGAGATGCTGATATTTGTGGCAAAGGCGTTAAGAAATAATTGAAGATTTAAGTGAAGTGAAAGATGTGTGCTTGTGACTGCTAAATGACTGCTCACTGTTTAGAGAGGCTTGGAAAGCAAACCATTATATATTATCTCTCATTTGGGGTTTCTTGTTTTATTTTAGTCAGTAAATACACTGGGCTTCATTAAAGGCTCCTTTACATGGACAGCTGAACTGCACGCTTGGCATATGGTTCAGCCTCTGGTCTACTGGCTGGGCTACCAAGTTCCATCTGGCTTAATTTACTGCAGTTAAATGGCAGTGATGTTCATAGCTATACCTGTGCCTGAACAACAAATATGTAAAATAAAACAGCATCTTAATGTCAGATCCGAGTGTGGCCTCTCCTGACCATCACTACAGAGCTTTATGCTCCAGGCAAGAACTGCAAAGATAATCAACTTATGGCTGGCCATGCCTCTTTACATGGACATAACAATAACCCCCGTTACCTCTCTGGGGGTTCTTATGGGTCCAGCTCCTGGTTAGGTGCAGAGTATAGCAAAGGAGCATAATACATTACCAACTTTCTGCAGGGTGAAACATCCTCCTCACTTCTCTCTTCAGCCACTGTCTATCTGCTTGCAGCTCCCTTCCCTGTATGTCTCCTGATATGCAGAGATGGGGCCACAAGCAGATAGACATTATGGCATGGCTAAACAGAGAAGTGTGGAGAACGTGTTGCTCTGCTAAAAGCCGGTAATGTAACACGCTCCCCTGCCGTAATCTGCTACATAGGTGGGGGGGGGAGGGGCAGGAGACATAGGTGTTTGCCTGAGACCTGGCCAGAGTTTAGAACTTGGGGGGGGGGGGGGGATTTTGCAGGGGGCCTGGCTGGATCAGTACATCTGGTTGGCCCACAAGGTATGCCCCTGCCTCTCAATAAATGTTGCTTATGTTGTAAACCAATCCCTAAAACCTCAATAAAATAAATAAATATGGTATGTTATGTTATAATCTACATATATGTGCATACATACATGTGCAGAGTGGTTTTTTATGTATTCTCTGGGCATAGCACAACTTGATTCTTTTGATACATGACATGGATCATTTGCAGCAGAAGCAGAGCAATGATAATTATGCGCATCTTTCCCTATTAATTTCAGTGGAGCTGATCATGGCTTCTTATGTGTAGCGAGGGGGCAGGAGCAAGTGGAATTGTCAAACATGATTTTGCTGCATTTGGCTAAATTCCGCTTAGTGAAATTACAGCCAAAATTCACCTTATTTCTGTATATGCATATGATGATCCGCTCAGCTGGCTGCACTGGCAGACAGCTGTTTGACCATTCCTCTAGTCTGTGGGCTGCAGGTCTCTGGAAGAGAGACCTGTCTTTCCATTGCAAGTTTCTGGTCTTTTCTGCTGCTGAGGAATTTGCATATATTCGGTATGCAAATCCCCTACCTGCCTCCTTTGATGACTGGCAGTATAAAGAGCTATGTTTCCCAGAGTCCTTTGCTGGTCATTCCTTCAGGGTTTGTGTAACGATCGGTGTAACACAGAGAGGATCTGATTACCGGTGATCTGCAGTATCACCGAGAATACAGATATACACCCGATTATTGATGATCTGCAGTATCATCGATAATCAGATATATCTCTAACCTCTGGACACCTGAGTAGTATGAGTGTTTGGTGCAACAGTAACACTTTGAGGAGAGCACCCGTATAGAAGGTGCTAGGCAGTACAAGATACTGCTTAGAGATCTGGTTCCTTCCAATGGTCTGATGCTCCCCAAGGGGCGGAGCCAGGCTGAGAGTGAGAAGGACCAGAGAGTGAGTGACACCAAAGGTGAAGTGTCACTGACAGGTCTGTGAACTATCTTCCAATAGGGAAGATAGTTCTCGAGGTCGGGCAAGCCAGGTCGACAACACACAGACAGATAAGGTACATAGACAGGAGACTGATTCGGTAGTCCTAAACGAGCAGGGTTTGGAAACAGAGTATCAGATATAGCGAAGTACCGAATCAGTAAACAGAAGAGTGGTCAGGAAAGCAGAAGGTCATAACAAATAATCGACAATGCCTAGACTTGGGTGTGAGCTCCTAGATCATCAACACCCCGGAACTGGTCTAGAATATAACACAGATGTTAACAGGATTCCTAGACTAAGGTGTGAGCTCATTGGTCATCAACACCTTGGGAACTGGTCTAGCAAATAACACAGATACTGACAAAAGGTCGGAGTGCTACCACGTAGTGATCGCAATGGCAGACAACCAGCAAATGCCCAGCCACCAGTATATATAGTTCAGCACTCTCCAGCGCCTCCCCCAAGTGCTGGACCAATGGCAACCGTTTCTGGCGTCAGCTGACCAGCCTGGTCAGCTGATCCCCCACTGACTGACATAAAGCTCTTCCTCCCAGCGCGCGCGCGCGTCCACTTAAACCTATGTGGACTACAGCTCCCAGCCATACCAGAACTTTGTTGTGAAATGCCCGCTGCACTGCACGCGGAATCCGCCGCCATGCCACCAGCGCATGCGGCGGTTCCTCCGCGTTCAGGCAGACACAAAGACGAGTGAGCAGCTGCATCAGCTGCTGCGCTGGACGCGGAACCCGCCACCCTGCTAGAGGTGCATGCGGCGGTGCTACCGCATTTTCTCACAGTTTGTAGTAAACACTCCTAGAGTGTCAGCCATGCTACTTCTTGTTAAAGTTAGCTTAGAGTAATTCATGGGACTGCACTAGGTAGTTTCCCTAGTGCAGTTAGGATTGCATATCTGTTTGTTTGTTTGTTGCGATTGTCCTGTCCCAGCGGTGGTCGACAGGAAATCGTTCTGTGTGTCTGGGTGCTAACCGGAACAGCGGTTGTTACTGGTAGCTCCTTCTGATCTGTCTTGCCTGGATCGCACTCGCCTTGCGCTAGTGCTGTGGAACCTTCTGTTCTGTCTTCCTGGATCGCACTAGCCTCTAGCACTAGCGCTGTGGATCCTTCTGATTTGTTTTCTTGTTCCTGAGTTTAGATCGCACTAGCCGCTAGCGTTAGCGGCTGTGGATCTTTCTGATCTGTGTTCCTGCTTGGATCACACTTGATCTGGCGGAAGAGCGGTGGATCCTTTCTGCTTAGTTCTTGTTTCTCGTTCGTCTGTCTTGTCTGATAGGGGCGCTTGCTGTAGGCTCGGTGAGGTAACCGTTAAGCAAGCGTTCAAGTTCTTTGTTTCGTGTTTGTCTGTCGGTGGTTAGTTAGGCGTGCTTGTCTCTGTTGTGCTTAACACGCGAAGACCGCGCATAAACGCTTTCGCTGTTGCGAATGAGAGTGGTGTTCGCGTTTAGTTAGCGTTTGTTATTTTCTTTATCATTCTCATTGTATTATTTGCTGTGCCTTTGCTCCTCTTGTGTTCTGTTCTAGTCTGTCTTGTGTTACTTCTGGCGATCGCCTTTCTCGCGATCGCATTCCTACTTTTGTTTCTGCTGATGTGTGTTCACCGTCGCAGGGTCGCGACTAGATTGGTGAACACACATTCATCCTGTATGTTCACCAATCTAGCTCTTTCTCTTTATGGACTGTTCAGCCCTGCATTGTCTTGATCTGTACAATCCCCATCTGGCATCTGTGGCCGTGCAGCGATTGTACTCGTCTGCACTCCACAGCGCCATCTGCCGGTGGGAATTGCCCTCTGCTGGTGCATTGCACCTAGCCTAGGTTCACCCAATTATACGCTTGTGGAAGGTTTTCGCTGTGTCAGTGCGCATCTCGTGCGCTGACCACGAAAACGATTCCGCAAACGTTACAATGCATTAATGCCTGTGGGGCTGATTTTTACGGTTGATTGCAAAGCCCCTATACATATCGATTTTCAAATTTAAAGGTGAAAACGCATTTTTTTAAAAATTGTATTTTGGGTGATTGTAAACATGCTATTGTCACCAGATGTGTTATGTATGACAAGATCAACAATGTGAACATGATTAATTTTGTATTTTTTTTTAAACCTTGTACAACAACAAAAAATAATTTGTAAAGTGCTTTTCTCCCATAGGACGCAAAGCGCCTAAGCTAGTCTCAGATCAGTACATAGTGATGTGGACAGGGGAAAAAGTAGTGGTATGTCAGACTGTGTTTTTGGATGATTTTTCCAAGTGGTAGCATATATATGGTACAACAAAGGGGATATTATCGAGCCCTGGGGCACACCATATTTTAGTGGTACAGGGTTGGACTAGAAAGACCCCAAGGCTACCCTTTGTGTTCTGCCAGCCAGGAAGGAGAAGAACCAATGGAGGACTAATCATCAATGTCGCAGTACTCTTGCAGCCTGTTAAGCAAGATTTTATGATCAACTGAATCAAAAGTCGCTGAGAGATCAAGTAGTGTCAGGATTGAACATTCGCCTCTGTCTCTGGCCATGAGCAAGTCATTGTAAATCTAGTCAAGGGCTGTTTCACAGCTGTGGTGCTTCTTAAAGCCAGACTGTAGGGGCTCAAAGATGTTGATCGTTGAGAGCTTGGCTTCAAGTTGGAGATAGACCGCCTTCTCAACAACTTTTACCAGAGAGGGGAGGTTGGAGATAGGTCAGTAGCTGCTCAGAATATTTTAGAGCTTTGGGCTCTTGAGAAAGTTTTTGAGAAAAATGGTGTGGCTGTGTAATATTTAAAGCTATAGGCTTGCTATACACCAGCGGTTCTGGATGCTTGCCTTGCTCACAAGGGGGAAAAGGGATAATTTGCATATTCAGTAGTGAACCATTGTGGGTAACCACAAATGTTCACTTACAGCTGAATTATTACAAATTTCCTTCTGTTTTAAGAAGGCAAATTTCACCAAGCATTGCTTATTAGTAGGAGGGCTTTTCAGTCACTTTTATCCCCCTATACATTCCTAGTAGTTTGGGTCACCCTGAACTGGTTGGTTACTCCAAAATTTAAAGGGAAAACACATTTAAAAACCAGTGCAATGTTGGATTGCAGCTACTTCCATCTCATTAATTTCTCCATGCTTTAATTTGTAAGGGTCTGAATATACTAGCATGCTTCTGTCCACTTTTCAGCAACACATCAATTATCAGACTGATATGCATTGCTGAAGTGTGTGCTAGTGTGTTTAGGTCCTAAGGCCAGCGCAGGTGATTTGGGCACAGCTGGTCCTGGGGTGTAGCCGCATTCACGCCAATTGGTGTGAGGCGGTCGTTTAGAGGTTAAAGTAACTTTTGCACTCTACAATTGAAAAAGTAGGTGAAACGCTGTCAAAATTATTTCCTGGATTGCTAGTGGCATTTTATTTATAATGTGAAAAAAAAAATCTAGGAGAAAACTAAAGGTCCATATCGAAGACTCAATTTTAACAATTCAATTTTTCACGACAAAAGTTTTTTCCGCAATATTGCACAACATCGTTTGTTAAAAAATGTGTTAAACAATTTTTCACAACCACTATGTTGGATTAAATTGTGGGGGATTGTTCCAATTCTCTTTGACTTTCATGGGTTTTGCCGTGGTAATGTAAACAACTATTTTCACAATCGTTTGTTTACAACAGCACAAAATGTTTGCAGATTTGGCCAGATGCTAAGGGGAACAATCATTCATCGGCAGAGATCCCCGATCCATCTGGCCGTGATTTTCCCGTGAGCACTTAGATTTAGGAGAAAAAGTACATTTAATAATGGCCAATGGGCAATATCCTATTAGCAGTCTTTATGAGTTTACTCCAGGTATATATTTTCAAACCTTATCAATAAAAAACTTTTAAAACACCCACCAAACAAGAAGTTATTATTTTTTTCCCCCAGGAATTCTCTTATCTTTTATGTATTTTAAAAGGAAAAAGAAATAAAAATAAACATGCCGTTTCTAAGTTTTCACCTATTATTATTTTAAATTAAAAAGTGCTACTGTATATAATAAACATAATAAAATTTGGCTATTTATCCCGTTTATTATAAAACTTAAATTCTGTTGCTGCTTCAATGTAGTAATGTAGCGATACTAGCGTACATCAAATTTTCGGTTTGCAAATGCATATTTTCTGCAAAAGTTTGCGAACAGGCAAACCGCCATAGACTTCAATGGGCAGGCAAATTTTAAAACCTATAGGGACTGTTTCTGGCCACAAAAGTTGTTTCATGGGGTCTAACACCTGGACCGTGGACATGCCAGAGGGGTATCCATAGCAAAAGTCCCACCAAAAATTACGTAGTTGACGCAGTGTCAAAGGAGAACTTCTGCCTAAACAAATATATTGTCATTAAGTTACATTAATTATGTTAATTAAAATAGATAGTTGATATAATCTCTTACCCACCCTGTTTTAAAAGAACAGGCAAATGTTTGTGATTTCATGGGGGTAGCCATCATTTTCATAGGGGCAGCCATCTTTTTAGTTGAAAGGAGGTGACAGGGAGCATGAGACACAGTTCTAACTGTCCTGTGTCCTGATCACCTGTTCCAGCTGTGCACGCTAGGCTTCAAAACTCGATTTCAAAATAAAAAAAAATTGCACCAAAACAGCAGAACGAGAACAACAACTTCAGAAATTCCACCATGCTTTGCACAGCATCAGGGGAAAATGCCTGGGCAGTTTTCTTTTGTACAGCTAAAAATGAGGCTTGGGTAAGGAAAACAAAGTTCTGATGCTGTGAAACTGTTAAAGAAATACCAAGCCTTTTCAGTGCTGCTGAGTAGATTTTTAGTTTGGAGGTTCACTTCAAACTCTAAAGGGCAGAATTCACATTACATTCTGAAATTTGTGGAATAAACGCGCGTTTAACACAACACAAACAACCGCAAAGAGCTTTAGTGATAATGTCAGAAGAGCAAACCATTGTTTTTGCTACTTTACACCACCAGGACATAAATGTTAGTCCCCTCAGCAGCAATCTTTATGTTGTGGTGTGTAATGGCCGCCATGCTGGTGCCCATGTTCAAGGGAGTGCAGACGATTGCTGTTTTCCAGCCCCAATGGTCAGGCTGAGGTAGTTCAATGACAGTTAAGTGACCCAAAAAAAAAATGATTGTGCACTGAGGCTTTATACAGGGACAACAGTGGATACTAGATGCCAGTAGTGGTGGTGAAGGATTATTGGGTTATGGTCAGTGCACTACTAGGACCAGAAGGTCTGTCTCCAACAGCTAATGTGTGCACTGGGCACACAGAATTGCAATATAACAATAGCAAGAAAAAGAAAAACAGGACTTAAAAGAGCTATTGATTTATCAGGTTGGTGCACTACTAGGACCAACAGACCTGTCTCCAACAGCTAATGGGTGCACTGGACACCCAGAATTGCAATATAACAATAGCAAGAAAAAGAAAAACAGGCCTTAGAAGGGTGAACTTCTGTAGCACTAAGCACTGACTGTACCTGTCTGCAACAGCTAAAGTACACTGTGTGGACACACTGAAAGGCAATATCACAAAATCAAAGCACAGCCTTTACGAGGGCTCTGGGGGTTAAGTAGATGGTGAATAGGTACTGTAGCAGCAAAAAACTCCACTGACAACACAGAACACAGGCCTAACTAATGCTTTCCCTATCTGCTCTGTCCCTAGTCTCCTTCACAGCAGCCACAGTCAGAGTGTAAAATGGCTTCTGTGCTAGATTTCTGATTAGTGGGGTGGGGGGCAGTCCAGGTGGGAGGGATAGCTGATTGGCTGTCATGTGCCTGCTGACTCTGGGGTGAGTGGTCAATTTCTGACTCCATTATAATGTATAGGGGGCAAATCAAACACGCCATATGTTCACGGACTGATGCAAATGTGAACATGCATTGTTTGCCATGAACTATTGGCCGGGCGAACAGTTCAGGTCATCTTTACTTCAATGTATGGTGGTGAAATTAAATTTGGTATTAAAGGTATATTTTTCTTCATTATGTAGTTTTTGCTTCCAGAACTGAATTTATAATAAAACATGTCTAAAGTTGAATGGGGGGAATAAAACATTTATAGAAAGAGTTGTTTTATATGCAGGGGTAGTGGTTTTAAAGGTGGGTGGTGCTATTACATGTGGCAAATGATATTTTTTAAGTAATAGCCCCCCTCTTTTTGCTATAGCTTGTCCTACTGAACTAGTGGTTTCCCTCCTTATGTATTTCCATGGGGTCTAGCGCAGCTTTTCCTCTGGTCTAGTGGTCTCCCCCCCCCCTTTTTGTGTAGTCTAATGCCCCCCCCCCCCTTCCATGTTAAGGTTGGCCCTGGTAGTCTAGTGGTGCCTCTTCCCCTTAAAACATTTTTTGATCGTTTAATGGGAACCCTTTCTCCTACAGCTCTTGCTGGTAGTCTAGTGCCCCACCCCATCATCCCTATAACATTCCCTGGTAGTATATTGGTCCTCACCCCTTTCGCTTTTAGGGATTCCCTGGTAGTCTAATACTAGTTTTTAATTGTATAAAGCGATTACAACACGTTTTGAGAGCGTTTGTCCTCACTTCTTCAGGTAATATTACACTAATATTACACTTGCCCACTTTAGTATTCCCAGTTTGCATACCTTGTGGCCAGGGCCAAATTTAGGCCAAGACCACCTAGGCCATGGCCTAGGTCACCACCGGAGCAAGGGCACCAAAGCAGCAGGCTAAACTGGTGCAGCAGTTGCAAGTTTGTAAATGCTGCAATGCAGGAAAATTAGGGCGAGTGCCTGACTGCGGTACTCTGCTGCTAGCCGCTAGTTTGCTTTGTGGCTGGTGGCTATGGACTTTGGCAGTATTGGAGACGGAAAGAAAGGGGAAACTTCTACACTGGAGATGGGGTGATGGCTGATGCAGATGGAAGGCGAGCTGGCTACCTATACTAAAAGGGGGGGGGGGAAGGATTAAGGGAGCATCTGGCTACCTATACTGGAGGGAAAGGGGGGAGGGGTCATCTGGCTACCTATACTGGGGGAAGGGGGGTTATCAGGCTACCTATGTTAGAGGGAAGGGGACATCCTGCTACCTATACTGGAGGGAAGGGAGGAGGAGTCATCTCGCTACCTATACTGAATGGGGGCGGCTGGTGACAATGGCCTTTGGGTGGTAAAGAGTACAAATCCGGCCCTGTTTGTGGCCTGGTCTGTCCCTCAGTCCAGGAGGATAACTGAGAGGATCTGTTAAGTTGTAAAGTGTGATGCTCTGATATTCCTGTGCCAAGAGTTTATTGCACACAGTAGGGTCAGACAATTCCCAATTCCTTTTTGTGGTTATTATTGACCTAAGGCACCTGGAAATGCCTGGCAAAATGTTTGATCCTACTGTGTGCAATAAACTTTTGAGTGATAAGTTGTACAGAGCCAGAGCCATTGTTACTCATTTCAAGAATTGCATTACTCTAGCAATAAGTAGCAGTATTGAACAATCTGTGCACAGGCTGTTTTTGAAGTCAATGTTCTCCTTTGCTGTATCTGTTTTGAATGCAAGTGTGTAAGTTACCCACGTTTGGGCTCTGCACATCTATGCAGCTATTCAATTCGGGTGCAGCCTATATTTGAAAGCGCTGCCATTTCCTCCTGTTGTGCAAAAATGTAAGTCTACTTGTGGCTTGCTGCATTCATGTGTATCAGTTTGCATTCAATTTATTTAGATTAGGGATTCATGCGTAGTTTGCATCTGATTTGCAGTCAAGGTGTGTATAAGTCCCTGGGGGGCGCTACACACACCTCTGTCGGTTTCATTTCATTCGCAGCCTAGGAGTCCTGTCTATTTCTTGATGTTCTTAAGTAGGAAACCTAGGCATTTTTATCTACCAGTTTCTATTAGAAACACTCTGAAATAGCTGTGTTTTATGTGCACATAAATATAGGTATGCAAGGTTATGGTAAATAAGGCTTGCCATTACTCTTTAGTCTTTACAATACAAACAACAAACCAGAATGTCTTGGCACTTCAAATGAGAACTGTCAAATGCAAAATTAATTGTTTGACGTTGACTGTACTGCCCCACTAGGTAATAGATACAAATGAGCAGTGTAGGCATACACTTAATGATAACATACAAATATACTTTTTCTTGTCCTTAATAAATATTGTTAATTGTCCTCAAGGTCGGTTTGAATGCAGGCAGACAATGTGTAGCTTGTGAAACTACTTCTTATTAAATGAACAAATTGCATTTTTATATCCAGTGTTTCCATTAATTAATTAGCTGAGCTGCCATAATACACAGTAACTATATGCCAGGTCCTCTTAAACTGTAGCAGGGAGCATTCTTACCTATAGTTCAATGCAAAAAGTTGCCTCTGACTACCAATAATTTATTCTAGCTTTTATGAGTCTGTCTTGCAAAGGGTTGAAATGTCATATAAGTTTTCCAGGCTATTCCAGGTCTGATGTGAACACAGCCTTTTATTGTGCTACAGTACATAAGCCTTTGAATTATACACTCATCATAGAATCACTGAATATTATCTACAGATCGAGGCCTGGGAAAGAATACAGAGAGGCCATTTGAGGATTAGCCAAAACATATAACGAAGACAAGTTTTTCAATAATGCAAGGCTTTAGACAAAGACGGCTGACATGACTGTCTGCTGAAGATAGTGAAAGCTATATACTCTTCCTCTGACATTGTCTGATACAATAAAGTGTGCCGTCTGCAGGTTCATCACATTTAAGTGAGCCATTTGCATCATGCATTGAGAAATCAGAACAAAGACAAGACAGTCTATGGGAATTAAAATTAAACTTGAAATGTTATTTTGCGGTTATAGAAAAGGAATAGGAACAGAAATGTTTTTTGCAGAGTGAAGCAGAGGTGGGCCGTCAGCTGTCAATCATACTAGGACAATCACAGGACACAGACAGCAGAAACAAACTGGTGGAGGATATAACGTCTTACTTTCTCTTGCCAAATGTCAGATATTTTTTTTCCCCTGCCATAAGACTTTAGCCAAGAAGCATAGTTTAGACCACTGAATAGAAGGTAAAATGTACAGTCACCTGTGTGCACTGCTAAATGCCTTTATGTCACTGATGCCCACTGTGATCTTCATTATTATTATCATTATTATTATTAGTATTATTATTATTATTGATTTATAAAGCGCCAACCTATTCCGTGGCATCATCCAGCTCTTCTGTATACCAGTACATAGCTATGCACATGTAAAATTATACAGAAAAGCAAAGCAGCTAGAAAAAAGAATGACAAAAAAGGGCTGGGGCCACCCGCTATGTGGACTGCTGCTACCAATGGGTGCAAGGCATCTGCTATTAGTAACCACAGTTTGCATAGCGAGTATCCTGGTGCTCACAATTTAGCGGGTGCCCATTTTTGTCATGGTGGTTTAAGGTTAGGCGCTACCAAGGATGGGGAATTATTAGTTGTCCCGGGGGTTATTAGTTTACCTCCAGTTATCAGCAAATATTACCAATATTTCACTATATCAATTACATAGTCAAATATTGGTAAATTTACCAATATTCTACTACCGCTATTTTATGCGCCCTTAACAGATCCTTTTTTTAGGGGGGGGGGGTGGCTGGGGGAGCAAATTAGTGTGCACCATTTTCAAATGTAGCACAGAAGAGCCTTTTAAACGTCTTATTTTCCTGCTCTGTCCTATCCAAGTCCTGCCCGCCAGCGCATCGGATCAAATGGGGTGAGAAGCAGAGGTGTGTAGCTCTCCCTATTGGCTGTCTGGCTCTCCCTATTGTTTATCTGCTACATCTGTCAATGCTAAGTAAATTAAGACCTTTTTGTTTCTATCCCTCTCTGTACAACAAAAGCAAGTTCTATCCTGCAAAGAGTATGTCACTCCCAGCCTATTATTCCAATGCATTTTATTAATGGGAGTTATCCCTTCAAAAATAAAAATAAATTAACAATTAAAAAAGACTCACTGGTAGTGGTGGCATAAGGCAAGCAGTTCATCTCAGTATGGAAGTGGTGGCAGCAGCAGCGGTTTAGGCCTATATGGTTGGTGCACTTTCCACGAGGCACTTTGAGTGTTGGGGCACTTTCGGTGTCTATTCCCTAAAGCTCCCTTTTTGAGGTGTGACACTCAGCTGAGACAGCCAATAATTACTTTGCCAGTAATCTACATACGTACAGTGGCCCCCCGATGCTCCCCAACACCTTATCTATCGATCCAGCTGGTGGACCAGTTCGGCCAAGTGCATGATTCTCCCCACTCACCCCTCTCCTGTGTGACATTACTCCTGTGCAGCTCCATCTAACCTTTAGCCACCCGTCCCTGCATAGCAACAGAACACATTGCTAGCTTGTAGGCTAGTGAAGCATCTGTACAGCCTCGGCCCTGCAATTTCAAGGGGCAACATGCTTGGTATGTTGTATTAATCAAATTCCGTACCCCTCTCCCCTAAGACGGAGTCTCTCCACCCATGACTATCCCCACATTGTAAGGGTCTCCAGAGGGCACAAAAACTTTCTTCGTTACCGGGCATTGAAAACCTTACCTACACTTTGACCATTTCCCTCCATCACATTCAAATCTCATCATGCTAAATGACAGCACAACATACACAGAGCAGAACAGGGATGGCTTTGCATGCATCAAGGTAAAAGTGACCGTACACAATTAAATATTTGTGCAACCAGAGAAATCTTCCACTTAATCGAATCATTTGAAAAATCGAGCCAATATACCATATACTTATCACCCACAACAAATAAATAAAATATTCAGTTTTTGTATTTGTTAACTGATTTTTTTTAGCACATCAGTTCAGATATTTATTGAAAAATCATTTTTTTTTTTCTCTTGATCAAACATTTTAAAGTCTCTTTTTCTATACAATCATTTTTATGAATAAAAAAGCAGGAAAATCAATCTATTTGGTTGAATCGTGGTGTGGCCACCTTAACTGTGTGCTTAATAGAAAATGTATCAAAACATAAATTATTATGTGTTGTCATGTACACCAACAAAAAAGGGTCCTCTTGCTTTTTCACCTTGCCGAATACGCCACAGACATGAAGACATTAGGAAAAAAAAATATTTTCATATTAAAGGTTGTAGTCTTTCCAAAATGTATTTTGGAGTGTGCTGAGTGGCCATTTTAGAAGCTTAGAATGTTGCGTACAGTGCTTTCTTTGGTTTATGGGGATGTATATAAAACTCCTTATTTCTTTTAGTCATAGTAGTCAGCACTCTTGATCTTGCACCTTCTTTTTTTTCTTTAATTAAGTTAAATTGTTGGTTTACTATATTTGCCTGGGGCAGCTTCGTAACACTGGGTGGCAGCATTGAATCAAGAATATAGATTTGCTAGAAGTAAGGACGAGTTCAGAATCTGCAACCTATTCTCCTCAAACACACGAGTTCAGAATCTGCAACCTATTCTCCTCAAACACACAAGCCTCTGTATGGAAAGTGTGATTGCTGTATGCTGTAAATGCTTAGCACACGTGTGTGGGGGTGGTGGTTACTATACGAAGCTGTATTTAGGCTTCATATTCATCCCTGAATTACAGCTGTGAACAACTAGGAAGTCCGTATCATACAAACAAAGGAAAGATCCCAAAGTCAAAAATTACAATAACTTAGATTCAGTTACAAGGCAATTTCATACTGTAATCCATAGTTTTGTTTGTATTATTGGGATACGTAAGATACTGTATTCTACCTCACGGATGTTTAGTTGTACCAGCATTGCTGCTCTAATTACACACTGTTAATGCGAACCTGAAGAGAAAGAAATACAGAGGTTGACCACTTCATCCCCTAAAAAACAATGCTCGTTGCCTTACTTCTGTGCTCATGCTCTGGCTGTAGCAGAGCTGGATTAAGACCACACAGGGCCCCAGGCAGAGCAATACATTTAGAGCCCCATTCCTCGGCCACCCTCTTAAAGGATGTTCCCCCAGTATAGGTGACCAGATGATCCTGCAGTATAGATGGTCAGATTCTTGTAAAAAAAAGAAAAGAGGGAAGAGATCGAGAGCTAGTGTAGTATGTAGATGTCCTGATTAATGTAGAAATAATAAAAGGTGGTACTCACAAAGGTGGATTACCACTAAGGTAACCACTGTAGTCGCAGGTGGGGAGATTAGGCCCGACCCCAATCAGGTTAAAAGTCGCTCTCTATAGACAGGAAAAGGAAGATGGGGTAACACCCCTCCATCAAGAGTGAACTTCAAGTGTAATGCAGATAGTATAGCAGAGGTGCCAAAAATAGAGTAAAATATTTAAAAACTATTTTAAAGAGGAGGTATTGATGGACTTGCCGCCCGCAGTAGCCTCACACAAGTCAATTAATCAGCAAAAATCTATTCACAGTAATAAGTTGGAGCTGTAAATAAAGAGATTTTTGCTGATTGACTTGTGTGAGACTACTGTGGGAGGTAAGTCCACCACTACCTCCCCTTTTAAACGTTTTTTAAATATTGTACTCTAGTTTTGGCGCCTCTTTTATACTATCTTTATTACACAGGTAGTCAAATGTCCCCCTACAATAAGTAGCCAGATGAAGCCCTTCCAGTATAGGTATCCAGATGTTCCCTCAGTATAGGAAGCCAGGTGACCCCCACTATAGGTAGCCAGATCACCCCCCAGTATATTTAGCTGTGGGGACGTAACTAGAGGGGAGCAGCCCCTGCAATTGGGAGGAGGGGGGCAGAGCTGTAGAGAGCCCCAACTACTAACCTTCCCTTCGTCAGATACAGAAGACTTTACCACAGATCAGATGTTTTTGTGGCAACACTTGTTATGGGTGTAAAGATCATGATGGCCAAACTTGTTTTATGTCCCTTGTGAAATGGACTCCAAGGCAATAAGGGGCACAAAGGGGAGGTAAAGGAACATGGGGAGGCCCCTGTCAAAGTTTTGCTGGGGGCCCCATAAATTGTAGTTATGCCACTGGTTAGCTTTCACCCCCAGTATAGATAGCTAGTATGACCCACCCCCACCCACCCAGTATAGGTAGCCCGATACTTTCATAGTATAGGTAGCCAGATACCCTGTGGAAGAGGTAACCGGAGCCAAAGTTCTCCCAGCCACAGCCAGTGTCTCACCAGTGGGTCACATGATAATAGACCCTGGCTGTCGCCATAGAGAACAATGGGGTAGAGGCTTCAAGGGTGGATAAAACTTCTTTAAAAGCAAGGACAAAACTAAAAAATTAAAGGTGCCTTACCTCACACATGACACTACTGCAGTGATTTAAGCACAGTTTTATTTGCATAGAGAACAGCCACTAAAAGGCACTGAGGAGAAGCTGCACCGAAGATGCGGTGTGGGAACCTAAAGGAGTAGTGGACACTTTGCTCCTCTCTGCTCACACTCTGCCGGGTAATGATGGAAAATGTCAAACTAACAGGATTGCATTGCATCTGAGCATGGCTGCAGCCACACTTAGATATACCTCCATAGAGGGCTGCCTCTCCATTACAAGTGCTGAGTGCCTGGTCAGTGCACAGAAGCAGCTGACAAGTGGTAAATTCATCATCTTAAGAAGCCACCTAACAGAGAGCATTTCTGCCATTTTTAACTAGTATAAAGAGTTACTTAAAAACTACTTAATAACTACATACACAGGGCAATACATCTTTATGGGGATCTTGATGTTGTACTGGACCACAATCAACTTGTTGGGATGCTTGGTGGGTAATTCAGGCCTGGGCTAAAGGGTCACTAGCAACATTTTGTAATCCAAATCCAATTGCTTGTGATCATTAACTGCTAGATCCTGCCTAAACTATTGGAAACCCTGTGGGAATGTTTCCATTAGTGTGATGATTTTGCAACGTAATTTTACTTTTTTTTACAAACGTCAGTCATGCTCCATTTTTTGCATGTACAAGAGCGTATGGTAATCATACATCAATTGCGGTAATTTTCTGAAATTCGCCACAAATCTCTCTGTTATCATGGTCCTCCATAATCCTTTAGACTTGATGGATCTGATAGCCGTGCTTGGAGGCTCCTGTTTGTAGCCTGCTTGGATTTTAGTTGACTTTGAGATCACCTACATTTTAGGTATGTTTTAGCTGTGATGTCTTTAATGTCTTAAGGATCCCTTAAAGAGAACCTCCGAACTAAAAATCTACTCAGCAGAACTAAAAAGGCTTGGTGTTTCTTTAACAGTTTCACAGCATCAGAACTTTGTTTTTCTTACCAAAGCAGCATTTTTAGCTGCATTTTTAGCTAAGCTCCACCCGTCAAAGAAAACTGATGGGCTTTTTTTCCTTGATGCTGTGCAAAGCGTGATGGGATTTCCTATGTTGTTGTTCACGTTGCCTAGCAACTGGGAGGGGTGATCAGCACACAGGACAGTTGGAACTGTGTCTCATGCTCCCTGTCACCTCCTTTGAACCGAAAAAGATGGCTGCCCTCATGAAATCAAGCATTTTCCTGTTCTTTTAAAACAAGGTGGGTAAGAGATTATCTTACCTATCTATTTTAATTAACATAACTAATGTAACTTAATGACAGTATGTTTGTTTAGGCTGAAGTTCCTCTTTAAGGATGCTACTGCTACCTGTGGTGTAGATTTGACATCCCTAGCAACTGAGGTAAGGCCACCCTGCATCAGTACCACCATGCCTGCATGCTCTTCCTATGGTCCTGCTGGGTTTGGAGCCAGGGTAAGGGTTGCCACATGCTAGGTTTGGAGCCAGGGTTGCCATGTGCTGAGAGTCTGTGTTGGGTGCCATCTTGCTTCTCGTGCTCACGCTTGGGGTGGCCATCTGCGATTGGAAAATCTCCAGTATTCCGCATAGTGTGGGGCTTTGTGAGGGTTGTGATGTCTGCCTGCTGCTTTCCCTTGCTAGTCCTTGTCCTTTCCATGCTCTTTCAGAACTTTATAAGTGTTCAAGGTAAACCAACTTACTATGAGTGATGCTGTACTTTGTGTGTGTGGAGAATTTTTCTCTACATAATTGTATATAATTGTTTATATTTGCACAAACATCTTGTCAGCATACAGGATTCAAATCTGAACAAGGTTAGGAAGTCAAAATTTCATAATTTTTTAGTGAGTGCTACTTCAAGGAAAAGATAAGTCACAGATCATTGTGAAACTGATATGAGTAAGAAAAGCCTGAATTACCGAAACATAACATTTTAATTAGCAATGCATGTCAATGTATTGCAGCTGTGAAAGTTTTGCTATGTCCAGATGAGAGGTCTTTTCCTGTAGAATTCAGATAATGCTATGCTACTGTCATAGTATTATCAACAAGCTTTATTGACCGGATTCAAAGAACCTGAATGAGAGATATTCACATGATCCCTCCCATTTCACATCCTGAATTGCTGATTCTTTTATCAACCTGCGCTTCTCAGTTCCTGTGCTATGTCAAAAGATTAAGTATCTGTCTTCTGTCCCAGGTTGTTGGTTCCAAATCTAAATAAAGTTATAAACTTTGTTTGTTTCTTTTGAAAAAAAAAAAAAAAAGAAAAGAAAAAAGTAAACACACATATTGAAGTTCAGATGTCTGCCTGAGGCTGGGAAATGTACAAATGTTGTGAGAGGTTTCTCTATTGGGAAATATTCTGGGAATTAATCTGATTACCACAGCATAGCACAACATTCAGAGAGAATGTGAACTGTCAGCCTCTCTTTGATAGCAGAGGAAGGCTCACTATGGTATGATATCACAATTGGAATTTCCATCTACCTCAAATACATAGAGCAATTATAGCTATGAGATAAAACTAGGCCTTTTTAATCCATTCTAATCTAAAATGAATCATAGAAGTTGACAGCAGATAAGAACATCGCCTTTTCTGCTCATTACTTTACCTTCGTTAAAGCCTCAGACATTTCAGCTTTATTATGTGCTATTGATAGCATGTGCCTTTGTCAAGCATTTTGGGACTCTTTTAGTTTAAATTAAGACAGGCAACTTCACAAGAACTACAGCATAATTTCAGCAAATTGCCTGTAGCAGAGGATCTGGCTTAATATTGCTGCATCCACATGATTGGCTGCTTAGATGCCATTTTGCTTCTTGTTCTGAATTCTGCCTGCGGCAAGAACTGCAAAACTACAAAACTGTTTGTCATGAAAAAACTGCAGGAGGTTTAGTCTAGACTGAAGCCTGTAACTCTCAGAGCAGCAAATTACCAAAGATGATAAACCTAATTGTTACCATTTTGTTTATGACATCCTCTGTTAACGTATGAGCAAAGGTCAACAGTGACAACCAAAGTGAGGGTACTATCCGCCCATGTACTACCATAAAAAAATGAACCAGTTTTTCTAAAATACATTTTATGAATTTGTAACAACAAATGTTTAATGTTAATTTCAATATAGCTAAAGCAAATCTAAAAAAAAATAAAATACAGATGTTCACCTATGAAGGCTCTGGGTCCTATAGAGCTTTCCTGTTTCTCTCACGGTCCCCTTGTTAGCAGTATTTGACCAATGAGTTGAATACTGCTGTGTGCCACTATGGGATGCTTTGGAAGGCTTCAGGCAGCTCTTTACTGCGCATGTGCAAGTACGCATGAGCACCTGTGCAGTACAGAGTACACCTCGACAGATTTGACACCTTGTTAAGAATTATGTACTGCATGCTCCTGCCTGATGCTGGCAGTATTGACTTGGACTGCCCTGAACTCACATTGTGCCACCAGCAGAGGGCTTTGTGAACTTTAAGCAGCCTGGAATTTCTGCCATCCACCAGCAGGTGGCTGTATGCTGTCTGTGGTGGGTAGAGCTAACGCGGTTGCCTGTGATGCAACATCTTCCACACCTCATGTATCGGGATCCTGGGCTGGCATTTTCTGTGTAACGGTGGTCAGCCCTGTACACATACCAAGATAACATGAACGTTACAACCGCCGCAGTGCAGGAGGAATCGCCATTTACCAGGAGGAACATGTGTGACCCATCCATATAGTTACTTGTTCACAATATGCACAAGCAATACAGCAATCTATCTTGTTTCCATTATATCGGAACCTTAACACTTGTTGCTTAGTTTAGAACTAGTTTAAAGGGGGGCCCCCGTTCTGCAATGGACCTTGTGGCACAGATGTGTGGGTGATGATTGCATGGACATACTGTATGTTAAGTATTACAATATTATTCTCAGGCTAGAAATAAATTAAATATTCATTATCATTCAGCTTAATAGTTTTTGTATGCAAGCTGCGCTATAGCAATGTACTCCGCCATAGTCCTTTGTTTTTAACTTGATAGGGAGAATTCTGAACTATTATCTTTTGTATCTGGGGTGATAGGGGGAGATTTATCAACACATTAACAACAGTTTTTTATTCTAATTAAGGGAGAACAGTTCTGCATGATAATAAGAACCTTCTTAAATCCTAGGTAATAGTGGCAATTTAGCATGAATTTCTAGAGCTGCACTACAGTTAAGAAAAGTGTAAATCCCTAAACTGGTGCAGATTAAGAAGTGCTTGATAGCAGTTCTACATATGTAGAACTGCAGGGTAGACATGATTGCAGAGTGCAGGCTAGACATGATTTGTGTGGTGCACCTACCCCTGCTGAATTCCTCCTCAGAGCCTGCTGCTATCAATACAGCAGGTGTGTTGGTTACCTCAGCAACAGCAATTCCCCTCACACACTACTCTGTCTAAGAGAACTTCCTAACTCCTCCTATTTTACAACGGTTTTAGAAGGAATCTGCACTATTTAGTGATTTTTAGGCTGTCTGAGACAATTCTGCATGGATTTATAAAAACGTACTAATATTTTGTCCCAGGCACTCTTGATAAATGCCCCCACTGTGTTTTAGACACAATTCATATCTTTAATAAAGTGAGAGATTGGCATACTTACGGAGGCCGTGTGACCTAAACATTCTTTTTATATTAATCATGTCTGTGAGAAATACCTTCAGTTTCTGATCTGGTCTGTGGGTGGTTCAGGAGCATTCTTCAGGATCACACCACCAGCTGCTTCCTGTTACCTATGCCACTAATTGCATGGCCTATATAAAGACTGCTGTTTGCTCCAGCCGGTTGCCAGAACTTTGTACTCCCAGGTCTGAGTCTCTGGACATTCCTGGTATATGTTTCTTGTCCTGAACCTTGTTTTGCCTCTCTTTATGCCCCTGAAAGCCAGGCTAGCATTCAGAACCACTGGTGTCTAGCAAGCCTATAGCTTTACATTTTACAGAAACCAGCGATTCTGGATGCTAGCCTGGCTTTCAGGGGCATAAAGCGATAATATGCATATTCAGTAGCAGTGCATTGTGGGTAACCACAGATGTTCACTTAAAGTGGACCCAAATTAAAAATACAAGATTTCAGAGATAAAATCTATTTACTAAATTATAATAATAAATAGCAGTTTTTTTTCAGCTGCATGATGAAAAATATAAAATATTTAACATTTATTGGAGAAACCCCACCCTTTATTTCATATTGCCGGGACAGAATCCGGCAAACTGGTGGAGTAGATGGTGTCCGGCAATGGAGGAATTGCTAATGGCTGCCACCTGTATAACCCTAGCTATAAAAAGAGAATGGTGAAAAGCATGCACTGAAATGCTCATAGGCTTGAAGGAGTGTTTATTTATCTTTGTATGTGTCAGAGTGGTGCAACTAAATATTTTGAATTAAAAAAATGTTTGGTTTGGGTCCACTTTAAAGCTGAATTATTGTAAATTCTTCTGTTTTAAGAAGGCAATCCAACCTAAGCATTGCTTTTTAGTAGGAGGGCTTTTTGGTCTCTTTTAGTCCTCTATACTCTACTTGTGGTTTTGAGTCACCACAAGTTGCTTCGCTACTCTATTGTACTGGTCCAAGCCCTATCCCATAGAGCCATATCAATCCCTGCCATGCACTGATGATGACCAAAAGTATGAAACAGGCTGTCTTGCATGTCGGGTTGATGTGGCTCTGTAAAAAAAAAATTGTACCGCTATTTTTATTAACCAGGAAGAAGAAGCATAACAGGAAAAAAACAAATATTATAGTATGAGATAATGGGGGAACAATAAGAAGAAAAAGGATAACTACTTAAAGATTCTTATAGCAGTAGAAGGTACATAGTTACATAGTTGTTTGGGTTGAAAAAAGACATACGTCCATCGAGTTCAACCAGTATAAAGTACAACACCAGCCTGCTCCCTCACATATTACTGTTGATCCAGAGGATGGTGAAAAACCCTTACAAGGCATGGTCCAATTAGTCTCAAAAGGGAAAAAATTCCTTCCCGACTCCAGATGGCAATCAGATAAAATCCCTGGATCAACATCACTGGGTATTACCTAGTAACTGTAGCCATGGATGTCTTTCAACGCAAGGAAAGCATCTAAGCCCCCTTTAAATGCAGGTATAGAGTTTGCCATAACTACTTCCTGTGGCAATGCATTCCACATCTTAATCACTCTTACTGTAAAGAACCCTTTCCTAAATAAATGGCTAAAACGTTTTTCCTCCATGCGCAGATCATGTCCTCTAGTCCTTTGAGAAGGCCTAGGGACAAATCACCCAATTAATTAGATCCCCTCTAAGGCGTCTTTTCTCTAGACTAAATACACCCAGTTTATCTAACCTTTCTTGGTAAGTGAGACATTCCATCCCACGTATCAATTTTGTTGCTCGTCTCTGCACCTACTCTAAAACTGCAATGGGCCTGATGCTATTTCAGGTGATAAGTAACTTGCAGATGCGAGCTACTTATCACCTTGCCATCGCACGAGGATTACCGGCAAATCCTATTGCCAGTTTCACTCGTGCGATGGCCGATCGTTAGGGAGCATTACTCAGGCGAAAGCCTGAGCGTTGCTCCCTATTACCGGGCGATAGGGAGCGAGATTTACCCAGTGGTGCTGTCCATCAGCACCACGGCCTCGCTCCCCACACATGCGCACAACCCGCCGAACATCCGCCGCCATCTTCCGCCGCTGCATCTGGGGGTCTCCTTTAATAAGGAGACCCCCAGAGCTCCCTGCCGGCCGCCGTTCGTCTCTGCAACCCCCCACAAAGTTACAAAGCTACAAATTGCTTAAATTCCTTACCGCCGCTTTACACCAGTTGGCCGCCGCATCTCGCCGCAAGTCCCCGCTGTGTAATTACAGTGTACGAGTTACTGTAATTACACTCACTAATAACAGAGTCCCGGCAAAGCATCTTTGAATCAGCCGCCGGGGCTCCCCATTGGTTCACAGGCTGAGCCATTCTCATTGGTCCAGCCTGTAAACCAATGGGGAGCCCCGGCGGCTGATTCAAAGATGCTTTGCCGGGACTCTGTTATTAGTGAGTGTAATTACAGTAACTCGTACACTGTCTGTAATTACACAGCGGGGACTTGCGGCGAGATGCGGCGGCCGACGGGTGTAAAGCGGCGGTAAGGAATTTAAGCAATTTGTAGCTTTGTAACTTTGTAGGGGGTTGCGGAGACGAGCGGCGGCCGGCTGGGAGCTCTGGGGCTCTCCTTATTAAAGGAGACCCCCAGATGCAGCGGCGATGTCGTGCGTTAGCATGTTTAGACCTGCTTTTTGCAGGTCTAAGCTAACGCTCATGTCTTCGCTTCCCGGAGGCATGCAAAGTGTAATAGGACAGGGTGTAAGGAACTTGCTGGGCGATAATATCGCCCAAGCGAGTTCTTTTAGCACCCTGCCTAGGGCTAAATGCAATTGGATCAGTCGACTTTATAGTCGTCTGATTATCGGACTCACCAGCGTTTAACACTGGCGAGTCTGACAATTGCATCAGGCCCAATATCTTTCTTGTAATGTGGTGCCCAGAACTGAATTCCAGACGTGGCCATATTAGAGAGTTAAACAGGGGCAATATTATGCTAGCATCTCAAGTTTTTATTTCCCTTTTAATGCATTCCAAAATTTTATTAGCTGCAGCGGCTTGGCATTGAATACGATTATTTAACTTGTTGTCAATGAGTACTCCTAAGTCCTTTTCCAAGTTTGATGTCCCCAAATGTATCCCATTTATTTAGTTTGGTGCTAGACTATTAGTACGACCAAAATGCATGACTTTACATTTTTCAACATTGAATTTCATCTGCCATTTATGTGCCCATATAGCCATCCTATCCAGATCCTGTTGCAATATGTCCCTATCTTCCTGAGAGTTGATGATTCTGCACAATTTTGTATCATCTGCAAAAATAGCAACATTGCTTTCTACTGCATCTACTAGGTCATTAATAAATAAATTGAAGAGCACTGGACCCAGAACAGACCCCTGTGGGACCCCACTGCTAACAGTCACCCATTTTGAGTATGATCCATTGTCCACAACTCTTTGTTTTTTGTCCATTAGCCAGTTCCCTATCCATGCACAAAGACTCTTCCCCAGTCCTTGCATCCTCAACTTTTGCTTCGGACTTTTGTAGGGAACAGTGTCGATGTAATATATTTGAATAAAAAAAACACAAAATTCCTCTGCAAAAGGTATTGAGTCCATGAAATAACTGAGGAAGAAAGGGTTGTCCGGCTATTCGACTAGATGTCACCTAAAATTCAGACAGGAAATACTAGCATCCAGGTATAATTATAGTCGACTAAAGGGAGCCCATAAAATATATAATCCAGAGGTCGGACAAGGACATAACAAAGATATTTATATATTAAAGAAAGGTAGAGCCTAGGTTCCCTAGGTCAGTTTGTGGCTCTGGTTAGTGTTGGGCGAACACCTAGATGTTCGGGTTCGCGAACGTTCGCCGAACATCGCCGCGATGTTCGGGTGTTCGCGCCAAACTCCGAACATAATGGAAGTCAATGGGGACCCGAACTTCCGTGCTTTGTAAAGCTTCCTTACATGCTACATACCCCAAATTAGCAGGGTATGTGCACCTTGGGAGTGGGTACAAGAGGGAAAAAAATATTTGAAAAAGAGCTTATAGTTTTTGAGAAAATTGATTGTAAAGTTTCAAAGGAAAAACTGTCTTTTAAATGTGGAAAATGTCATGTTTCTTTGCACAGGTAACATGATTTTTTTCGCCATGCAGTCATAAATGTAATACAGAGAAGAGGTTCCAGGAAAAGGGACCGGTAACGCTAACCCAGCACCAGCAGCAGCAGACGTGATGGAACAGGAGGAGGCGCAGGAGGAGAAGGCCACGCTTTGTGAGACACAACAACCCAGGCCTTGCATGAGGACAAGAAGCGTGCGGATAGCATGCTTTGTACCGCCATGCAGTATAAATGTAATAAAGATAAGTGGTTCAATAAAAAGGGACCACGCGGCAACGCTAACCCAGCAGCAGCAGATGTGATGGAACAGGAGGAGGCGCAGGAGGAGAAGGCCACGCTTTGTGAGACACAACAACCCAGGCCTTGCATGAGGACAAGAAGCGTGCGGATAGCATGCTTTGTACCGCCATGCAGTCATAAATGTAATAAAGATAAGTGGTTCAATAAACAGGGACCACGCGGCAACGCTAACCCAGCAGCAGCAGACGTGATGGAACAGGAGGAGGCGCAGGAGGAGAAGGCCACGCTTTGTGAGACACAACAACCCAGGCCATGCATGAGGACAAGAAGCGTGCGGATAGCATGCTTTGTACCGCCATGCAGTCATAAATGTAATAAAGATAAGTGGTTCAATAAACAGGGACCACGCGGCTACGCTAACCCAGCAGCAGCAGACGTGATGGAACAGGAGGAGGCGCAGGAGGAGAAGGCCACGCTTTGTGAGACACAACAACCCAGGCCTTGCATGAGGAAAAGAAGCGTGCGGATAGCATGCTTTGTACCGCCATGCAGTCATAAATGTAATAAAGATAAGTGGTTCAATAAACAGGGACCACGCGGCAACGCTAACCCAGCAGCAGCAGACGTGATGTAACAGGAGGAGGCGCAGGAGGAGAAGGCCATGCTTTTTGAGACACAACAACCCAGGCCTTGCATGAGGACAAAAAGCGTGCGGATATAGCAGCAATGCTTTTTGCCGCCATGCAGTCATAATGTAATACAGATGAGAGGTTCAATAAACAGGGACCGGAAACGCTACACCATCCCAGATGTTCATTGGTCATGTTACTTGGTTGGGGTCCTGGAGTGTTGCGTAGTCATTTCCAATCCAGGATTGATTCATTTTAATTTGAGTCAGACGGTCTGCATTTTCTGTGGAGAGGCGGATACGCCGATCTGTGACGATGCCTCCGGCAGCACCTCTATTGCGTACATTGCCAGTTCGTGCCAGGTGTCTAGCTTCGATACCCAATAGTTGAAGGGTGCAGATGGATTGTTCGACACAGCTACGTCATCTGACATGTAGTCCTTGACCATCTTCTCCAGGCGATCGGTGTTGGAGGTGGATCTGCACGCTTGCTGTTCAGTGGGCTGCTGCTGCATGGGTGTGAGAAAATTTTCCCACTCCAAGGACACTGCCGATACCATTCCCTTTTGGGCACTAGCTGCGGCTTGCGTTGTTTGCTGCCCTCCTGGTCGTCCTGGGTTTGCGGAAGTCAGTCTGTCGGCGTACAACTGGCTAGAGGAGGGGGAGGATGTCAATCTCCTCTCTAAAGTCTCCACAAGGGCCTGCTGGTATTCTTCCATTTTGACCTGTCTGACTCTTTTTTCAAGCAGTTTTGGAACATTGTGTTTGTACCGTGGATCCAGAAGGGTATAAACCCAGTAATTGGTGTTGTCCAGAATGCGCACAATGCGTGGGTCACGTTCAATGCAGTCTAGCATGAATTGAGCCGTGTGTGCCAGAGTCCTACCAGAATCCTCATCATCCTCTTGTGAGCGTTGTGATAGTTGTTGTAATGCATCATAGTCGTCACCTTCCTCCTGGTCTGCTTCTGCTGACCATTCACGCTGAATTGTGGAAGATAGATACATAAGAACCCTGTATGTCCGCCTGGCAGACCAATTGTTTCCGGGATTGGTAGTTTAACAGCACCATCATGTGAATTTATCGATTTTTTTCTCCAGCACCATGTCACTAGTTTGGATTCCTATTTGAGGGACAGTACCGACTTATTGAAAGTATTGGATGGTCTGACGGTTCCAACAGATACACTCATGGTATGTCTTGATGTTGAATCACTTTATACCAATATTACGCATAAATGGGCAGTGAGAGCAGCTAAGTATTTTTTGGAAATGGAGAATAGTCAACAGGGGGACCTACAGCAGTTTATTTTACAACTTATGGATTTTGTATTAGGCCACAACTACTTCATTTTTAACAATAAATATTACAAACAGACTTGTGGAGTAGCTATGGGCGCCAAATGCGCGCCGTCAGTAGCAAATTTGTTCTTGGGCTACTGGGAGAGAGAGGTGGTGTTTGGTCAGTCTATGGAACCATACCACCCCTATATTTTGGGGTGGTATAGGTTCATAGATGATATTTTTATGCTCTGGGGGGGACCCAGGGACCTGTGTGATCAATTTATAGAGCTCCTAAATGTTAACGAAATGAATATCTTGTTGACCAAAACTGTATCGTCAACAGATGTGGACTTTTTGGACCTGAAAATCAGACTTTCCTTGGATGGACATTTGAGCACGGACCTTTTTCGCAAAGATACAGCTGTGAATGCATTATTGCATTATAATAGTGCTCATACCAGGTCTTTGAAAAATAATATACCCACTGGTCAATTTCTTAGATTACGACGGATTTGCTCTAATCAAACTGATTTTGTCACACAGGCTCATACAATGACAGAAAGGTTTCGAGAAAGAGGGTACCCCCGAAAAATCATATCCAAGGCCTATGAAAGAGCGAAATCATCGGAACGACCAATACTTCTGCACACCAAGAAACAGACGACCATGCCCATGGTAAGACTCAGTACAACCTATAATAATCAGTGGAGGGACATTTACAAAATATTGAACAGAAATTGGCCTATTTTGTGCTCAGATATGGATATTGCAAAACATATCAGCCCACACCCCTCTATAACAGCAAGAAGATGCCCTACCTTGAAGGATAAACTTTGTTCTAGTCACTACAGATCCGCAGGACAACGTTCATTGGGGAGACTTAGTGGAAGCTACCCCTGTGGTAATTGCAATATATGTGAGTATATGCGCCCCTGCATGGAAATACAGGATAGTAGGAGGCAAAATACCTACAAAATCTGGAAATACATTAATTGCAAAAGCAAAGGAGTGGTTTACGCTATTATTTGCCCCTGCAACAAAATCTATGTAGGCCAAACAAAGAATATGTTGAAAACAAGGATACAAAAACATTTTTCCAATATTAGGTTGGCTAGAAGAGATCTAGAGGAGGGGAGTAATCTCACCTCAGTGGCAGCACACTATTATTATTCTCACGGTGGCTCCTATGCAGGAACTAGAATTTGTGGGATTGAACAAATTAGTATGGGCATAAGGGGTGGGGATATATCCAGAAACCTTCTCAAACGAGAGGCTAGATGGATATATCAACTAAATTCCATGTCCCCACTTGGTATAAACGAGGAAATAGACTGGTCAGGTTTTTTGGGCTAATTAGGATAATATGCCAATTTTACTTGTGGCAGCCCCTGTCACTCTGTCTTATTATTAAATGTATTAGCTACTATCTGTACCTTACCTTGTTTGTTTTTTCTCCCTATGTGTAGGGGATATTGTGGTGATTCTGTGTGTGGGGGGACAAAAGCGCCTTGTTTGACCTTATGCATATCAAGAGACAAACATGGAGCAATGTGCGGTTTGCCTGATGGACCCTATTTATTGCTACTGCCTCTACTCTCAGCCCCTTGCAAGGAATGACTATGGACCTTAATCTATGATTGGATGGACTATTTGGCCATGGTTTGGACTCTATGAACTCTCCTAATGGGACATTTTGGACACTCGGGGCAGACAGTGGAGGTGGATCGCTATTGGACTACATGCTTGGAATATAGTTGCTATTTTGTAGCAGGACAATCAGGATTTGCTGCACATGCTCTAATACTAGATGTTGGACTTTTTGTAGATAACGGGCTGGAGTTCCCCTTTAATGGATACTGATACGCAAAATACATGTGTGTTTTTTGTAAGGTCCCCTTTTGTAATATGTTCAAAATATGTAAATACTATTGGTAACGGCATTGGACAAATAGTGGGCTGCTTATTTATGTATTTATTGTTTATTAATATAGCTATAGGTCACTACTATTTGTTATGCATGCATCCTCCTCTTTTATTCCCTCCCCCCCCCCCTTTTTTTCTCTCCCTTCCGGGTGGCACATTATACGATTACCTTCCGTGCGCTCCAGCGAGGTATCCAGTCTGAACAGACTGGTTCTTCCTTCTTCCTGTCCGTGACGTCGCTTCCGGTGACGTCACGGACCACGCACACACCTTCCAACTCTTATTTAAACGCCGCATCACGGCGTGCATATACGGTTCCTCCTCTCCTTGACAAAGCAGGGTTGCGCCCGCGTAACTAGTGGGGTAGCTTTGAGGGGATCCTCCGTCTCTCCATCTGCACGCTTGCCTTTATCTACACTTGGCTAAGTATTGCTCTATTGCACACTTATCTATGCACATTGTAGGCTGCTGCACTGTCAAATCCTATTAGGAGCTATTTGCACTAAGATTCAAGATTGTTTATCACATTAATGTTTATTATTTCAGGTACTGTTGCACTATATAGCACTTTGTCCACTTAGTGGACCATCTCAATATATGTTGGTTATTTATAATTGTTTCATGGTTATATATTAATTGTTATGATTCACTGCTAGTTTTTTCATGAGGTTGTGCACCAAAGAATTTTAAAGGTATAACACTACAATACTGAACCCGGGTTCTTACAGGCAGCAGCTTCTATTCAGAAACTGCTGTCCTGTCTTTTCAATAATCATGATATATTGATATGGCAAGCGTTATTTTTCAGCATGGAGATTTTATGGGATGTTTTATCATGGTTTTTAGAGTTATTGTCAGGTGAATCCCTTTGTGACTGATCATGTGTAATAAAGATCATTTGTTAATTGTCATCATGGAGCTATGAGTGGTGCTTGTTCCAGGGCCTCTGTTCTCATTATATAGAATTGTGGAAGTCCAACGTGCACCGCTCTGGCCCTCGTCAGTGGTGGCATGAAATTCCTGCTCCAACTCCAGCTGTTCCTCCTCCTCTTCTTCGTCATAGCTGCTGGGGCCAGCGTTCCCTGAGGCGGATGGCCTGATGTTGGTACCATCACGCTGATCGTTTTCTCCTTCAGATTCCCCCAGTTGCATCATGACAGCTGTTTCCTTGATTTTCAACATTGACCTCTTCAGTAAACACAGCAGTGGTATGGTAATGCTGACTGAAGAGTTGTCACTGCTCACAAGCAACGTGGATTGCTCAAAATTTTGGAGGACTTGGCAGAGGTCCAACATGTTGGCCCAATCGGATCCACAGAAGCTTGGCAGCTGTCCGGATGCGCCTCGGTACTGCGCCGTCATGTACTGGACCACTGCACTCTTCTGCTCACAAAAGTGGGCTAGCATGTGCAGCGTAGAATTCCAGCGCGTAGGGACATCACACAGCAAGCGATGGTGGGGGAGATTGAAGCGCTCCTGCATCTTGGCGAGTGCCCCCAAAGCAGTACTGGAATTTCTACAATGTTTGGCCACTCGACGCACCTTCAACAGAAGATCGGCCACGCCTGGGTATGTCCTCAGGAACCGCTGAACTACTAGGTTCATCACGTGCGCCAGGCAAGGGATGTGTGTCAGCTTAGCCAACCTTAAAGCGCGAATGAGATTACTCCCATTATCACACACAACCATGCCCGGTTTCAGGTCCAGCGGTGCCAGACACAAATCCGTCTGTTCCTTTATTCCCTTCCAAATTTCCTCCCCTGTGTGCTGCTTATCCCCAAGGCAGATCAGCTTCAGCAACGCTTGCTGACGCATGCCAACAGCTGTGCTGCACTGCTTCCACGATCCTACTGCTGCTGGGTTAGCGTTTCCGGATGAGGTACAGCTTTGAGATGCGTTGGAGGAGAAGGAGTCAGAGAGGTAGGTGCTGCTGTTGTTATCCAGTGGGAGGGACGGCGGTGCAGCTGTTTGCGGCGTGGGCAACACCCGCGCCGTAGCAGGTGAGGAATCGCTGCCAGGCTCCACAAGGTTCACCCAGTGCGCGGTAAGGGAGATGTATCGACCCTGGCCGAACGCACTCGTCCAGGTGTCAGTGGTGAGGTGAACCTTGCAGGCAACGGCATTCTTCAAGCTTCGGGTTATTTTGCTGACCACGTGCTCATGCAACTCAGGCACTGCAGAGCGCGCAAAGTGGTAGCGGCTGGGAACCACGTAACGTGGGATGGCCACTGACATCATGCCCTTGAAGCTGTTTGTCTCCACCACTCGATATGGCAGCATTTCGCAGGCCAGAAGCTTGGCTATGCTGGCTGTTACTGCCACGGCCCGGGGGTCATTTGCTGGCAATTTCCTCTTGCGCTCAAACATCTCCGACACAGACAACTGAACCGTAGCGCTGCACACGGAAGGGCTGTTGGTTGTTGTGTTTGATGAACACTGGGAGACCTCAAGAGCACTACTTCGGAAAGTAACAGTGTCAGCGTCGTCTGATGTTTGTGAATGTTGTGAACCACGCAATGGCTGGGCTACTGCTGCTGCTGAGGCGGGTCTGGTGGTGAGTCTGGTGAACCCAAGGGAGGCAGTGTTGCTGGTACCCTGTCCTGCCGCGTTTGCCCACAGAGTGGGATGTTTGGATAGCATGTGGCAGCTCATGCTGGTGGTGGAGAGGTTGTTAATACTTTTCCCCCTGCTCAGGCAGGTCTTGCACACCTTGCAAATCGCCATGGTAACATCCTCAGTGCAGTCTTCAAAGAAAGCCCAGACTTTGGAGCACCTGCCTTGCTGGCGATTTCTGTTTGCTCCTCTTTTGCCTCTCACTTGAACTTCCACGCTTGTGGTGCCTGAAATTGCGCGCCGCCTACCTTGTGGCACAAGGCGAACTCGTGCAGCAGTGGGTTCTTCAACAGACTCATCTGTGCTGCTGCTACGATGGTGATGTTCTCGTTCACAAACAAAATCTGGGTCTCTGTCCACATTGTCCATACCCTCCTCTTCCATCTCCTGAAACTCGTCATATGTCATTGTGGGGGGCCGCCGCCATGGAGTAGAGCTCCCCAGAACAACCTCTGCGCAGCTCACTCCAACGTCGTCTTCCAGATCTTGTCGGCCGACCTCCTGCAATTGCAACCCCTCCTGCCCAACTTGCTCTGGGATTTGGGTTTCCGAGTCCTCCTCGGACTCGCCTTGTATTTCAGTGCGCGGTGCATTTCCCACAGTTAATGGTTGTGAATCCAGGCACAACATTTCTGGCTGTTCCTCCATTGACCTTTGAAAGGTGGAAGTTTGTTGGGCTGGGAATAGCTCCTGCGAATACCCCATTGTGTCCTGAGGTAATTCATCGGACTGGTTATCTGGCAGTTGTGTGCGTTGTGTCGCTGCCGGTTGTGTCAGCTTTGTGCCCACTGGCTCCTTGTAACTGGCTGAGGACTCGGACCTCGTGCGTGATGTGCTGGTGCTGCTTAACCCACTGCTGGATGCTTGAGAGGTCATCCAAGTAATTATCTGGTCCTGTTCTTTTGGATTTGTGAGGGTTGTTGTCCTGGACAACATGGGCGGTATTGAGTGGGTTTTCTTGGGTGCTCCCCTGTGGCCTGTACGTGAACAGTCAGGGGAAACACCTCTTCCCTTGCCCCTCCCTCTTTCACCGGATTTCTTCCTAATTTCACTTATCCTTACAGTACACGCTGACTGGCAGCAGTACAGTGGCAGTACAGAAATGCTATACAGTACCACTATTCCCAGCAGCGACACAGAGCACAATGCTATACAGTGGCAGGTGAGCGGTGTACCACTACTCCCAGCAGCGACACAGAGCACAATGCTATACAGTGGCGGGTGAGCGGTGTACCACTATTCCCAGCAGCGACACAGAGCACAATGCTATACAGTGGCGGGTGAGCGGTGTACTACTATTCCCAGCAGACACAAAGTGGCAGTAAACAGAATGCTATATAGTGTGGTTGAGCGAGGTACACAGAGTGGCAGTAAACAGAATGCTATATAGTGTGGCTGAGCGAGCGGTGTACTACTATTCCCAGCAGACACAGAACAGTAAACAGAATGCTATATAGTGTGGCTGAGCGAGGTACACAGAGTGGCAGTAAACAGAATGCTATATAGTGTGGCTGAGCGAGCGGTGTACTACTATTCCCAGCAGACACAGAACAGTAAACAGAATGCTATATAGTGTGGCTGAGCGAGGTACACAGAGTGGCAGTAAACAGAATGCTATATAGTGTGGCTGAGCGAGCGGTGTACTACTATTCCCAGCAGACACAGAACAGTAAACAGAATGCTATATAGTGTGGCTGAGCGGTGTACCACTATTCCCAGCAGCGACACCGAGCACAATGCTATACAGTGGCGGGTGAGCGGTGGACCACTATTCCCAGCAGCGACACAGAGCACAATGCTATACAGTGGCGGGTGAGCGGTGTACTACTATTCCCAGAAGACACAGAGTGGCAGTAAACAGAATGCTATATAGTGTGGCTGAGCGAGGTACACAGAGTGGCAGTAAACAGAATGCTATATAGTGTGGCTGAGCGAGCGGTGTACTACTATTCCCAGCAGACACAGAACAGTAAACAGAATGCTATATAGTGTGGCTGAGCGGTGTACCACTATTCCCAGCAGCGACACCGAGCACAATGCTATACAGTGGCGGGTGAGCGGTGGACCACTATTCCCAGCAGCGACACAGAGCACAATGCTATACAGTGGCGGGTGAGCGGTGTACTACTATTCCCAGAAGACACAGAGTAGCAGTAAACAGAATGCTATATAGTGTGGCTGAGCGAGGTACACAGAGTGGCAGTAAACAGAATGCTATATAGTGTGGCTGAGCGAGCGGTGTACTACTATTCCCAGCAGACACAGAACAGTAAACAGAATGCTATATAGTGTGGCTGAGCGAGGTACACAGAGTGGCAATAAACAGAATGCTATATAGTGTGGCTGAGCGAGCTGTGTACTACTATTCCCAGCAGACACAGAACAGTAAACAGAATGCTATATAGTGTGGCTGAGCGAGGTACACAGAGTGGCAGTAAACAGAATGCTATATAGTGTGGCTGAGCGAGCGGTGTACTACTATTCCCAGCAGACACAGAACAGTAAACAGAATGCTATATAGTGTGGCTGAGCGGTGTACCACTATTCCCAGCAGCGACACACAGCACAATGCTATACAGTGGCGGGTGAGCGGTGTACCACTATTCCCAGCAGCGACACAGAGCACAATGCTATACAGTGGCGGGTGAGCGGTGTACTACTATTCCCAGAAGACACAGAGTGGCAGTAAACAGAATGCTATATAGTGTGGCTGAGCGAGGTACACAGAGTGGCAGTAAACAGAATGCTATATAGTGTGGCTGAGCGAGCGGTGTACTACTATTCCCAGCAGACACAGAACAGTAAACAGAATGCTATATAGTGTGGCTGAGCGGTGTACCACTATTCCCAGCAGCGACACAGAGCACAATGCTATACAGTGGCGGGTGAGCGGTGTACCACTATTCCCAGCAGCGACACAGAGCACAATGCTATACAGTGGCGGGTGAGCGGTGTACCACTATTCCCAGCAGCGACACAGAGCACAATGCTATACAGTGGCGGGTGAGCGGTGTACCACTATTCCCAGAAGACACAGAGTGGCAGTAAACAGAATGCTATATAGTGTGGCTGAGCGAGCGGTGTACTACTATTCCCAGCAGACACAGAACAGTAAACAGAATGCTATATAGTGTGGCTGAGCGAGGTACACAGAGTGGCAGTAAACAGAATGCTGAGCGAGCGGTGTACTACTATTCCCAGCAGCGACACAATGACTGGGGGGACCCTGGCTAGCGTGGCTGGAGCGCGAACTTCCCTGCCTGCCTACCCAAAGCTAAACCCACAGACAAATGGCGGAAATATGACGTGGTTCGGGTATTTATTTACCCGAACCACGTGACAGTTCGGCCAATCAGAGCGCGTTCGGGTCCGAACCATGTGACCCGTTCGGCCAATCACAGCGCTAGCCGAACGTTCGGGGAACGTTCGGCCATGCGCTCTTAGTTCGGCCATGCGGCCGAACGGTTTGGCCGAACACCATCAGGTGTTCGGCCGAACTCGAACATCACCCGAACAGGGTGATGTTCTGCAGAACCCGAACAGTGGCGAACACTGTTCGCCCAACACTAGCTCTGGTAACCACAGATGTTCACTTAAAGCTGAATTATTGTAAATTCCTTCTGTTTTAAGAAGGCGAGCCAACCTAATATAAATATGTTATTTCTGTATATACTCCTTGATCAGCTTATTAATTACTGAGATCTGGCTTCCCCACTTCATTGTAGATGTACGGTATGTCACTGAAAATTTCTGAAACAGTTGTTTCCATGTTTTCTGTTGTCTTTTGTGATGTTTGAAGTGCAATGTGTGCGGTCCCACAATGAGCTATAATGCATGTGGGACTTAAGTAAACACAGTTTAAATACATCGTAATGAGTTAGAATGATAATTATTCACTTGAAACCTACATTCTATCTTTCAGATTCCTGGCTGTTCTGAAGCACGCAGCCTGCATATTTCTTGCTCTAAATTTCACTGACTTTCAAATAAAGGCTTGTCACTTGGTGAAAAGTGCAGTACTGTCCTGTTTCTCTGAGCTTTAATATTTTGAGAAGATGTGCTTCATTTTAAAATAATCTGTTGTCAGATTTAAGATGCATTTAACTTCCCTCTTGTCACATTTGAAGTCATATAAAGCAATTTAATTTCATCATAGATTTGATATGGTGACACATTATTGGCAGACACTCTTGCAAAATCATGATGATCTGACACAAAAACATAATTCTTCACATTCAAGTGTATGGAAATGAAACTAACCTCTCATCTCACTGTTCTGCTTCACCCTCAACATTCTGGTGTATATATCTTAATATACTGATTAGGCTATGGGTATGGCTGTTATAATAAGTAACGATGGAAGAATTAAAGCCAATCCTAGGTTACCAGTGCTGCTTATCATGTCATATCACAAAACAATAGTCAAATATTCTATATATACATAAAATCAGACATACATGTATGTGCTATAAAACTTGGTATACGGACTCCTTAATACCTGGAAAGATATGTTCTTGGAGTCTCAACCTACCCCCCCCCCCCCCCCAACACCCAGGAAGAACCATAAACAGCCAATCAGATTCCACTAATTGATTTCAATTGGGACATTTAAAAAGGCTGCCATGCTCAAAGTATTAAGGTCAGAATTCCCAAACCTGGCACAGTTGGTGACTGGGATTAATATTAAGGAAAGTGGGTGAAGCCTACAATAGCCAATCAAAAGTCACCTATTGATTTTCAAGGGGAATATATAAATAAATTATTACACTGTTAATGGCAGATGCCTTAGACCTGCTACAGGCAGTCATTGGGTCACTGGGGTTCAAATTCAGAAAAGGGGGTAGAGCCACAAACAGCAATCATATTTGTTTGATTCTGTTCCCCAGCCCAGCGATGTTTCATGCATTCAAATGGCAATATTGCCACCAAAATGTCCTGAAGCCATTATTGGGTGATTGACAGCACAGAGCGCCACTCAAAAACACCCATCACCGTGGTCACCTTCCACCCCACTAGTCATAAGGGCGTGTCTGTACTGGCATGTGAGCCTTCGGGAAGGATTTTTTTTAAAAAAAATAGTTTAATATCTTTTTCTTGGCCCTTAGTGCATGTGTCTGCATTACCCCAAGGTCTTATTGTGCATCATTAAACCAAATTATCCAGCCTCGGACTGACCCACCGAAGTACCGAGGATTTGCTCGGTAGTCCCCGCCTCCACATCTCCAGTGGGCCCCTCCTCCACTCCTAGGGTGAACAAATCCCAGCCTGCAGCACAAAGTTTCTCCTCTCAGCGTATGAATCATTCACGCTGAGAGGCTGCTGCAGGCTCAGGCTGGGCTGTGTGTGTCATGTAGCTCCGCCCCCCCCTGTGATGCTGGGCTGGGGCGGCAAGGTTCAAAGGCTACAGCCCAGCATGAAGAAGAAATACACATCAGCCAGTAAAAGAAGTGAAGTGCGGGACTCAGGAAGAGGTAGGGGCCAGTGCCACTGAAAGCAGGGGTGGGAGAACGATGAGCTGCAGCAGCTTCTTCCCCAGACCATCAGAACTAAATTGCCATCGCTACTGCAGCCATTTAAACAGGGGCTGAGAATGATCCTGCCATCCACCCTGACTGTCACTCTCTGCTGCCCTGTTATAAGTTATTGAGGTTTCTAGTTTCCCCCTGCAGTAGTGAACTTGGCACTAACTGCTCTAACCCCGCCCCCTGCTCTGTCCTGTGCTACGTGAGCCTTGTGGAGCTGCTGGGGCTGATGGTCAGAAGGCCTCAGCAAACATCATGCAGTGTTCCCTGAGTGTGGCTGCTGCATGGGGAAGAGAGGCAGGTGAGAGACTGGGCTGTTGTGAATTGCCTGGCTGCTATATCCCTGATCACCCTCCCCACAAGATGCTCAGCAGGCTGTATGTGTTCTGTACTGTCTTCAGTCACCTCGGCTCTGGCAGCTGCACGTTTATCTACTCTGTGACCTTTGTTGATATATCACCCTGATTTGCATCCACACAGGCAGCTCATACAGCACCCAGCAGCGTGATATCTGCCTCTGCTTAGTCACATGTAGCCCTTTATATCTGTATTCCTAAACTCTGCAGAACTAACTGGAAGAAGCTGCAGAACAGACTTCTGCCTCCTCTGTAACCCAGGCAAGGCTCATACTGTAGCTTGCCACAAGGTAGTTTGAACACTGAGGGGTTGGGAGGATTAGAGAGTACAGCTGATATAGGGAAAGTGGGCTTCAGATGGTTAATTTTGCACTTTTAAGCCCCATCTACACGATACGATTCTTTGTCCGATTCAATTACGATTCTATTTACGATCCGATTTAAATCCAACATGTCCGATCAGGATTCGATTCAATTCGATTTGCCATTGTTTTGCAATATCAAATTGAATCAAATCGAATCCTGATCAGACATGTCGGATCGTAAATAGAATCGTAATCGAATCGCACAAATAATCATATCGTGTAGATGGTGCTTTAAGGGAACAACAAGCCAGATAATGGGGTCAGGTAGGGCACGGACCTGTGGAAGTCCTGTCAGTTGGTCCAAAGTTTTGTGACGAGTATTCCTGCAGACAATGAATAAAGTATTGTGAGTGTCACTAATGTGCACCGTATCAGGGCATGATACAGCAACAGCTTTGTTCCCTCCTTGCTGATGCCAGGTAGCCATTGCCCTGTCAAATTGTTGTGGAACAGGATGGGAATTAGGGGCTCTGTCTGTGGAGGTGGCCAAGGACCGGATAAGAGATGCCAACTTCTGCATTGTTATAGTGCAGGCTACAAACACCAATGCCGTACAGTTCCAAAACGCTTTACATTACACCTGCATCAGGGCCATGTGAGTCAGGATATGGACTTCAGTATCCCCATCTACTCCATTATGTTCAGGCATCACAGCTCAGAGCATTAACTGAGCGACTCACAAATATTACGTACGAGGAGTCCATGTCATGTCGTATTGATTTCATTTTACAAAAATGAGAACTGATTTAAGCCAATTAACTTATCTGAATGTTTTTGGGATGTGGGAGAAAACCGTAATGCTCGGATGAAACCCACACAGACACGAGAACATACAAGCTCCATGCAGGTAGTGCCCTAGCAGGGATTCAAACTGGGGACGCAGTGCTGCAAGGCGAGAGTACTAACCACTACGCCACCGTGCTGCTGACATGTGAGATCCATGGGATGAAAAGGGAGGGGGGGGAGAGATTGTAACAGGATTTATACTTCTTAAGCCCCCTTTAGTCTGTCAGCTCCCTCAGTGTTTTTACTTTACCCTCCATTCTGCCATTATCAGCCCAGTAGTAGTGGACTAGTGCGCACGCACAGCACTGGCCACACACCTCCTCAATCATGCTTCATTGCAAAGAACATTCTGTGTCTGTGCAGTTAAAGTAGAACTGAAAAAAAAAAGTTTGACTTGTCTGGTGCTTCTGCAATCCCCTTGTAGCCTTCCTGTCCAATGCCGGTCCTCCTTGATCCTCCTTTCTCCCACCCCAAGCTACTTTCAGCTCGGTCGACTTGGCAACTGCTCCTGCATGCCCCGGGCCACACGTATCTTTCTCTGCAATAGCGCAGGACACTTTTGCAGGCAGGAAAGAAACGGGTGGCTTGCCATCGATTTACAAGTCCACAGTACCAAAAGTAGCTAGTGGCGGGAGAACTGAGGAATGTGGAGGACCAACGCGGGACAGGAAGGCTGCAAGGGGCTGGCAGAAGCAACAGGTAAGTAAAACACTTTGTTTTTTTATTACAGTTCCGATTTAAGGCTTTTGGCTGCGCAGGCGCAGAATACTCTTGAATATGGGAGCACGATTGAGGAGACTCTGGGGCAACGCATGCGCAATAGTCCCGACTGAGCTGAGTTGTGGACTTTACTAGAGCTGACAGCGGCAGAACAGAATGGACCAGATGGACACTGAGGAGTTGATGGAGCACAGGGACTAGAATAAGCCCCAGGTAAGTATAACTCTTCTCCTCCCCCTGATGACAGCCTGGCTGTGGAATTAAAGACCACTAGACACCAGGGAACTGTATAGGGGAAAGAGGGGACAATTAGACACCAGTGAACTGTATAGAGGCAGAAGGGCCACTAGATTATAGGGAACTGTATAGGGGAGGGTGCACAAGATGCCAGGAAACTTTTATAGGGCAAGGAAGAGGTCCACTAGACACTATGAAACTGTATAGGAAAGGAAGGTTCACTAGACTTCAGGGAACTGTATGGGGAAGTTGGGCCACTAGAATTCAGGGAACTGCATAAGGGAGGGTGGACCCCTAGACTCCAGGGAATTGTATAAGGGAGGGAAGGGTCCACTTGATGCCAGGGAAATGTATATTGGAGGGAGGAGGTCCACTAGACTCCTCAGGATTGCTGCATTTCTTACTACTTGGAGACACTTGACATTAATTGTCATTGCTCACAATCAAATGATTACAACCATATCTTGACTAGTGTGCTATATTTGTATGATGCATTTATATCTTCTGCAGCACTTTACAGAGTACAACGTCATGTCACTGACTGTCTTCAGAGGAGCTCACAATCTAATCCTACCATAGTCATAGTCTAATGTCCTACCATATTATTATTGTGTATGTATATAGTGCACAGTCATGTCACTGACTGTCCTCAGAGGAGCTCACAATCTAATTCTAGCATAGTCATAGTGTAATGTCCTACCATATTATTATAATGTATTTATATAGCACTGACATCTTCTGCAGCACTTTACAGAGTACATAGTCATGTCACAGACTGTCCTCAGAGGAGCTCAGTCTAATCCCTACCATAGTCATAGTCTAATGTCCTACCATATTATTATTGTGTATTTATATAGCACTGACATCTTCTGCAGCACTGTACAGAGTACACACTCATGTCACTGACTGTCCTCAGAGGAGCTCACAATCTAATTCTAGCACAGTCATAGTGTAATGTCCTACCATATTATTATAATGTATTTATATAGCACTGACATCTTCTGCAGCACTTTACAGAGTACATAGTCATGTCACTGACTGTCCTCAGAGGAACTCACTCTAATCCTACCATAGTCATAGTCTAATGTCCTACCATATTATTATAATATATTTTTATATAGCACTGGCATCTTCTGCAGCACTGTACAGAGTACACACTCATGTCACTGACTGTCCTCAGAGGAGCTCGCAATCTAATTCTAGCATAGTCATAGTGTAATGTCCTACCATATTATTATAATGTATTTATATAGCACATACATCTTCTGCAGCACTTTACAGAGTACATAGTCATGTAACTTACTGTCCTCAGAGGAGCTCAGTCTAATCCCTACCATAGTCATAGTGTAATGTCCTACCATATGATTATTATGTATTTATACAGCACTGACATCTCCTGCAGCCCATTACAGAGTACATAGTCATGTCACTAACTGTCCTCAGAGGAGTTCACAATCTAATCCTACCATAGTCATAGTCTAATGCCCTACCATATTATTATTATGTATTTATATAGCACTGACATCTTCTGCAGCACTTTACAGAGCACATAGTCATGTCACTGACTGTCCTCAGAGGAGCTCACAATCTAATTCAACCATAGTAATAGTCTAATGTCCTACCATATTATTATGTATTTATACAGCACTGATATCTCTTGCAGCACATTACAGAGTATATAGTCATTTCACTGTCCTCAGAGGAGCTCACACTCTAATCCTACCATAGTCATAGTCTAATGTCCTACCATATTATTATTATGCATTTATATATCACTCAAATCTTCTGCAGCACTTTACAGAGTACATAGTCATGTCACTGACTGTCCTCAGAGGAGCTCACAATGTAATCAATTTCATATGTATGGTAACTAGGACATTACTTTATATTAATATTACTTTATATAAATACTATGCAAAGATTTGCTGGGCAGCGGTGTCTCAATTACAATGCTGCTATGTACATTTGGCCCTGTCAATGATACCTCACGGCCACACCCACCTTCTGGTACATGGTCACACCCCCTTTTCAACGCAATCATGGGATGTGTGGGCCCCAGGTTGAAATTTCTCTGGTGGGCCCCCAGGGTCCCAGTCCGACCCTGAAATTATCTACCTATGTGGTTTGTTCTTTTCTGGAGGTAAGTATGAGCTGCCAATATACAGCACACAAGCCTGCAATATTTAAATGTACAGTAGCACAGTGTGCACTGGGACACATGTGACAACATGTATTGGTATATATGCCTTTGATGTCTCAAAATATGCTATTTTTGCCAGTGTTTACATTTGCACTGGGAGGGAAAGAGTAATGATGATGTCATGTTTTGTGTCACTTTGGGGTGGAGTTTATGGGATTATTGATGTTTTATATAAAGTTTAATGGAATCTGCATTATACCACATGCCTTGAGAAAGGGGGACTGTATGAGGCCTCCAAAACAATTGTCGGATTTTCTTGTGGAATAATTGCACAATAGAAGTCTGGAGCATTTAATGCTACTACTGGTGTGCTGGTGAACTATGTGTACTATTGCTATAATAGTGAATTTGCCATAACCCACCTCACCAAGTACCCAGAAACTGATGGTGTGCCTGCTTCAATGGCAATACTAAAGCTTCATTCAGTGATGCTTAAAATGGGAAATAAACACTTTAATAATGAGATGCAAGTATACTACTCCCTATGTATAAAGCAGTTATGAGGACTAGAGCAGAGCAGAATCATCCACCAGGCAACCTAGCTTAACCCAACAATCTATACATGATTATTGTAAATTATTATAATATTTTCACTGGAGTTCCTCTTTAAATGTGGACAATTTTACCACAGGAAATCATTCATTTTTTGTTGTTTGAACTCAGGAGGCAGCTGTCTTTTTTTCAACTATGTAACTATTCTTTAGCTCATGTTGTGTAGGGCCCGTTCAGACTACAAAATGCGGACCGCAACGCATGCGGACCGCAACGCGTACGAACGCACGCATGTCCGCGTTCGTATGCGTTGCGTGGCTGATCCCATCACTGAAAAGTGAATGGGACAGCCGCGCATTTATGTAAAATCTGCGTGCAGCATGCGTTCCCGGACCGCACAGGTCCGGAACGCATGCTGTGTGAACATCAGACATTGCACTCTATGCAATGTCTGATGTCGTGCGTTTTGGCCACCTGCACGCGTTTCCAAAACGCGTCTGGAAACGCGTGCAGTGTAACGGGCCCTTAGGGTTTGGGGATCATGTTATGTTAAAAATCAGATCAGAAAATAAAAGGACTGTTCTAACTGAAGTAAAGGTGTACAGAGGCGCCAAAAGAGTAAAAATTACTAAAAACATGTAAAAATGTTCAGGAGGCGGTGGTGGACCAGCCACTCCAAACAGACACGATGCTGTCGATATAGTAAATACAATTTATTCACATACTCCTAGTGACAACTGGCAACGCGTTTCACGGGCACAATCCCGCTTCATCAGGCAACAAAACAACAGGAGTAAAACACAGTTAGGGGTCCAGTCTATGCTTGGCACCTCTGTGAACTTCCTGTCCTAACTGGAGGTTTGTGAGTTCACTTTTAAAAATAAATGCTGGAACATATCATCCTCAGCCTTCTACCTTTAACAGTCATAACACCTTCCCCAGTTCCCAATCTGACTGCCTAGCAGCCAGATGTCCAATGAAAATTCTGTTTCAGTCAATGCAACCCATTCTACTTTTATTTACTATCATTTTATTTTGAAAAATCGTCGGCTGTCTATATTCCCACATTAGCTATAAGTTACATAAGCGGCACAACGTTATCTCATGCTGTAATGCTAAGATAGTAGGCTGTCATTTTCAGACAAAATTGGCAAATACACACCGTTGTCTTACCAGTCGAGCTATTGGAATGATCAGGGTGCAATGAGCTAGATAAATAGTGTTTAAACGTTGTCGCTAAGAACCTGTAACCCATTGGCCCTTTTTGTGTTTCATCTTTGCTCTCTCATTTCTGTGGAGGTGACAGGCTGACAGCTCACCTCTGAGCACTGACACATGTGAGCCCAGAACAGAGTCAGATAAAATAGTGATACAAAGCCTTCAATCTCATGAGTCCTGTTCTAACTAGACATTAATGTTTTATACTACAGGTACATACTTTTGTTAGTCTCAGAGCTGCTCCCGTGTGCTTAATTAATTTAGCAGCGCAAAATGCAATGTTCACATATTTGCTTGTTTGGATTTGACTTCCACCAGAGATTAGGCAAAAAGTACAGCCAGGAGGATAACATATGGAGATAGACCATGAGAAAGATAACTCTGTGGGCCAAGCCTATTAGTGGATGCTGTTTACAAATACTGTACTGTTCATGAGCTTGTAAAGCTATTAAATGAAATGGCCTGCAATAACTTGTGTATAACAGCCCTTGTAAATCACCATGGCAGCTGCAGCAGGCAAGGATGGTGTGTGCGTAATACCAACTCTGTGAGCTCCCTTTGTCTGGCTCATGAAATCTATTATTATAACAGTTATTGCAGGCATGGCAGGGTATGATTGGCATGGGCACTAACTTCTATACTGTAGATACCCAGTTCCTGTTTTCTGTCCCTAATACTTATCAATGGTAATAAAGGCAACATAAATAGAAATTATGTTAGAAGCTGCAAAAGCATTGTTTGTCAAGCCAAATGACATATCACTGTATTTGCCAACTTTTATTATTAAAAAAAAAATAGAATGTTCAGTCAAGAATTACAAGTTATATCCTATGTTAATTTTCTCGCCAAATAAACTAGTAATGTCTAGTAAATATTGCACAGTTTCTTTGTAAAACTCTGTAAGAACATGACAGTGTTTTGATTGCATCTCTCCTACTTTCTTTTGCTTGTTAGTATGTTGAATGCTACCCATGTTGAATCACACTAAAGGCTGGTAGTCTGGTAGCCCAGAGCCAGAATCTTATTGCTACACTGTCTATCGCAAGCTGTGATTTTCCTGCAAAGGCTGAAATCTGAAAGGACCAGAGCAACCTGTGCCCAAGTGATTAAACTAGAAAAATAGCTCACAGCAAAACAATGCAATTGGCATTCGTATTCTACTGTCTTTCTGGGAAAAACGAGAAAATTCTTTCTGATGGGCGGAAGGATGTGGAAACAGAAACCTTTGCAGGAAACGTACCTAAACTGACACTCCGTGAGTTGAAGGGTAACGCCAGCTAAATACACAGATAAAATACACAGTTCACCAGTTTTACTTGATAAAAAACTGTAATTTTCAGATCTGTGAACCACATGGGTCTGCTACAGACAGGCTGAACAGACAGGCAATGACATATAGTAGAATGTAAGGTGGCTGTTTGCTTAGCAGTAGAAGCTGATCGCTATCTAGGGACTACCCACTCTCCTTTCAGGTTTACATTTGAAAAGTGCACCTGGAAAAAAGGGCGCCTGATATAGACGAAAGAAGCCAGATTTGACTACAAAGGGCACCTCGAGTAGGCAAAATGTTACAAAGGGCACCTGGTGTTGGCGAAATGCCAAATCTTGCTACAAAGGGCGCCTGGTGTAGCCGAACAGCTAATTTTAGTTTATAAATAAGATGATGTTATAGCCAAAATTTGTTGGGCTATAAAAAGGCTCTGGATTTAGCCTAGAAAAGTGATATAACCGAAAAAAGTGATTACTATGACCTAACTTTTCCCTACTCTCACACAGAACCCTCCCCTGTTGGTGCCTAACCCTAAGAGCCAACTTCACCACGTAGTAACCTACAGGGACAGCAACCCAGTAATGATGCTTAGGGTTATGCCGGTGTCTTACCTCAACCGGATTGCTCAAACGGTTCTGATACTGTCAAATATACAAAGGAGGCGTCACACCAATGGCTGCAAAATGTTGGTTGTACTGCGGAACAGTGACACTACATGTTACGGACACGCAGGTCCTTCATCAGGTGTTTAACTGGTTAAACACCTGATTTAGGACCGGAATGTCCGTAACATGTAGTGTCACTGTTCCGCAATACAAGCCATATTTTGCAGCCATTGGTGAACTGCTTCCTTTGTATATTTAACCCTAAGACCTCCCTGGTGATGCCTAACCCAAACCCCCCTGGTGGTGCCTAACCCTAAACCCTCCCTGGAAGAGGCGTAGCTAAGGTTTTCAGCGCCCGGGGACAAAAATTGTTTTTGCGCCCCCCCCCCTCCCCTCCCTGGTCAAAACGTCACACATCATAACGTTGTTGTGGTCATGGGTGACGTCAAATGAATAAATGCCATTTAGGTAGCCAGATGTGCCCTATTCCCCTATAGATAGTGATATGTGCCCCTTTTCCCCCATTTAGATAGTAAAATGTGAACCCTTCACCTGTTCTGATAGCCAGATGTGCCCCTTTTCAAATAGCCAAATGTGCCCCCCTTCCCCCATTTAGATAGCCAGTTGTGCCCCCTAGAAATAGCCAGATGTGGCCCACTTCTGCTAATGCTTGTGCACTCTACTGCAGAGGCAGGGAGAGAAGCAGGGGTACCTCGGGCAGCCAGTGAGCTGCCTGTCACGCATGTGGGGGTGCAGCGGTTATGCTGAGCCCTTCACAGTGCTTCGCCCGGGGACATATGGCCCCCATTGCCCACTCATAGCTACGCCTCTGCTCCCTGGTGGTGCCTAACCCTAAGACCCCCCCCCCTCCCCCCGTGATCACTATGACCTAACTTCTCCCTACTCTCACAAAGAATCCTCCCCTGGTGGCACCTAACCCTAAAACCCCACATAGTGATTACTATGACCTAACTTCTCCCTACTCTCACACAGAACTGTCCCCTGGTGGTGCCTAACCCTAAGACCCCCTCTAGTGGTGCCTAACCCTAAGGCCCCCCTGCTTGTGATGCCTAATCCTAACTCCCCCTGCACCCCCGAATCAAAAAGTTTGGCTATAAAAGGGCACAATTTTGTAGCCGTATCAAAAATCTTGGTTACAAAGGGGTGCCCTTTTGTAAAACTATGCCCAACCCCATTAGGGTTTGTGCCTCTTTCTGTCCCCTTGTGCCCCCTTAGTCCCCCTATGCCACCTCTGACCTCCTGTGTATCCCTTTTTGTTTCCCCCTGTGCCTCCTTCTGCCCCCCTTTGTGGCTCTTTCAGTCCCTGGTGCCTCCTTCTGTCTTCCTTTCTGCCTCCTTGTGTCCTCTTCTATCCCCCTGTGCCTACTTCTGTCCCTATTTGTGCTTTCTTCTGCCCTCCTTTGCAACACCTTCTGGCCCCTGTACCTCCTTTTGTCCCTCTATGCTGCCTCTTCCCCATCTGTGCATTCCTCTTTGCTCTTGTGCCTCCTTCTGTCCACTTGTTTCTCCTTCTGTCCCCCTGCACCCCCTTGTGTCCCCCTTTGTGCCTTTTTTCTATCCCCCTTTGTGTTTCCTTATATCCTTCCTTGTGCCTCCTTCAGCCCTCTGTGCAGCCCCATTTCTATGGGTGTGCGATGTGTGCAATCGCCTGAGGCGCTGGATTCTTGCAGCAGAAGGGGTTGCAGTGGCGGTGGGAGCGGGCATAATAGTAATAATTCACCTTGCTTCAGCCGGATAGCCAGCCGACCCACGCAGCTTCAATGTCCTTCCCTTCCCGGCATTGTCTCAGTAACAGCGCCCCCTGTGACGTACGTGTCATCACAGGGGGCGCTGTTACTGAGACAGATGTCGGGAAAGGAAGGACATTGAAGCTGTGTGGGTCGGCTGAAGCAAGGTAAGTAATTACTATTATGCCCTCTTCCACCGCCACTGCAGTCACTTACCTACCTAACCTATACTGCAGCACCTACCTACCTAACCTATACTGCAGTCACCTACCTACCTAACCTATACTGCTGCACCTACCTACTGAACCTATACTGCAGGCACCTACCTACCTAACCTATACTGCAGTCACCTACCTACCTAACCTATACTGCAGCACCTACCTACCTAACCTATATTGCAGTCACCTACCTACCTAACCTATACTGCAGCACCTACCTACCTGACCTATACTGCAGGCACCTACCTACCTAACCTATACTGCAATCACTTACCTACCTAACCTACACTGCAACACCTACCTACCTAACCTATACTGCAGCACCTACCTGCCTAACCTATACTGCAGCACCTACTTACCTAACCTATACTGCAGCACCTACCTACCTAACCTATACTGCAGTCACCTACCTACCTAACCTATACTGCAGTCACCTACCTACCTAAGGTAATGGTAACTTTGGTTCTGAAACTGTAACTACCCCTGTGGCTTAGGCTGGTTAAGTAGCTGGAGGTATGGCTATCTGATGAGTAGTAGAAGGAAAATGAGTGGCTTTAACTGACAGTTGTCTAACTGCTTCAGTAAGCTGATCAATTTGTCGCTGCTGGTCCTCCATGATAACTTTTTACGGGCCGGTAATAATGTAAGGACTGCCAGATCTTTTATTTTCATTCAATCCCTGTGCCGCAATCTGACACCACGCTCTTTAGCTATAGACAAGCCACTGCGTAAACAGGAGTTTCCAGAGAAGCCAACTGCATGCAGGGAACAAGGCAACCAACCGCGCCAGTTCCCAGAAACCATTAACATATCACTGTAGCTTTGCTGAGGTGAGGTCATGACAGTATATGTATACATTCTTCCCATTATTTGTGTTGTACTATGTACAATGCTGTGGAAGATTTTGGTGCTATATAAATAAATAATAATAATAGTTCTCTTTTTATTCACATTTACATCCCCTCCCACCTCCCCTCTCCTCTCCTCCCCTCCCCTCTCACCTCCCCTCTCCTCTCCTCCACTCCCCTCCCACTCTCCACCGCAGTGTCACCACACATGCTGACGGACCGCACGCCCGGCCGCCCGCTGACACGCCGCCCGCTCGGCTCCCTAGTCCCACGCTATCCCTGTGTAGAGTTGTCCGTGCTGCGCCGTGCGCACATGCGCACAACGGTTCAGCACGGACAACGCTACACAGTAACAGCGCACGGACACAGGGGTTTTATTATAGAGGATATACGGATAAGTTAATTGGCTCCCCCTAAAAAAAAAAAATTGTCCCTAGACTACAGTACTTACACTACATAATATAGACATATGGCAATGGTAGGGATTAGATTGTGAGCTCCTTTGAGGGACAGTTAGTGACAAGATATATATATATATATATATATATATATATATATATATATATATACACTGTACAGCGCTGCGTAATATGTCGGCGCTATATAAATACTAAATAATATATATATATATATATATATATATATATATATAACCTAAAGATCAGTGGCGTACAAATTTAACAGGGGGCCCCTGTGCAGAATAAATAAAGGGGCCCCATCTGAGTAGCCATAATCATATCAGATTATGGTTGGATCCAAATAATATTGAGAACATAAAAGTACATGAATCTAGGTTACATTCTGTAGGCACTGTGTTAATGTAGCACACATTTCATACTTGACTGGGCCACAAGCAAGTATCACTGTTCCTTCTGGCATGGGTTTCAGAGAGATATACATAAAGAAGAGTCTACAGAATAATCATGCCCTAACTGTTGTTGAGCTGCATGGGCAATAGAAGTCATGCGGCCTGCTTTAGATAGTAAGCTTGTAAAGGCGGGGCTCTCTCGTCCTTTTGTGTCTTGGAATTCATTATACATTATACTCATCATGTTACTTTTGTCACTGTAATTACCCATTCTGTGTTTTGTATCGATTCTGTATTTTCAATATTGGTATACACCATCGTCTGCATTATTTTTATGTACCCCATATTTGTTTCTTACATTGTACAGTGTCACAGAATATGTTGGCACTTTATAAAAAGAAATGGCCCGAACTGTTCGCCGGCGAACGGTTCCCGGCCAATTTCAGTGGTTTGCGTTCGCGGTGAACCGTAAACTTTTCCGGAAGTTCAGTTCGCCCCTAGAGTTCATCATTAGGGTCAACTTTGAGCCTCTACATCACAGTCAGCAGGCACACTGTAGTCAGGCATTGGACTCACTCGTGTGCCTGCAGTAATTAGAGAAGGGAGAGCTACTGTGCAGAGACCTATAGGGAAAGCTTAATTAGGCTCTTGTAGGCTTGTTACTTGCTCCTTGCTGATTCTTGTTGCTAAAAAAGCACCCCTCAACAGCTCTTTTGAGAGCTAATCTTGTTCTTGTGATCTTTTTTTGTGTGTGTGTGTGTGTCCCACAGACACTTGTGTTGCATAGACAGCCTTGGTAATTCCTACTGTGTGTGCCACTGCCAGCACATTCAGTGACTACCTGTGTGTGTGAAAGGTGCACATTATAATACCCTACCCATCACTGCATATACCTACCTGTTGTTCACAGTGCACCCACCTACGCACATGAACGCATGCAGTGTCACTGTGCCTGGCCGGTACCTGTCTGTGTGTGACAGGTGCACATTATAATACCCATCACTGCATATACCTACCTGTTGTGTTCAGTGCACCCACCTACCTAGGTGAGTGCATGCAGTGTGATATACCACCCCGTGCATACCTGTTAACTGCACCTGTGTGACTGCACATTGTATTAGTCAAGTCAGTGCATACCTTTCACTTCATCCCCCTCAATATGGACAAAACAAAAGGCAGGTCTGTTCGAGGTCGCGCTGTCGTGATTTTGTGTGGCCCTCGACCAAAGTACAGTGTTCAGAAGAAGGCACGTGCCATCAACCCCCAATATTGTCAGGACGTAGTTGACTATTTAACACAGAACACCTCATCTTTCTCAGCTTCCGCACGGAAGCGTGACATATCTTCCTTTTCCTAGCTTTTCTAGTTTTTGAAGTTCGCCTCCCCATTGAAGTCTTTTGCGGTTCGCGAAAGTTTGCGCAAACCGAACTTTTGCGGAAGTTTGCGAACCTAAAATCGGAGGTTTGGGCCATCTCTATTAATAAATCAATAATAATAATATCCCATCAATAAGCTCTGGACAAAGCACTGTCCACCAACAACTCAAGAAGGAACATAATGCAGGAAAATCCACTTCCTGGAGAGTGGCTGGTTTTCTGCAAGATGAAATGAGGATGAATGAGGAAGAGTGCAGGTGTAGGGAGACCCCATCATCTTCCCCATGAACTGGGGGGGGGGGGGGGGATTTTAAGCAATTTCAGTCGGTTCAGTCGTAAAAGATAAATAGCAATTATGTGTTTGCTACATTATTATAGGCACCCTACCTCTAGGTTGATTTGCCTTACTATATATAAAAAAAGATATGCATGACCAGGGCTGTTTTCCACTAGCCGCTTTTTGCAATGTGTTTCCCAAAACACTCAACTAGTGGAAACCATGCTGGGTTGTTTCCATTAGTGAGCTGTGTTTGTAACATGATTTTTCTTAATCGCAACTGTCATGCCTGCTGCATTTCAGTGCACTTGTAAAATGCAAATTTGCTATTTTATTTCTCCATGATTCAGCAATTCAAAATATTTTCCCACCTTTTTTCTCCCGTTGGAAATCTCAAATACATCGCAGTCATACAGTATTCTTGACAAATTGCTGCAGATTTGCTTCAAAACTGCTATAGTGGAAAAAGAAACTTGGCTGCACTACTGCAATCGAAAAGAGTCTCTCTCTCAAATTCTCAATACACACACAGGCGCTCTCTACACCAATGTAGGCTTAGCAGTTGTGTCAGGCGCTATGATAAAATAGAAAGCTCAAGGTTCAGATACATTTACTTACAAGAAAAACAAACTGTAGGATGCAATACAAAGGCAGAGGCAGAGGCAGTGATTTATCAGAGTGTGAGGCTGGCAGGACAGAGTGTGCATTGTGATCATAAATCAGACACAGAGGTTCCTGTAAGAAAGATAAATGACTTGGGATGGGGGCTAATCTGTCCTCACCACATCCAGCCATGATAAACATGGTTTATGTCTCTGTCTACAGGGAAGAACGTTAGCAAATGAACAGTATCTAAGAATTTCATATGTGTCTTTGGGGCACTGGAAGCATACCCCCTCTTGTACAAGTTGAATCAGTAGCTATCTCAGGGAAAAATTAAAAAGACTGATATTCCTGCATTGGCTTGGCTGTGAAATTGCTTCTGTGTTGGAAAGCTGGGCAAAGCTCTTTCTTTGCAATACAAGATAGTTCATAGCGTGAGAATATAGACGTTGATATCATCATGTCTCACCTGCAGCCTCATAGTCAATGAAATAAACAACAGGTCCTGGCAATAAATGAAAAGGATGTTTGAAGGGGAAACATTTGTTTATGTTTCATGCAAAACTCCTGCCTAGAGCTTAAAGGTAACCTAAACTGAGAGGGATATGGATATTTCCTTTTAAACAATATCAGTTGCCTGGCAGTCCTGCTGATCTCTTCGCTGCAGTAGTGGCTGAATCACAGACCTGAAACAAGCATGCAGCTAATCCAGTCTTACTTCAGTCAGAGCACCTGATCTGCATGCTTGTTGAGGGGTAGTGATGGCCCGAACGGTTCGCCGGCGAACGGTTCCAGGCAAACTTTGTGTGGTTTGCCTTCCCGGAAGTTTGATTCACCCCATAATGCTCTATTAGGGTCAACTTTGACCCTCTACATCACAGTCAGCAGGCACATTTCAGCCAATCCTTTTGTGTCCAGAGAACCCACCTCACTGCATCTGCCTACCTTTTGTGTTGAGTGAACCCACCTCACTGCATATAACTACCTTTTGTGTTCAGTGAACCCACCTCACTGCATCTACCTACCTTTTGTGTTGAGTGAACCCACCTCACTGAAATCTACCTACCTTTTGTGTTGAGTGAACCCACCTCACTGCATATAAGTACATTTTGTGTTCAGTGAACCCACCTCACTGCATATACCTAGCAACCCCTCAAGATGGACAAAATGGACAAACCAGGTAGAGGAAGAGGTAGAAGAAGACCCAGAGGAAAGCCACCTGGCACCGGCAGGTCTGTGTAAGGTCGTGTTGATGTGATTTTGTGCGGCCCTGGCCCAAAGTACAGTGCTCAGAAGAAGGCACGTGCCATCACTTCCCAAGACTGTCAGGACGTGCTTGACTATTTAACACAGAACACCTCATCTCCCGCAGCCACCAGCGCTACTACATGCACCACATCCGCTGCATTTGACACTTTGCAGGAGTTATTTGGTGTGGAAATCACTGATTCACAGCCAATACTGCTACAACAAGATGACGGCGCTAAGCAAGTTACACCACCTCATACGTCTGAGTTAGGTGGCGATAGTATGGACATAACGTGTGAGGAGGGGGATGATGAAGTACCTGGTGTTGGTGCAGTTTTGGAGGTGTCTGAGGAAAGTGAAGCTGGGCAGGAGGATTATGATGATGATGATACGGATGCCACGTATGTTCCCAATAGAGGAGATGAACAGGGGGACTGTTCAGAGGGGGAGTCAGAGAGGAGTAGGAGGAGACGAGTCCATGAAAGAAGCAGAGGGAGCTCGTCCTTAGAAACAGCTGGGGGCAGTGTCCAGCACCATGTATCGCCAGCTATGAACAGCCAGCCAAAATGCCATTCAAAGCTGGTGGAGTCTGAGGCTTTCCGTAAATTCGTGCCAATTGGGACACCACAGTGGAAGATACCAGGCCGCAATTATTTTACTAAAAAGGCCATACCCAAACTGTACCGTGCAGTTGAGAGGCAAGTGGTGTCATCTCTGGCAAAGAGCGTTGGGTCAAGGGTCCACCTGACCATGGATGTCTGGTCTGCCAAACACGGGCAGGGCCGCTACATTACGTACACAGCCCATTGGGTCAACCTGGTGACCGATGGCAAGCATGGAGTACGTGGCTGCGCAACGGACCAACTTGTGACACCTCCACGGCTTGCAGGCAGACCTCCTGCCACCTCCTCTCCTTCTCCTCCTGCTACATCCTCTTCACTGTCATCCTCCTCCTCCTCCTTGTCTGAGTGGCGGTTCAACTCTACTGGTGCTGCCATCTCCTCCTCTCCAGCTACACAGCCCCATCTCCCCAGAGACTATGCTGCATGCCAGGTGTCACACCATTTTAGATATGTCTTGCCTCAAAGCGGAGAGTCACACTGAGCCAGCTCTCCTGGCTGCTCTTACCAAAGAGGTGGAGCAATGGCTGACCCTGCACCAGCTGGAGATCGACAACGTGGTGTATGACAATGGCAGCAATCTCCTTTCTGCTTTGAATTTGGGAAAGCTGACACATGTACCCTGCATGGCACATGTGCTGAATCTGGTCGTTCAAAGATTTGTGTCAAAGTACCCAGGCTTAGAGGATGTCCTGAAGCAGGCCAGGAAGTTGTGTGGGCATTTCAGGTGGTCTTACACGGCCATGGCACGCTTTGCGGACATTCAGCGGAGAAACAACTTGCCGGTGAGACGCTTGATATGCGATAGCCCAACTCGCTGGAATTCGACCCTGCTCATGTTCTCTCGCCTGCTAGACCAGGAGAAAGCTGTCACCCAGTAGCTGTACAATTACAGTGGAAGGACACAATCTGGGTAGATGGGGATTTTGTGGCCCAACAACTGGACACTGATGCAAAATGCATGCAGGATCATGCGGCCGTATGAGGCGTTGACCAACCTGGTGAGTCGCGCTGAAGGCACCATCAGTGACTTGATCCCCTACGCTTATTTCCTGGAGTGTGCCATGTGTAGAGTGGTGGATAAAGCTGTGGAGGAGCGTGAAGAAGAACAGTTATGGCAGGAGGAGTCATGGGAGCAATTTTCATCTGAACCAGATGTTTCCTCAACACTTGCGGCAGCACAGAGGGGGGAGGAGGAGGAAGAAGAGGAGTCGTGTGGGGAAGAAGAGGAGTCAGACTCGGATGATGAGGAAGGTGTTTCTGTTAAGGAGGAAGAAGCGGCGGCAGAAGAATAACCGCAGCAGCCGTCACAGGGGGCTTGTGCTGCTCCACGTTCCAGTGGTATTGTTCATGGCTGGGGGGAGGAAGAGGACTTACGTGACGTCACTCAGGAAGAGCAAGAGAAGATGGATAGTACATCTGGATCCGACTTTGTGCAGATGGCCTCTTTAATGTTGTCCAGCCTGTTGAGGGACCCCCGTATAAAAAAACTCAAGGGGAATGACCTGTACTGGGTGGCCACGCTACTAGACCCTCGGTACAGGCACAAAGTGGCAGACCTGTTACCAACTCAACAGAAGGTGGAAAGGATGCTGCACTTGCAGAACAAGCTGGCAATGATGCTTTACAATGCGTTTAAGGGTGATGAGACAGCACAAAGCAATAAAGGTACCACTGCCAGTAATCCTCCTCCTCCCATGTCCACGCAGGCAAGGACAGGACGCTCCAGCGATCTCATGGGGATGTCAGACATGCAGACATTCTTTAGTCCACCGCCTCGCTGTAGCCCTTCCGTATCCACCCTCCACCAACGCCTGGACCGGCAGTTAGCCGACTACCTGGCCTTAACTGTGGATGTAGACACTGCGATCAGCGACGATGAACCCTTGGACTACTGGGTGCGCGGGCTTGACCTGTGGCCAGAGCTGTCCCAATTTGCCATCCAACTTCTCTCTTGCCCTGCCGCAAGCGTCCTGTCGGAAAGGACATTCAGTGCAGCTGGAGGCATTGTCACTGAGAAGAGAAGTCACAAAAGTGTTCAGTACCTCACCTTTATCAAAATGAATGAGGCATGGATCCCAGATGGCTACTGCCCGCCCCAAGGCTAAGTTAGTCCCCACACACAGCATCTCTGCCTGCAGGCCGCTTGCCTTCTCCGCCACCACCAACAGGGTCCAGGACTCTAGGCGGATTCCTGAATTTTTAAGGCTGCTGCTAGCAGCGGTTGCTATACTAATTCTTCTGGTGCGTGTACATGCCCGCCTAATTTTTCTGGCTGCACTGCGGGCGGCTGCAACAACAAAACAAAAGGCATGTACATGTGCCCATTCCCCTTCGTGAACATTACCTTGCCGCGGTGAAGGGGCTTGCGTATCACAATGAAGCAATGACCGCCGGCTATATGAGTGTCTCGGGTGGGGGTGGCACACCAAAGATAATAAGGTCGTTGCTTCATTGTGGTCAGACAAAATTTGATCAGCTGGACAGTCACTGTTGTTCTATCATTGAGCTAACACAGCCCGGCGACCATATGGGCTGGAAAACCGCCACGGCCTGCACTCTGGCCATGTTGCGCACCAGTCAATCACTGCCGTCACTACGCAAACAGCTGTTTGCGGTGCGCTACACAGTGAGTTTGGTGTGTCAGTGTGAAGCAGTACTCTAATTACACTCCCTGATTGATGTATACATATGCAAGATGTTTTAAAGCACTTTAGGCCTGCAATTTAGCATTCAATGTGATTTCTGCCCTTAAAACGCTACTTTGCGTTAAATCCCGATTTTTACCCGGGACTTTTGGCATGTATGCCACTCCGCCATGCCCCACTCCAGGTGTTAGACCCCTTGAAACATGTTTTCCATCACTTTTCTGGCTAGCTTGAGTGTTTCCACTTTTCAAAGTTCGCCTCCCCATTGAAGTCTATTGCGGTTCGCGAAAGTTTGCGCGAACTGAACCTTCCACGAAAGTTCGCGAACCGAAAATCGGAGGTTCGCGACATCTCTATTGAGGGGCTGTGGCTGAAAGTATTAGAGACATAGGATCAGCAGGAGAGTCAGGCAACTGGTATTATTTCAAAAGGAAAAATCCGTATGCTTCTCAGTTTAGGTTCCTATTAAAGTGAAAGCTTGTTTTAATGAGTATAGGAATGTCATGAGTGTTTAGGGAAATAAAGCTGTAATGCTTGGTATACACGGTGAGATACTTGTTATCAATCGAGCCACTGATGGCTCGATTAATCATTTCCGACCTGTCCGATACCCCGCCGGATCGATTCCGCGCTCGATACCGGCGGGGAGAACAATGGGAGCAAACACAAAGCTGATTAGAAGCGCCCGCGGGGACGAGCGGGAATCGATCCGCGCGCACGCGCAGGTGAGCAGTGACGCGTTGACATCGAGGCGCTGGCTCGATACCGGTGCACAAACGAGCCGTGTATGCCCAGCATAAGATTTGTTTAGGGATCAATTTACACAAAGCAATTTTTGTTGTCAATAGCTAGTTACACTATGCATAGACATCTGTTTTACTATAAAAAAAAAATAAAAAAAATCTTGCTACCTCGTATGTCAGTGTATGCAGCATTGAAACAGATTTGCCAACTTCAACATAAATAACACCTCTCCATAAATCCACAAAACTCCAGTGCAGTTACGCAGCTTCTATCCTAGACTACAGAAGAAGTGAACAGACCTCTTCCTAACTTACAAACCCTCCACCCCCAACATTTTAACAGAGAGGATGAGTGGTTAGAATATTTATCAGGCTTTAGTGCTATAGTTTAGCTGGATAGTGTACTTGTAGGGCTGCTGCCTTTCAAGTAGAAAGAATAGGGTTAAAATCCCAGCTTAAGCCAATACTGTAAGAGCCGGCTCAGGCAGATGATTTCCACTGTGGGTCATAGCACGAGCTGTGCACATGTGCATGCATGCACAGGTAGGGCTTCCTGTAGATGAGGGCGCATGGCTTGCCTCTCATCTTATTTTATCAGACTGTGTAATTCTGTCAGCCTAGTGGTGAAAAGTGGGTACTGCAGGCTTAGCTGAAGTATCATAGGAATAGCCAATGGAATTTTAGGAATTAGGTTCTATCATGCTCTGCTCTTATTTAAGCCTGCTCTGATCATTGAACCCTTGCCCATGATAGCGAAAGCTACCTTGTGCAACTCCACAGGGCATGATACATTTTGTGGATTTACATGAACGACTTTGTTTTGCCACTTGTCCCTTTAAACGGATTGCTGCCTGGACCGACCTTTGGAACTGCTTTCGACCTGATATTGCCATATCCCTTGGCACCGTTATATTCTGAACTACCGTGTATGACCCCTGGATTTTTATTGGATTGGCTACTTTTTTTATTATTTACCATGCTATCCCGATCACCTGCTGCTGACCTGGACTGTCTGATTATGCCGCCTGTACCTGTCTAGTGTGGTTCTTTTGGTACCTCTGTCTTGTTTTTTCCAGTACCTATACCTTGCACATATCAAGACCTGGGTATAACCGTGTGTTGGGGCGACACACTTGTCATCCCTCAGCTGCCCGGGGACACAAGGTAAAGACTGCAGAGGAGATTGCGGCATAAGAACTGAAATAATACAGTGGATCCAGCAGGACTCACAAGTACATAAAACAGTAAGAAGCCTTTGGGCACCACTCCCTAATGATCCTGGTCGCCTGTGATGCTTGCCTTAAGTGGCTGCAGCCCTGAAGTGCTTTGAGTGTCTAGGAGAAAGTCACAATATAAATGTTTTGTGTCTTGTCTATTTATGTCCCTGGTAGACACTTCATGTACTCCAAGTTGCTCAGTGTTCCATGCAAACAGACACTGTTTTATTGCCCTGAAGATATGTATCCAATAAATAACTTTCTTAAGTCACTCTGAGGTAAGCTCATTTATTTTGTTTATGATAGCTTAAAGAGCTGTATATAGTCTGCAATGCCCCTTTCCACTTATTCTTATCCTTGGTTTAAATTCCTGTTTAAGATTTACCACCATACCCCTTATCTTTCCTCCACCACCACAGCCAAGGTCTCCTAATGCCTTTTGACTATTTTCTCCTGGATGTTAGCTAGGTCCCTGAAACTTAACCCAGACAAAACTGAGCTCCTGATCTTTCCACCCCACTCTCCTGCACCCTTCCCAGATTTTCACCTCACAATTGACAACATGACAATTTACACTACCTTCCTCTCAGGCAGTTGCTTGGGCGTCACCCTGGACTCTTCCTTCATCCTCCACATCCAAAACGTCACCAGAGCCTGCAATTTCCACCTCCGCAATATCTCCAAGATCTACCCATTGCTGACGCCTGACGCTACCAAGCTGCTCTTCCATGCCCTCATCATAACCTGCCTTGATTACTGCAACTCCCTTCTGTCTGGCAGTGGAATGTGAGAAGAAAATGACAGTACCTGGCACCAAATGCAGCAGGGCAGACACACCGGAGCTGGGACACAGAGCGTGCACATCCAAAGTCTTTGTAATCCAGTAAAGTAGAAGGAAAAACGGGGCACCACTTCTTAAAATCCCTTTATTCCGGTGGGGGAAATAGCAGGTACACAGCAGTGGGGGTATCAAGTGCCTGACAGCTGTCTCGCTGGTTTAAACCAGCTTCTTCAGAGGCAGAATGTACAAAAGACACCATTAAAAAACGCTTCTTTAGTACTGTGGTGAAAGCCGGTGACCCCTCCTATCGTCCCCGACAAGATAAGTCATCCTATTGGATAGTAGGTGATACGGACTGTATCACCTACCGACGCAGCTTACCCAGCAGGCTGTGTGTCATCACCACCCACCTGGCTGACACCTTGGACGTCCTGAACAGGCTGGGGGACGTGAGTCTTGGGGAGCATGCCAGGCTGACTTCGATTGATGTAGTTAATCTCTACACACAAATCCCACAACGTTTGGGTAACGGGCGAATTGGCGAATTTCTGGAAGAAAAAGATAAAGACCCATTTTGGATCAAGTTTATTTGTGAGTGTTTGTTTTTCGTTATTTCTCACAATGCCTTTTTGTTCAATGATACCTGGTATCAACAAACTTTGGCGTTGCCATGGGGACCCCGGTAGCACCCACCTTCTCAAACCTGTTCCTGTGGGGATGGGAGAGCAAGGTAATTATGACTGAGGGAAATCCTTTTAGGGCACTGATAGGACGTTGGTACCGCTATGTGGACGACGTCCCGTTGGTATGGAATGGTAATGATACTGAATTTAACCAGTTTCTGTGCTTTCTAAATGACAATGAGTTCAACATGCAGTTCACGAGGGTGTTAGGTGGTGACAGTTTGCAATTTTTAGATCTGGAACTATTTATTAAGGGAGGCCAGCTACTATCTAAAGGCCATAGGAAATCCACTGCAACCAATGCATTATTGTCTAATGTCAGTTACCACCCGGCACACACAATCAAGACTATCTCCTATGGCCAATACATTAGACTTAAGAGGAACAACTCCAGGAGGGAGGACTTCCTCCAACAAAGTCGTGAATTGACTGTACGTATGGCCAATAGAGGTTATAGCATGATTGAGTTAAACAGGGTCTTTCGTCATGCTGACAATTTAGAAATAACTAACCAGTTACAATGTAAGACTCAAAAAAGTACCCAGAAAGAACAACATGCCAACCAACCCCTTACATGCGTTTTTGATTATAGCCCAATGGCAGACCAGATTAAGGCTGGTGTCTTGAGACATTGGCATAATTTATAAGGCAATTCTGTTTTAGGATCTTTTGCCCAAACCAAACCCCTGATTTCATTTCGCCGGGCTAAAACGATTGGAGACACTGTCACTAGAAGTGAATTTAGGAGAACCAAATCTTTAAATTGGTTACAGAGATTTATCCCTAGTGGAAATCACAGAGGTGGCAATTGCAATCATTGTCACCAGTTTAAAACGGGACGTAGTGTACAACTGGGTGGGACGATACTTACTATTAAAGATTTCCTACATTGTAGATCTAATCATGTAGTGTACTGCATTTTATGTAGATGTGGCTCTTTTTACATAGGGCAAACCACCCGAGCACTATGTACCCGATTTCAGGAACACATCAATTCAGTGAAAACAGGGATAGGTGCAGGCAGACTAATTAAGCATGTAAGGGAACAACATAATGGCAATGCAAATTGTTTGCAATTTTTGGGTATTCTGACAGTCCCACCACCTCGGAGAGGAAGTAATTGAGAGATGCTACTACTACAGCAAGAGGCTAGGATTATTTCACTAACAAAAGCTTGTGGACCTTTGGATCTTAACGATAGAAAGGAACTGCATTGTTTCTTAAGTCCATACTGATTGATCCTTGTGATTTTCTGATATGACCCATGCTGCTCTATTCCATTGGCAATGAGGAACACGTTTATTTAAATATGTACCGATACAACTACGGAAGTATGTCCTTTGAAAAGCATTTTCAATTTGTTACATATTTGAAGCTTTGTTCATTGTTTTTATTTGCTGTGTATGTAATGTATGAGGAGAGCAATCATTGTTTACATTTTGAGTGGCCGTGTTCTGGCATGGGTGAGCAAGGCCAATGACCAATAAGAGTTCTGAGACGTAGATGCGGGGAGACCCGCTGCTCGCCATTGGCTAGAGCTGCTCATGTGACTCAATGAGGTAGGCAGACGTCTCCCCTTGCGGAAGTATGTCCGCGTCAGATGCGTTCCACACTGGTTCTCAGTGTTTGCCCTCTTCCTGACTGTGGTAAGCCTTGACCCTGCCCCGCTCTAAGCCGATTGGGTGACTGGACATCCGATGACACACAGCCTGCTGGGTAAGCCGCGGCGGAGATCAGTGGTTGGCTGAGCGCTGGGTGGCTACTATTCTGATAGGCAAGGAGGCTGTCCGTATCACCTACTATCCAATAGGATGGCTTATCTTGTCTGGGGCCATAGGAGGGGTCACCGGCTTTCACCACAGTACTACAGAAGCATTTTTAATGGTGTCTTTTGTACATTCTGCCACTGAAGAAGCTGGTTTAAACCAGCGAGACAGCTGTCAGGCACTTGATACCCCCACTGCTGTGTACCTGCTATTTCTTCCACAAAATAAAGGGATTTTAAGAAGTGGTGCCCTGTTTCTCCTTTTACTTTACTGGATCCCTTCTGTCTGGCCTCCCCTTGAATCAAATTGCCCCCCCCCCCCCTTCAATCAGTTATGAACCAGACTCATCCATTCTTCTCACTTCTCTGCGTCCACATCCCCCCTCTGTGCATCCATGCAGTGGCTCCCTATTAGATTCAGGATACATTTTAATATTCATGGATTTGGGTTTGGAAGGTGCAGAAAATTGACCACTTATTTCAGGGCATATGGCTTTTCTTGGTCTTCATTGTGCAACATGGCTTTGTAGTCGATGAGTCAGGCCTGCTGTTCTGTAGGATAGCCCAGTAGGACAGCACTCTCTTCTGTATTTTAAGCAGTAATGGGAAGCTACCCAGCTCAGCTCTGCAGGCATTGTTTGAGGTACTCCAATGGACCTGGAGGAGGGGTTTGGAAAATTGCAGGTGGAATATTTGAGGTGATTAAACTGTCAAAGACTTTCAGCCGGACCTCCAATGTATTGATGTATATGTTGAAAGGAGTTGGCCTCAGCCTGCAATCCTGCCTTACCAGCCCCCCCCCCCCCCCACACACACACACACACTCTGGGGTAAAAATGTGATGTTTACCCATTAACTTTCACACTGCACTTGTACCCAGTGTATGCGCTTTTAATGACATTGTGTATTTTCCCTCTTATTACACTCTCTAGTAGTCTCAGGAACAAACACCGGTGCCACACTGAGTCAAAAAGCCTTTTCAAAGTCCACAAAGCAGGCAATTATATTTTCGTTCCTCCCCTTACCTTCTACAGGTCTGTTTTCCTTTCCTATGACCGCCTTGTACTTGCATTACTGGACCTACTTAGCCAGCCCAAAATCACATGGTCATGTATCTTGTACCTTGGCTTGTATAGCTTTGTCCTATGTTGTATAATCTTGTTACATCTGTCATCCTTTGTATCATTGTATGTATTTAATATCCAGCGATGCATAATAGCGATGAGCAAACATTTTGCATAGCTTTAATATCACAGTTAAATTTACAATTACGATGTGGAAAAAAATCATAATTCATTTTGTCTGTAATTGTAATCATTTGTAATTTTGCATAATCTCCATGTAATGTTTTGCCGGCTTTAGCAGTTAATAGCAAAAAATGCAAAGGGAAAAATATTTTTAAACAGTCATTTTTCTGAATTTAAAAACCATTCTTCCTTAACATTTCTAAAATCCATTTTAAAATTGATTTTCTCAAAAACTACAAGGTCTTTGTGAAAAAAAGTTGAGAAATTACAAAAGATTATATGAAATCAGTTGAATTTATAAATCATAATTACGTCCAGATGAAATTACACAAATTTTGCATAATGGTAATTGGCTGATTATGATCATCACTTCTGCTTAATATGCTGTCCGTTTATAAATACAATCAATAATAATAATAATAATAATAATAATAATAATAATAATAATACAGTCATATATACATGCCAATAAGTTGAAGGTAAATGGGATGTGTAAGTGTCTTTTCACTGATTCCCATTTTGCTTTTGGTGCATGCAGCGTGCTAAACTCCATGTTTGTTTTGAATTCTAGTAACTGAAGCAAATTTATTGGTTCTGGAATTGATTTCTACATGTGTATTATAAATCCAAGGTGTGTAACAGATGAAATCGCTAACTTCCTCTGTTGCAGGATAAGAGGCTCTGCTGGGCTAGATACCAGAAAATCAACTTTCATTTTACAATATACTGATTCTTGCCTGAAAAACTGAATGACAGGCTTCAGAACCTTGGAAGAAGTGTGCAGTGTGATTCCTAGTCCAAATGCCACAACTGTCCAACGCTAAATCTTCCCTGACTGGAGAGATATTGATTGTGTGATTAAGGCTCCTTTTATCAACAAGTAATCTTTATGAATTAGATATGTCAGGTCTGACAGATTTTCCAGCCTGAAACTCTTTCTTCTGATAAACTTGTTCAGAACTCTTATATTGAGTACTGACCTTAATCAGCTGTCTTGTTTTGAAAAAGGAAAAGCATGACTTACCAAACCTTTTCATTTTTAGAGATTTAGAGAGGTCTTTCTTTCCCTGAACTAGATTCTGAGAAAGAACAATTTACTTGTAGGGGCCCTTGGTGTATGCTTCTCTCTTTATCACTTTGTACCCAGTGACCTGCAAATTGTCACACAAATGAGGTGAAAACTAGCTGAATGAATAAATTAAAAATAAAAATGGATATTTATTATTTTTTCCAGAAGAGGTGTTCCTTTTGTATGAAGCTGATTAGTCTGTTCTAATTATGTAAATTATCTCTTTTTCGCCCCTGTAAGCCAAACAAGCATGCAGAACCGCTGGTGTATAGCAAGCCTATAGCTTTAAATATTACACAGCCACAGCAACCTCACATGTAGACAGCCTGTTTCGGGCTTTTGGCCCTCCTCAGTACATGGCAGGGATTGATATGGCTGTATGGGATAGGGCTTGGACCAGTACAACAGAGTAACCAAGCAGCTCGGGGTGACCCAAACAACTAGGAATGTATAGGGGGATAAAAGAGACCGAAAAGCCCTCCTACTAATAAGTAAAGATGGCTCGAACCTCCGATTTTCGGTTCACGAAGTGGGTTCGCAAACTTCCGCAAAAGTTAGAGTTCGCGCAAACTTTCGCGAACTGCAATAGACTTCAATGGGGAGGCAAACTTTGAAAACTAGAAACACTTATGCTGGCCACAAAAGTGATGGAAAAGATGTTTCAAGGATTTGTTGCATGGTGGAGTAGGATAGACACCAAAAGTCCCGGGGAAAAATCTGGATTTGACAAAAATCAGCGTTTTAAGGGCAGAAATCACATTGCCTGCGTGGACATGGGAGAAGGATTACTGGCAGTAGTACCTTTATTGTGTTGTGCTGTGACATCACCCTTAAACGCATTGTTAAGCATAGTTGCCAGCTTGTTCTGCAAGTGTTGCATCCTTTCTGCCTTCAGGTGAGTTGGTAACATGTTCGCCACTTTTTGCCTATACCGAGGGTCTAGTAGCGTGGCCACCCTGTAATTGTCATTCCCCTTGGGGTTTTTATACGGGGGTCCCTCAACAGGCTGGACAGCATGAAAGATACCATCTGCACAAAGTTGGATCCAGACGTACTATCCATCTCCTTTTGCTCTTCCTCAGTGACGTCAGGTAAGTCCTCCTCCTCCCCCCAGCCACAATACCACGGGAACGTTGAGCAGCACAAACCCCCTGTGATGCCTGCTGCAGTTGTTCTTCTGCCGCCGCCTCCTCCTCCTCTTCCACAGAAACACCTTCCTCATCATCTGAGTCTGACTCCTACTCCCCACACGACTCTTCCTCCTCCTCCCCCCTCTGTGCTGCCGCAGGTGTTGAGGAAACATCTGGTTCTGATAAGAACTGATCCCACAATGCTTCCTCCAATAACTGTTCCTGTTCACACTCCTCCACACCTTGATCCACCACTCTACGCACGGCACGCTCCAGGAAGTAAGCATACGGGATCAAGTCACTGATGGTTCCTTCACTGCGACTCACCAGGTTGGTCGCCTCCTCAAATGACCACATGAGCCTGCATGCATTTCGCATGAGTGTCCAGTTGTTGGGCCAGAACATCTCCCCAGACAGTGTCCTGCTACTGTAGTTGTAGAGGTACAGAGTGACGTTTTTCTCATGTTCTAGCAGGCGAGAGAACATAAGGAGTAGGGATGGTCGCTGGATTTCGCGATTCCGGACAGAATTTGGTGATTCCATTCCGTTGTGACGGAACGGAATTGCTATATCACTATGGCGGAATTTCCGAGGAAAAATGTGAAATTCCCCGGAATTTTACGGAATGCTAATTTTTTTCCCACCAAATTGATTTCTGCCTAATAATACGACTTTCTGCTTGACAGACTTTCTCCCTTCCTCCCTTTCTCTCTCTTCCATCTCTTATCTTCCAGGGAATTGTAGGATTTCAAAAGCCAGCTTACATACATTGGCCAGGAATCGAACCCAGGTCTAGTGCATAGTAGGCAGCTCTCCTCACTGCTATACCACCACCAACACTACATGCTGAAGCCAGCCTAGCATGTACCATTATGATATATCCAAGAGAAAAATGAGCTTGCTTAGGGATTTGTAGGATGTCAAAAGCCAAATCACATACATTGGCCAGGGATCAAACCCAGGCCTACCGCTTGGTAGGCTGCTATCCTAAACATTATACCACCAACACAACACACTATAATGCTACATGCTGAAGCCAGCCTAGCATGTACCACTGTGATATATCCAAGAGAAAAATGAGCTTGCTTAGGGATTTATAGGATGTCAAAAGCCAACTCACATACATTGGCCAGGGATCGAACCCAAGCCTACTGCTTGGTACGCTACTATCCTAACCATTATACCACCAACACAACACACTACAATGCTACATGGTGAAGCCAGCCTAGCATGTACCATTACACCAAGTTACACTTGCTTAGCCTTCATCTGGTTGTAACAATAATGGCTGTGCATCAGTGATTTTCCCACCAAATAACTCCTGAGAAATGTCAAATGCAGCGGATATGGTGCTTGTAGTAGCGCTGGTGGCTGCAGAAGATGAGGTGTTCTGTGCTAAATAGTCAACCACGTCCTGGGAGTTGATGGGACGTGCCTTCTTCTGAGCACTGTACTTTGGTCCAGGGCCGCACAAAATCACATCAGCAAGACCTTGCACAGACCTGCCAGGTGGCCTTCCTCTGGGTCTGCCTCTCCTCTACCTGTTTTGTCCGTTTTGTCCATATCGGGGGGATGAAGTGAAAGGTATGCCCTGACTTGACTAATATAATGTGCACTCACACAGGTGCAGTTAACAGGTATGCATGGAGTGGTATATCACACTGCGTGCACTCACGTAGGTAGGTGGGTGCACTGCAGGGAACAACAGGTAGTAGGTATATGCAGTGATGGGTATTACAATGTGCACCTGTCACACACAGAAAGGTACCGGACAGGCACAGTGACACTGCATGCGCTCACGTAGGTAGGTGGGTACACTGACGTGAACAGGTAGTAGGTATATGCAGTGATGGGTATTACAATGTGCACCTGTCACACACAGACAGGTACCGGACAGGCACAGTGACACTGCGCACGCTCAAGTAGGTAGGTGGGTGCACTGAAGTGAACAACAGGTAGTAGGTATATTCAGTGATGGGTATTACAATGTGCACCTGTCATACACAGACAGGTACTGGACAGGCACAGTGACACTGCGTGCGCTCACGTAGGTAGGTGGGTGCACTGAAGTGAACAACAGATAGTAGGTATATGCAGTGATGGGTATTATAATGTGCACCTGTCACACACAGACAGGTACCGGACAGGCACAGTGACACACTTGCGCTCACGTAGGTAGGTGGGTGCACTGTAACCAACAAGTAGGTATATGCAGTGATGGGTATTACAATGTGCACCTGTCACACACAGACATGTACCGGACAGGCACAGGGACACTGTGTGTGCTCACGTAGGTAGGTGGGTGCACTGAAGTGAACAACAGGTAGTAGGTATATGCAGTGATGGGTATTACAATGTGCACCTGTCACACATAGACAGGGACCGGACAGGCACGGTGACACTGCGTGCGCTCACGTAGGTAGGTGGGGGCACTGAAGTGAACAACAGGTAGTAGGTATGTGCAGTGATGGGTATTACAATGTGCACCTGTCACACACAGACATGTACCGGACAGGCACAGTGACACTGTGTGTGCTCACGTAGGTAGGTGGGTGCACTGAAGTGAACAACAGGTAGTAGGTATATGCAGTGATGGGTATTATAATGTGCACCTGGCACTGGCACAGTAGTAATTATACCACCAAGGGGCAAAAGGCCAGCTGCGACTGACTGACAGGGCTGTATATAATGCAAAATGGGCCACAAAAAAAGAAAAAAATAGATCACATGAACAAGATAAGAATCAGCAGGGAGCAAGCTAAGAAGCCTACAAGAGCCTAACTAAGCTTTCCCTATAAGTCTCTGCACAGCAGCTCTCCCTTCTCTAATTACTGCAGGCACACGAGTGAGTGAAAAGCCTGACGCTGCCTGCTTTTTATAAGGAAGGGGTGGGGCTCCAGGAAGGAGTGTAGCCTGATTGGCTACAATGTGCCTTCTGACTGTGATGTAAAGAGTCAAAGTTGACCCTCATGATGCACTATGGGGGCGAACAGAACTTCCGGAAAAGTTTGCAGTTCTCCACGATCGTGAACCCCGGCGAACCGTTCGGGCCATCTCTACTAAGCAATGCTTGGTGAAATTTTCCTTCTTAAAAACAGAAGGAAATTTGCAATAATTCAGCTATAAGTGAACATTTGTGGTTACCCACAATGCACCACTATTGAATATGCAAATTATCTATTTTCCCCCTGTAAGCCAGACAAGCATCCAGAACTGCTGGTGTATAGCAAGCCTATACCTTTAAATATTACACAGCCACACCAACCCCACATGTAAACAGCCTGTTTCGGCTTTTGCCCCTCATCAGTACATGGCAAGGATTCATATGGTTGTATGGTATAGGGCTTGAACCAGTACAACAGAGTAACCAAGCAGCTTGGGGTGACCCAAACCACTAGGAATGTATAGGGGGGTAAAAGAGACTGAAAATTTCACCAAGCATTGCTTATTAGTAGGAGGGCTTTTTGGTCTCTTTTATCTCACTATACATTCCAAGCTGCTTGGTTACTCTTTTTTCCTATGAAACTTTAAAATCGATTTTCTCAAAAACTATAAAGTCTTTTTGAAAAAAATGTTCTAGCTGTAAGGGGGTTTTGCTATTAACCGCTTAAGTCGGTACCATTAAAGTTTATGGGAAAAATGCAAAAACACATTTTTTTGGGGGAAAAAATTGGGTTGAACTCGAATTTCAAATAATGCTGGTTTGCTGTGAAGTATTCGCCTGGCGAATACTTCGACCCATCTCTAGTGAACACACATACACTACAATTCCTGTGTGCATTCACAGTATATAGGAATAAAGTGGGGGAATATCTGTGGCCGAATAGTAAAATTACACCTACATGTATAATATTAAATAAAAATAATAAATAAAAATACATACAATCCCCCATTAATCCCCTTACCTTCCCTCCCTAGTTAACAAAATAAAACATTTGTATATATGAAAAAAAAAAAAAAACATAAATAGTAACCTTAGGGACTCAACTGTTTCATATGTAAGTAATGAAGGTATATCACTGTTATTTTTGCAAATAAGGGCTTGTAATTAGTGACGTACGCAAAAAAATGAAAAATACACCTTTCGTTCCAAATAAAATATTGTTGCCATACATTGTACTAGGGACATATTTTAAACGTTGTAATAACAGGGACACATTGGCAAATAAAATGTGTGGGTTTTATCCACAGTAGCACATTTTATTTTAAAATTATAATGGCTGAAAAGTATGAGAAATGATGAAAAATAATGACTTTTTTCCCCATTTTTTATTATTATTTCTATTAAAATACAGTTGTAATAAAAATAATTCTTATACCACCCAAATAAAGCCTAATTGGTGGAGAAAAAAAAAACAAGATATAGATCATTTTGTTGTGATCAGTAGTGATAAAGTTATTGTCGATTGAAAGGAAGTAGCGTTGAAATGTGAAAATTGTTCTGGTCCATAAGGAGAAAAGCCCCTTAGTGGTGAACTCGTTAATATCCCCTCTTTGCCTTCTTACCCATCTAGCCCTTAGTTTTGTGTAATTTTACTGCTAAACATGTTCATAGCCTAGCATGCCTAAAAGGCAAAGTGAAAAACTAGCAGCTTGCTGAGCATGTTAATAAACTCTTTCAAAACCAATTAACATAGAGAGGCAAGTAGGATCATTACCAAGTGCAAACTAATGAGAGCCATTGGCTCACTTTCTGCATTTAGAGTATGTCTCCATTTATGCATACAATCACGGAGAACTGTTACACACATGACAAGCCATTGTGGCGTGTTGTCATCCTTCCATGTTATCCAAGAAACCTACTACTGTGGCTGGCTTCAGACTGTGCATTGGCGGCAGTAATGTGGTGTGGCCCCTCGGCCGCACCGTCAAAAACAAGCTTTCAGGGGTTACCGCGTTAGTACGCAGTAATCCTCGTCTGGCTCAGGTCCAAACAGGAAGTGATGCTAACTTGTGGTCACTTCCTGTTTGGGAAATACGGAAGTGCACAGAAGCGTATTGTAAAAGATATGCTTCTGTGCATGTGCACTGCTCCGCCACCCCCCTACTTTTTAAAATCTTTGCATTGCCGTAGACTTACATGACTTCCAGTCTGGCTCATGTCAACTTAGGTCATCTCAGAGGTCGCTCAGTCGGTATGTATGCGCAGTAGATCGGCGACTTACGGCACATCACACTGCATGCTATATAAAAGCACCCATAGACTTTCATTAGCATAGCAGTGTGGTTCAGTAAAATGACCCACTGCACTGCACCAATGTGAAAGGTCCCTGAGCCTTAGAAATTAGGACATATACTACATTGCAGAGGTATGCAAAACAGACAGGGTTCCAGGAACCCTCACTCCCTGGGACCACGTTCTGAATGCTACACCCCAAAGGTGGGCAGGAGCAGCACAGGCGACAGGAGCAGTGCAGACAGCCGGAATTAGGACATATACTGCAGCAGATAAACATGACAAAAGATATAACTGGAGGCTGCTCCATACTTCCCTCTGGTAAAGTGACCTCATTAATATCAATCTTGTTTGCCAATTCAGCTGAACATGCTTGTTCACCTGTATGTAGAAGGGGGGGAAGGAGGCAGCTGCCCTTCTGCTGGGTTTATAATAGCAATGTAGCCATAACATTTTACAGTGCTTTTGTCTTGTCACAGAAAAGAGACTAAAGTGGTGACCGTTTGAGATGACCCATAAGTGTGCGGCTGTCCTGCATAGTCCGGTTGGCTGTTAGGCCTGTGTGGGCTGGAGTACACAGAAGGAAAGTCAGGTCATGCTCGTGGTAGCACACTCCATCTGAATCATCTAGCAAGAGTTACAAATCTTTAAGCCGGTAAGACATGATTTCATACACTCTGTGTTTCCTCTGATTATGTAGATGTTTGTCTGGGCTCCAGGCTTAATATTTCAAATTGTGTAGATATCTTTTATCTTAAAAACACCATGCACCAGTCAAGAAGTTGAGATAACAAAACAACTGTGGTTGTGAAGCTGGGCACCAGCCATATCTGTGGTTATTTTTTAGCTTTATAACTCTTACTTTACTAAATATGTAACTCTTTATTTGCCATCCCTGACATTCACTTGTTCTGCATTCTACTTACTTAGGGGGCAACCTCCATTCTTGCAGTGATTGCTTCATACATTTAGCCATGTGCAGAAGTTCTTATTTTCTTTTATTGCTTCTGCATCCCTAAGAGTTTTATTCCTTCATCATTAAGCATTACATTGTGTCCAGTGGGGCAGACACATGAGTACTTAGACAAGTGATAGTGCTTCTTTAGAGAGTGAGAATGGCCAACTAGGCCCAATTCACAGTGAACTAGTGCAGAGAAAATAGTTCTATAAATCTAAGAAAAGCACCTACAGCATAAGAAGACACAAGAGCCATCAGAATTAAGGAGAAAGTATAGCTAGTCTGTCTACTAGAAAAACTTTAAGAGCTATCTAGAGATCTAGGAAGTAGGTAATAGGCAACAGAACTGTACTAAAGTACAGTGCCATGACATATATTTGGCAAATAAATCAATTCCTCTTTCAGTGGCCAGTGTACCATAAAGAACAACTCTAGCATCGTATATTAGAATATTTCTTGCAAAGAGCGTGTAAAGGTTTTAGAAGTGTGTCTTTATTTCTGGCTACACTGTGTAGTCTTTTAAGCACATAATTCAGGAAATACATACCTGGGCGTGTGCATACACACACACACACACACACACACACACACACACACACACACACACACACACACACACACACACACACACACACATTACAAATACACTGCACATACACACACTACGCATACACACCAACACACACACACACACACATATACATACACACACACACACACACACACACACACATTACAAATACACTGCACATACACACACTACGCATACACACACACACACACACACACACACACACACACACACTAGTTACACCCCTGTCTGTGAAGCTCCAGTGCACAAACCTATCAGTGTCATACACAAGGAACTCCTATGTTTAAAGAAATACTAGAGGAACTTGCAGACACTAGAATCATCGATACAGATGTTTCTGAACACCGTGATTTGATTCCACCGTATTTTGTCCAACGATTAGAAGACGTGGGTCTTCGTAATAGATCAAAAAAGTTTCCACCACTTTCTCTTAGTCCGAATCTCAAGACATTTATTAATGTGGTTGAAAAAGATATTGTTAAATTAAAGGGACTGAAGGCAACTTCAGATAATCTAGACAGTGAGGAAAGAAGTGTACTTGATGATATGATAATTAATAAGAAATGGATTATCAAACCATCGGATAAAGGGGATATCGTGTTCATGAAGGCTGAGGTGTATAGGAGATGTGTTTAGAAATACTGAATAAACGAGAGTGCTATGAGAGGGTCTCTGCATCCAGGGCCATACGATGTCAACATGCTCTATTTTGTTTGATCAATGATGCAGTGTCACGTATGGTGATTGATGCCAACACAGCTATATATTTGAAAATTATTAACCCCATATTACCGACATTTTATGCACTGCCTAAAATTCATAAGAATCTGGAAAAACCTCCAGGTCGCCCGATTGTATCAGGATGTGGATCTTTGACTGAAAGGGCAAGTGTCTATGTTGATAGACAGCACAGCATAGGCAAATTACAAAAATCATGGAAAAGCATTGGCATATACTCACTAATGATGCCATGTTGAGCATGATAGTCCCTGAATGACCCCTGTTTTCCTTCTGTTGGGCACCCACCTTACAAGAACATCTTGTAAGTAGTCATTTTGTGGATCCCAGAACATCTTCTAGACACTGCAGAGTAACAGGAACATATACCTGTGGTTGTCCTTACCCCATTTTGTGAATTGTGGGACTACCCATGGTGTTTGTTTACTTTTATGCCCTTGTGGAACATTTTATGTAGGTAAAACCAAACAAGATTTTAGAACAAGAATCTCACAACATATTACCAGTATTAAAAGTCGGAATGTGACCAACCTCAAACCGGTGGCCAGACATTTCAAGACCCACCATGATGGCAGGACTAGCTTATTACATTTTATTGGTCTGGACAGGATACATTGTTCGATATGCGGAGGGAATATGGATCGTTTATTGTTACAAAGAGAAGCCATGTGGATTTTCAATTTAAATGCTACAAGATCCCCTGGACTAATTGAGAATACGAGTTATGTCCCATTTTTACTAGCTTAGGCTGCGCACCCTCTGCCTCCCATTGCAGGGTCGTCCATTTGTGCCCTCGACTAGCTCCAGGGGGGGCCCTTATTGCGTCCCTCCTTTAGCATCTCTCATGTAGTCTCTAACAGGCCCTTATATAATATACTATTAAGTATCAATATCTCCCTATGGGGTTTTATGGAACGGTCACTCCCACCGGGACTGCCCGTCCTAAATATAAAATGAGTATGTTTCATTGAATTTGGGCCACCATTGTTTTTCTATTGTTCACCTGATGTTTCATTTTGTATATATACATGCTGTATTTGCTGAGCAGCAGTTTGATTAATTTAGCCGTTTTGCTAATGCATGTTTATCTGATCGCATGGCATTGCATTGGTTCCCTGAGTCTCCACCGCATGCTCTGTGCTGTTGTTTGGCCTCTCCCACTCCCTCTTGTTATAATTTAAGTAGGCCTCAGTTCTTTTGCCTCAGGTTTAGGTAAAAGGCTTGTTCGCAGAGTAGAGTATACCTTTAAAGAGTTTTCAAAGATGCAGTCAGAAGCATCTCAGTGTCTGCTTGAGGCAGATGATGCAAGCAGATTCTGAGAACATGTTCCTGAAGGAAGGCCACAGGCCTACACTGCCCCAGACAAATGGACTACGAGAACAATCAACATAGGCCATAGTTACAAAATACCACATTCCTGTATGTAAGCAAAAGGCATCATTAAATATTAGGTGTATTAGGTGTATTAGGTGTGTATTATGACACCACAAGGGGTCTAAGCCAATAGTCGGGTCTGGGGGATGGCAAAGATGAGGTCCTAGTCGGTATTAAAGGGCCGGATGGGCTGACGGAGCTCACTCTGATTCCTACTTTCATGCTCTTTATCTGCTGACTGGAACACCTAATATTTTCCTCTCTTTATGTAATCTGATATAACGTATGCTGTACATAGTTAGTCTAGATGTAACAGAGTAGATATAAGAAGACCTGATTACACTCAGCAGGAAGGTAATCACGTCGCTGTAACGCAACATGGAACTTTGCTTTGCTAGGATATGACGAATTGTATCGGTATAGCTGTGTAATTAAGAAACTCCATCAAACTTTGAAGACGACTGAGAAAGTCTATCTCCTGCTTGCTGTGATGAGTCGTGTTTGCAACTCTTGCTGATGAGTTTGCTGGTGCCGGAGCAAAAGGTGAATTATAACAGTGGTGCCGTTAACCCAGCGCTGTTTAGCAGAAAAGGCAGGCAAGGACCGGGCCAGATGTCAGTCCATTATCTAGTTTTTCCAGGACTTCCACAGTAACAAGCGGAGGAGACGCTGAGACGATCGCTGGAAACTTATCGAGAAGTGAGAAGCGAGGCTGCGGGGAAGCCGGGCACACGGAATGACGTTCGAGTAATTACAGTGGCGAAGGCTCATGGACTAAATTACATAGGTGTGATTGTACTCACACTTGACTCCAAAATACAGATCGTGGGCTGTCCCGGGCGGCGGCTTGGGTGCAAGTGCCGTAGTGGTCGATCTGCTGAACAGAGGAATCAGTAGCCCGAGGGGGTCCAGAACTTCGCGAGCAAAACTTGACCAATGCTGTAACGAACGGTCATTCGTGAAGAACGTCTCAAGGAACTGGCAAGTATAGCGTTTCATTTGTTTAATTTTAATGCAAGTGTTTGGTATTACATGTTGACAGTTTGTTCCAGCAGTGTTTATTCTAACTTTTCTAGTGTGTTCTTACTGGTCTTCGTGTGTTGTTTTTTTTTCTCTCATGTTATGCTAGTGGCAGCTGCATGCAGTTTCAGGTTTTTTTTCTTTCTCCCGTGTGTCACAGCGAGAGTCTGGGAGGTTTGCCAGATGTGGGTGAACTGGCCCCCGCAGGAGAGATAAGGGGGGGGGGGCTGCAGTTTACGAGTGGTGGATGGAGGAGAGGAGCTAGAGAGGCAAGTTGTATTAATTGTGTGTGGTTTTTTTTTTTGTTATGTTGCTGGGCGGCGAGGCTAGTTAGTTGTCAGTGGATAGCGGAGTTTAGAGAGCTGTACAGGACTTCTAGTAGAGCTGGTTTCAGTTCAGTATCATGGGTGTTTGTTTTTTTTTAGATTCACGGATCGCAGAGCGTAGGTTTGAGTGCACGGGGTTGGGTGCATGTTTTTTTTTTCCTCCGTCTACATGTCCGAGATGATTTGCGTTTTTTTCTGAGGAGGAGATAGGAAACTTCACAAACTGCGGTGTTAATTGTCTGGTATGTGTTTCATTTGCAGACATCCGAGAGATATATATGCTGGAATGTTTAGTGTGCATGTACATTGTATGTTCTCAGTTTTTTTTCCTAAAGGTGCATAGGATTAAGAGGTTGCTATGGGGGATTACATAGCAGCTATCTTGGCTGGCATGCCATGACTTAACATGGTGTCGTAATTCTGAGAAAGCCACTTCCACCTTCATGATGTATTAGGAGGGGAGGGGGCGGGAAGCGCCCACTGCTAGGCACGCCCCAATGGCAGGGGGGAGGAGGTGCTGGGGGGGATCCCATGTCCCACGTCACAGCTGTGCACACGGCGCCATGCATGGAAGTAGCTGGTGGAAGGAGGGGGGGTCCAGAGTGGGGACAGAGAGATTCCACTGAGTATCTCGGCTTCCAGATGATTTCCTCAGAAGAAGTCTGGGCACAGGGAGTGTCCGCATACGTGAGCCAAGCAGGTTGCATGGTCACGGGTAGGAAGTGTTTCCCAGCCAGGGGCATGGGCACACGTAGAGGTCAGATATTTCCCAGGGAGTGATTTGCAAAAGCGGATTAGGGGGGGTATCTGTACTGGGTTGCTTAGGGGATTATTCCTTTAAGTGAGGCACCTTAAAGTGTGGTGCAGCATGTGTTCCCAATAGAGATAGGGGGACAGTGCATAGTTGGTGAGGGAGAGAGGAAAAGAGAGAAAGAAAGGAGTTGGCCAATCCAGGTGTACTCGCTGCGACTGCAGAATGTTTTTTTCTGGGGTTTTTTGTGTCAGGGACAGGACCAGAGATTGACAAAGAAGTAATTGCTGGGCTGTTAGCGTGTTTTTCCTCACCCACCTATTGGTCAAATATATATATATTTTTTTTTTTCTCTTCTTTTCTCCAGCTCTGATTCAGTTTAGCACAGAACAGAACTGGAAGCAGTTCAAGGGGCAATTATAAAGATGAAGGGATTGCCATTTACAGAATGACAGTGTATCAGTACAGTGTTTGCCATTTGACTACCTACCAAGTGGGCATTCAGGGATCTGCATACAGGCAGATGAAGTTGGAATGCTAAGCCCTGCACCCTGCGTAGTTTAAGTGCAAAGTGCTCCTTCCTACAGGGAGGCAGCCATTTTTTTTGTAGTCTGGGGGTAGTAGCACGGCAAACATTGGTCAGAGGGTACACTAAACGGGACGTTGAGCAGTGAGGGCTGCGATCGATGAAGTTCTAGGTAAGTCAATGTGAAAATGAGTAAGAGCATTGCAGGCACACCTGCAAAGCAGCAGCAGGTGTGTGGCATCCGTAATCTGTGCATACGACGGCCGCGTATGTACAGAAGGGAGAGATGTGGAGAGAGCTTGCGCTTGCAATGAGGTGAGAGCTTCCAAAGGTGAAGTCCGCGGGAGCATATTTTAAACAGGTAAGTACTTAGGATGGTACTTAGGTAGGGGAGAGAAGTTTAACTCCAATCTACCAAAAAGTGTAAACAGAGTTCATGAGAACCATAAAGCAACGAGATCAATTACGATATATATATTGATCAATTTAAAGTGTACAGAGTACAAGCCGCAGGGCGAAACCCAAATCATTAATAAGAATTGATTTGTTTGTATTTCGATTTCAGGAGTTTGGCAATATGGAATCGAGACAGCTGCAGTGCTGGCAGCAAAGATGGAGATGTCAGTCGGATAAGCGAAATTATGCAGGAGAACAGAGGCGCCAAAAGGATAAAAGGAAGCTAAATGAGCTTAAAAACCAAATACTTGGTAAATAGAGGAGGTAGTGGTGGACTTACCTCCTTCAAGTAGACACACAACGACTGTAGTAAACACAGTCAATATATTTTATTTATGAACTCCAAATATGCAACGCGTTTCGCAGGTTTGATCCCGCTTCATCAGGCAATAACAACGGAGCAATAGCTGTAAACAGAGATAATTGGCTCATAACCCATGTGTAGTCATACAGTCATTAAATTGTATAAAAATAAAATATATATAAAAATTATAAATAAATATCAAACATCAGAGGTGAAATAGATATTAAAAAGTGGGGGTGATTGGGATAAAAACAGTGGAAAAGGTAATTGTGAGCAGTGATGTGCAAAACTGTTAATATTCGTTTCACATAAAATCTTGCAATAATAATGTGTAATTTAAAAAACAATTTTGGTGGTGGGGGGGAATAAATAAATAAATTCCCGTTAACTTGCGCGTTTTTTGCGTACATTGCACATATCCACAAAAAAACACCGATCTTTTGGGCTAAAATAAAAATTGTTTTGGACACTGCGCTAAAATATAGTTCTATATGTTTTCACAAAAATATTGAGCTAAAAGCAAAGAATGTAAAAATCAAAGATAAACCTCGAATCAAAAACCGAATTCTCAATGCAAAAATTCACAAGCAATGGAAAAAAATGAAGGTTTCATAAGGAAAGACAGCTGGGACTTACCATATGTGGTCAGTAGAAGAGCCAGGCACCTCTGTGAGGGCTCACTTCCAGGAGTGCTCATTTATACTAGTTTGGGGGTTGATTGACCAATCACAGTGCTTGGTAAATGTGCTGAGTCATTCTGCACATGTGCAGATGCAACTAGCAGTTGCTGGTGCCATTTTGGAATAGGGCAAGATTAAGGGCAAGTTCATTTTAGTGATGCAGTGCCATCTAGTGGTGGATTGTGATATATGTATATAGGAGATTGTATGATAAAGTGCATAGTAGAGCGTAACAATTACATATTACCTGAACAGATAAAATAAGTACCTGCAAGACAGGTTAAAATGATGTGATACATGTAAAATAATAAGATAATCAAAGAATATTAATAATGCATACTATAAAAATATATAAAAACCTCTAAGAAAAGGATAAGCGAAATGTTCCAGATGCCAATCTGAGTTTAGAGAACAGCGAGATTCCTGAAATTGGAAAGAGACTAAAAAATGAGATTTCGGAGATTGGAAAGAGACTAAAAAAACTGACTGAGCAAAGCATAATGCAAATTGCTAATGTTTTTCTTTCCCAAGGAGGTGTCTTTATGAGGAAGAGTACCGTGCTGATGGTGATCCTAGGCTGCCATTTCGTCCTAGGAGAATGAAGAGAGGACATTCTCATGTATAATAAGGGGTTAATGAGAACACAAGGCCCAAGCATGTTAATGTTTGGTGACAAAGGTACTGATCCTTTCACACCTCCCTCTGATTGGCACAGTTTGACCAAGCAGGGAAGGAGGAAAAGAGCACTTGTGCCAGGTGCAAACAAATTTCATGGCACAATGTGGGTGAAAGGTCTGAAGGGTCAGGTGTGCTGGAAGTTTGAATTGCACGGCAGTGTAAATCTGCTATTGAATGTCACACTCCCAGAATCGATGCACCGATTCAAAGGTTTGTTAAAATGTACATTGCAGTACAATGGGTACATGCAAAAGGTGGAGTGTGTGATTCAGGGGTACCTTGTCTTGGTTATCAAGAGTGAGATGGCTACAGATTGGAGAGGAACGAGCAGGAGGCATCAATTCTCCTACTGGAGAGACGCAGGGGACAACATCACACTCTGCGGTTACCAACAGAGGGTGTCTCTGAAACAACTATACACACGTAAAGGCTGGAAAGCCGAGGGTTTGTGGTTTTTGAAACAAGAAGTAAAAATCAAGATCAAGCCACATTTCCAGGTGACAAAGAGGGTAGGGAGAGCGATTCCGGGGGAAGGAAAGCCAACACAGCGAGCCCCATTATCACTACACGGGTCACAACAGGGGACGATATTACACAGTCCATATGCAGCCACTTATCCTCATGCTAGTTGGGTAAGTGAAGAGGTACTCCTAATTGAAAGATTGTAGAGAGTACAGTCTTCCCGACCTCAGGTACACATTGTGCCTCAGGACATAAGGGGGGAAGAGGCCCAATCAGGACAGTTGGGGACATATTTTGTCAGGGAGATGCTAAAAGATCCTGTACAACTGAGATTGGACAAGGAGAGGTTTATTGATTTTTCTGGAGAAGGATCTTTTGCATGGAAGCTTCGAGATGTTTGGGTGAACAAATGGAAAGGGTGCAACATTTCTTTAGGCACCGCCACTTCCTTAATTCCCACCTCAACACATGTCTTACACCATGACCTGAGAGGTCAACATTTTTTGGTGCTAGACGGGGAGGTGAAACAAGTAGAGTGGCCCTCATACGGGCAATTCTCACAGAGGTACCTGTGTTTGCCGGGGCAAGTCAAATTTAGTGAAGAAGCCTGCTGGCTCAATAACACAGAATGCGAGGCTACCATTCAAAAGATCCGCCCTGAAGCCAAACCGATAGTTCCGGTGGCTGAAGGAAAGGTTTGTTTTTTTAACATAATGTCTAAGGACACATTCAAGGTACATTTTCATAATTGTTCCAAGAAGGTGAATCTTTCAAGGGGAACATATTGTGTGAGCGGAGATCCCATATGGATCAAGTCATTCAAGTTTGATGACGTTATTTCTCAAATTGTTAAGAGAACTCTAAAGTTCAAAGTTTCACGGGAAGTTCCCATCCTGAAAGATAACACGACATGGGACAAATGGGAACAGGTTTTGACCCAAGACAACCACAGTTTGTTACAATGGTTAAACAAACAGAACACTAAGTTAGAGGCAGGGGCGTCGCTAGCCCTATTTTGGGGTGGCACGTGCCCCCAATCTGTCCTGGGGTGCCACGGCTCTCAGCGGCTCCCTCCAGCCGCCGCCGCTGCGTCACTCAGACCTCAGGATCAGGCGGCGAGCCGGCGACCAATCGTGCGGGCGCTAGGACCCAGCGCCCGCACTGGAATGCGGAAGATACATCACTTCCGCATATAGAGCGGGTGCGTCCGGCGCCCGCTCGTACTACTGGTCGGGTCGCCGCTGATCCTGAGGTCTTACTACACTGCCAGGTGAGGGGGGAGCAGCGGCGGCGGCTAGAGGGGGGGGGGCTCCCTGGCACTCATTCACTACCTAAAGGGGCTCCCTGGCACTCACTTACTACCTAAAGGGGCTCCCTGGCACTCACTCACTACCTAAAGGGTCTCCCTGGCACTCACTCACTGCCTAAAGGGGCTCCCTGTCACTCACTCACTGCCTAAAGGGGCTCCCTGGCACTCACTCACTACCTAAAGGGTCTCCCTGGCACTCACTCACTCACTGCCTGAAGGGGCTCCCTGGCACTCACTCACTACCTAAAGGGGCTCCCTGTCACTCACTCACTACCTAAAGGGGCTCCCTGGCACTCACTCACTACCTAAAGGGGCTCCCTGGCACTCACTCACTACCTAAAGGGGCTCCCTGGCACTCACTCACTACCTAAAGGGGCTCCCTGTCACTCACTCACTGCCTAAAGGGGCTCCCTGGCACTCACTGCCTAAAGGGGCTCCCTGGCACTCACTGCCTAAAGGGGCTCCCTGGCACTCACTCACTGCCTAAAGGGGCTCCCTGGCACTCACTCACTGCCTAAAGGGGCTCCCTGTCACTCACTCACTACCTAAAGGGGCTCCCTGGCACTCATTCACTGCCTAAAGGGGCTCCCTGTCACTCACTCACTGCCTAATGGGGCTCCCTGGCTCTCACTTACTGCCTAAAGGGGCTCACTGGCACTCACTCACTACCTAAAGGGGCTCCATGGCACTCACTCACTACCTAAAGGGGCTCCCTGGCACTCACTCACTGCCTAAAGGGGCTCCCTGGCACTCACTCACTCACTGCCTAAAGGGGCTCCCTGGCACTCACTCACTCACTGCCTAAAGGGGCTCCCTGGCACTCACTCACTGCCTAAAGGGCCTCCCTGGCACTCACTCACTACCTAAAGGGGCTCCCTGGCACTCACTCACTATCTAAAGGGGCTCCCTGTCACTCACTCACTACCTAAAGGGGCACCCTGTCACTCACTCACTACCTAAAGGGGCTCCCTGGCACTCACTCACTACCTAAAGGGCCTCCCTGGCACTCACTCACTGCCTGAAAGGGCTCCCTGGCACTCACTCACTGCCTGAAGGGGCTCCCTGGCACTCACTCACTGCCTAAAGGGGCTCCCTGGCCCTTACTCACTACCTAAAGGGGCTCCCTGGCACTCATTCACTGCCTAAAGGGGCTCCCTGGCACTCACTCACTGCCTAAAGGGGCTCCCTGGCTCTTACTCACTGCCTAAAGGGGCTCCCTGGCACTCACTCACTACCTAAAGGGGCTCCATGGCACTCACTCACTACCTAAAGGGGCTCCCTGGCACTCACTCACTGCCTAAAGGGGCTCCCTGGCACTCACTCACTCACTGCCTAAAGGGGCTCCCCGGCACTCACTCACTGCCTAAAGGGCCTCCCTGGCACTCACTCACTGCCTAAAGGGGCTCCCTGGCACTCACTCACTATCTAAAGGGGCTCCCTGTCACTCACTCACTACCTAAAGGGGCACCCTGGCACTCACTCACTACCTAAAGGGGCTCCCTGGCACTCACTCACTACCTAAAGGGCCTCCCTGGCACTCACTCACTGCCTGAAGGGGCTCCCTGGCACTCACTCACTGCCTGAAGGGGCTCCCTGGCACTCACTCACTGCCTAAAGGGGCTCCCTGGCACTCACTCACTACCTAAAGGGGCTCCCTGGCACTCACTCACTACCTAATGGGGCTCCCTGTCACTCACTATTGGGGTCCCTTTCACTCACTATCGGGGTCCCTGTCACTCACTACCTAACTGGAGGCACCTGTCACTCACTAGCTAACCTGGGGGTCCCTGTCACTCACTACCTAACTTGGGGGGCTACAATATTAAGGGGGCATTCTGCCTATTTATGTGAAATGCTGTCTATGTATGTGCCTCATGACTGCTTAATTTGTCTTGTTGGGAGCCTTATGATTTGTTGGGGGCCTCAAGATTGCTGAATGTGTCTTGTTGGGGGCCTCATGATTTGTTGGAGGCCTCATGATTGCTGAATGTGTCTTGTTGGGGGCCTCATGATTTGTTGGGGGCCTCATGATTGCTGAATTTGTCTTGTTGGGGGTCACATGATTGCTAACTGCGAGACTGTGGAAAAAGCTGAATCCTTATCATATGAGCAATAGCATTAAACCTACTTTTTAAAACAGAAAATAAAACTGGGAGGTTCTAAAAAATTGAATACATTTTTCAGGAGTAGGATGGATGAAATTGTTTATCTTCACAGTTTATTTTCAACTTGGATTTTCCATAATGTTCATGTATGAGTTAAAACGTTTGTACAGTATTTAGTTTAAATTGCTGTTGCCACTTTGCGATAGATAAGTGACTTTTGGGTTGCAGTTTGGGCACTCGGCCTCCAAAAGGTTCGCCACCACTGTCATAATCTAATGTCCCACCATTGCTAGGTTCATGTAAATTTGTCTCCACCCGTTACCACACCTATATTCTGGTCCATGGCCCACCCATTTTTCGGTGCGGCGCGATAAGCACGCCGCACAACGTGATCCTCATATTTTTGGCACGCTAGCTGCAGTGTGCTGAATTCTGCTGCCTACAGTATGTACAGTATACGCTGTTCTCTAGTGCCTGCACTGTGTGCTGATTTACCTTCAGTGTGTACAGTGTAAGGTGTTACTCTGTGCCTTTACTGATTGTAAACCAGCTATATTGTATGCTGATCCCTGCTACTTTCAGTATGTACAGTATTAGCTGTAAAGCCTAGTACACACATACAATTTTGATTAGCCAATTTTAGCTCTGTTCATAAAATTCATTGTCTGTTAGCCCACTTACTGCACGGGGGTGGTAAAATTGGGGGTCAGTGATTGACCAATCAAAATTGTATGTGCGTATACATCTTTGATCTATGCCTATACTGATTGTAAATTATCGAAATAAAGGACAGGGGGCTTCATCCAATATTTCGATGGGCAGGCCCGTTATCTGTAGCTTACACCGCTGCTAAGTTCATGTATATTTGGCCCCACCCATGGCCACGCCCACTCACCTCATGGCCACGCCCATTTTTCGCCATGGCGCATATACCTCCCCACCTGGTGCCCACAGGTGCCCCCGATCTCCAAGGACCCTAGAAACGCCCCTGGTTAGAGGTAAGACTTCACCATGATCCAGGTGATCTTAACGAGGTAGAATACAAAAATAAGCTGTTCCAGTCTGACCTGGTGGAAAAGGTTTCCGGCAATGTTCCAGGGACACTCAGACGGGGCCTCTGCAGTTCAAAATTTTTTCCTACACCCACTGGTCGTCGGGATGGGGATGACAACTTTGGGCATCATTATCCAGGTTAGGTTGTGTGTTAAATTAACCGGGTCAAGAGATTGGTGCCTCATAAACAATTTCATGAACCAATATTTCCAAATTAAGGGGCATACAGGGTTACGGGTATAGGTTTAGTAGTACCTGGGATGGAGCTGATTGTATAAAGGCGCTCTTTTATAAGGCACCTGGCACTGCTCCGTTGTGTAACAGAAACGAGTTTCACTTTTCTGTGATCATGCAAGTTTTTGAGTGATACGCAAGTGACGCAAATGCTGAGAATGTGGTATAGAGGGACTTAGAAGTAGGGCATCTCCAGAGAGCCTGGTTACAGGAAGACCAAGAGGTCTTGCCCTTTCTTCCTGGGATAACCACCTAGAGCAGAGAAGTTGTGTGAGCACGAACATCGAAAAGTGAAACATACAGAAAAAAAACAGGTACTGTTGGGTTCAGAAGCAGGGATCTGCGGATCAAGCCATTTTAGGGGGATTGTTATAATTTAAGTAGGCCTCAGTTATTTTGTCTGAGGTTTAGGTAAAAGGCTTGTGCGCAGAGTAGGGTATACCTTTAAAGAGTTTTCAAAGATGCAGTCAGAAGCATCTCAGTGTCTGCTTGAGGCAGATGATGCAAGCAGATACTGAGAACATGTTCCTGAAGGAAGGCCACATGCCTACACTGCCCCAGACAAATGGACTACGAGAACAATCAACATAGGCCATATTTACAAAATACCACATTCCAAAAGGCATCATTAACCTTCCTGGCGGTAAGCCCGAGCTGAGCTCGGGCTATGCCGCGCAGGAAGATATCTCAGCCCCTGGCGGAGCGATTTGCTCCATTTAAAATGCTGTACGCGCAGCTAGCACTTTGCTAGCCGCGCGTACAGCTTGATCGCCGCCGCTCTGCGGCGATCGCCCGTACGCAGCGGCGCAAGAGGGCCCCCCCCCCGCCAGAGCCCTGCGCTGCCCGGACCAATGAGTTCCGGGCAGCGCTATGGGCTGGATCGGAGGTGTCTGACGTCAGGACGTCGGCTGACGTCCATGACGTCATTCCGATCGTCGCCATGGCGACAGGAGAAGCCAAACAGGGGAGCGCGTTATATACGCGTTCCCCTGTTTGCTATTGATGCTGGCGACGATCGCACTAGAGGGACACATGCGCCCTCTAGTGGTGTTTCATGTAGCTACCACTCTGGTAGCTTTACATGAAACACAAAAATTAAAAAAAAAAAAAAAAAAAAAAGGATTTTTGCCATTTTGGCAAAAAAAATTAACCGCCAGGAGGGTTCAATATTAATCAAGTAGGTGGGTATTATGACACCACGAGGGGTCTAAGCCAATAGTCGGGTCTGGGGGATGGCTAAGATGAGGTCACATTTAACTCTTTCCTAGTCGGTATTAAAGGGCCGGATGGGCTGACGGAGCTCACTCTGATTCCTACTTTCATGCTCTTTATCTGCTGACTGGAACACCTAATATTTTCCTCTCTTTATGTAATCTGATATAACATATGCTGTACATAGTTAGTCTAGATGTAACATAGAGTAGATATAAGAAGACCTGATTACCCTCAGCAGGAAGGTAATCACGCCGCTGTAATGCAACATGGAACTTTGCTTTGCTAGGATATGACAAATTGTATCGGTATAGCTGTGTACTTAATAAACTCCATCAAACTTTAAAGACGACTGAGAAAGTCTATCTCCTGCTTGCTGTGATGAGTCGTGTTTGCAACTCTTGCTGATGAGTTTGCTGGTGCCGGAGCAAAAGGTAAATTATAACACCTCTCTCGGGCCGCCGTGCGGTGGGGCGGGGCTTGGCGGACGCTCTGGGTGCGCTATTGGTTGGCGCGTCCGTCGTGCCTGCCCGCCCCTCTGCTCGACTGGCTCATCGATGAGGGAGGGAGTGGCCGCATGGGGAATCGTGATTGGTAGAGGGGGGAGACCTATGTGACGCACTGTGGGTTGGTAGGACAAACCTCCTGAAGAAGACGGCAGAGCCAGCGGAATTGATCGAGGACGCCGTCCTCCTCCATGCCAGCGTCTGCCCACCACTTGCCTCCCATCATGTATCTTAGGGACTCCTCTACATAGCTGATACAGTAGGAGCTTGCTGAACTACACTTTTCAAAACCCTGCATATACAGTAAGAGCATTCAAGATGCTAGTACTCTTAGCTTTTGCACCTATACATGGATGAGCCTGGTCGCACCCACACATATGTGTTTGATCCAGTGACTGCTGATTTATACAGCGTTGTTTTTTTCTCCATGTGCAAAATGAAGGTGAATTTGAATGCAACATGAACTTGCTATATATTTCAACATTGGAATCAAGGAGTGAAGCCTTTTGATTAACTGTTGATTTCCAGTGCTTGCTTTGCCCAACGCTTGCAGATTGATATTACTTTGCTGCTAAACTGGCATTGAACGTTTTGATACAACCAAACAGCTTGGATTTATGCAGGAATGTTACTGCATTGAATGTACTGTGTCACAAGTTACATTATCCAGCATGAAATAGAGGATTACCCCTTCTTCTTATTGAAAATGTGTTTATCCATCTGACATTGGGGGAATTGCTCATCACTGTGACGGACTGCGGAGAAACCGCCGCGCCTTCTTACAGTCAGGCGGCGGTTTCCGCGCACAGAGCGACGATTTCCCCGCAGCAACATGTGTCTGGTTTGGCTGGACCTAGTAGTGCACACAGATGGAGAGCTACACGCGCGCACGCCGCAAGACAGGCTCTTTATACCAATAGGAGAAGGGTCAGCTGATCGAGGCGGTCAGCTGATCCCAGCTCAGTTGCTGATTGGTTGATGGGAGCTGGGTGGCGCTGGAGAGCGCTCCACTATATATATCTCTTGCTGTTCAGTTGCTGGTTGTCTGGCGTTGCGAATACCTATGTGTTAGCACTCAGACCTAGTCAGAGCTTTCAGTGTGGTGGAACCAGGAGGACCTGGGAATCCACACTTAGCCAGTTTACTGTGTATTATCTGTGTTATTCTTTAGACCAGTTCCAGGGTGTAGAGACCACGGACCTCACACCCCAGACTAGGAATACTGTGTGTCATCTGTGTTATTCCTTAGACCAGTTCCAGGGTGTAGAGACCACGGACCTCACACCCCAGACTAGGAATACTGTGTATCATCTGTGTTATTCCTTAGACCAGTTCCAGGGTGTAGAGACCAAGGACCTCACACCCAGACTAGGGAACTTGTGTTATCATTCTGTTATACATCAGGCTAGTTCCAGGGTGTAGAGACCATGGACCTCACACCCAGACTAGGCATTGTTTGATATCTGTTATGACGTATTGCTTTCCTGACCACTCCTTTGATCTTTGATTCGGTACCTTGCATTTCTGATATTCCGTTGCCAAACCCTGCTTGCCTTGGATACCGAATCAGCTTACTGTTTTTGTACTTTATCTGTCAGTGTGTTGTTGACCCGGCCTGCCCGACCTTTCTGGCTGTCATCCACCCCTTGGGTGCTCAGCCTCCTTGCAGGGGCCCTCTGCCTCTCAGAGGGGGCACTGCTGCTAACCAGTCAAGGTTTCCTTTCCCTGGAGTCCTTGCCTGCAGTAGAGTCTGTCTCTACTTATTGGACCACCTGCTACCCCGGTGGTCCAATTTCTACTGTTGCACCAAACACTCACACGCTTCAGGTGTCCAGAGGTTAGCAATATATCTGTATTATCGGTGATTCTGCAGATCATCAATAATCAGGTATATATCTGTATTTTTGGTGATACTGCAGATCACCAATAATCAGATTCTCTCTGCGTGTTGACACCAATCGTTACAATCACTATTTGTATAAGCTTGCTTTACAGTCATCGCTAAAAGCAATTTTCTGGAACTATTATTTGCACTTTTTTTTTGCTGCGCAGCTTTAAATCCAATAATCTTTTGATGAAGCTTCATTATCATGATATCTCCTATGATCTTTTTGAACACATTATTGTGAATTTTTAGGATCTTTAGAGGGTTCTCTGAGACAGTGGGGAGGCCTGGGTGGGGTAGGGTTTTGTATATGTTTTTTAACAATTTTTCTAATAGATGAACAACAAAGATTTTGCAATTTAAATGAATGTGTGCTCTGTCGTAGCATACCCCTCCTGCTTTCTATCCCAAAATTGATGTTGTTATTTTGGAAAAAAAACACTTATCTGATAAATAGTAATTTTTCTTTTCCACTTATTTATTCACCTGAATTTCAACTCATTTGTTTAACAATTTTCTCAGATCAATGAGTACTAAGTCTTAAAAAAAAGCATATCTCTCCCTCTCATTAAGTTTCCATAGTATCCTTTCCAATCCAGAGTACCAAGGGCTCCTACAATCAAATTGTTAGATTCCATTTTTGCTCCAAATCCCTGACTCTAGTTCAGGGAAACACACATCGCTCACCCTCTAAAAAAAAGTTTGAGAAAGTCATCCTACTAGCTGCAAATTCACAAGCAAATTGATTTCCATCAAATAGGAGTAGAAAAAATTTCCGGTCCTCAAGACTCACAAAGAGGGATGAGCTTCTGAATTCTGATGAATTCCTATTTCCGGAGTGAAATGCAGACTCAGAATGGGGAGTGAAATTCTGCAGAATTCTGCCATTACATTTGAGTCAATACCGCAAACTTCTGCTGTTAGTTGCAAAGGCCCCATAAATTCAATCTTCCCCAAATGTACCAGGTATCTTCAGAATTCTTCTGTAGGATTTAATTTTGCTAACTTTTAAAAAACATTTTTTCTTTGAAGTTTGCAAAAAACTACTAGGTCTTTTTAGAAAATGTGCATTTATAGGGTCTTTGTAATTAACCTCGGAAGTCGGCTGTATTTACTCCAATAGAAGGGTCACCGAGAGCCAACTATAGTGTAGTATGTACTGGTAGTTGAAATGAAGTATGATAGAGCAATAAGCTATACTCACAAAGCAGGGTTACCACAAAGGCAACCACTGTATAGGCAGGTGGGGAGATTAGACCTGATCCCACTCAGAATTAAGGTGTCTCTCTCTGTGGACTTACCTTCTCCAAGCTGACACAAAAATTGCCAACATGTTTGTCAAATACAACAAGTTTGACTGCATTCTCCGGGGGATAATGCAATGTGTTTCACAGGTTTGATGCCGCTTCATCAGGCAATAACAACGGCGAAATCGCATATGTGGTCAGTAGAAGAGCCAGGCATCTGAGGTGCCTGGGGTGCCTGGCTCTTTTACTAACCACATACAAATAGAACAAGTTTATTTACATACTTTGGGGGACAATCCAACGCGTATGCAATAGCATATGTGGTCAGTAAAAGAGCCAGGCACCCCAGGCACCTCAGATGCCTGGCTCTTCCACCGACCACATATGTTATTGCTCTGTTGTTATTGCCTGATGAAGCGGGATCAAATCTACAAAAACGCATTGCATTATCCCCTGGAGAATGTAAACAAACTTGTTGTATTTGACAAACACATTGGCAATTCTTGTGTCAGCTTGGAGGAGGTAAGTCCACCATTGCCTCTTGATGTATTCAACTTTTTAGATACTTTAATCCTTTTGGCGCCTCTGTATTCATACTATGATGTATTTACTCTAATGTAAGTGGTCAAATTCTGCTGAAATTCAGTGGAATACCATTTGGAAATTGGAATAACCAGGCAAAATTTGTAATTCAGTCAGATTCGGAAATTGGCAATTCGGACAACCTCTACTCACAAACCCTGCTAAAAAAGCTGGTCATTGGACCTTTCTCAAGGGCTCAGCTGCCCATTACAATTATATTGTGTTACGTAAACTACAGTACCTGACTTGAAAGACTGCTAAGAATGAAGTTGTGTGTATTTATTACTTTTCTTATTATTATAGTTATTATTATTGAATGCACACAATGAAATTGACATTAGAATAAAACCTCACCACAGAGGCAGATGCAAAGGGACTTGTGTTCTGCACATTACTGATGCACAGCATAGAAATCATACTCTCAGGAGTCCTTTTCACATTAATAATCTTGTGGTTTAAGATGTCACCAATCCACTTAGCTGAATTATTTGTCAGTGATTCACAGTAATCCCTGCTCATCCTCCCCTCAGCGCCTGCTCTATCTGTATTTCATTATCTGTTTTACATGTCTCCATAAATACCCACACTAGAGGGATGCTGGTCCACCCTGTCTGTGCTGCTCAATGTTTCATCTGCACTATATTCTTGTTACAAGGATATTTTACTCATAGCAGTACTGCTCTCTTGATATCCATATTTTTTTATATATGTTTTTACATTTCTGCTAATTTGGCATATTTGTTGTCATTTTAATTGCAGTACTTATAAAGATCTTTGTTGACTCTCGCTCTGATTGGTAAACGTATTTCAGGGAAGCAGTCAGTTTGCAATATGTTCAGTCACATAGTGGGGACTATCTGAAGCCCTAGTTCAGACACAGTTTTTTTTATTCCTTTGCAGTTAATAGAGAACATTATTCAAAAAAAAATTGTGCATGAAAAGGTTTTACAAAAAATGTTATAGCATAGAAACAAAACCGATTCTTAGCTGCACATTTTCTTAGTAACCTCCTGCTGCCTGCTAAACCTCACTCCAGTGGCGTTGTTAGCTCCAAAGATGAGTGGCATGTGCCCCAGATCTATTCTGGGGGTGCCCCGGATGTCCACAGGCAGAGTCAGCTGTGGTGCCTCAATGGCGGGCTAACTGGGAGCTGTTGTGCTGGGTGCTGTGGTGCCTCTATGTGGTCGTGCTGGGTGCTGTGGTGCCAAGTTGGGTATTGTGATGCCTTTATGGGGATATGCAGGGAGCTGTGGTTCTTCTATGGTGGCATGCTGGGAGTTGTGGTGTCTCAATGGGAGGCCCATGGAAGCATGGTATTGGGTCAACTAGAAGGTCAGGGAATCGGGGAATGCTATGAGGGAACTACTAAATAACCTGGCGGCACTGCTTATTTTATCTATGTGCTATGCTGCATTTTTTTATTTTTTTTTTGTATTTACCATTTCAGCCCGCGGGGATTTTTCACCTTATGCATCAGAGCAATTTTCACCTCCCATTCATTCACCAATAACTTTATCACTACTTATCACAATTTATTGATCTATATCTTGTTTTTTCCGCCACTAATTGGGCTTTCTTTGGGTGGTACATTTTGCTAAGAATTATTTATTTATAAATGCATTTTAACAGGATTAATAAGAAAAAATGGAAACAATTCATTATTTCTCATTTTTTGGCCATTATACCTTTAAAATAATCCCTGCTACCATAATTAAAACCTATGTATTTTATTTGCCCGTATGTCTCGGTTATTATACCATTTAAATTTTGTCCCTATCACAATGTATGGCACCAATATTTTGTTTGGAAATAGAGGTGCATTGTTTCCATTTTGCGTTCATCACTATTTACAAGCTTATAATTTAAAAAAATGTTTGTAGTATACCCCCTTTAAATGCATATTTAAAAAGTTCAGACCCTTGGGTAACTATTTGTCTTTTTTTTTTTTAACTGTAATTTTTTTTTTTTTTACCATTAAATATTTTATTTGGGTAATATTTTGGTGTGGGACATAAACAGTAAATTTTTAGTGTTGTTAAATGTGTAGAGAGTAATGTAAAAAAATGTAGATGTAGTTTTACTATTTGGCCACAAGATGGCCACCTTCATTTTTGTTTTCTCTCCTTGTACTTCTCGCTAAGCGGAAGTACAAGGGGGATGCGGAAATTTTTCCGGGCAGAAGAACTGAAACCTCACGCGTAAGCGCTTCGGTTTTTCTGCGGGGGACAGGGATCGGTGATCGGGAACCATGTTCCCTTTCACTGATTCCAGGGCTAGTGGCGGACACCACAGGGACATGGGGTCGCGCCCACGATCTTGTGCGGGAGCACGCCGAAGCGCGGGAGTGCAGGTGAGCAGCCGCCCGGACGTGAGCTTCACATCTGGGCGGCTGAAATGGTTAATGGAGATTGGACTTCATCCAACATTTTGCTGGGTAGGCCTATTTAGACTGCTGTTAAGTTCATGTAAAGTTGGCTCCACCCATAATCACTCCCACATTCTGGTGCGTGATCACACCCATTTTCTGTCTGGAGTGCCCAAAAGTGCCCCGGATCTATTAGGATCCCAGCAACGCCCCTGCCTCACTCCCATCAGGTTTGAAGTCATGCTTCCTAGCAGACTTTGAAAAATGGATACTACAACTACTACTACTGCTGTTGCTGCTACTACTACCACTACTTATTATTATTATTATCAGCAGCGAGGCATGACTCCAGCTTTCAGAGCTATCACCATCTCCCCTTCCTGCTCAGGTGAGGTGAATACACTGAAAGTGGTTTAGACTGACTGGGTATGAACAGCCAGCAGAAGGTCTCTGAAGATGAGATGAATTCATGCAGCAGATATTTTCCTCTTTAATGGTGCATCTTGTGAAGCTTTGTTCCCACTCATAGCAGTAAACCTGCTGTGAGTGGGAACAAAGTTCCACAAGATGCCCCTGCACCGTGGATACATCAGGTTTTAAATTTATTTTCTATGGTTTTCGTCCTCTAAATCTTCGTCCTCTTGTTATTGTCAGGAGTGTCTTATAGTGCAAAAAATATAGTATACGTGGAAAGGTTTTTTTCTTTTTTCTTTTTTTTTAATGTAGGTTTTGCTCCATTAAAGAGGAAAATACCTGCTGCATGAATTCATCTCATCTTCAGAGACCTTCTGCGGGCTGCTCACACCCAGTCAGTCTAAACCACTTTCAGTTTATTCCCCTCACCTTAGCAGGAAGGGGAGATGGTGATAGCTCTGCAAGCTGGAGTCATGCCTCGCTGGTAATAATAATAATAATAATAATAATAAGTAGTAGTAGTAGTAGTAGTAGTAGCAGCAACAGTAGTAGTAGTAGTAGTAGTATCCATTTTTCAAAGTCTGCTAGGAAGCATGACTTCAAACCTGATGGGAGTGAGACACGGGCATTGCTAGGATCCTAATGCCCCATACTTCCGGGTAACATTTCTGGCCTGTCGCTAGCACACGGGAGCATGTGCGTGACAGGCCGGCGACAGCTCGTCCCCAGGTCCCTCCGCATACACACGGCGGAGGGACCTGGCAACTGATGCAGCGGAAGCTCATCCTCCCCCCGCCGGAAGTGCAAGGTATTCCCTGCTTGTTGCTGTCGCTAGTCCGCATACTCACGCGGACTAGCGACAGTTGCGGCGGAATTGCGGTGGCAACTGTCGCCAGGCGATTGACCGCGCCAATCGCCTGGCGACATCAGCGACAGCGGTTCGACATCAGCGATGGTTCGGGGTGCGAGCCCGTGCAACGCCTTATACTCACGGGTGACGTGTCGCCGCAACACGTGCGCGCCGAATGTTGCGGCGACAATTGTAGCCCGTGAGTATGGGCCGTAAGACATCCAGGGTACTTTTGGGCGCTCCAGACAGAAAATGGGTGTGATCATGCACCAGAATGTGGGAGGATGATTGATCTGCACAATGATTCAGTCTCACAGCTGCTCCACATCGATCCAGCTACAGCAGTTTATGTCCCATGTTGGAAAGCCTTGGTCCCCAGGCTGTAGACACCAGCAGTTGCCACAGTAGGTGGATGGGTGGATGAGGGGACAGCGCCTTCTGACCATAAGACGCACTTTTCCCCCTCACGTTTTGGGGAGAAAAAGAGTGTCTTATGGTCCAAAAAAATATAAAACACATTAAAAAAAAAAAAAAAACTTATCCTGGGGCCTTTAAAAAAGTATTTATAAAAGGGCAAAACAGACTTTTCGATTTTTTTTTAAATTATTATTCTAAACCTCCTATTTATGATAGGAAATGGTGATAAATAGAGAATATGGATAGCATCACATCTCACCTATTTTCAGATCCTTTTTAACATAGCTAACATAGCTATTTGTAGAGTAATAGAAAGTTTTTTCGTTGCCTAAACTGTCCAGCATAGACTTTATACCTCCGACTGTTGTGACTGTTTGCTTTTATATTATGTTACGCAATTTCTTGTAATAATGGCCTCTCTAATGCTTTACAATAAAATACTTTTCATATTGCTGCACAATGTGCACATCAGTATTATTTGTTTTTCATTGTTTCACAGTGTACAGCAAGGAGATTGTATTTGTTTTTAGTGACTCAAACCAGGTTGTCCTACACTCACTAATAGGGGGGCTATATTTGTCATGGTTCAATAAGAAATGTTTGCATCTAGAATGTCCACATATCACTACAAGTATCTGTGAGATGGGTAAAATGCCTGGAGGGTTCTGTAAACTGTGAATCTCATTTGATGCTTCACGTCTTTGTGTCCTTTCAGTATTAATATAGTAGAGGTGCATGTAATAAATAGGATAACTTATTTTTTGAAGATATGAAGTATCTTTTGCTGTTTTGCATTTACAGAGTTGCGTAACACATGCATTTTGCAGAAGTCTTAAAGTGGCCACACACAACACAACTTTTTATATTTATTTTCAATTTGAGAAGTACAATATTTTTTTTCTGATTGCTTGTAACATTTGAAAAAATTTGATCAATGTATCACTCACCTGATTTTTCCCCGCACAAAGATTAAGTAGCACACTTTTGGAGAAATATACAATGTCTCTCTTCCTAACAATAACCTCCATGACCATGCCAAATTCTAGCTTACCCCTCTCCTCTTAACACTAACTTTACTTTCTATGCCTAACACTAACCTCCATCTTCACCCCAACACTAAACTCCCTCCTCCTCATGCCTAACACTAAGCCCCCCTTCCTTCTGCTTAGCTCCTTAAACTAACCTTCCTCTCCATGACCAACCCTAACCTCCCTCGCGGCTACCTTATTGCCTAACACTAACTCTTGGGACTTCGCTACTGTATATTATAGTTGTATGCCGTTCCTATCATCTCACACTAACATTTCCATCCCTGGCACTATGTAAGTTGAGCTACACTAAAGCTGATCTCATAACCGATCTGTACTCCATTATTACCTCTATATGAGTTCAGCTACAGAGTAGCCAAACTCATAACGATTCTGTGTGCTATCACTACCTACTCTACCTACCTATCACTACCTACTATATCATAGCTGAGCACCCACCCCCAAACTGAAAACCTGGCACCCCATAGCTGCAAATTTGTATTGCGATCTATTCAGGGGCCGAGTAGTGACTAGCACCACTGTGCCTAACATTACTTGCTTCAATTGTATTTATTACAGAGAGGACTTTATGTATGCAGTTGTTTAGGGGATAAATTATTCCTTTGTTTATTATGCAGGTGTATTATGGCTGTTCTTGTTGTAGCCAAACATTTTGAAAGCACTTAACATGTAGGAACATGATTGGAGAACAGGAAATAACCATGACTTTAACATAGACTTTATCGGGGGGAAGAGAGGCTGACTTTACACTAGGGACATTAGCGAGGAGCACAATGGGTTTTTTGCTCAACACATTTTGGTCAGAAACCATCCTGACCATATAGGCAACACATCTCCAGCTGCTATTGGTACTGTTGTTGTTGTCCAAAGCACATGCTGTCAGTTATGTTACACTTTCAGCATTTTGCAGCCACGGTCATATTTAGTGCATTTAACAACAAGTCTTTGCTTCAAATGTGTTAATTTTACAAGATTGTGACGCTGCACACACATGAATAGATTTTAATACAGTCTTCTTAAACTTTTGATCTGAAAAAAACAGAATATACTACCCAGTTTAGTCAAACTGCTCATGAACCAAAGTAGGAATTTTTGAAGCAACATTAGTCAGGATGTTTGTCCACTGTAATCTCCATCCTCCATTTTAAAAATGAAAAATGGCCCTGTAACTGCTTCCAGGTCAACAGCACTCCATAAACCTGTAATATTGCCAGCTTGAGCCATAGGGAAACATGGACATTACCTTGGAAAGCAATTAATATAGTGGAAAAGGGCCCCAAGTCTTTCATGTTACGGAGAGAAAAGTATGAGTAGATCTGGTCAGAACTTGAAAGGAATAGTTATTACAAGAACATGGTGAGGTTCGGAGAGCAACTGACAGCGGGGTAAGTATGTACTAATCATTTGCAGGTACATTGTGTTTATTTTACATATTTTTACTCTATTTATGTACCATTTAAGGTCACCTGTATAAAACTACCAATGCACTAGACTATTTACAAAGTTTGTTATTCCCTCATACCTACAGGCTCTCACAGAAAGTATTATTTGTATCTTTTTCTGGAGTTTACAAAAGTTCATTGTCCTCTGACTCAATCTGTATAACTTACTTCTAGACTTTAGTTTCTAGGGTATCTCCAATAATTCAGTCCAGCATCCACTGCTGTTTGCACAGACCCAGAGGCTTGTAATGTAATGAGAATAACAAGAGCAGTACTTTGACAAACTTTGCACTAAGTCCCTAGAAGCTGTATGTTATTGCCTGTGTGTAAACACGTTCTGATTAAAACTCTTATTCTCTACACTAAATAAGATTTTCTTAATTCCCAAAGTATTACAATTTTGTTTTGAAAAGTTATTTGGAGGAGTGCAAGCACAAATTTGAGTAAATATGTTTGTATTTACTATGGATTAAATAGACCAAGAAGAAAAATAACAAAAACAAACTTGCAGTCCAGAGTTTGCAGTTAATATCCATCACCCGATGTGGTATAACACAAGCTGCAAGTTATTTTACAGGGCATGCCAGTAATAAATATTTCTATGTAATTATAGGAAGGAATGTTGTTCCTTGGTACTCACCAAAATGATGAGATTATAGATTGAAATTTGATGCCAATTGTTAAATATAAGAATAACTGACCATTATCAGTGAAATTATGTAGGTCAATGTTTAGCTTTGCTCTACAGCATATGTTAACATGTTTGTGTAAAGGATTGCGGAGATGCCGCCACGTGGCCTGACGGCGGTGCAGCTGTCTCCGCGTTCAGACCGGCGGTTTCTGCACAGCAGCATGCGTCTGGTTTGTCTGAGCCTTCTAGTGCACACAGATGGAGAGCTACGCGCGCGCGCGCTGGGAGGCAGGACCTTTATGCCAGGAGGAGAGGGATCAGCTGATCAGGTTGGTCAGCTGATCCCAGCGCAGACTGTCATTGGCTGAGTGGCGCTGGGTGGCGCTGAGGAGCGCTGCACTATATATAGATCTCGCTGGTCAGTCTCAGGTTGTCTGCCGTTGCGAATACATACGTGTGAGCACTCAGACCATAGTCAGATCCCACAGTGTGTTAGAACCAGGTGGACCTGGGAATTCACACTTAGCCAGATTACGCTTGTGTCATTACTGTGTTATACTTTAGACCAGTTCCAGGGTGTTGTGACCAAGGACCTCACACCCAAGCTTAGGAATACTGTGTCATTGCTGTGTTATACTTTAGACCAGTTCCAGGGTGTTGTGACCAAGGACCTCACACCCAAGCTTAGGAATACTGTGTCATTGCTGTGTTATGCTTTAGACCAGTTCCAGGGTGTTGTGACCAAGGACGTTACACCCAAGCTTAGGAATACTGTGTCATTGCTGTGTTATACTTTAGACCAGTTCCTGGGTGTTGAGACCACGGACCTCACACTCTAGACTAGGCCTCTGCTTTATCTGTTGTGACCAATTGCTCGCTTGACCTCTCTCCTGCTTTCTGATTTGGTACCTATGCATATCTGTCTAACTGTTGCCAAACCCTGCCTGTACCTGGTTATCGAATCAGCCTTCTGTCTCTGTACCTTATCTGCTCGTGTGTTGCCGACCTGGCCTGGCCGACCCTTTTGGCTGTCACTCATACCTTGAGTGTTCAGTCTGTCTGTACTACCTGTGACACTACCCCGCCAAGTGTCAGGTAGCTGCAGAGACCTCCTGTTCCTTAGAGAGGCCTCTCTGCAGTCCAGTCAGGGGCTCTATCCCTTAGGAGTCATTTGGCTGTAGTATAGTCTGATTCCCAGTATTGCAGGGAATCACTGGCTCGCAGGTTATCTCTATCCTCTTTCCTAGGAGATAGTTAACACACAGCCAAGGGCCACCTGCTCCTCAGGTGGTCCATGCTAATTGTTATCTGCGTCTCCCGCCCCACGGGAGACAGCCTACTGTTGCACCAAAACACTTACACTTTATCAGGTGTCCAGAGGTTAGTGAATACTTGTATTATTGGTGATTCTGCGGATCATCAATAATCGGGTATATATCTGTATTGTTGGTGATACTGCAGATCACCAATAATCAGATTCTCTCTGTGTGCTGACACCAATCGTTACAGTTTGGCCTTGGACTAGGTCTTAGGTTCTCAAAACTTGGCTTTTTCTAGGCAGTGTATTATACTTTAAATTTTGAGATTAAAACATGATAAACCATATATAAATTGATCTGAATAAGTATAGTTAATTAAAGCATTAACTATTTTTGCCTTTTGGACGTGACTTTCATGTCCAAAAGGCTGCTGCTGCGTGTGTGTGCGCTCTCCCACACGCGATCCTGCACGTGCCAGTGTGCTCCCGTGTCGCCCCCCCCCCCCCCCCAGTAGCCCGGAGAGCAATGAATGGGAACATTTTTCCAATTCATTGATCTAAGTCCCCAGTAGAAAAAACGACGGATTCTTTTCAGAGGCCGCGGTCCTTCTGAAAAGAAAAAAAATATATCCCGTCCTCCATGTAGTTCCTGCAAGCGAGCGTGCTCGCTCACAGGATAGAAAAACAAAAAAAATCACTGTGGCCATCTTGTGGCCAAATAGTAAAACTACATGCACATACATTTTTATTACAAAAAGACACAATAAATTACATTTAAAATTAACTGTTTACCTCCCACACCTAAAAAATACCCAAATAATGTTTAACAAAAAATAAATACATTTACAATTACAAAAGAAAAAACATAAATAGTTACCTAAGGGTCTGAACTTTTTTAATATGCATGTGAAGAGGGTATACAACTAATATTTTTTTAAATTATAAGCTTGTAAATAGTGATGGATGCAAAACAAAAAAATGCACCTTTTTTCCAAATAAAATATTGGCACCATACATTGTGATAGGAACATAATTTAAATGGTGTAATAACCGGGACAAATGGGCAAATAAAATATGTGAGTTTTAATTATGGTAGTATGTATTATTTTAAAGCTTTAATGGCTGAAAACTGAGAAATAATGAATTTTTTGAATTTTTTTCTTAATATTCCTGTTAACTTCCCTAGCGTTCTGGACGAGCTCAGCTCGTCCAGCAAAAACTTGCTGAAAGTGTTTTGGACGAGCTCAGCTCGTCTATCCCGCCAAGGAGATTTCCTGTTTCTCTGCACCGCCCGCTGCAATTTTCCTTCATCAGAGGGATTCCCCAGGATGGCTGGATGCCTGACTGCACGCTGTGGATAACGATCTGTGCTACCCACAGCATACAGAACAAACATCCAGCCACCCTGGGGAATCCCTGTGCAGCTGGCGGGGCAGAGAATGTGCTGCATGCAGGGATTCCCCCTTTGTGTTCGGACGAGTGTCTGTTCTGTGCAGGGGAATTCCCTATGCGGGCTGGTAGTGGCCGGCGGGGATCCCCTCTGTGCAGGAAAGGGGGGGGTGTCCCCGTTCTATGCTGGCTGGTAGTGGCCGACGGAGACCCCCCTTCTGGGCGGGCGGGGGGGGGGTGTCCCCGTACTATGCTGGCTGGTAGTGGCCGACGGGGACCCCCCTTCTGGGCGGGCGGGGGGGGGGGGGGGGGGCCTGTTCTTTGCAGGCTGGTGGTGGCCGGCGGGGATCCCCCTTCTGGGCGGGGGGGGGGTGTCCCCGTCCTTTGCAGGCTGTGGGTGGCCTTTCATTCCTCCCTCTCATCCCCCGTGCAAGCCCCCCTGAGCCCCTGAACCCCTTCACTCGGTGTGAGTCCTGTTCTACTCACCCAGGCTGTCTCCAGCGGCGGCGGCAGAATCCCTTCTTCCTCTAACACCGAAGTCCCGGCCTGTGACGTTACTGCTACGAGGCTCGGTGACGTCACCAAGCCTCGTAGCGGTAATTACACAGAGCATGAGACTTCGGGGATGGAGGAAGAAGGGATTCTGCCGCCGCCGCTGGAGACAGCCTGGGTGAGTTGAACAGGACTCACACCGAGGGAAGGGGTTCGGGGGGAAGAGGGTGCTTGCACGGGGGATGGGAGGGGGGAGGGAAAGGCCACCCACAGCCCGCAAAGGACGGGGACACCCCCTCCCCGCCCAGAAGGGGGGTCCCCGTCGGCCACCCACAGCCTGCAAAGAACAGGGACACCCCCCTGCCCAGAAGGGGGGTCCCCACCGGCCACCCACAGCCTGGGGGAAGGTGTTGGGGGGGTAGTTTGGCACCCCATTACTGGCTACAGTACACCTGGCACCCCATAACTGGCTACACCTGGCACCCCATAATTGGCTACACCTGGCACCCCATAACTGGCTACACTACACCTGGCACACTATACCTGGCACCAAATACCTGGCTACCTATACATCTGCCTACACACCTGGCTACCCTGACATCTGGCTACATGTGGCTCCCTATACACCTTTTAAAAAAAAAATGATTGCAAAAAAAAAAAAAAAAAAGGTTGAAAATTATTGGAAATTAATTGAACCACTTTTTGCACGGAAATCCTGGGGAAATAGATAGCCAGGGAGGTTAAAATGCATTTAGAAAAAAATAATTCTTAGCAAAATGTACCACCCAAAGAAAGCCTAATTGGTGGCGGAAAAAACAAGATATAGATTAATTCATTGTGATAGTGATAAAGTTATTGGCGAATGAATGGGAAGTGAAATTTGCTCGGATGCATACAGTGAAAAACGATTGAAGGCTAAAGTGGTTAAGGAATGTTTAAAAAGCATTTATACACAATTATGAAGTACTTCTAAGCAATATGTATGCGATATTGAACTCTGCTTTATCTCAATGTTCTCCAGATGCTTGTGGCTTTATTGAGACACTCCCATGTTTGGAGTTTTGTTTGCATCATCATTGTTCTTTGCTATATTACAGATTTATTTAATAGTGAGATCCAGGGCCAGTTCTCTCATGAAGCAAGGTGAAACATTTGCATGAGGTGCAGGGATTTCAGGGGCAGCATTTTTGTACTATGTGTGTATGTATGTATTATGCTTTTCCCTATCACTGTTTTTTATGTTTTACTGTAGCCCTGTAAACGGCATCTTCTTTGACCTACTGCACCTCTGAAATAAATGATTCTGATTCTGATTCTGATGTTCCTGAGGAGGAATGGAGTGGCTGAGGGTGAGCAGTTTGTTTGTTCAGACTCACAGCCAGTCAGTGTACTATTGTGTTGAACTGCAGCAAGTCATGTGAGGACATTAATTGAAGCAGAGAGAGTAAATTGTTGAGTGCTGTGCAATGTTTCTACCGTGCCACACAAATCCTTCATCTACATTCATAACCTTTCATACGTAAATCATCTGGCATGCATACTTCCTTTGTTTACGCTTCCCTCTTTTGCCCACTTTCTCCTTCAGCCATTATTCGAGAGATCAAACCATATATTTTTAGTTGCATCCAGTTATTCTTTGATGACATGTATTCAGACACTTTCTCTTCCACTTCCAGCTCTTCTCAAAAGCAGCACATTTTTTTCTAACCATTCTCTAAAAAATAGGGGTCCAGTATTTTTCTAGTTTTGGGCAATCATGTTTTTGGCAGTCACTTGTATACTATACTTTGTGTTTTTTTTTTAGTAGACACTGCCTGTGATTGGAATAAACTGCACTTTGCTTGCCACCTGCAACACTGAGCAGGGCCTTTTTGTTACCCAGGCAAGAAGTCCTGTGTCACCTAACCCCCCCCCCCCCCCAAAAAAAAAAAAAAAACTTGCACACACTAGAGAATATAAACCATGTGCTGTATAAGGTGGATGCATAATACTGGGAGTTCCCGAGATACAAACACAATTTGCTGATCCTGTGCCATTTTGTTGTACACCCCCTCTCTGCTGAAATCTAGTGTTGTCTTCCACCTGTCCACTCGCCGCTCCGCCTAGTTCCCAACAGCTACTACAGCATGTAGCATGATTACATGCGACAAGAGGAGAATGAAGTGCCAGCACTAGAGGGAGAAGAATACAGACAGGTTGGCCACACATGCACAGCACTGGAATCTGGCAGGGAGGTGAGAAAACAGATTAAGGAGGGGGACAAGGACAGATAGTGGCACAAAGGGACATAAAAATGCACAGGAGCAGAGGGAGGCACAAAGGGGGCAGAAGGAGGACAGAAGGAGGCACAGTGGGTCAGAGGGGTGCACAGGAGGCAGAGGTAGCCAAAGAGGACAGAAGAGGCACAAGTTAAGAGAAAGAGGCACAAGGGAAACAAAGGTGTTTCAAATTACAGATGCAGAAGAGTCTTAATCTTCCATTTGTAATATTAAAGAGACTCCGTAACAAAAATTGCATCCTGTTTTGTATCATCCTACAAGTTCCAAAAGCTATTCTAATGTGTTCTGGCTTACTGCAGCACGTTCTACTATCACCATCTCTGTAATAAATCGACTTATCTCTCTCTTGATAGACTCGTCAGCCTGTGTCTGGAAGGCTGCCAAGTTCTTCAGTGTTGTGGTTCTGTGATGCATCTCCCCCTCCAGGCCCCTCTCTGCACACTGCCTGTGTATTATTTAGATTAGGGCAGCTTCTCTCTTCTCTCTTATCTTTTACAAGCTGGATAAATCCTCCTCTGAGCTGGCTGGGCTTTCACATACTGAGGAATTACATACAGGCAGAGCTGTCTGCACTCTGCAGGAAGAAACAGCCTGAAACTTCAGTGGAAGATAGCTGCATGGGGAAAGAAACACACAAATGATCTCTTGAGATTCAAAAGGAAGGGTGTATACAACCTACTTGTGTATGAATGTATTTTCTATGTGTGGACATACTGTACATCAACCTACTTCCTGTTTTGGTGGCCGTTTTGTTTGTTTATAAACAAACTTTTAAAAACTGTTTTTAACCACTTTTAATGCGGCGAGGAGCGGCGAAATTGTGACAGAGGGTAATAGGAGATGTCCCCTAACGCACTGGTATGTTTACTTTTGTGCGATTTTAACAATACAGATTCTCTTTAAATACTTAACGCAGGAAGAAGTGAAGGCAGACTAAATAAAATAAAAATGGACAAGGCACCTGGCAGGGATGGCATACATCCTCGGATTCTAAGGGAAATAAGTTCAGTTATCAATGAACCCCTTTATCTTATCTTCTGTGACTCCCTTTCAACTGTCAGAGTTCCAACAGATTGGCGTAGAGCCCACATTTTCCCATTATTTAAGAACGGCATAAAATCAGATCCGGAAATTATATACCTTTAAGCTTAACGTCAGTTGTGTGCAAACTATTTGAGGGGTTACTAAGAGATAGTGGAGGGCCAAAATTTCGCAAATATGAAATTTTGCATCGAAAGTCGCATTTACGCATCCTAATTGTATGGTAATGAATTTTGTATGTACCAGTAATATTTCAAAATTTTGCTTAATTTTTTGCTAAATTTTCATGCAATTTCGCAAAATGTTCTGCCGATTTTAGCGGTTAATAGCAAAGCCCCCATACAGGGTATTGCTACCAACATTGCTAAATATGTTAAGGAGAATATTGGGTACAAGTTAAAAAAAAAATTCAAAAAGACATTGTAGTTTTTGAGAAAATCAATTTTAAATATGTAAAGAAAAATGTTTTTTAAACTCATTTTTAGTTTAAAAACCATTTTTTCTTTGCATTTTTACATGTACCCACTATTCTCCTTAAAGAGAACCAGAGACGAAGCACCCTCATGTATTTTATTACATTTATCAGTGGGAACATGACAGTAAACACCTACCCTGCTTTTAGTTTCATTGTTATCTGCTTAATTAGTCTATTAGCAACTGTGATAAGAATCCATGGACTATTCAGTCGAGGTTTGACCTGGAATCATTATAGCTGAGTCACTCTTCTGTGGAGTCTTTTCAAGCCCAAGCCTTCCTCCTCCTGGCTTACATTTCCTGATTTGCATACTGAGAGCTGTGATGACATGGGAGGGGCTGCTCCTGCTGAGAGAGAAGCTCTGTGGCTGGAATATGATCCCTGTGTGCTCTGTGTGCACTAGATACTGATGATGTCACAAATGTCCACAGCGCTTAAAAGATATGAATCTTTAATAGTCCAAAATAAATTAATTAAAGCAATGATAATTGATCCTAGGCCACAAATATGATTATAGCATCTTCCCCATTAAGCACACGCATTCAACACATTTACCATGTGTTGAATGCGTGTGCTTAATGGGGAAGGTGCTATAATCATATTTGTGGCCTAGGATCAATTATCATTGTTTTAATTAATTTATTTTGGACTATTAAAGATTCATATCTTTTAAGCGCTGTGGACATTTGTGACATTTTATATTTGAGGTATTGAGGATTGCCTGGTCCAATTTAGCTGCTGACTAAACCATTAGGCGCAAGCTTCTACATACAGATACTGATGATGACTGCAGTTTCATTCCTATGAGAGACACTTCCTACAGGCAGCTGTACATCATACCAAAATTAAAGCACATAGATGAAAGGCTGCATTTAGCCTAGATAGCAGCATAGTCTCATATAGCCTAGACAGCACATCCAGAACAACTCATAACCCGGAAGGAGAAGGGATATGAGCCGGCGGCCATATTTGATTTTTCCTGGAGCAATAATGGATAAAAAACACTAAAAAAGGCACACCAGAGCGGCAAAATTATCGGGTAGAGCATTTATTCTTTACAAGCTATCAACTAATATGTTTATTTTGTGTGAAACGTTCATCTCTGGTTCCCTTTAACATATTGTCAGGATCTCTCCTGTAGCATGTTCTGTCGCTTGCAGTGGAGCTGCAACTGTGCAGTTCTGACTTGTCTGCTTGCATTCGGTTGCACATTCGCAGTAAGTCTTATTGTCATTTGCAATCACTCTGCAGTTCAGAGCAGTTCCGGATGCTGTCAGGATTCCTCCTATGGTTTGCTGCAGTTGAACTGCAACCAGATAGCTCTGGATTTCCTGCATGCATGTTGTTGCATAGTACTGCATGCATTTGTTATGATAGTCTTCCAGCTAGCAAATGGTAATCAAGCCAGCTCAGGTTTGAATGATTACCATTCAGCTGTGTGGAAATGTGCATACCTGCATCCATTGGCTGATGCCGGCATAAAAGTCTGCCTCCCATTTCAGACTCGGCCCTACATAGCGTTCAGCTCTCTGAGTTGTCGTTGGGTCTATGCAGTGAAAGTTGTTATTGTAAAAATGTATAATGCCTTGCTCTGTATTTTCATGTCTGCTGGACGTTTGCTGACCTGCGGGGGTCAGGGAAGTCTTTCTGATCCAGATGGTTTGGATTCTGCCAGCACCACGTTGGTGACTGGTAGTATTCCTTCTAACCTTGTTCTTTCCTTGATCTTGAGGACGAACTATAAGCAGCGGTTGCCATTAGTTTCGCTCCTACCTGTTAGTCTTGTCTATCTCAGTGTGAATGTTGCTGTCGCTGAAACAGCGACTAGATTGGCTGAGCATTCCATCTGTCTGTCTGTTGTCTGTCTTGTTAATTGTCATTACTTGTGCTTTAGCTAGTGAATTATTTGAGAGTTACATTTCATATATTGCGCATCAGCACAATATATATGTACTCTAGTCAGTCAGTATTGTATTATTTGTAATATTGTATATTGTATTGTGTACCGACCTTTGCCTGCCTCTCGACTACGAATCTGCCTAATCCTTCCAATAGGACTGACATCTGAATTAACATGCATGACCCAAGCCTGTTACTGACTACGTCTGTTGTGTATTGTATCACTTAGCATCTAGCCTGATAGGTGGCCCAGAGCTGCAGTTGCTCTGGGCAATCTTGCTCCCTTGTTCATTACTCCTGTGTCCATCTGTGGCGCTTCTTCCATTATCCAGCTACTTAGCCTTGTTGCGCTGGGTGGTCAAAGTACGCCCCCCCCAGCATTACACATATGTAGCCATTTTGGTGTCACTACCATGTAAAGGGGCTTTGCTATTCACTGCCAAAGTCATCACGAAATTATGCAAAAATAACATGAAATTTTAGGCGAAATTATGAATCACTATACAAAATCAATTGAATTTACAAATAGTAATTACGTATAAGCGTAAATGCAAAAAGCATCACTGCTAAGAGATACTATACAAGACTTCATAGCAGAAAATAATCTTATTTCTCAGCATCAGCATGGGTTTACTAAGGACAGGTCCTGCTTAACTAACATGCTCAGCTTTTATGAGGTGCTGAACGCTAGTGTGGATAGTGGGGATGCTGTAGTTGTGATATACTTGGACTTTGAAAAGGCCTTCAACACTGTTCCCCACAACAGTCTGGTGCAAGAGTTGAGGAAGCAAGGACTGGGGAAGAGTCTGTGCGCATGGATAGGGAACTGGCTAATGGACAGAAAGCAAAGAGTTGTGGTCAATGAATCATATTCAAACTGGGTGACTGTTAGCATTGGGGTCCCAAAAGGGTCAGTACTGGGTCCAGTGTTCTTCAATATGTTTATTAATAACCTAGTAGATGAAGTAGAAAGCAATGTTGCTATTTTTGCAGATGATACAAAATTGTGCAGAATCATCAACTCTCAGGAGGATAGTGACATATTGTAACAGGGTCTGGATAGGATGGCTATATGGGCACATAAATGGCAGATACAGTTGAATGTTGAAAAATGTAAGGTCATGCATTTTGGTCGTAACAATGGTCTAGCACCATACAAAATATACTGGATACAGATGGGGGCATCAAACTTGGAGAAGGACTTAGGAGTACTTATCGACAACACGTTAAATAATAGTATTCAATGCCAAGCCACTGTAGCTAAAGCAAATACAATTTTAGGAAGCATTAAAAGGGAAATAAAAACTTGCGATGCTAGCATAATATTGCCCCTGTTTTATTCTCTAGTAAGGCCACATCTGGAATAAGGAATATGGAATCCAGTTCTGGGCATCGCAAAATTGAGTAAAGGGATCGAAGGTCTCACTTACCAGGAAAGGTTAGATAAACTGGGCTTATTTAGTCTGGAGAAAAGACGCCTTAGAGGAGATCTAATTAGCATATATAAATACATCAGAGGGCAATATAAATGCTTGGCAGATAAACTTTTAGTCCCTAGGTCTTTACAAAGGACTAGGGGACATGATCTGCGCATGGAGGAAAATGTTTTAGCCATTTATTTAGGAAAGGATTCTTTACAGTAAGAGTGATTAAAATGTGTAATGTATTGACACGGGAAGTAGTTATGGCACATTCCGTGTTTAAGGGTGCTTAGATGCTTTCCTTGTGTTGAAAGACACCCATGGCTATAATTACTATGTAATTTCCAGTGGTGTTGATCCAGAGAATTTATTGATTGCCATCTGGAGTCAGGAAGGATTTTTTTCCCTTTTGGGGCTAATTGTACCATGCCTTGTTAGGGTTTTTCACCTTCCTCTGGATCAACAGGGATATGTGAGGGAGCAAGCTGGTGTACTTTATTCTTTAGTTGAACTCAATGGACATATGTAATTTTTTAACCAAAATAACTATGTAACTATGTAAGGGACAGAAGGAGACACAAGAACAGAAGAAGAAACAAGGGGACATGGGGACAGAAGCATTCACAGAAGGGGCAGAAGGAGGCACAGGGGACAGAAACGGTACATGGAGCAAGAAGGAGGCACAGGGGACAGAAGGAGGCACAGAGGGAGTCACAAGGGGGCAGAGGTGGCATGGGGGGACTTTAAGAGGCACAAGGGGAAATAAGGTAGCATGAGGACAGAGGGAGGCCCAAAGGGGAGAAGAAGGAGGCATAAAGGTGGGCTGGGCATAAGTAGGCACAGTGGGATGGAAGGATGCACGGGGCAGAGGTAGCACAAGGGGACATAAGGAGGCACAGGGAGACACAGAGAGAACGAAGGATACACAGGGGACATAAGGAGACACAGGGGGACAGAAGGAGGCACAGTGGGACAGAAGGAGGCACAGAGGGGGACAGAAGGAGGCACAGGGGCCAGAAGGTGTCACAAAGGAGACAGAAGAAGGTACAATGGGACAAAGGGAAGGTGGCACGCAGTGGCGGCGCTACACTGGGGCTTACCCAGGCTTAAGCCCCAGCTGACAAGCTGTCAGCCCCTGCAAAAGCCCCCCCCTCCACAGGAGGGGTGGAAGCGGAGAGAAGAGGAAGCCATGTGGACAGCGGCGGAGAAGGGGGCCGTCTCCCCCCTTCCCTCGCCTTGGGGCTCCCACTCTCTGCCGCGCTCCCCCCTCAGATATCAGCGGCTGGCGTCAGAAGACTCACTCTCTTCCCAGCGCGGCTGATCTGTGCGCCGCTCTGGTCTAATCTAGACCAGAGTAGCGGCGCACAGATCGATCTCTCTCTCCCGCACTGGGAAGAGAGGAAGTCTTCTGACCAGCCAGCTGCTGATATCTGAGGGGGGAGCGAGGCAGAGAGCGGGAGCCCTAAGGTGAGGGAAGGGGGGAGACGGCCCCTTTCTCCGCCGCTGTCCACATGGCTTCCTCTTCTCTCCGCTTCCACACCTCCTGGCCTGGGGACAGCTATGGTAATTCCTACCTACCTATACTGGGGACAACTATACACCTGGCTATATATACTGGGCACATATACCCCTGGCTACATATACTGGGCACACATACCCCTGGCTACATATACTGGGCACACATACCCCTGGCTACATATACTGGGCACACATACCCCTGGCTACATATACTGGGGACATCTATATCATTTATTGGTGAAAGGCTGTCTGTCATTATGTGCATTAACTGGTGAAACACTGTCTCTTATTACATACATTTTGTGGTGAAACGCTGTCTCTCATTACGTGCATTTACTGGTGAAAGGCTGTCTCTCATTACGTGCATTTACTGGTTAAAGGCTGTCTCTTATGTGCATTTAGTGGTGAAATACTGTCTCTCATTACATGCATTTACTGGTGAAAGGCTGTCTCTCATTACATGCATTTACTGGTGAAAGGCTGTCTCTCATTACATGCTTTTACTGGGGAAACACTGTCTATCATTATGTGTATTAACTGGTGAAACACTGTCTCTCATTACGTGCATTTACTGTTGAAAGTCTGTCTCTTATGTGCATTTAGTGGCGAAAGGCTGTCTCTCATTACCTGAATTTACTGGTTAAAGGCTTTCTCTTATTTTCATTTACTGGTGAAAGGCTGTCTGTCATTACATGCATTTACTAGGGAAAGGCTGTCTCTTATGTGCATTTACTGGTGAAAGGCTGTCTCTCATTACGTGCATTTACTGGTGAAAGGCTGTCTCTCATTACATGCATTTACTGGTGAAAGGCTGTCTCTTATATGCATTTAGTGGGGAAACGCTGTCTCTCATTATGTGCATTTACTGGTGAAACACTGTCTCTCATTACATGCATTTACTATTGAAAGGCTGTCTCTCATTACATGCATTTACTGGTGAAAGGCTGTCTGTCATTACGTGCATTTACTTCATTTTTTTTTATGTAACTACATCAGCTGGTACAACTACATTACAGTTAGCCCCGCCCACATGATGTAATGGCCAAGCCCACTCCTGTCGCCCCTCCTTGAGCCCCGCCAGCCAGACATTGTGCCCCTTTCGAGCCACCCCAAAATTCTGAAGCTGGAGCCGCCGCTGGTGGCACGGGGGGGGGGGGGGGGGGGGGGGCAGGGGCAGAAGGAGGCACAAAGGGAAAGAAGGAGACACGGGGAAAAAGAAGGAGGCATAGAGGGATGCCCAGAGTGGACAAATGTAACACAAAGGGACAGAAGGAGGCACATGGGGACAGAAAGAAGCACAGAGGCTGAAAGGAGTCACACAGGGGGACAGAAGGAGGCACAGGGCAACAGATGGAGGCAAACATCGACGCACATGGGAGCAGAGGTGCACATGAGGACAGAAGGAGGCACAGGGAAACTGAAGGAGCCACAAGGCAATATAAGGAAGCACAAAGGGTACAGATGGAGGCACTTGGGGCAGAAGGAGGTGCAGGGGGACAGAGAGACACAAAGTGGGACTGAGGTGACGTGGGGGGATGAAAATAGGCAAAAGGGGCGACAGAAGGAGTCAAAAAGAGAAACAGGAGGGACACGGGGACAGTGATATGCAGGGGTGGGAGAGATGGCACAGAGGGACACAGTGGAGGCTGCCTGCATCTTACACTATCTAGACTTTGTGATGTCTGCTATCCAGGGACTGGTGATGATGATTTTCCTCAGGACACCGAATTTCCTGCTGCTGCTGTACACACGCAGCAGAAGCAGGTGATCAAATACCCATGGAGGTGGGTCTTCATTCAGGGGTGGGGCTTCATTTGGGGGTTTTCTGGTTTATCCTGCGGCATGGTGCCACCCAGGATCAATGGCACTCCAGGCAATGGCCTGGAATGCCTTTGGTTAAAAATTGTCCTGACACTGAGACTCAAAAAGCAAAGGAAAGTAACTCTATCAGAGCTAGTATGAAGTTGGAATATGCCAAGGGGATGTGATGAGCAACCTAATTTGATTGTGTTTATCTACCAATGAGACACGGGAATGGTTGAGGTTGATTTATTGCCTGTATGCCACTACCGATTCTTATACTAGTCTACTTGCAACTGAGTTATGCATTACAAGTCACTTCATTCCTGGCTTTATCACACAAGCATGTCTGTGCAAAAGGAGAATAACCTACAGTTACCTGGCTAATGACTACCTTTTGCTGTGCCATATGCTAATATTTGGATCTAAGAATACTGAGAATCGGATCTTTGATATGAAACTAAATTAAACTAATGTTTGCTCTGTTCACACTTAACGTTTTTGCTAGGAAATGTAATGATTGGTGTCAGCACACAGAGAGAATCTGATTATTGATGATCTGCAGAATCATCAACAATACAGATGTATACTTGATTATGGATGATCTGCAGAATCACCAATAATACAAGTATGGCTAACCTCTGAACACCTAATGAAGTATAAGTGTAACTGTAGCCTATCTCCCGAGAGGCGGGAGATACGGGCAGCTCGGCCAGGAACCACCTGAGGGGCAGGTGGCCCTGGACTGTGCAGCGACTATCTCCTTGAGAGAGGAGATAGAGATAATCTGGCAGCCAGTGATTCCCTGGTAACTGGAAATCAGACTGTACTGCAGCCAGGGGGCTCCAATGGGAGAGAGGCCACTGGCTGTACTGTAGGAAGGACTCTCTGATGAGCAAGAGGTCCTTGCAGCTAACTGACACTTGGTGGAATAGTGTCACGGGCAGTACAGACAGACTGAACACTCAAGGGATGAGTGACAGCCAGAAGGGTCGGGCAGGCCAGGTCGGCAACACCCGAGCAAATGGTCATAACAGATATAAATCACAATCCTAGTCTGGGGTGTGAGGACCTTGGTCTCGACACCCAGGACCTAGTCTAAAGAATAACACAGTATCCTAAGCTTGGGTGTGAGGTCCTTGGTCACAACACCCTGGAACTGGTCTAAAGTATAACACAGTAATGACACAGTAACCCTAAGCTTGGGTGTAAGGTCCTTGGTCACAACACCCTGGAACTGGTCTAAAGTATAGCACAGTAATGACACAGTAATCCTAAGCTTGGGTGTGAGGTCCGTGGTCACAACACCCTGGAACTGGTCTAAAGTATAACACAGTAATGACACAGTAATCCTAAGCTTGGGTGTGAGGTCCGTGGTCACAACACCCTGGAACTGGTCTAAAGTATAACACAGTAATGACACAGTAATCCTAAACTTGGGTGTGAGGTCCGTGGTCACAACACCCTGGAACTGGTCTAAAGTATAACACAGTAGTGACACAGTATAACAATAGCGTAATCTGGCTAAGTGTGAATTCCCAGGTCCACCTGGTTCCAACACACTGTAGGATCTGACTGAGGTCTGAGTGCTCACACGTAAGTATTTGCAACGGGAGACAACCTGAGACTGACCAGCGAGATCTATATATACTTGCAGTGCTGTGCAGCTCCGCTCGAGCCACTCAGCCAATACAGAGTCCAGCTTGGATCAGCTGATCGGCCTGATCAGCTGATTCCCCTTCTGCTGGTATAAATATCCTGTCACCTGGCGCGCGCACGCGTAGCTCTCCATCTGTGTGAACTAGAAGGTCCAGCCAAGCCAGACACGTGTCGCTGCGCGGACACCGCCGGTCTGAACGCGGAGATAGCCGCCCTGTCACTAGACCACGCAGCGGCATCTCCGCTGTTCATTACAGTAAATAATTTGGGTTCTGGTTTAACTTGTAAATTGTGCAAATCCTAGCAGAGGCCTTGTGCATGGGTGTATGGTTTAGTTGACAACATTATCCCTAAAAAGAGAGAGGGGACTATGTGTGGACACTGTCAAGGTGACATGTCATTTTTGATGAACTAATAGCACTTTAGTATTGGATATGACTTGTTTTTTTAACCTTTCCAATAAATAAAAACATATAGAAAGGGTCCCTAGACACGTTGTTAGTAGGAATAGTACAGCGTGTACCTATGTTTATCTCATCATGTAACATGTCAATTCAGGTGTTCTTAGAAATGTCAAAACACACATTTAAAGAGACACTGAAGTGAAAAAAAATTATGATGATTTGTATGTGTAGTACAGCTAAGAAATAAAACATTAGGAGCAGAGACATAAGTCTAATATTGTTTCCAGTACAGGAAGAGTTAACCACTTCCGACCGCCTAACGCACAGGGGCAGCCGGAAAGTGGAGCCCGCAAGGACCAGCTCATGCCCAAAGGCGGCGGTCCTTGTAAGGGCATGGGCGGAGCGATCGCGTCATCCGTGACGCGATCCTCCGCCGCTTAGGGATGAGCGTAATGACCTAATTACGAATTTCCGAAATTTCGCGAAATTACTACAATTACGATTTTAGCAGTAATCGAAATTTCGTAATTTTCGCTAATTACGCAAATTTTCGTAATTACGATTACGAAATTTAGTATTTTAAAGTTTGCAAAGGTTTCTATCCCTCTAGATGCCTAAAATGAATAACCAACCAACCTCCTCCTCTCTCCCTCCCTCTCTCTCTCTCTCTCCAGAGATCTGTAGTATTTCAAAACCATACTCACATTCATGACATGTCCAGGGATCAAACCCAGGCCAACCACATGGAAGACAGCTATGCTCACCACCATACCACCAAACACACACTAAATAGACTGCTAACCTAAATCTTACTTGTAGACAGTCATATGAGACACATGCTGGGTGCAGGGCTTTGTGATTGGACCATGCGATAGAGTGAGGTGCAAAAATGAAATCATGCCTAGCAGAGGATGGTTTCACAGTGCTAAATGCTAGGCTGGCTGTGGTGCAATTGGTTAGTGTGTCTGGCTGGTAACAGCAAGGTTACAGGTTCAATTCCATCCAGGCATGTCTTTTCCTTTTGCGTTCAACAGTTGTCCAAACAGAGCCAACAGAGCCCCAGATAGCCATGTAGAGTTAGGTCACAGCTAGCCTGGCTGTGGTGCAATTGGTTAGTGTGTCTGGCTGGTAACAGCAAGGTTACAGGTTCGATTCCATCCAGGCATGTCTTTTCCTTTTGCGTTCAACAGTTGTCCAAACAGAGCCAACAGAGCCCCAGATAGCCACGTAGAGTTAGGTCACAGCTAGCCTGGCTGTGGTGCAATTGGTTAGTGTGTCTGGCTGGTAACAGCAAGGTTACAGGTTTGATTCCATCCAGGCATGTCTTTTCCTTTTGCGTGCGCGCGCTGCGCCATTGAACCCCATGGGGTATTTTGCGTGCGTAAAACTTTACGCATGCAAAACTTTGTGCTCGGTGTTTGGACAACTGTTGAACGCAAAAGGAAAAGACATGCCTGGATGGAATCGAACCTGTAACCTTGCTGTTACCAGCCAGACACACTAACCAATTGCACCACAGCCAGGCTAGCTGTGACCTAACTCTACATGGCTATCTGGGGCTCTGTTGGCTCTGTTTGGACAACTGTTGAACGCAAAAGGAAAAGACATGCCTGGATGGAATCGAACCTGTAACCTTGCTGTTACCAGCCAGACGCACTAACCAATTGCACCACAGCCAGCCTAGCATTTAGCATTGTGAAACCATCCTCTGCTAGGCATGATTTCATTTTTGCACCTCACTCTATCGCATGGTCCATGGTCCAATCACAAAGCCCTGCACCCAGCATGTGTCTCATATGACTGTCTACAAGTAAGATTTAGGTTAGCAGTCTATTTAGTGTGTGTTTGGTGGTATGGTGGTGAGCATAGCTGTCTTCCATGTGGTTGGCCTGGGTTTGATCCCTGGACATGTCATGAATGTGAGTATGGTTTTGAAATACTACAGATCTCTGGAGAGAGAGAGAGAGAGAGAGAGAGAGAGAGAGAGAGAGAGAGAGAGAGAGAGAGAGAGAGAGAGAGAGAGAGAGAGAGAGAGAGAGAGAGAGAGAGAGAGAGAGAGAGAGAGAGAGAGAGAGAGAGAGAGAGAGAGAGAAGGAGAGAAGGAGAGGATAGAAACCCTTACAAACCTGAAAAAGTAAAATTTCGGTTGGAGACACGAAATTCGTCATTACGGGAGTGAAATTTCGATTACGAAATTGTAAATTACGATTTGAAAATTAATTACGAAATTACGAATTTGGGTCGTAATGTTAAATTTCGCATTCGTAATAAAAGCAGTTCGAAATTTCGAAAATTTCGGCTCATCTCTACCGCCGCTGCCTCGCTCCGCTCACCCGCCGCAACATTCCGCCGGTCATACGGAAGCGCCGGCGGGATGTTAACCCGACGATCGCCGCATACAAAGTGTATAATATACTTTGTAATGTTTACAAAGTGTATTATACAGGCTGCCTCCTGCCCTGGTGGTCCCAGTGTCCGAGGGACCACCAGGGCAGGCTGCAGCCACCCTAGTCTGCACCAAGCACACTGATTTCCCCCCCTCGGCCCCCTGATCGCCCACAGCACCCCTCAGACCCCCCCCCCTGCCCACCCCCCAGACCCATGTTTACACCCAATCACCCATCAATCACTCCCTGTCACTATCTGTCAACGCTATTTTTTTTTTATCCACCCCCCTGCCCCCTGCTCCCTCCTGATCACCCCCCCACCCCTCAGATTTTCCCCAGACCCCCCCCCAGACCCCCCCCATGTACTGTATGCATCTATCCCCCCTGATCACCTGTCAATCACCTGTCAATCACCCGTCAATCACCCCCTGTCACAGCCACCCATCAATCAACCCCTAACCTGCCCCTTGCGGGCAATCTGATCACCCACCCACACCAATAGATCGCCCGCAGATCCGACATCAGATCACCTCCCAAGCGCAGTGTTTACATCTATTCTCTCCTCTAAACACCCACTAATTACCCATCAATCACCCATCAATCACCCCCTATCACCACCTGTCACTGTTACCCATCAGATCAGACCCTAATCTGCCCCTTGCGGGCACCCAATCACCCGCCTACACGCTCAGATTGCCCTCAGACCCCCCCTTATCAATTCACCAGGGCATTATTTACATCTGTCCTTCCCTGTAATAACCCACTGATCACCTGTCAATCACCCATCAATCACCCCCTGTCACTGCCACCCATAAATCACCCCCCGTCACTGCCACCCATCAATCAGCCCCTAACCTGCCCCTTGCGGGCAATCTGATCACCCACCCACACCAATAGATCGCCCGCAGATCCGACATCAGATCACCTCCCAAGTGCAGTGTTTACATCTGTTCTCTCCTCCAAACACCCACTAATTACCCATCAATCACCCCCTGTCACTGCTACCCATCAGATTAGACCCCTATCTGCCCCTAGGGCACTCAATCACCCGCCCATACCCTCAGAACGCCCTCAGACCCCAGCCCTGATCACCTCGCCAGTGCATTGCTTGCATCTATTCCCCCCTCTAATCACACCTTGAGACACCCATCAATCACCTCCTGTCACCCCCCTAGCACACCTACCCATCAGATCAGGCCCTAATTTGCCCCGTGTGGGCTCCTGATCACTCGGCCAAACCCTCAGATCCCCCTCAGACCCTCTTCCAATCACCTCCCCAGTGCATTGATTGCATCTATTTTCCCCTCTAACCACCCCCTGAGACACCCATCAATCACCTCCTGTCACCCCCCTAGCACTCCTATCCATCAGATCAGGCCCAATACAACCTGTCATCTAAAAGGCCACCCTGCTTATGACTGGTTCCACAAAATTCGCCCCCTCATAGACCACCTGTCATCAAAATTTTCAGATGCTTATACCCCTGAACAGTCATTTTGAGACATTTGGTTTCCAGACTACTCACGGTTTTGGGCCCGTAAAATGCCAGGGCGGTATAGGAACCCCACAAGTGACCCCATTTTAGAAAAAAAGACACCCCAAGGTATTCTGTTAGGTGTATGACGAGTTCATAGAAGATTTTATTTTTTGTCAAAAGTTAGCGGAAATTGATTTTTATTGTTTTTTTTCCACGAAGTGTCATTTTTCACTAACTTGTGACAAAAAAATAAAATCTTCTATGAACTCACCATACTCCTAACGGAATACCTTGGGGTGTCTTCTTTCTAAAATGGGGTCACTTGTGGGGTTCCTATACTGCCCTGGCATTTTAGGGGCCCTAAACCGCGAGGAGTAGTCTAGAAAACAAATGCCTCAAAATGACCTGTGAATAGGATGTTGGGCCCCTTAGCGCACCTAGGCTGCAAAAAAGTGTCACACGTGGTATCGCCGTACTCAGGAGAAGTAGTATAATGTGTTTTGGGGTGTATTTTTACACATACCCATGCTGGGTGGGAGAAATATCTCTGTAAATAGACAATTGTGTGTAAAAAAAAATCAAAAGATTGTCATTTACAGAGATATTTCTCCTACCCAGCATGGGTATGTGTAAAAATACACCACAAAACACATTGTACTACTTCTCCTGAGTACGGCGGTACCACATGTGTGGCACTTTTTTACACCCTAAGTGTACTAAGGGGCCCAAAGTCCAATGAGTACCTTTAGGATTTCACAGGTCATTTTGCGACATTGTTGGTTTCAAGACTACTCCTCACGGTTTAGGGCCCCTAAAATGCCAGGACAGTATAGGAACCCCACAAATGACCCCATTCTAGAAAGAAGACACCCAAAGGTATTCCGTTAGGAGTATGGTGAGTTCATAGAAGATTTTATTTTTTGTCACAAGTTAGCGGAAAATGACACTTTGTGAAAAAAAACAATTAAAATCAATTTCCGCTAACTTGTGACAAAAATAAAATCTTCTATGAACTCACCATACTCCTAACGGAATACCTTGGGGTGTCTTCTTTCTAAAATGGGGTCATTAGTGGGGTTCCTATACTGCCCTGGCATTTTAGGGGCCCTAAACCGTGAGGAGTAGTCTTGAAACAAAAATGACCTGTGAAATCCTAAAGGTACTCATTGGACTTTGGGCCCCTTAGCGCAGTTAGGGTGCAAAAAAGTGCCACACATGTGGTATCGCTGTACTCGGGAGAAGTAGTACAATGTGTTTTGGGGTGTATTTTTACACATACCCATGCTGGGTGGGAGAAATATCTCTGTAAATAGACAATTGTGTGTAAAAAAAATCAAAAGATTGTCATTTAAAGAGATATTTCTCCCACCCAGCATGGGTATGTGTAAAAATACACCCCAAAACACATTATACTACTTCTCCCGAGTACGGTGATACCACATGTGTGGCACTTTTTTGCACCCTAACTGTGCTAAGGGGCCCAAAGTCCAATGAGTACCTTTAGGATTTCACAGGTCATTTTGCGGCATTTGATTTCCAGACTACTCCTCACGGTTTAGGGCCCCTAAAATGCCAGGGCAGTAAAGGAACCCCACAAATGACCCCATTTTAGAAAGAAGACACCCCAAGGTATTCTGTTAGGACTATGGTGAGTTCATACAAGATTTTATTTTGTCACAAGTTAGCGGAAAGTGACACTTTGTGAAAAAAAACAATACAAATCAATTTCCGCTAACTTGTGACAAAAAATAAAATCTTCTATGAACTCACCGTACTACTAACGGAATACCTCGGGGTGTCTTCTTTCTAAAATGGGGTCATTTGTGGGGTTCCTATACTGTCCCGGCATTTTAGGGGCCCTAAACCGTGAGGAGTAGTCTTGAAAACAAATGTCTCAAAATGACCCTTGAAATCCTAAAGGTACTCATTGGACTTTGGGCCCCTTAGCGCAGTTAGGGTGCAAAAAAGTGCCACACATGTGGTATCGCCGTACTCGGGAGAAGTAGTATAATGTGTTTTGGGGTGTATTTGTACACATACCCATGCTGGGTGGGAGAAATCTCTCTGTAAATGGACAATTGTGTGTAAAAAAAATCAAAAGATTGTCATTTACAGAGATATTTCTCCCACCCAGCATGGGTATGTGTAAAAATACACCTCAAAACACATTTTACTACTTCTCCTGAGTACGGCAATACCACATGTGTGGCACTTTTTTGCAGCTTAACTGCGCTAAGGGGTCCAAAGTCCAATGAGCACCTTTAGGTTTTACAGGGGTGCTTACAATTAGGCACCCCCCAAAATGCCAGGACGGTAAACACACCCCACAATTGACCCCATTTTTGAAAGTAGACACTTCAAGGTATTCAGAGAGGGGCATGGTGAGTCCGTGGCAGATTTCATTTTTTTTTTTGTCGCAAGTTAGAAGAAATGGAAACTTTTTTTTCTGGTCACAAAGTGTCATTTTCCGCTTACTTGTGACAAAAAAATAATATCTTCTATGAACTCACTATGCCTCTCAGTGAATACTTTGGGATGTCTTCTTTCCAAGAAGGGGGTATTTATACTATACTGGAATTCTAGCCCCTCATGAAACATGACAGGGGGTCAGAAAAGTCATAGATGCTTGAAAATGGGAAAATTCACTTTTTGCACCATAGTTTGTAAATGCTATAACTTTTACCCAAACCAATAAATATAGGCTGAATGGGTTTTTTTTCATCAAAAACATGTTTGTCCACATTTTTCGCACTGCATGTATACAGAAATTTTACTTTATTTGAAAAATGTCAGCGCAGAAATAAACAAAAAATTATTTTTTGCCAAAATTCATGTCTTTTTTGATGAATATAATAAAAAGTAAAAATCGCAGCAGCAATCAAATAGCACCAAAAGAAAGCTTTATTAGTGACAAGAAAAGGAGCCAAAATTCATTTAGGTGGTAGGTTGTATGAGCGAGCAATAAACCGTGAAAGCTGCAGTGGTCTGAATGGAAAAAAGTGCCTGGTCCTTAAGGGGGTTAAAGCCCCCAGTCCTCAAGTGGTTAAGAAACTCCAGTTGTTATCTGTGCAAAAGAGCCATTGAGCTCCATGACTTTCAAAGTCACATAGAGCTCTGTCTTCTGAAGCTTGTTATCTCAACTGTCAGCCAATGTATTTTCTTTTTCTCTGCAGAGAACAGTTCAAAAGTTCACTAACCTGCTCTGTAAAATCAATTAGATTGCTGAGTAGTGTGTAAACTGCAAATATTAGAGAATGTTATAAAAAAAAAAAAACAACAACTATATAACTGAAATAAAATTATGAGAATATTTTCTTTGCCATTAATGTTCTAGTAATTATCCGTACTACACATACAATTCATTATATCATAATTTTTTTTTCTCTTCAGTGTCTCTTTAAGTTGAATACACAACCAATATATTTTTGTATTCTAAGTATCTGAAACACATTGTTTTAAGTGTCACATAAAGTATGTTTGTGATCTCTGTGTAATGGATTAGTCCTAGTCTTAGAGATAAATCCTGTAATACAGTCTCTGCTAGTTTTGTATTGCACAATACATGTAGCTATGAGAATATTGCAATGCTAGCATGCCTCTTTTGCCAACTTGCTCTCCTGTTAAAGTTTTTAAGCTTTGTGTGCCTTTGTCTCAGTTCACATGCCATCAGTGGTGCTCATCACGACCTCGTGATCACGAGTTGTTCTTGCTGATCACGAGTAATCAGCAATCATGATCAGCTCTCAATCACGAATGCCGATCACAAATGCACTTGTGATTGCACTCATTACCCGACTGGTGATCACGAATTACTCGTGATCACTAGTCGGTATTCATGATTAAAAACCTGCCGACTTTAGCAGTTAATAGCAAAGCCCCCTTACATGCTAGAAACACCAAATTTGCCAGATATGTTAAGAAAAGCAGTAGGAACAAGAGGAAACAAAAATTCAAAAAGAACTTATGGTTTTTGAGATAAAATTAAAATTTCAAAGGAAAAAAGTATACATTTAAATTCGGTAAATAACAGTTAATGTATTTATCGCATTTAAATCAGTGATGAGCGAAAATGCAAATATTCTTTTCGCCGAATTTTCGCGAAAATAAGTACTATTTTCGTTTCGAAAGGCGAAAATTCGCCGAATATTTTCGCATTAATTTTCGCCTAAAGTCCGTTTTTTCGCGTTGAATTTCTAAGCCCCCTTACAAGCTAGAATCACCGAATTTGCAGGGTATATTAAGGAGATATGTGGGTACAAGAGGAAAAAGAAATTTTTCAAAAAGACCTTATAGTTTTTGAGAAAATCGACTTTAAATTTTCAAAGGAAAAAAGTATACATTTAAATGCAGTAAATGACAGTTACTGTAGCAAACCTAGAGGTAGTGTAAATTTACTAATATCAAAAGAAAGGGCCAAGTGTAAGTGCCATGGGCTAAGTGTCAAGTGCAAACTGCCAAGTGCAAAGGGCCGAGTGCCAAGTGCAAAGGGCCAAGAGCCAAGAGCAAGTGCCAAGTGCAAACTGCCAAGTGCAAAGGGCCAAGTGCCAACTGCAAAGGGCCAAGTGCCAAGAACAAGTGCCAAGTGCAAAGTGCAAACGGCCAAGTGCAAGTGCAAAGGGCCAAGGGTCAAATGAAAAGGGCCAAGTGCAAAGGGCCAAGTGCAAAGAGCCCTTGGCTCTTGGCCCTTTGCCTTTGCACTTGGCCCTTTTCATTTGACACTTGGCCCTTTGCACTTGCACTTGGCCCTTTGCACTTGGCCCTTTGCCTTTGCACTTTGCCTTTGCACTTGGCCCTTTGCACTTGCAATTGGCCCTTTGCCTTTGCACTTGGCCCTTTGCACTTGGCCCTTTGCACGTGCAATTGGCCCTTTGCACTTGGGCCTTTGCACTTGGCCCTTTGCACTTGGGCCTTTGCCTATGCACTTGGCCCTTTGCACTTGGCCCTTTGCACTTGGCCCTTTGCACTTGGCCCTTGGCCCTTTGCACTTGGCCCTTGGCCCTTGCACTTGGCAGTTTGCACTTGGCACTTGGCCCTTTCTTTTGATATTAGTAATTTTACACTACCTCTAGGTTTGCTTAAAGGGATACTGTAGGGGGGGGGGGGGGGGTCGGGGGAAAATGAGTTGAAGTTACCTGGGGCTTCTAATGGTCCCCCGCAGGCATCCTGTGCCCGCGCAGCCACTCCCCAGTGCTCCGGCCCTGCCTCCAGTTCACTTCTGGAATTTCAGACTTTAAAGTCTGAAAACCACTGCGCCTGCGTTGCCATGTCCTCGCTTCCCCTGATGTCACCAGGAGCACACAGCGCAAGCACAGACCATACTGGGCCTGCGCAGTATGCTCCTGGTACCATCAGCGGGAGTGAGGACACGGCAATGCAGGCGCAGTGGTTTTCAGACTTTAAAGTCTGAAATTCCAGAAGTGAACCAGAGGCGGGGCCGGAGCATTGGGGAGTGGCTGCGTGGGCACAGGATGTCTGTGGGGGACCATTAGAACCCCCGGGTAACTTCAACTCATTTTACCCCGACCCCCTCCAACAGTATCCCTTTAAGTAACTGTCATTTACTGCATTTAAATGTATACTTTTTTCCTTTGAAACTTTAAAATCGATTTTCTCAAAAACTATAAGGTCTTTTTGAAAAATTTCTTTTTCCTCTTGTACCCACATATCTCTTTAATATACCCTGCAAATTTGGTGATTCTAGCTTTTAAGGGGGCTTAGATATTCAACGCGAAAAAAAGGACTTTAGGCGAAAATTAATGCGAAAATATTAATGCGAAATTTCACCCTTTGAAGCAAAAATAGTAGTTATTTTCGCGAAAATTCGGCGAAATCGAAAATGGGATTTTCGATGCGAAAATGGCTTTGGCGAAAATTCGCAAGCAACACTGTTATACTTTTTTCCTTTGAAACTTTAAAATCAATATTCTCAAAAACTATAAGTTCTTTTTGAATTTTTTTTCCGCTTGTTACCACTGTTCTTCTTAACATATCTGGCAAATGTGGTGTTTCTAGCATGTAAGGGGGCTTTGCTATTAACCGTTAAAGTCAAATCGTGAACACGGCCGTGATCACGGATATCACTTTTAATAACGGTTAAAATCCGAGTCGAATTCGGCATCAGGTCTGGATCACGATCACGGCGTATCCAGATTTCGATACTGTCGTGATCGTATTTACTCGAATCCGTGATTGGGGGTATCCGAGCACCACTACATGCCATTAATGATGGATCAGTCACTCTACTTTTCCTCATGCCCTGAACTGTAACACCTAGTAACAAAAAATGTTTTCTCAAACAATACATATACAATACAAATAACCCAACTGTATTCTAGAATGCATATACAAACATTACAATAGTGTTTCATGCATGAAATATAAATGATACATGCTAACAATCTGAAATCTAGATACAGTAAATATCTTGTTTTTTTACATAAAATGCACCACATGCAATTGTCATTAACTTCTAGATAAATTATAGTTTTCTAGGTCTGTAGAAAACTGTTAGGTATCATCTTAAATCAGTTACAGATGTTTCTGTACAAGCTATCATCACAATTCTTGGTTTTGTAAAGACTTCAAATTTTACAGTTTTTTTTTAAAACACGTTTTTATTGAAAAGATTTGCAAATATACTTTTTAAGGATTGTCAATATTGTAAATACAAATATAACCAATCTAATTGCAATTACAGAGGAGAATTAGTGTGTCAATATAGTTAAGGATCATTAGTACATTTGCCAAAGTAATAAGTAACATAAAATAACGAAATATGTCAACATGACATATAACTTATTTAACCACTTTACCCCCGCGCGTACGTATTTCTCCGCCCCTTTTTCCATCCTTTAAAAACCAGGGACGGAGAAACACGTACTTTCCGCGTTCCCGACGCTGCCCGCGCTCCCGCTCGTAAACACGCCGCCCGCCGCTAGTAAACACGCCGCCGCCCGCTCGCCCAGAGATCAATGAACGGGAAAATCCACCGTTCGTTGATCTAAGCCCCGCAATGATCAGCTGCTCTCCTATGGGCAGCGCGATCATTGTGAGAAAAAACTCACGTGTCCAGCCTCCTTATACTTCCTCCAAGCTTCCGGAAGGAAGCTTGGAGGTCGCATTAAAACAAAAAGTTACTGTGGCCATCTTGTGGCCAAATAGTAAACTACACCCTACACATTTTTCACATACAAATAAATGACTTTTACACATAAAATTAACTCATTACCTCCCACACTCCCCATTTTTTTTTTTTTTTGTAATTAAAAAAAAATTAAAAAATTTACAATTAAAAAAAATACATAAATAGTTACCTTAGGGACTGAACTTTTTAAATATTTATGTCAAGAGGGTATAACACTGTTACTTTATAAACTATGGGCTTGTAATTAGGGATGGACGCAAAACTGAAAAAAATGCACCTTTATTTCCAAATAAAATATTGGCGCCAAACATTGTGATAGGGACATTATTTAAATGGTTTTATAACCGGGACAAAAGGGCAAATACGTTTCATGGGTTTTAATTACAGTAGCATGCATTATTTAAAAACTATAATGGCCGAAAACTGAAAAATAATTATTTTTTTCCCCACATTTTTCCTATTTTCCCATTAAAACACATTTAGAAAAAAATAATTCTTGGCATAATGTCCCACCTAAAGAAAGCCTAATTGGTGGCGGAAAAAACAAGATATAGTTCATTTCATTGCGATAAGTAATGATAAAGTTATAGACGAATGAATGGAAGGAGCGCTGAAAGGTGAAAATTGCTCTGGTGCTCAGGGGGTAAAACCCCTCAGTGGTGAAGTGGTTAAAACCTAGGCTGGCATTGTTTAAAAACAAAGATCATGCATAGAATATAGAATATAGATCTACAGCAGCTATAGTATACATTACATAGTCATTACATAGTGACCGTAAGAGGTGACAGAGTCTATTTACCCCACACTTGAACATATTTGCCAGGGCAGTTCCTATGCTGATAAACCAGCTTAATATAAGGCAAAATTTTGTTAACTTGACTTACCCACTCAATAATAGAAGGGATTTGTGGTGATATCCAACAAGTTGTGATAACTCTTCGGGCATACAAAAGGGATTCGCGGAGCAAGGTGCATTCAAATTTAGTGTACTGGTGTTGTGGCAAGACACCAAATAAACAAATCTTGGGGCAGAGAGTTATTTGTTTCCCTACTATCTCAGCTAGTAGCTGTACAACTTGTTGCCAATAGGATTTAATCGAGGGACATTCCCACAGCATATGCCAAAAATCAGCCGATGGAGATGTACACTTGGGGCAGGCCGGAGAGTAATTGGGCTTGATTTTGGATAATCGTAAGGGGGTGAAGTATGCTTGTCTAATAAGATAGAACTGTATTAGTTTACCATTTGCAGATATAGAGGCATATACATGTGATTCAAGAATATCCTCCCATTCCTCATCATCTACATCAGTAAGGAGGCAGTCCCACTTAGACCTAAGAAGGTCAGTATCTTTGTCTGCTATTGCTGTGATAAGGGAAGTGTATAGCATGGAGATGAGTCCGCCCATCCCTTGAGTACGGAGTATACCTATAACAGGGAATTCTGAGAAGGTAATAGCGGCACTACCAAATTGGGAGTGCCAGCAATGACGTAATTGTAGATATTTATAGAAAAAGGAGTTAGGCAGGTTATATGTGGTTTTAAACTGATCAAATGATTTAAAGATGCCTTGGTCTACTACTTGTTTAAATAGAGTGACTACAACCTTCTGCCACTCTAGGGCACCATGAAAGGAAGCTAACTGGGGAAACTTAGTGTTAGACCATAGGGGAGTTTCACCAAGAAGGCCATCCCTACCATGAATACGTTTGGACTCTACCCAGACCCTGACCGCTAGCCTATGGATTGATGTACCATTCCCTATTAGCTGAGTTTTAGGGGCCTCCAAAAATGCCAATAAATTATCATTCTTAACATATTTAGCCAAGAGCTGCTCAGATATGGGGCGTTCAAAATGTTTGTATACCCACGTATTTAAATAACGAAGCTGACCTGCTAAGTAATAAAGATAGAAGTTCGGGAGCGCCAGTCCTGCGGATTGCTTAGGTGCTTGTAGGGATTGGAGGCGTACCCTGGCTCTACCCTTACCCCAAACAAATGAGGTTATTAAGGAATTTAACTCAGTGAAAAACTTTTTAGGAACCAGTACATGCACATGTTCCAGGGTATATAGTAGTTTAGGCAGAATAATTATCTTAATTAAATTAATTCGCCCTATTACATTTAAAGGGAAGAGGCACCATTTATCAAATTTCTCGCGAACAAAGAATAACAGAGGTTCAATATTTAAGCGAAGAGATTCAGATTTATCTGCAACTACATAGATACCAAGGTATTTGAAACTTTGAACCACTTGTAATTGTAAATGTAGAGATAAATGTTTAATATAGCGAGAGTCAAGTGGCAGTATAACCGATTTTTGACAGTTTATACACAACCCTGAGTACTTAGAGAAGGATTGTATTGTTGTAAATACTTGTTGCAGCGAATCATCAGTATCTTGTAGGTATAATATTAAATCATCGGCATATAGAGCCAGGGTATCAACAAGAGATCCTATTCGCAGTCCATGTATGGATGGGTTGGATCTTAAACGAACAGCCAAGACTTCCATCACCAAGGAAAACAAGTACGGAGATATAGGGCACCCCTGCCTTGTTCCCCTGGTGAGGGAAAAGGGAGAGGACATATGGCCATTGACATTTATAGTTGCTTGTGAAATTTTACAGTTTAATTCATAAATGTATTGGAAATCATGAGTCAGGTTTTAAAGGAAACTTGTAAGGACATTAAAAATAAAATAGTTTAACTTACCTGGGGCTTCTACCGCCCTCCAAGATGATGTCCTGTGCCCACACCGGGACAAAACGATCCTCCAGTCCCCCGCCATGGCTCAGTTTTGTTATTGCCGACTTGCAAGTCGACAGTCAATCCGCTTGCGTGGCCCTTGCATCCTCGTTCAGGCTCCTGTCGCTGGGAGCATCCTGCGCAGGAGCAGTACAAGAAAACCTCATTCAACTGGGATTCAAACAATTTAAATAATGAGTTATGCAAATTACTTAACTCACTATATACTTGCATCTCTTACATTGCTTACATTGCTTGTGTAACTCACTACGTAAATTGTGTTTCTCCAAAGAGGTGTCTCATTGTTAGAAAAGATAATGGAACAACATTTGCCAAACAAAATGAATAAAATTTAAGACAGTTAATTTAGTAACACCTGTTTGTTTGCTATACAATCCATAAGCATTATCTATGCTGTACTGTAGCATTTGCCACTATTTTAGGTGAAGGAGCAGCTCTCAATAGAGGAACTACTTCTGAGAGTCATGTGGGGTCCATTTAAGGATTTAGTCATGAGCCTCTGCACATATGGTTTTGACCCTGAAGAGAATCCAGTTTTTGAAGATGTGTGTTTGTATGAATGAGAAGAACAGGTTCATTTGGCTTCAAGTGTTTCATTCTGACATAACAAGAAGGTTTCTGCATTTGCATAATGTAAACATACACATGATCCCCCCAAAAAAGTGTGCAGCTGTACACGCAGCTAAAGGCAATATTCTTTGCTTCCCACACAACGTGCTTATGACTTGTGTGTCATGTTGATAAACTAAATCCCAACTTGAAACGCATTGGATTCTCTCAGAGATAGTCCAGAAAGATTAGCAAAGTACAATATGGCTAACTTCATGATTTGTATGGCAGAGAATGCTAGAACATGCCAAAGAAGCTGTTTTACACATCGGTTTACTGATCTGTTTGTCACACGCCTCCACTAACAATAAACTGATATATTCAAGACGTGTTGAATGCTTAAAGTAGAAGGTAACACACCACATCTGTTACATCTGGCAGACCATTCTTATGTACACCTGCTAGAGCTAAACTGACAGTAAATACACTTGTTTACTAGTGACCCATGAAGCGACCATAGAAAGCTGGTGTGATGTCATTTGGCTTTTCTGGAACTGCATTTTTTAATGTGGTAAATGTTTAATAAACTTAGGAAGCAGATGAAACCAAGAAGCAGATGTTTAATAAACTTGGGAAGCAGATTGTGCAATACAATGTTCTGCTCTTCATATGGTTTGGTAAATTACTATTTCAAAGAATATTTTATTGGAAGTACAGTTTGCAGTTATTACCAAAAAAGGTTGAGTACTGTACGTGAACCTTTTTTTTATTTGCACGTAAAGTAATTCTTAAAGGATTCACTTTTGGGAAATGTCCTCCTCTCATCCAATCCAATCGCAAATCAATTTGCCTCACAGTTGCAGTGCTGCTCGGATACCCCTTTTCAAAATCCGGATCCAGATACCCAGATATTCGATCCGGGTCAGATATCCAATTTCAAAATTTTCCAATCCGGATCCGGTTCGGATATCCGACCTCAGTATCCGGGGTATCTGGGTGGATTCGGATATCCGGATAGAAAAACCGGAATTGGCAATCGGTAAATGAGGCATGTAGCATCATTATTTTTTAAAGGGAAACACTAATTGATGATGTGGGGACTTAAAATCCCCCTTCCCCCCCCAAAAAAAATGGCTGTCAATTAACATCAGGCCTAGGTTCCAGACAGCGGTCATGCAGCCCACATTGTGTCCAAAGTCCAACCGCACAACTGGGACATGACAGTTTTCAGCCAAGACACCTCCAAGTGCCACGTGCCAAGTGCCACGTGCCACATGACATGTAGCACGTGTCACGTGACACATGGCAAGTGCCACATGACACGTGCCAAGTGACACATGCCAAGTGCCACGTGACATGTGCCACGTGACACGTGCCAAGTGCCGATTGACAGTCAGACAGCAGAGGAGAACACACTAGTGTACACTAACTGTCACACTGGTCTGGCACTGCTCACAGCACCACAGTACTGTAGAAAGCTAACACAGTAGTACTAATACTCTAACAACTACTAGCACTGACTGCAGTACTACAGTACTAACTACACAATAACACAGTAATCCTATCCCCTAATCCCTAACCTAAGCTATACTGTAGCTAGCTAAGGCTAATAGCTGGCCAGCAGGCAGCAGCTGGCCTGGTCTGTGCACACACACACACACACACACACACACACACACACACACACACACACACACACACACACAGCAGCTGCCTGTAGCACTGCAGCACAGCACACACTCTGACTGTCACACAATGAAATTAATCAAGCTAATTAACGATTTAACAATAGTGTAGTGAGAGTGAAGGGGTTAATCACTGAACAGCTTTGTTTATCACTGTATACAGCCCTTGCTAGGCCAGCAGCACTGGAGCACACACTCTAACTGTCACACAATGACATCAATCAAGCTAATTAACGATTTAAAGGGATACTGTAGGGGGGTCGGGGGAAAATGAGCTGAACTTACCCGGGGCTTCTAATGGTCCCCTACAGACATCCTGTCCCCGCGCAGCCGCTCACCGATGCTCCGGCCCCGCCTCCGGTTCACTTCTGGAATTTCTGACTTTAAAGTCAGAAAAGTACTGCGCCTGCGTTGCCGTGTCCTCGATCCCGCTGATGTCATCAAGAGCGCACAGCGCAGGCCCAGTATGGTCTGTGTCTGCGCAGTACACTCCTGGTGACATCAGCGGGAGCGAGGACACGGCAACGCAGGCGCAGTGGTTTTCTGACTTTAAAGTCAGAGATTCCAGAAGTGAACTGGAGGCGGGGCCGGAGAATTGGGGAGTGGCTGCGCCAACACAGGATGCCTGTGGGGGACCATTAGAAGCCCCTGGTAAGTTCAGCTCATTTTCCCCCGACCCCCCTACAGTATCCCTTTAACAATAGTGTAGTGATAGTGAAGGGGTTAATCACTGAACAGCTTTAGGTTTATAACTGTGTACAGCCCTTGCTAGGCCATCAGCACTGGAGCATGTCTCTGAGTGAGCATTCCCAAGCTAGGATGATATACAGTATATCATCATGGCAGCCCTCCTTATTATACAGGGGGGTTGGCCAGTGTTCCTTTCTGTGATTGGGTGCCAGGGTTTAGGCTGGGAGCCCTCTGATTGGCTCAACGAGGTCAGGTGGGGCTGGCCAGGGTTCCCCTCTGTGATTGGTTGCTAGGGCTTCTGCTGGGAGCCCTCTGATTGGCTCCAGGATGTCATCTCCTTAGTTACAGTATTTCGGATTTGGATATCCGCAATATCCGCAAATATCCGCGTTGTGCGCCCAAATATCCGCAGATAGCTATCCTGATTTCTACAGAAATCCGGAATCTGGAATCCGAATTAGATAGCTGAAAAATGGTTGGATATCCGGGTTACCCTGATATCTGGAATCCGGAAGAGCAGCACTACACAGTTGTTCATAGAAACAAATTCTAAACATTCTTTATCAGGTAGATAAGAACATATTTGGACATACGAGGTGGATTACACTCCTGAGGGGTAAATTAAAATGTATCATATGCAGCATAAAATTAATGCAGTTGGTGCACTCACACAACTTCAGGCATCTAAGTTGTAACAAAGAAATTACTCTGGTGTCTAATTTTGCCTGTAGACATTTTTCTGTAACACAGGATGAAGAATTATCTTGGAGCCTAACTGTGAGCTCGTTTTGTGGGCCAAAGGTATGGTACTTCATAGCAGTTATTTTGGCACAATTTTCCTGCTGCTTTCTAGCAGATCACAGTATACACTATCCATTTATTATATTGTTCATTTGATGTTGTGATTTTATTTCACATGGTTTGTTAATGACTGATGTGGTCTTTTTGACATTGTAGGTTTTTTTGCACAGATGTGTTTGCACAGGATTTCTTCCTGAATCGTGTGATTCAGTAACACTATTGTGAATCACATCACACCCATTTTTTGCTCCAATAATTTTTTTTAACTGTCACCTTACATGAGCAGCAATAATATGTATTTTTTGATTGCACCTTTTTGTTTTTTCCTAAGACTACCTTGCACTTGCACTTTTTTGCTATAGTGTGATCTCACACTTCAGCATCTTATTGGCCTCCATAGGATGTTTTTTTCTCTTAATGTTTTATATATTGTTTATTTTTTTGTGGAATACAGGGTTTCTGATTACAATCAGGGCATGGGATTTTTTAACCACTTCAGGAGTGACAGCAATTTTCACATATCAGTGCTGCTCCCATTAATTTGCCAATAACTTTATTACTACTTATCACACCTAAATGATCTATGTATTGTTTTTGTTTTTCAGGACAAATTATGCTTTTAGTGAGTGATATTTTTGTTTAATAATTACCTTGTTTTCTCTGCATTTTAAAGGGAAAATAAGGGAAAAAATGAAAAAAAAAAAAACCACTATTTCTTCATTCACATCAATTACAGCTTTACCATAAACAATGCTAACTATAAGTTAAACCACAAATTGTATTTAAGGAAAGGTGGGGGGAAAGGCTGCGCATCCCTAAACACATGTTGCAATTGAATGGTTAATCGCACAGGCATACACTGTCTCTGCCAGACTGAAAAATGCATGCCCTGCAGCCAAGACAAGTGCTAACATTTATTAAACTAGGAGGAACTTTAGCTTCCAATATGGTTTGCATGCAAAGTATATTATACTAGACACATGCGTCACGGTGAGGCAAACCTCCGGGCAAGTGACCTAACCTAAATTTAAAACCTTGGGAGCAGCTAAGCAAAAAAAAATGTGTAACTTACATTTGGTTGAACAGCGAGGAGAACGCCAGCGCATACCACTAAGGCTGCATCCGAAATGACCACCAGCTCAGTGTGCAGCACCTAAATAGATTTTCTGCCCACTTCACATTCAATTCAGATGCAAATCATATGCAAATCTGCTACTACTTATCATGCAAACAGGAAACTCAGGAGGAAACTCAGGCACCCCTGTCCTGTCAATTCTGCTGACAGGACAGGGGTGCCTGAACTCCGGGGAAAATGCGGTCGGGGGGAAATTTCCCCAATTCCCTCAGGCCAGTCTGCACATGATGACCACCGCAGCGCCCTTCTACCTGCAGCTCCACCTGGCGCTCAGTACTGTCGCACTGACCGCTCGGCCCTGGAAATGGGCCTGATTACAACGTTCAAATGATGTTACTAGCACAATGTATGGTGACAATATTGTATTTGAAAATAAAGGTGTCTTTTTTCTGTTTTGTGTTTTTTGCTTTCTTATTGTACACTATCGATGATTACAAGAACTTATTTGCAAAAATAACAATAATATACCCTCATGGCATACACATTTAAAAAGCCAAGTTCCCGAACAATATAGTTATTTTCTTTTATATTCTGTCACTTTGTTTTCATTTTACAAGACTTTCTTTTGGTACAGAATATACGAAAATGTTATTGCTTTTGATTCAGTTTGCTACTAAACAGAATACACAAGACATAGCCCTTAACCCTAAAACTGTAATGATTGGTGTAGCAGAGAGGATCTGATTACCGGCAATCTGCAGTATCACCGAGAATGCAGATATATACCCGATTATAGATGATCTGCAGTATCACCGATAATCAGATATATCTCTAACCCCTGGACACCTGAGTAATATATGAGTGTTTGGTGCAACAGTAATACTTTGAGGAGAGCACCCTTACAGTGGGTGCGAGGCAGTAGGAGGTACTGCCATGAGAACAGATTCCTTCCAAAGGCCTGGGGCTCCCCAAGGGGCGGAGCCAGGCTGAGAGTAGGAAGGATCAGAGAGTAAGTGACACCAAAGGAGAAGTGTCACTGACAGGTCTGTGAACTATTTCCCAACAGGAGAAATAGTTCTCGAGGTCGGACAGGCCAGGTCGGCAACGAACTGACAGATCAGGTACAGAGACAGGAGACAGATGCGGAATCCTTAGACTAGCCGAGTTTGGCAACAGAGTATCAGAATGACAAAGGTACAAAATCAGAGATCAGAAGAATGGTCAGGAAAGCAGAAGGTCATAACAAATAATCAACAATTCCTAGATTAAGGTGTGAGTTCCTTGGTCATCAACACCTTGGAAATTGGTCTAGATAATAACATAGATAATAGCAGAATTCCTAACTGGCCACTAACGGTCCAATTTCTAGCGAAAAATCGTTAGAGCGATCAGAAATTCTGATCGGATTGGTTGTAAATAATTTCCATTGGTGGACACAATCGATTATGAATGAGTGAAAAAAATGTCGCCCGAATGAATTTTCGTCGAACGAAAATTTGGATTTTCTTGGTGGCTGTAATAGATAGGAAGCAAAGATTGGTTAGTTGATGGTGTAGTGAACAATTTTTCGTCCGATCAGAATTTCTGATCGCTCGAACGATTTTTCGCTAGAAATTTGGCCGTTAGTGGCCAGCTTAAGGTGTGAGGTCCTTGATCATCAACACCTAGGAAACTGGTCTAATGTAACACAGATACTGACAAGGTCTGAGTGCTACCACGTAGTGATCGCAACGCCAGACACCAGAGGAATGACCAGCACCCAGTATATATACACCAGCGCTCTCCTGCGCCTCCCCTAAGTGCTGGACCAATGAAAACTGAAAGAATTGTCAGCTGACCGGCCTGGTCAGCTGACACCCTTCTGGCTGTCATAAATGCTCTGCCTCTCCGCGCGCGCACGCGTCTTTCTGAACCTGTGTGGACTATCAGTCCCAGCCACACCAGACATGTGTTGTAATGCCTCTGCTGTTTTGGATGCAGAATCCGCCGCACCGCTGTCCGAGCGTGCGGCGTTTTCTCCGCGTTCAGCAGTACTGACAGAAGTAGGCTTATGCGTGCAAACCACCGCGTCGGACGCGGAATCCGACGCCCTGTTCTCTGGGCATGCGGCGGTTTCTCCGCGCTCCGTCAAGCCAGTAAATGCAGGTCTCTGCGCGCAAGCTGCCATGTTGAACGCGGAATCAGCCGCCTTACTCTGAGTACTTGTGGCGGCTTTTCCGCGTTTTCTCACAAAAACAACCTAAAATCTATTCTACTACTTATCATGGTTAAAATGTTACCACATACTGTATGTCTCTTGTAGTTTTGCTAAAACTTTCTCAAGTCATAATTTTGAAAATTATTTTTTCTGTTGGATTGAGTTTGTCCCTACCTATTTCTTATGTGACATAAGTCCAAGCTTTAAAACACACCAAAATGTTTTCTACAACTCATCCCGATTAAAATTATACCCCATGTGCCTGATTTAGTAACAAACTGGTGGTGCACCCTCCACAACGACACTGGATGTGTACACTCATCCAGTTAGGCTGAAGTGGTTAATATTGGTTTTAATTGATGTGTTCTGTATTGTTTGGAATAAATACATTTGTAACCTTTTGCATACTCCAAATTCACAGTATGGTGATTTTTTTTCACTTTTGAGGGCTCTCTTTCTCTTCTTTGATGGTGCCATTGTTACTTTAGCCCTATACAAGTGTTTGAAATAATTGTGCGCAATTGTGGGTGTAGTACCCACAAGGGATGGTAAAAAAATCTTCTGTGGAATACAGTTTTCCAAGTTTCCGATTGGAAAAGGGCTTACTACAGTGGTAATCGACTTCGGAAATTAGTATTCCACTGAAATACCGCATTGCTGCAGCTCAGAAATTTTAGCCCAATCACAGAGCTCGGAAGCACTAGACCAATCACAGGCTGCAGAATTTTTCAGTGAAAATCGCAATACCGCAAAAATAGTCAGTAAAACTTGGTAGTACCCGAGTCTTGTGATTGGTCTAAAATTTCCATGGTATTCCAATTTCTGAGGTAGACCGCCAAATTTTCTGATTGATCCAATACTACTGAGGAGTGTATCAAGGATTTTTGCATAATAGCGGACATCCGAAAAAATAGCATATTCCGCAAAAACAACTTAAAAAAATGACACAACTTTATTAACAAAAATGACAAAAAAAAATTCTGCAGAAATTCAGATTTTCATGGTAATCGGCATTTGCATTAATTTTTTCACAGAACACACCCTCCTCCACCTATTTATTCAAATATCTAAAAACAGGTTACAAATGCATTCTTAAAATATTATTATTTTAAGAATTAATTTGTAACCTGTTTTTAGATATTTGAATGTACAGGGGGAGGAGGGTGTGTCCTATGTTGTGTCGCCCATTATGCGACCACTCCCACGGGTGGATTTGGGGGGGACACTCCATACTGACACCTCTATTTATATGCTTAAGCTGCCATTAATATATTAGCTATGATTAAGGACTAACAGTCCAAAACATGTCAGCTACCTGATGCCTGCCTGGTTGTTTTTGATAAGTCCATAATAAAAGTCTACATCCTACCGACAAGTGTGGACCCTTCCTTCCTTTATTCCTCTGATTGTGGTCTTGCTGCCCAGGGCGAGCACTGTGGTGAGGACTGGGGAAGTGGAGTGGTGTTCACCTTGGTTACGTTTCTGAATTTTTTCACAGAATCGGAAATCTGCATTTCTGACCCTCCTTATTACCCACCTGTGGCCAACACCTCTCAGGATTTGCTTACTAACCAAGTAAAGCCATGCCCATGGTTCCAAACTGCACCGTACATCTCCCTGCTGCCCATCACTGCAAACATGTATTAATGAAATCCTAAAACATCCAAAACAAATTGGCTCTTGAGTGTTCATTCCAGTTTTAACAAAATATCAATATGTTGTTCCTATAAAATAGCCTTGTAAAAGCAACAACATATTTTCCTACTACAGAAAACACAAAACCACCTGCATCCCATCATGATTGAATAAAACAATATAATCTCTTTGTAGGCTGCCTCTACCTATTGCTTATCCAAGATTTAAAATTCACAAGCCTTTTTTTCTTAATAACTGTAAAATATGTTTAGTGCATGGAATTTTGCCAGAGGTTCCCCTAATGCTGTATAGTTGAGTTGTTAATGACACTACACACCTTTAAGGTTACAAGAGCAATGTTTCAGCTTGGGGTAAGGAAGCTCTGTGGCCAGGCTGATGCTTACTGTGCGGCTGGTTTTCAGTAAGTGCTTAGAATCATGTGAGGAGGTGCGAATGCTTAGGGGTAGGATAAAAGCAGTGCAGTCAGATTGAATTTTTGTTATTGCATGTTTTCAGTGACTATCAGTAAACAGAGTCATTGGTTAGAGCCACAGACACAGCTCTTATGAGTAAGTCCTGGGAGATGTTGGGAGAATAGGTCCCCATCCGGTCTGCCATGTGCACACTACTTTGTGATTGGTGGAGGTTGGGTAGGGTAATTGGAGCATTTTTTGAGCACACACTATATAGAACAGCAAAAAGCTTGTTAAACTAGTATGATAATCAGTTTTAAAATGGTACTTGGTGGAAACAGCATGCTCCTAGCTGATGTAATTCTGATGTCATGAGAGATTTTGTATTTTACTTATAAATTAAGTGGAATAAAATTGTACTTTTTTTTAATAAAGAATCGGTGCTAATTTTGGTTGAATATTTTGGAACATTGACCCTTAGGCCCCTTTTACACTTAATCAGTTGGTCTCAGTTATAACTGAAAGAAAACAGATTTTCAAAGTAATGTCCATGTTTCCCTATGGCCTCATTTACACTATATGCGTTTTAACTGAAAGCTTTTTCTTAATGCACTGCTATGGAAAAAACGCGTACCAAGGCGTACTAACGCACACTAATGCACTCCAACTGATTAAGTGTAAAAGGGCCCTAAGGTACACCAGTACTGTATTCAGTACATTATGACAGAATATAGAAAGGTATGTGCCACTATCGAGTTACCTGGAGTGTATCTCCCAGCATATTTGCATTAGAAACCATGGTTTGTATTTTCTAATGGGAAATAAAATGTATTTGCACAGACAGCGCGCATAGATTTTACTGGTCATTATATAAAGTAAGTTAAATAGATTGCGTAACCTGTGTTATACACACAACACATTTGCTGCTTACGTAACACATGCTACCCAAACAGTGAAAGACATGTTATTATTAAATCAATGCATACATTATTATTTAGTATGTATACAGCAGAATATAAAGTCTTGTCACTTAACCCTGAGAGGGGCTCAGAATCTAATCACTAGTATAGTCATATGTCTATATGACTATACCCACACAGACACAGGGAGAGCATACAAGCTCCATGCAGATAGTGCCATAGCTGGGGTTGAACCGGGGACCCAGTGCTGCAAGGCAAGAGTGCTAACCACTACTCCACCGTGCTGCCCGTACATTGTGTGTATGACACTATTTACGTAGCTGACGTAACACTAGATAAAATGTACCTGTGTTGTCAGCAAAGGTAAACTTTACCAGACATCCGTGACTAGATCCCGATGTGGTTTGTCTTTGGGGAGGCAGATTTGTAGTTTAAAGGCAGTAAGTAGGTGGTTGTTCACTACAGTCTACTAACAGGAAGCCACTACCCAGACAGTATGGTCTGAAGTCTATATGGATAGGTGTACAAATGTAATACTTACAGTTTACACTAATAAACATGGCTGGAGGAAAAACAAAATCCCAGCAGCCCAGCCATCATTAGCAGCTTCATGATGTTGTCCTAATCTGTCAGTAGAGTTACATAGGAACAGCTGTAGCCCACCCCTGTCTGTGAGCTACTGAATTAGAAGTAGTTGTCATGAGTTGACTTCCATCTTTTCTTAACAACCATCTTGACTTGTGCAAAAAAAAAACAAAAAAAAAAAAACCTTCAGAGGAATGAAAAATGCATTAGGAGACTTTTTCACAATAACACATATAGTATTGATTGTATTGCATAGCAATTACAGTATGTAAAGCCACCTACCCGTATTCCCTTCAAAAAAAGCCAGTTGAGTGGCTATTAGGTTGATCCTCTGCCTTCTCATTACAGATTGAATTACTAATCCAGAGCAATAATGCAAGGACCTTATTCAAGCACCTAAACGGTAAGTGTACCAGTCTGGTAATTGAGGTATTTAAAAAGAGATTCATATGGCAGCCACCATACCCGCTCACTTAAAAACTCATTTGAAATGTAGAGGAGGTAAATCCAATTATACAAAGTTCACTAGTTTACATTGATGAGCATCCCATAATGTTACTGAAACCATCCCTAGTTAATAGCTGGACCATGCTGAAGAGGAGAATCTCTTCTTTGTGCTGATGCCACTTTAAATTTTATTTTATCAGACGTGTCCCACTCCCTACTTGCAAAACTAACATTAAGCGCAAGGCCATCCAAGGGTTATTATAGTGTTCCATGCACAGACAGTACATCTATTGAAGTGTATGTTATTTATCACCCAATAACATGCTATCTATCTGTGGCTATAAATATTGTGGCTCCTTAGCTTTCAAATTTCCAACACTCATTTATTTTTATTATTATGTACTCTGACATTGTGCTGAGCTATAATAAGTGGCCAATTGCAGAACCTATGGGGCTGTTACTGTCTTCACCATGATATAAATTATAAAAGACTCACTTTTTGCTAGAAATATCATTTGAACTGAGCATGAAAAAGTGCATACTTAGTCAAGCAACAAATGAAAAGTGCCTAACAAGATAGTGAATCACTCCTGAAAATGTTAGAAATGCAGAAACAGTTCTATTGTTAAGCTTCAGCCTGCGGCAATGACCTGTTCTCTGTGGATGAGAGAGAAGCAAATTCAGAACTGATATCCACTAGCTATTAAAACACACAGGTGCATGTGCACGTATCTACCTATACATGCACAATGCAAAGCAACACAATATTAAAGCTCATTTGACTAGAGGTTCCTTAGGTTTAATAGAACACAGTATTCTGTTAACAGTGGAAGCATCTAAAATGTAATTTCTGGTAAGACATTGAACAGGCCAGTATTGAAAATGTAAATATTTACTTAGCACAATAACTGTGTCAGAGATATTAATGTTCAGCTTGTAAAACAGAAAAATTAACAATAATTTTGTTTAACACAGAACAAACTAATGCAACAGACCTGTAATGTGGCAAACAGTAATCTACTGAATACACCACCTAACCAAACAATGGGCTTCAGATTGTTAAGGTGCCCATACACTTGTCAGATTGGCAGCAGATAGATAAGAAATGCATCTGATGATTAGTGATGGGCGAACAGTGTTCGCCACTGTTCGGGTTCGCCCGGATTTTGGCCTGTTCGGGTTCGGTTCGGCACCCCCCGAACACCTCATGGTGTTCGGGAGGGTGCTCGGGCACGCTGCCCGAACCCGAACAGGCCTTCTTTGTTCGGCCGAACACAGCCGTGTCCGGCTGAACATAGTCCCCCTATAGGGTCCCAGCATAAAGGTAGAGCATGCCCCGAGCGCGGGGGGGGGGGGGGGGGGGTCGGAAATGCCCCCCACCCCTCCTCGCTAAGCTCTCCCTTCTGCCGGTACCCTATAATTAAATTTAAGTGCCCAAAAGTACCTGAGGAGGAGGAGGGCAGGAAGAGGGAAGCCGGAGTTCTTGGGCGCTAGTACCATCTGGTACTTCCGCCCTCTCTTGATGCACTTCCTGTTTACATTTGAAGTCGCGTCAAGACCATGTAGATGACGCGTACCCTCGTTCGCGTCATCGCGGTACTTCTGCGCCCTCTTGATGCGACTTCAAATGTAAACAGGAAGTGCGTCAAGAGAGGGCGGAAGTACCAGATGGTGCTAGCGCCCAAGAACTCCGGCTTCCCTCTTCCTGCCCTCCTCCTCCTCAGGTACTTTTGGGCACTTAAATTTAATTATAGGGTACCGGCAGAAGGGAGAGCTTAGCGGGGAGGGGTGGGGGGCATTTCCGACCCCCCCCCCCTCCCACACGCTCGGGGCATGCTCTCCTTTTATGCTGGAACCCTATAGGGGCCCCAAAGGGACATGTTCGGGTTGGGTTCAGGGTTCGGCTCTAACATGCCGAACATCAGGGGCATGTTCGGCCGAACCACACCGAACCCGAACATCCAGATGTTCGCCCAACATCTATCTGATGCGTTTTTAGAACTTTTTTTACCAGGATAGAATTCCAATAGATTTCAGTTTGAAATCTATTGAAATTCGATCTAATGGCATTTTTTTGCCATCAGATTTCCAAGGCCAATGCAAACTGATAAGCAATCTCATCAGATCCACCCTGCCAGTTCGATGGAAATCCATCGAATTCGATCGAAGTCGGCCATCGATCGGTCGATTGGCGAACCGATTTGCAAACGATCAATCGATCGATCGATCGGGATCGATCGGTCGGCCAGAAAATCGGCTGAGTGTATGGGCCCCTTTAGTCTGATTCTGTGAGCCAGCAATTAGTCTCCATACTGCCTTTGGCAAAGAAGGTCTTGAGTACAAATGAAGTTAGTCTTCTAGAATAAGCATCATGGACCAAAGCTTTTATATCAGCAGTTCCTGCTTCAGTATTTTATCTTGCAAAAAGTCTGCCTATAGCGCCTATTAACAGTTAGTGACTAGGATATATTCATCGCATCACTACACTATGGGGTGCATTCCCTATATGGTTAAGAAAGATCTAGTGTGAACACAAATTCTGAGCTTTGAGCATTATCAGCATGTAAGCCCCTCTACTACTGAAAAAGCTGCCAAAGGAGGCAATAGTATCTGCAGAATTACTGGCAAGAAGCTGCAGTTACCCATATTGATAAATCCCTTTCAAATCAACAGTCATACTGAGTAAGACAGCAAAAACAAGACCACACAACTTAACTGAATTAAGACACTCTTTTAGCAGTATGGTTCTCTAAAAAAAATACCTGTTTACATATCAAGACATCTGGGTTTTTGTCTAGGTGTCAAATATACACCTTAAACTATAGGAGCTGGACAGTAACCTCATTGCCAATCCCTGAAATCAGATCAGGCGTGTCAGAAATAATCGTCTGATTCCCTCCTGCTCAGTCATCTTTTCAATTGACTACATATCTTTCACTTTTGTGTTACTTTTCTTGGTCACTTGACCTGAATTGACCTGAATTCTTGTATTACCCTGCTCTAAAAATATTCCCAGAGTAACTGTGACAAAATCTGCTGTGAAATTGATAATGGTAACGCCAACCGATTGACCAATTTCCAGGGGCGTTTCTAGGGTCCTTGGAGATCGGGGGCACCTGTGGGCACCAGGCGGGGAGGCACGCGCCGCGGCAAAAAAATGGGCGTGGCCATGAGGTGAGTGGGCTTGGCCATGGGTGGGGCCAAACGTACATGAACTTAGCAGCGGTGTAAGCTACAGATAACGGGCCTGCCCATCGAAATATTGGATGGAGCCCCCTGTCCTTTATTTGGATAATTTACAATCAGTATAGGCATAGATCAAAGATGTATACGCACATACAATTTTGATTGGTCAATCACTGACCCCCAATTTTACCACCCCCATGCAGTAAGTGGGCCCAACAGACAATGAATTTTATGAACAGAGCTAAAATTGGCTAATCAAAATTGTATGTGTGTACCAGGCTTTACAGCTAATACTGTACATACTGAAAGTAGCAGGGATCAGCATACAATATAGCTGGTTTACAATCAGTAAAGGCACAGAGTAACACCTTACACTGTACACACTGGAGGTAAATCAGCACATAGTGCAGGCACTAGACAACAGCGTATACTGTACATACTGTATACTGTACATACTGTAGGCAGCAGAATTCAGCACACTACAGCTAGCGTGCCAAAAATATGAGGATCACTTTGTGCGGCGTGCTTTTCGCACCGCACCGAAAAATGGGTGGGCCATGGACCAGAATATAGGTGTGGTAACGGGTGGAGACAAATTTACATGAACCTAGCAATGGTGGGACATTAGATTATGACAGTGGTGTCGAACCTTTTGGAGGCCGAGTGCCCAAACTGCAACCCAAAAGTCACTTATCTATCGCAAAGTGGCAACAGCAATTTAAACTAAATACTGTACAAACGTTTTAACTCATACATGAACATTATGGAAAATCCAAGTTGAAAATAAACTGTGAAGATAAACAATTTCATCTATCCTACTCCTGAAAAATGTATTCAATTTTTTAGAACCTCCCAGTTTTATTTTCTGTTTTAAAAAGCTAGAAAAGTAGGTTTAATGCTATTGTCTCATATGATAAGGATTCAGCTTTTCCTATAGTCTCGCAGTTAGCAATCATGTGACCCCCAACAAGACAAATTCAGCAATCATGAGGCCCCCAACAAATCATGAGGCCCCCAACAAGACAAATTCAGCAATCATGAGGCCTCCAACAAATCATGAGGCCCCCAACAAGACAAATTCAGCAATCATGAGGCCCCCAACAAATCATGAGGCCCCCAACAAGACAAATTCAGCAATCTTGAGGCCCCCAACAAATCATAAGGCTCCCAACAAGACAAATTCAGTAGTCATGTGGCACATAAATAGACAGCATTTCACATAAATAGGCAGAATGCCCCCTTAATATGGTAGCCCCCCAAGTTAGGTAGTGAGTGACAGGGACCCCCAGGTTAGCTAGTGAGTGACAGGCGCCTCCAGTTAGGTAGTGAGTGACAGGGACCACGATAGTGAGCGACAGGGAGCCCCTTTAGGTAGTGAGTGAGTGCCAGGGAGCCCCTTTAGGTAGTGAGTGAGTGCCAGGGAGCCCCTTTAGGTAGTGAGTGAGTGCCAGGGAGCCCCTTCAGGCAGTGAGTGAGTGCCAGGGAGCCCCTTCAGGCAGTGAGTAAGTGACAGGGAGCCCTTTAGGCAGTGAGTGAGTGCCAGGGAGCCTCTTTAGGGAGTGAGTGAGTGACAGGGAGCCCCTTTAGGGAGTAAGTGAGTGACAGGGAGGCCCTTTAGGGAGTGAGTGAGTGCCAGGGAGCCCCTTTAGGCAGTGAGTGAGTGCCAGGGAGCCCCTTTAGGCAGTGAGTGAGTGCCAGGGAGTCCCTTTAGGGAGTGAGTGAGTGACAGGGAGCACCTTTAGGGAGTGAGTGAGTGACAGGGAGCCCCTTTAGGGAGTGAGTGAGTGACAGGGAGGCCCTTTAGGGAGTGAGTGAGTGACAAGGTGGCGCCCTAGGGAGTGAGTGACAGGGAGGCCCCCCCTCCAGCCGCCGCCGCTCTCCCCCCCCCCTTACCTCGCAGCAGACCTCATGATCAGCGGTGACCCGACCAGTACCAGCGGGCGCCGGACGCACCTGCTCGATATGCGAAGTGATGTCACTTCTGCATATCAGTGCGGGCGCTGGGTCCTAGCGCCCGCACGATTGGTCGCCGGCTCGCCGCCGGATCCTGAGGTCTGAGTGACGTGGCGGCGGTGGCTGGCGGCTGACAGAGGGGGCGGCCGGGCGGAGATCCGTGGCACCCCAGGACAGATTGGAGGCACGTGCCCCCCCAAAATAGGGCTAGCGACGCCCCTGCCGATTTCCATCCAAAATCGAGCGATTCAGTCGATCTGTCCAGGCAGAAAATTTTGCTTGAATTGTGTATGAATTTCAATGTCAACAGTCTAATCTTGAAGAGTGTTCTCCGTTTTACAAGTAGCCAGTGCAGAATCAGAGAAACAGGATCAGCATCGTCGTCTTATGCGCTTTGAGTCCTATGGGAGAAAAGCGCTTTACAAATGTTATTGTATTGTATTATTGTATTGTCTTATGCTATTTTATTTCAAATTCCACACATACAGCATATATAGCAATGTTTCAGAGCACTCAGCTCCTTTGTCAAGCTAAGCTGCATGTGGACTGACAACCTGACATGCAATCTCTCCCTCATATAGCCCATCATGTTATACAGCAACCGATCACATAACAGTATTCAAACTAACTAATGACATATAACTACAGTATACTCTAGTGGACCTGATTCGGAACTGCTGCTGCTATCCACTGATAGGTCAGCCAAATCTGAAAACCTCACCTCCCCAGACATGTCAGAGCCAGCATAACCTTGCGGACTGTTTCATGTGAGTCAAACTACACAAAAACTTTAAGTTAGGCTGTCTTCTCATTCTCACCAGTACACTATTTGTGAACAATTAGTAGAACAGGCGGTTCCTTTTCACTTTCAACAGGCTGGACATACTGCTAGCCAATTAAGTTTTCATATTATCGAACAAGTATTACAACCCAGAAGGAAAGGAGATTGTATAAAAAAATGACTGTGGGGTGAAGCCTTTTGGATCCAAAAATTAGATATTTTAGATCCTTGAGGCCTCGATACAGAGCTGGATCTAACTCTTTTTTGTAGTGTATTTAATTAATTTTATTTTTCTGGAGTGTAGATATTTAGCCTTTGATGGTTATTTTCCTCCTACTTTGGTGTATTGTGCTGTGCTACTTACTCTTTAAGAGTTGTGCCTAGTATAGTCATAGGGATATAGTGTTCAATGGCTGTTAGAAGTATTAGAGCGCATATTTTAGTATTTGAGTGATGTCTCCTTTAAACCCGCTGAGCCAGGAACAGCAATGTGCGCTTCTCATCCAACTTTACATCTGCACCTGAGCGGTGGCTGAGTTGTCCCATTATTACCACATATGATGCCTGGTGAGTGGCGTTGAAGGCTGCAGTGGTCTCCTACCCTACAAATGCACACATAGTTCCCCATCAGGTCCGCCAATGCGGGGGACTGGTGGGAGGTGCTGCTTTCTGTGCCAGATAGCTGGAAGAGACATGTACTCAGACCCGGCTCTGACCTGTCTGGGGGAGGTATGTTTTTCAGATTTGGCTGACCTATCAGTTTATAGCAGCAGCAGTTCACCATCAGGTCCACTAGAGTATAGTTATATGCCATTGGTTAGTTTGGACACTGTTATGTGATTGGTTGCTGCATAGCATGATGGGCTATATGAGCTGGAGATTACATGTAAGGTTGTCAGTCCGCATGCTGAGCTTGACAAACTAGCTGAGTGCTCCGAAACGTTGCTATATATGCTGTATGTGAAGAATTTAAAATAAAAGAGCATAAATAAGACAGCGGTGCCCATCCTGTTTCTCTGATTGTGCAGATGATCCCGGGTGCTGCCAGTTCGATCAAGCCACGTCACAACTGCAAGGTGGTTGAGAGCTCCATTTTCCTTACTCGCAGGTAGCCAGTGCAGTGAGTGAAGAATTTGTGTAATGTGACAGTGCTGAGGTTGGTTTGTTAGTACAAAGTGTATACAGTATGTACTGTTGCTTAAGTTATGGAAACATCTGAAGAAAGATTGTGTACTATTGTTCACTATGTTATACTCTATGGAATCAAATCAACTCTTCCCATTTGCCAAAATAAGGGTATAAGAGGCGCCCTGGTGTAATAAAAGCATCTAAAAGCAGTGACGAAAAAATCTTTGTATTTAACAAAGGTTTTTTTTGTAGCACAGGCAACGCGTTTCGCGGATCAGGAAGCGGGCTCTGACCCCCGAAACACGTTGCCTGTGCTACCAATAAAAACCTTTGTTAAATACAAAGATTTTTTAGTCACTGAGGTAAGCTACCTCAAATTTATTTCCCGTTTTAAACTGCTTTTAGATGCTTTTATTACACCAGGGCACCTCTTATACCCTATTGTGCAATCATACCCCCTTACCTCACCCGTCTGAGGGGTGGGTACAGACCACACGTGGCTTCGACCACGGCGGATATCTGTCCCCTTTCTTTTACCAAGGAGAGTGACCGCATCCAGGTCCCTAGGGACCACCCTGAGTGGAGTCGGGTTTGTTGTCTCCACCTGCTTCCTGTGGTCGGTTGCCCCTCTGCAACCCACCTTTGCGAGTAGTGTCTTACTTTTATTACGTTCCATTGTTTTTGACATACTACACCATTGGGCTCCCACTTTTGTCTCCTGTATCTTTTCACTAGAGGGTGTTTTTTTTTTTTTTTTTTTACTTTTTGTGTAACATTTAATAAGCTCAATCTACATCCAGAATAATTTACATGAAAAGGACAATAGGTATTTAACAGATGCATAACCATGGTATCTGAGTGCATCCAGAGGAGAGGGGGAGGCGATGGGATCCAAGGTGAAGTCAAATCAATGGCACTCCCACACTTTTACTGTTTGATCTACGCTTCCAGTGACCACGTAAGGTGCAGTCTTGTGGAAATCCAAAGAGGTAACAAAGTGTTCGTGCGCATTCAAGGTTTTCATGCAGCGCTTGTTCTTATAGTCCCAAATACGCAGGGTTTTATCATCGGCACAGCTCAATATAAACTTTCCTCCTGGATGAAACAGGATGCCACGTACCCAGTTATCATGGCCAACAAGTGTCATTAGGCACATGCCAGTACTGATGTCCCACATCTTAATAGTTTTATCTCTGGAGCCTGAGAGCGGAAACGGTCCAGGCTTACCACTCTTCTTAGTCTCAGATCCTGTGGCATCCAGTACAGTAGAATAAGAGCTTTCAGGGGCCCAGGAAATACACTCTACAACGTGCTCATGTTCTCTAAGCTCTGCTTTGCATTTTTTTGTTGCTACCACCCAAACACGGACTGTTTGATCATTAGAACAACTTGCGATCAATGTACCATCTTGATTTGGCCTCACCATGCGCACCCATTCCCTGTGCCCTGTGAACGTCTTCACACAATACCCAGTTTGAACTTCCCACATCTTAATGGTTTTATCTCTTGAAGCAGACACTATATGATCTCCGTTAGGCATTATAGCTACTGAGGAAACATTGTGATCATGGCCATGCATGGTCCTAATGCACTCAAATCCCTGAAAATCCCATAGCTTGATGGTCATGTCAGCAGAGCAGGAGGCCAGGAGTTTTCCAGAATGATCAAATGAAATATCTTGCACTGAGTCTGTGTGTCCCTTGAGTGTTCGCTCAAAATCTCCCGTTTCATAGTCCCACACCTTTATTGTTGCATCTTCTGAAGCAGTGACCATAACACTAAACACTGGATGGAAAATGACACGAGTGACTGGACTCCGGTGACCACTAAGTGCATATTTTTCTGGAGGACGCGGTATCCATTCTTTAGGGTCCCTCTTCTGTCCTATAGGTCCCCCAGAAGTAAACTCTTCTTTTGCTTCATTGAGCTTTGACTCTAATTCCATAACCTTCTTTTGTAATCTGATAACTGATGTCCATTTCTTTTCCAGAAGGCCAGCATACTTTTTGTCTAATTCTTCATTCATGTCTAGTTCTGCCTCCTTCTTAAAAACGGAGTAAGCTTCTTCATAGCCATTAGAACGAAGATAGTCTGCTATTGCTCGATTTAGCTCATCTCGTTGTCTCTGTGAGAGGACCATGATTAGGATAGTCCCTGGAATACAATACAGGAGACCGTCAGGAGTTCACAAACCCCTTGGAACCCCAACAAACAATGAATTCAGCCACAGAGTGGCTTCAGCTGCAGGGTGCCTCTTCACAACGGACAGAGTTCAAAAGAAAACGTGGAGTCATTCAACAAAGGGGATTCATTCCACCGGAGGAGTCATCCAGGCACACAGTGCGGCGACGGGTAATGGCCGCTCCTCCTCGGTCTGTGTGCGGGGGGAGCTCCCGTCTCGTTGGCACACCACAACGCAGAAAAACAAGTGAGGGGAAGGGCTGGGTGGGCACGCAGTGCGGTGGGGCGCACAGGAAGCCCCCTCAGGATGGCTGGTTGTCCCGTCACAGGTAATCCGCCGGCGCCTCCCTCTCCCGTCTGTCCCTTCCGCCGGGCACTGAGGGTGTTTTTGACACCCACATCCCACTACATTTGCCAAAATCTTTCCTAATGCCCTTCCTAGTTCAGTTAAACATCTGCAGTCATTAAAAATCTAGATTGCTATTTACCAGGGATAAAACCTGCTATTCTCACCTCCTAACCTTAGATATTTGTTTTGAGTTGTTTGACAGTCTGTTACAGCTAAAGTTCACACTTGATCCCGGTCATATTATATCTTTGTGGAGGTCAAACTGAATAGCAAAACTACATACACTACAGTTTATTGCTAATAATCAAAGGCTCAATAATTTCTTTACTGTAGGATATTTTTTTCCAAGGTGGCTTCCGCATTGGAGGAGTTCTTGTCTAAGCAAGCTGACACCTCCAAAAATAAAGTTGACTAAACTTTTCTCTCTCTCCTGGTCATAAAACTACATTCAGTTCCTTAAGATGCAGGGGTTATCTTAGAGCTGAATAATAAAATAAATGAACTATTATTTTGAAATAAAACTAGTCTAGTCTATGAAGTGGTCACAAGCTGGATTCCTTTTGCAAAATAAAATCCCCCATTGCCACACTTCACCCCATAACAAGAATTTAGAAAACTGGTTAGAACATATTGCAATCCCAAATTCAAGCAACACAAACTAAGAACTTGAACATCACCTGTATTCCTTGTCTTTCAACACTAGTTTAAGTACTTGAAAATTCTAAAGCTGGAAGACCTGCAAAATGATCTGCTTTATAGTTTCAGAAATATTGTTTCTTTATTCTCCCTTATTTAATTAAAATGATTCTATTATATTGTACAGAGAGGGAATATTCAAATGCTTCAGACCCCTAAATAAGACACCAAATGATTTGAAATCATTTGCAAAGGTCTTGACTAATTGACTATCACATCTTATCCCTCCCTAGCGCCGACCACTTTTATATCATCACATCCAGACAGGCTAGAATGGCAATTAACATTATTCAGAATGCAGCAATACATGTTAATATCAAGACTTAAAAGTAATAAGCTATTATTAAGACCTCCAGTTCAGTCTTATGACCTTGCCAGCAGTAGATCTCGACCCGTGTAGGTTGTGGTGCTTCATTAAGGCTATTAATACTTTTTATAATCATCCAAAAACATTTATCAAGTTCCTTGGGTGCTTATCTGTACCTTTACAATTAGCAGAGGAACCATGTAAGGTTGAACTATGCTTTTTCAACTATGGCTCTGAAATAATAACAATCAAAAATGACACTAAAGGTACCCATACATCGAGCAATGGTGGGCAGATTTGACCAAGAGACAAATCTCTCCCTAATCAACTTAACTTTCCATGCTCTGCCAGCTCTGGGGTTTCTCCGCTCTCTAAACATGCTCACCATGTGATTGCCTAGTAACATGGCTGCGTATGTGATGTCTAATGTCACATGTGCACCCTTACTAGGCAACCACATGTGGCGCGCTTGCATGGAGAACAGAGAAAGCTAGGTAATGTATCACTTGCACAGTGCACCGCGGGGAACATTTAACATTAGGGTGGAAGGCGCCGGCATTACCATGGCACACCTGATCAAGCGAGTCAGCCCTACATCTTGCAGCATGTGCGACCGACTAATAGGACCAATTTAGTAAACAAATCGGATGGTCGATCCACTGTCAAGTCAATTAATGTATGGCAACCTTAACAACCATAGGCATAACTTAGGGTCAGTCCACGTAAGCAAACTGTACTTGTTGGTCCATGTGTGTGCATAACACTAGTTCTCTCTTTTGTGACCTGTAAAAGAGGTGTGTGCATATTGCTACATTACCCCATTAGACCTTGTCCGTTTTGGAAACCATATAAGCTTTTTTTGTCACTTGATTACTATTTATAGAGCTACTTTAATTGTTGTGTTTCTGAATCCTTTTAAAGCTTGTTTTTCAAATCTGCGTTGTTTGTAAGGGCCTATTTTGTGATGAATAGCTTGTCATCTACAAAGCATGTATAGTTTTTCGTTCCATCCTTTTCTTTCAGAAGCAAAGTTAATAAAACTCTTTGGTAAAGGAATTGGATTTGGGATAATTTAATACAAGTAAGGCAATGACTGGATGAAATTAACCACTAAACCATATATAATGACTGATACTTTTTATGAGCTTTTTTATTTGTTGATGCAAATTTATACACAGGCAGACATTAGCCTTAAAGGGATGTTTTGACAAAAGCTGTTTGTTTTACCAGTGGGTGAAGCTAAAAACGTTATGTAATGCATATTAACTTCTTTTGTACTTTGTTGGACTGTAAACACAAGCACCCAGATGATAAGCTTCATAACGTTGACCCCCTCCAGAAGCCATTTTGGCTGTTTTACATCAGGGTGGTTTGACAGATGGAATGGAAGAGCAAACAGTTTATTTTTATGGTTGGATAATTCTGCTGCTGTTTTCTGTTTATAAACATATTTAAACCACAGATGATGTTAAAAGGAATAAGCGTTAAACAGCACACTCAAGTTTTCCTTCCACCATTGTAACAACAAAGAGAATGAAAACCTTTTTTCCCTGGCATGAGTACTTCTGATGTGAAGCAAACCACAATTTCCTATTCTAAAGAATCATATGGTAAGTGTTGTTAAGATGACCACAACGTGGATTGATTCTTAACAATCAATTATCCAGTTTTATGCTTTCAAACAATGATATACAGTACATTGATTAGTTATTGATTTGAACCTCCACTCTCTGGTCCTGGTGTATTATCTTTTTTTTTTTTATGACTTTTCCTACCTCTTGGAGCAGGTGTGATCTATATTGCTTGTGGGCGCAACGTGTTATATATCAGCCCTAGACCTAAGAGTTTCATTGCCAGCTTTGACATAATTAGAATAGGCACTACTCAATGAGATGAGGTTTTTGCTGGAGAACTCTTATGAAATATTTATGAACTGTCTCCTGACTATACATTTGTGCCTTGGATTATTACTATGACAATCATCTCCATGCTAGTCTTGCTAGAGTCAGGACCAATTACTGACTGCAGTGGTGCTGTAGCAAAATCATTCTAATCTCCATTCTCCAATGCAGATTCTGGTTGCAATGTAAATGCTTGCAGGAAATCCCGAGTTTGTGGCTGTTTAGTTGAACAGAAACTCACTTGTGAGTGATTATAATAATAATTATTATTATTATTATTAGCTCCTGAACTCTTTTTATAGACCGCCTCCATTCCAATCACCCTATCTTACAGGTCTTCTGCAGGACCGTGCTGTTGTTTTCTCAGTCATTACTGGGCTCCTAATCATACAGGTTTTGTGCTTTTAAATAAATCAGTTTGCCAATGCTATTACTTGTAGATTGTCTTATTACAGAAGCAGGCATAACAGGTGCATAGTAGTGGCTTGCAGTCTGCACATGTCTGTTCCAGGCCTCTGTAGGAGTGCAATTAGATTCTTTGTAGCTCACCTGAGTGACCCAGACCTGGGGTTTTTCGTCAAGACATGGCCCAGAACAGATTCATCTTGATAGGTGTATCACCTACAAGGGACTTGAAGAGGAACTCCAGTGAAAATAATGTAATAAAAAAGTGCTTCATTTTTACAATAATTATGTATAAATGATTTAGTCAGTGCTTGCCCATTGTAAAATCTTTCCTCTCCCTGATTTACTTTCTGACATGTATCACATGGTGATATTTTTAATGCTGGCAGGTGATGTCAGCAGAAGGAGATGCTGCTTGCTTTTTTGGCAGTTGAAAACAGCTGTATACAGCTGTTATTTCCCACAATGCAACAAGGCTCCCACAGTGTGATGTCAGAACAAAGGCTCCCACACTGTGGGAGGGGTTTCATCACATTATCAGCCATACAGAGCCCCCTGATGATCCGTGTGTAAAAAGGAAAAGATTTCTCATGGGAAAGGGGATATCAGCTACTGATTGGGATGAAGTTGAATTCTTGCTTACGGTTTCTCTTTAAACCCCTTTCAAATCCGAGTGCTCAACCCATTTGACAATGTTGTGGGTGCTAACTTGATAATAGCCTAGCTGCCTAAATGGATTAAGATTATTCCTAAACAGCAAACAACTAGTTTCCTCAAAGTGGACATTAAATTATTTTTCTGTTTGAGATTGCTTTTTTTTTGTAACTAGTTAATGTGCCATATCACGGCAGTTGTCTCTCATGCTTTCAGTTTGCCCCAACATTACCATGCAGACACACACTCTGTTTTGGTGCTTACATTAGTAGCAGTCTCGGACTGAAACCCCTCAATTCACATGTGAATGTATGTGCTCAGGAGATGCACAAGGAAATTGGGTAATCCACAGTAGGACCCCAGAGTGGGGGGCTATAAAGACAGCAGAGAACTGAGGATGCAGCCTTAGCAACCCCTCCTGTGGTGCTATACAAACAGATTGCAAAGTACAGATGTAATACAAAAAAACCCCTGCAAAATGACAATAACTAATACAGACAGTTGCTTTAAAAAATAACCTAGTCCAGTGACAATTAGTGTTGAGCTGAAATGTTTGTAATTTCGTGTTTCCATAATTACGGACACACATTTTGCTGCTATGACACGTATTTGTAATTTCGTAATTGCCATACAAACCTTAATTCGGAATTCTGTAAGTAAAATTTTTGTTTCGTAACTTTTGCGTTTAGGCGCGTGTTCAATGCAAAATTTAGTAATTTCATGTCTTCTATAGAAACAAAGTTATTTTAGTTACAAAAATCTACGTAATTTTGTTTCTAATAGTAATTATGCACGTTTAGGTGATTCAACTCAGGAAAGTCACTAATTGATTACAATTACTGATTGCAATTACTGATAATGCAAAGGCCCTTGCACATGCTGTCACTTTAAATGTATCAGGAGGCTCTATCTGCAGCCACTTCTAAGACAGGTGCTCTTTGCAGGTGCAGGACAGGTAAGACAGGTGCCAGTGGCGTAGCTACAAACCTCTGGGCCCCGATGTGGAATCTGGATGTGCCCCCCCCCCGGCAACAACAGCCCCCCCGGCAACAACAGCCCCCTCCCCCGGCAACACCCGACGCTCACACATATCCGAATCTCTATAGCCAGCTATAGGTCCCCCCAGTATAGGTAGCCAGGCATAGGTAAGCCAGTATAGTTGCCCCCGGTATAGGTTAGCCAGGTAGGTGCCTCCAGCATAGGTAGCCAGTATAGTTGCCCCCAGTATAGGTTAGATAGGCAGGCGCCACCGGTATAAGTTAGATAAGTTAGACAGGTGCCCCCAGTACAGGTTAGCTAGGTGGGTGCCTCTAATATAGGTAGCCAGAATAGTTGCCCCCAGCATAGGTTAGATAGGTATGTGTCCCCAGTATAGGTTAGTTAGGTAGGTGCCTCCAATATAGGTAGCCAGTATAGTTGCCACCTGTATAGGCTAGCTAGGTGCCCCCAATACAGGTTAGATAAGTAAGTGCCCCCAGTATAGGTTAGATAGGTAGGTGCCCCCCAGTATAGGTTAGATAGGTAGGTGCTCCCCAGTATAGGTTAGATAGGTAGGTGCCCCCCAGTATAGGTTATATTAGGTAGCTGCCCCCCAGTATAGGTTAGATGAGGTAGGTGCCCCCCAGTATAGGTTAGATTAGGTAGGTGCCCCTCAGTATAAGTTAGATTAGGTAGGTGCCCTCAGGATAGATTAGGTAGCTGCCCCCCAGGATAGATTAGGTAGCTGCCCCCCAGGATAGATTAGGTAGCTGCCCCCCAGGATAGATTAGGTAGCTGCCCCCCCAGGATAGATTAGGTAGCTGCCCCCCCAGGATAGATTAGGTAGGCAGCTGCCCCCCCGGAAAGATTAGGTAGGTAGCTGCCCCCCCAGGAAAGATTAGGTAGGTAGCTGCCCCCCGCTTTGCCTCCACATAATGGAGGGGGGAGCTGCAGCCGCGGGGAGGGCAGCCCGACCTCTCCCTCCCTTCCTCTCCCCGGGCCCCCCCCCCCCCTCCTCAGATGCAGAGTGAGCGGCGCAGGGAAGTGCTGTAGGCAGAACTCACCTCCGTCCCTGGTTCCACTCGCCGCTGGTCTCCTCCCGCTCTGCATAGATGCTGTTACACACGCAGCTTCCTGTTTAGCCGGAAGCTGCATGTGTAATAGCATCTATGCAGAGAGGAGATCAGCGGCGAGTGGAACCAGGGAGGTGAGTTCTGCCTACAGCGCTTCCGTGCGCCGCTCACTCTGCATCTGAGGAGGGGGGGGGGGCCCTGGGAGAGGAAGGGAGGGAGAGGACGGGCTGCCCTCCCCGCGGCTGTGGCTCCCCCCCTCCATTACAGCGCCCCCCTCCCAGTAGCACACACGGGCCGCACGGCCCTCCAAACGAACATGGGCCCCCGGGCCTCTTCAGGAGCCGGGCCCGGTCGCCAAGGCGACCGTTGCGACCCCGGTCCCTACGCCACTGACAGGTGCAGTTAGCAGTCATGTTTTGGGCCATGGAATATCTGATAATGCGAAAGTCCCTGCACGTGCTGTTGCTTTAAATGTATCAGGAGGCTTTGGACTGGAACACAATTTCAAGAATGGACAAATTTCCGAAATTCTGATTTGTTTGTGTTACATAAATGATTGTAATTAAAAAAAAACTATTGTAATTACAAAATTCCACATAAACGCAAAATTTCACTTAATTTTGTGAAATTTTGGTTAAGGCCATAATTGTAATTTTGCGAATTACGCAAACTTTGCGTAATCGTAAATAGGTCATTACGCTCATCACTAGTGACAATAAATAAATAAAAATTAAATAATTGGAGATGGAGAATTCCTCACGATCTTACAGTTTAGAAGGAATGTAAGTGGTTTCACTATATAAATTCAAAGATTCTGATCATGTCAGGGTTCCCAGTGTCAATGTTGCTGCTCCAATACATTTTGCACTTTTTAGAAACATAATGATTGGGATATTGGCAAAAAGTAATTCACACTCATACTTCTCATGGGATCTTTGGATGGATGGCTAGGCAAAGCCAACCAGAGAGCAGAAGCAACTACAACGTGACTAAGAAGGCTGCAAATCTCTTCCCTTAGCAATTCAAGTAAGGTGGAGAAACTTCTAATGCATTAGGGCTGGTTCAGACAGACGTTTGTGCGGAGTTGCGTTTGGGGGCGTTGCGGCGGCTGCACGGTCAGGCTTTCAGTAGCCTTCACGTCGCATTCCGATGCGGTCGCGTTTTTTCTTCCCCTAGGGGGACACTAGCCGTCGCGGTTGGCCGCCCCCTGGAAGCAGCTACATGTCGCTTCCAGGGGCAGCTCGAACGCTAGCAAAAATCGGGACCCGAACGGCGCGATCATGTAAACGCGCGCAAAAGCTCGGTGTTACCGCGACGTTCCGAACACTTGCGGTAAATGCTCCGCAAGCGTCCGTCTGAACAGCCCTTAATTACTGTAGATACTTGACTGTAAGTCTAGACTTATTCATGTAAATCATGGCGGGGAGGTAACTTATACACAGGTCAAACCTACATTTCTAACTTTAAGTCCTGTAAAATGTATGTTCTACTGTGACAATTTGCACCACTAAACACCTTCCCTTCCCACACAGTACTCTCCTATTGGTGTGTCTTCCTGTCAGCAGTACTAGTGCCCGAAGCATCTGACAGCATCAGTGTAGTGAAAGCAGCCTAGCAGGTACCCCCATCTGCTGCTGTACAGTGGTCTTCTCAGCTGTAATTGTTAAAGTACAGCTTTATTGATTTTAATGTTTTATTACATACTGAAAGTGAAATTATTAAAAGTGCCAAAAGTGCTGCAGGGGACCTGTTAATCTAGAGGTGCACCTCTATATGCCACAGCTGTGTTTAGGGTTTTAGGCATCTTGTTATTGCTTGCGTCTTTGAGTTTACCCTAAACTTTTGGCACTTTTAATAGCTTTTTAAAATACTTTGTATAATACTGTAAAACGTTTAATCATGGGACTGAACCTATTATGTACAAGGGAGTGGTAATTATATCCCTCTAATCTATAAAATTATAAACTTGATTGATCAAACAATATCAAAATATACACTGGCACTCATGACATTCTGAATGTACCTTCCCCATATGTATATGTGGGAGGTGTACAACAGTGGGGGGGTGTGTAACTAGAGGGGTTTTTTGCTGATACTCCCCACTTAAATTGCCATGTGGGGTGTAGCTATCCTGACTCATACACAATGCCCATTATCCAAACAACGGATACAGTCCAGACACAGTCTTCAGTTGCAAAGTTTATTCAGACATCCTTCTTGCATAAAATCCTCAGTCACTTATTGTATACATAGTGCTTGGAGTAAGGAGTGAGACTGGTGGCCTGAGGAGCGAGAGCAGTGAAGGACAGATACTACAGCTTTTTTGTGTCACTGAGGCTTGGTCATGTGCATAGTCCGGGCATAGGGGTGGCTCGGTTTTCGGCCAGCAGGACAATCCCTGCGGCACCGCCCAGTGAGCCGACTTCTCCGCCGCATCACAGGAGTGACATGCACAATGTGTATAACTAAATGTGAAATGAAAAAATGGTGCATGCTCACTGAGCTGCCAATCAGTGTAAAAACGAATTTGTGCAAAACAGTGTGCTAGCATATGTAATCAAAGTCCATTACATAGTCCAAAGCACGGTGGCGTAGTGGTTAGCTCTCTCGCCTTATGGTAATGGTGCCCCGGTTAGCCAGGGCACTATCTGCACGGAGTTTGTATGTTCTCCCAGTGTCTGTATTGGGTTTCCTCCAGGTACTTCAGTTTCCTCCCAGATTCCAAAAACATTCAGATAAGTTAATTGGCTTCACCCTAAAAACTGGCCCTAGACTACGATACATACACTACATGATACATAAATAGACATATGACTATGGTAGGGATTAGATTGTGAGCTCCTGCTGAGGGACAGTTAAAGAGAGTCTGAAGCGAGAATAGATCTCGCTTCAGACCTCATAGCTAGCAGGGGCATGCGTGCCCCTGCTAAAACGCCGCTATAGCGCGGCTTAACGGGGGTCCCTGTCCCCCCAAACCCCCTCCGAGCAGCGGGGGAGCGCTTCCTGGTTGGGGCAGGGCTAACCGCCGCAGCCCTGCCCCATGCGCGGATTGTGAGCTCCTGCTGAGGGACAGTTAAAGAGAGTCTGAAGCGAGAATAGATCTCGCTTCAGACCTCATAGCTAGCAGGGGCATGCGTGCCCCTGCTAAAACGCCGCTATAGCGCGGCTTAACGGGGGTCCCTGTCCCCCCAAACCCCCTCCGAGCAGCGGGGGAGCGCTTCCTGGTTGGGGCAGGGCTAACCGCCGCAGCCCTGCCCCATGCGCGTCTGTCAGACGCGTACCTCCGCCTCTCCCCCGCCCCTCTCAGTCTTCCTTCACTGAGAGGGGCGGGGGAGAGGCGGCGATGCGCGTCTGATAGACGCGACTGGAGGCAGGGCTGCAGCCGTTAGCCCTGCCTCCAGGAAGATCAGCTCCAGCGACCTTTTTCCGACCCAGGTTTGCGGGGGGTGGGTTGGGGGTGAAGGGACCCCCGTTAAGCCGCGGGATAGCGGCGTTTTAGCAGGGGCACACGTGCCCCTGCTATATATAAGACCTGAAGCAAGATTTAGTCTCGCTTCAGTGTCTCTTTAAGTGACAAGACAATATACTTTGTACAGCATTGTGGAAAATGTTGGCACTATATAAATACTAAATAATAATAATAATAATTACATTACCTACAAGTTTAAAAACAAATAGATGTACAAAAAGAGACCGGGTTAGGCGTATTTATAGTTACTAGGCACGACTTAAAGTTTCTTATTCAATCCTTTATCAGTTTAGTCAAATGCCACTACAATAGATGGAGAGAGAGTTTAAAAAACCACAAGGTAAAAGGAAAAGGGAGGTAGGAGGAGAGAGGTTACTAAAGGAAGGCATTGTTTTGTGAAAGGGGGGGAATGGGGATAATTGGCAGCACCCATATAGCACTGCTTTCCACCTCAGGGATTAAACCAACTGAGGTGGTCCCATAGCACAGCCAGTGATTTTGGCATGAGTCCCATACATGCAGTGATATTTTATTGCATTAGTTCCCATAACATGGGCACCGGGCGTTTGTACCCGCTGAAACCATTACTGTTAGGTTAGTAAGATGCAGGGATAGTGGCCAATTCTCCCCACTGGACATGCCCCCATTTTACATCATGCTGCATACCATTAGGTCCACCATCCTAAGTAGAGAAGTAGTTTAAAGTGGACCTGAACTCATAACTTCCTCTCTGCTCTAAAAGATACGCAACAGAATAATAACCTTTAAACAAGAAATATTTCTTTGTTACAGCTGATACAAATCCTAAAATAATTCTGCACTGTTTCTACTTCCTGATTCATGGAAGCAGACACATTGTTAACATCCTGTGTTTTCAAATAAGCTTATCTGCCATTCTGCTATGGCAGTCATGTGACACAGGGAAGAGATCAATTGTGATTATATACAAATGAGGAGATATTAGACTGACTAAACTCTCTAATCACATACAGGGCTTGATTCACTAAAAACGTGATAACTCATATCACAGCCGTTTTCGCATTCAGTGTCGAAAAAATTAGGACAATCATTGAGTCCTATAGGTCCCATCACTTCAGTCTTCAATATTACCCAGCGATTCGCTTCTTAGTAGCTCCTGATCTTTGTTACTCCCACCTCTCAAATTGGACACGTGCAATAGTCATACAAAAAGTAGGCATGAGGCTCTCCCTTCATGCTCTTCTCTGACATGCTTTACATTTAAAGTGTGCTTGTACACTCTCCTTTAAGGGTCTCCTTATCTTCACCACATAGAAAAACTGGAAAGGGAAAAACAATACATATGCAACAATTTCAGTTTGGCATGCTATCAAGGTTCTGACCTCCCATTGCACTGAGCCCCTTCTGTGGGCCATGCCTTCTTTCATGCAACCACAAAAGGCACAATTTCCACATATGATTATGGTTGCCCTTGGGGTGCCTTGCAGTGAGTCAGTTTCTTGGTCTTTACACCCCGATGCATTGCCCTGTTTCTGCCCTTGATTCAATGTGTATACACTATGAATAAGCTTGGTTTCCTCTTCCCTTAATTTCCTCCCTCCCCCCTTTCCATATTTCCCTCCTCCTACCTTCCCCTCACATCCAATGTATGTGTTACAAATTACAATGTGCAGCCTATCCACATAATGTTGGAAGTGTCCTTCTTTCCCTTTCCCCTCCTTCCTATTTTTCCCTATTTTTCTCCCCCTTTTTCTCCCCTTCTTAGACTACTTCCCTATTGATGGTGGTGGACCTAATGATATGCAACGTGATTTTAAAAATGGAGGCATGTCATGCCCAGTGGGGAGAATTGCTCATTGTCCCTGCATCTTACTAACCCAATAATAACGGTGTGAGCAGGTATAAATGCCCGGCTCCCATGTTATGGGAATGAATGCAACAAAATATCACCGTATGTATGAGACTTATGCCAACCTTACTGGCTGTGCTATGGGACCCCTGTGTTGGCTTCATCCCTGGGGTGGAATGCAGTGTTTTAATGGCCCTGCCAAATATCCCCACTTGAAAACTGATACAGGAATATATATATATATATATATATATATATATATATATATATACACAGTATATACACACACCTATACCTAACCCAGTCTCTTTTTGTAATTGTATTGATGCTGCAGTCGACCAGAGGTAGGTAAGACCTTTGCATGCTGTCACAGACTTAGTCGAGTAGAAGCCACTCCCTCCAGATCAGAGTGCTGAGCCTGCTGTCTGTTTTGAATCAAAATCACACACGCCGGACTGTCGTTGGCACGCCCATCCAGCGGGAGGTAACGACGGACCCGTCGTTGCCTCCAGTCCGGCGTGTGTACGGACCTTTAGGCGGGCTTAATCAAGAGTAACTAACAGTGCAGCAACATAATATATAAACATATACAGCCCCCCACCACATCCAACAAAATGTCCCCCCCAGGAGGGGGGCTATAATGGGCATTGTGTACAGGCCCCCGTGGAAATTTAAGTGGGGGAAGTCAGCGAGCCCCTTTTGGTTACAAACGTCTACCACTGTTATACACCTCCCACATCTACATATGGGGGCGGTATGTTCAGTAGGTCACAAGCATCAGTGTATATTTTAATATTGTTTGACCAATAAAGTTTTTTATAATTTTCTTGATTAGTGGTATATATGGGTACCACTCCCTTGTACATAATAGGCTCAGTTCCCATGGACCAAGTGTTGTAGTTAATCTACCTGTACATCCTTTTGGCCTATTTGTGATAATGCTGATTGAGCAGACGTCATATTTTGTGCTTGCACTTGTGTACATCCCTTCCCCCTTTTTACAAATGCAGCATTATGAGGCACTGTTCTGCTGTTACTGGTTGTGTGTTAATGGCTGTAGGTTCGGGACACATGGCTGCAATTAAGGTCTTGAGCCCTTCGTGACACACTTTCCTAAGTCAACTTATACTTGAGTCATCAAAAAAAATTCAACTCAAAGAGGGTCAAATATTTGGGTAAACTTACACACAAAGTTAACTTTCATTTCAGTATATACAGGTAGTTTTTATTTGAATCTTGCTCAAACTTATAGCTGAGAATTTCCATACACAATTAAATCTTAAAAAAAACAAGTGACATTTTCAGTGCTATTTTCTTCTACATAAACACCAGTGTCCTTGACATCTCTTTTTTTCTTATATAACACGATAATCTCATTAATTCAATAACCCTTTGAGCTAGAACATCAACAATATATTCAATGACTGAGAACACCCACAATGTAATTAGAATTAGAACTAAACTATCCTCAGTACTGATTTCCGCTTTTACACATTCTCTGACCGTGTAGCAGGGCGTACGAGAGATAACGGCGCTGGAGACTTGGGCACAGGACACAGCCGGTATATGGCTGATCCTGCTGCCGAACAATTTGGGCCGTGTTAAATACTATTCCCCCTCCAGGCCGCCATGGATAGTAGGGGAATGAAATAATTGCTGGAAGCCGAATTACTGTTTTAAAAGCAACTTCAGCTCCATCTTCTTCCTGTGCCTGCTGTAGCCGTAGTTCCTATTACGGCCTATGGTGGCGTCGACTGCGCCCAAGTCTCCTACGCTGCTGCACCCAAGTCTCCAGCGCTAGATCGTGTTCGGTAGCAGGGCCTGAAGGATGTTATTATCAACATACAGTCTCAAAAAATAAGGATTATTTGGATAGCTGCGTCCTTTATATCAGAAGACAGAATATCAAATGATGATACAAATATGAAAATTGGAGTTATCAAGTCACTTTAAGTGTACCCAGAGGTGACTTGTGACATGATCAGATAGACGTGTATGCACAGTGCCTAGCATACAAATAACTAGGCTGTGTTCCTTTTTTCTGCCTGAAAGAGCATTCAATTATGCAAATGACAGTTTCTATCCAGTTGGGCCCTATTTTGACTATAGTGTAACCCTCACCGGTAAGGGATTGCAGTCATACAAAACCCCTCTTTTTATGGCACAGTATAGCTTCTGAGTGCACGGAATAGATAAACAAGGTCAATAATTAATATAATAATAATATAATCTGGGGCACTTGAAAGACTGTGTCATTGTCAATAAAATATTAGATTTATGCTTTACATTTTTAAACATAAAATTAAACTGGGATATCTAAAAAAAAAGTTATTTTTAGGTAGATAGATACAATTATTTATCTAATTAGTTTATTTTAGGTTCACGTTAAAAGCGTATCTGTAATGATCGGTGTAACACAGAGAGGGTCTGATTACCGGTGAACTGCAGTATCACCGGGAATACAGAATATACCCGATTATTGGTGATCTGCAGTATCACCGATAATCAGATATATATACTAACCTCTGGACATCAGAGATAACAAGTGAGTGTTTAGATGCAACAGTATACTCCTTCCGATGGCCTAGACTCTCCCGGGGGAGGAGCTAGGCTGAGTGTAGGAAGGACAGAGCGTGAGTGACACCCGAGGGAGAGGGTGTCACTAACAGATCTGGGAACTGCCTCTAACAGTAAGGCCAGTTCTCGAGGTCGGCAAGCCAGGTCGTTAACACACAGACAGATAAGGTACAGATTCAGGAGACAGATACGGAATCCAATAAACAGACAGGGTTTGGCAGCGGAGTATCAGAATAGCAAAGTACAGAATCAGGAGGCAAATACGGAGTCCAGGAACGAGCAGAGTTTGGTAACAGGATATCAGAAATAGCAAGGTACAGAATCAGAGTTCAGAGGAAAAGTCAGGCAGGCAGAAGGTCATAACAAATAATACAGATCAATATTCCTAATGCTAAGGTGTGAGTTCCTTGATCATCAACACCTTTGGAAACTATGCTAGAACACAGATACAGACAAGGTCTGAGTGCTACCACGTAGTGATCGCAACGGCAGACACCAGAGAAATGACCAGCATCCAGTATATATACTACAGCGCTCACCAGCGCCACCCTTAAGTGCTGGACCAATGGAAGGTGGTGAAAATGTCAGCTGACCAGCTTGGTCAGCTGACTCTTCTCTGGCTGTCATATAAGCTCTGCCTCTCAGCGCGCGCGCGTCCTTCTGAACCTGTGTGGACTAGCAGTCCCAGCCACACCAGATATGTCTTGCAATGTACCTACTGATTCCGGCGCGGGGGCCGCCGCCCCGCTCTCCAAGCAAGCGGCGGTCTCCCCGCGTCCAACCACAATGTCAGCCGCTTTGCCATGCGTGCAATCCGCTGCATCCAACGCGGACTCCACCGCTCTGCCCATGCGGCATGCGGTGGTTCCTTTGCGTTGTGCCGCCATGTTAGACGCAAAAACAGCCGCCTCACTCTGAGCCCTTGCGGCGGCTTTTCCGCGTTTCCTCACAGTATCACAACACTTCAGCTTAACTATCATTTGGTGGATAGAATATACATAACTATTCTTCTTATTTCTGAAGAGAAAATCTGCTATAACTATTAACAAAGTGTCCCCGGTTTTAGTATGCAGCAACTGCACACTTAATTATAGAGGATTATTAAGCTTGGGGCATTCGTAAGAGGCAAAGTCACTAAACAATAAATGTTATTTTGTACATTTACTGATAGAGGATTATTAGGTTTAGTGGCATTTATAAGTGTAAAAGTTACTGAATAATCCAGAATTCATACAGCAATTTTACACTCACCAATACATGATTATTAGGCTGGCATTTATAAGTGGCAAGGTCACTGAATAATCCATGATATGTTATACAGAAGTTATGTTGCTGTGGTAGAAAGGAAAAAAGTGCGGCACTCCTATTCATATGTACAGTGGAGGGAAAGAAAATAAGCAAATGTCACTCTCACCGTCTCCAACTCGGTCCTGCTGCTAGCCACTTGTAGGACGTGTGCTCCGCTCTGGTATAGGGACAGAAATGTCAAATCGTAATGGTAAAGAAGAGAGATGCGTGCACCTTCCGTCTTGTAACATCCGTGTTTTATTGCAGCGGTGAGGAAGAATCATCACATGGGACTCTGTATAGCAGTCAAAACGATCAACATACCATGGTGTGGAGCGGTGATGGTGGAGGAGGTGGGCGGCGGGTGTGGATGGCGGAGAGCGACGGCCGTTTCGTGTCGCTAGGACACTTGGTCACGCTGCGTTCCACCTGTATGTTATACAGAAGTTGTACACTCACAGATGATTACTCGGCTTGGTGGAATTTTGAAGTGGCAATCACCAAATAATCTGTGGCATTCATACAACAACTGCACACTCATTAACAGAGGAATATTGGGCTAATGGCAGTTCCTTTTTGCAATAGATCTTTATCAGTTAACAAATAGAATTACAGCAATTATGCATTAAAATACAATGTTCTTAAAGAGGGATTGTCAGTCACACAATCAAATTCCATTTACCCACTGCTCTGTGTTCCTTGTGCAACCTGGAACCTCACCCTGCAGTGCAATCTCTCCAATCTCCAGAATCAGAATCAGAATCAGAATTCCTTTATTTCGCCAAGCACGGGTGGGCCGTGCCTGGAATTGGATTTGGCACATTGATGGCATAGAAAGAGTCAAAAACAACAGACAAGAGTAGTACAACAGAGCAAGAGTAGTACAACAGAACATGATTAATACAACAAGACATGAAATTACACATTTGTGGTAGGGACCAGAACGGACAGCAGCGTGTGACAGCAGATGCATGACCTAACCAAGGCAGATAAACAAGCAGCCGCAGCCGAGGTCGGATGTTAGACTACAGACGGCTACAGGGGGGGGGGGGGGACAGTAGAGCGAGCAGAGTTCAAGAGTCTAATGGCAGTTTGAGTCGCCTGAGAAAACTGTGACTGGGGTGTGAATGGTCACCCACAATTTTCATTGCTCTGTTACGCAGCCTGGTGTTGTAGATGAGATCTAGAGGGGGAAGAGGTTTACCGATGATCCTCTCCGCTGAGCTGATGACCCTCTGAAGTTTGTATCTGTCACTGGTGGTGCAGGCAGCAAACCAGACCAGGATGGATGAGCAGAGAACTGACTCTATTGTCGCAGAGTAGAAGGACCTCAGAAGTTCTTGGGCAATACCAAACTTCTTTAGTTGGCGAAGAAAGAAGAGTCTTTGCTGAGCCTTCTTCTGAGTTGTGGTGGTATTAGCCTTCCAGGTCAGGTCGTCAGAGAGGGTCGTACCCAGAAGGCGGACGCTAGGAACCCTAGCGACTTTGATACCCTCGATGTACATCGGGGGGGGGGGGGGGGGGTTACTGGTATACTTCCTAAAATCAATGACCATCTCCACAGTTTTGGCTGTGTTGAGAACCAGCCTATTCTCTCTACACCAATTGCAGACTCTGTCAACCTCCTGGCGGTAGGCCTGCTCGTCATTCTCACTAACAAGGCCAACAATTGTGGTATCATCCACAAATTTGATGATTTTGACAGAGTCTGCAGTGGAAGTGCAGTTATTCGTGTATAGAGAGAACAGGAATGGTGACAAGACGCAGCCCTGAGGGGCTCCAGTGTTTGTCACTCTGGGTCTGGAGACTATGTCGCCCAGCTTCACAACCTGGGACCTGTTCGTTAGAAAGTCTGTGATCCAGAGGCGAAGAGTAGGATGAACTTCCAGCTCCATGAGATTGTCATGCAGGATACGGGGGCAGATAGTGTTAAAGGCCGAGCTGAAGTCCAGGAGAAGGATTCTAGCATAAGAGTTCGGCCTGTCTAGGTGGTCAGTGATAAATTCCAGGCAGATGTTGATAGCATCGTCCATGGACCTGTTTGCTCTGCATGCGAACTGGAGAGGGTCCAGTCGGTCTAGAGTAGTGTTCTTGAGCAGAGACAGGACCACTTTTTCAAAGGTCTTCATGACCACTGATGTTAGGGCCACGGGCCTGAAGTTGTTTAGGTCTGAGACCCCTTGCTTTTTCGGGACGGGAATGATGGTGGATTCCTTGAAACATGTAGGGACTTTCCCTTCCCAGAGGGACCTGGCGTAGATAGAGGTGAGGACGGGGGCCAGCTGCCGTGAGCAGGACTTCAGACATGCCGGTGACACGCCATCAGGGCCAGATGCTTTCCTGGCATTCAAGGAAGACAGAAGGCGAAGAACGTTGGTCTCGGATACTGTCAGGGAAGGGCATGTGCTCGAGCTAGGTTCAGTGCGCCTAGCAGCAGGGGGGGGGGCAGAAGGAGTTGACTGCCCCCCAGGGGTGGCTGGGACCTCAAACCTGCAGTAAAAGTTGCTGAGTTCCTCGGCTAGCTCGGAGCAAGGAGTAGCCTGTTGGGGTGCGGGCTTATAGCTAGTGGCAGCCTTCAGGCCCTTCCAGACAGCCCGAGGGTCGTTTGAGCGGAGGTTGTTCTGAATCTTTTCAGCGTGTGACCGTTTTGCAGCACGCAGTTCCCTGTTGAGGGAGTTCCTTGCCGACCTGAAGTCCTCCAGGGAGCCAGACTTGTGAGCGGCTTCCTTGCGCTTCCGCAGTTGACACAGCTTATTTGAGAACCATGGTTTATCGTTAGGGTAAATCTTGAAGGACCTGGTGGATACACAGGATTCCTCGCAGAAGCTGATATAGGATGAAACAGCATCAGCCCACTCATCTAGGTCGGGTGATTCCAGTGCCTTCCAGTCCGTGCAGTCGAAACACTGGAGTTGGAGCTTGGCTTCATTAGACCACACTTTAGTAGACCTCAGGACTGGTTTCGCTGACTCCATGCGCCTTCTGTAGGTGGGAACCAGATGGATGAGGCAGTGGTCAGAGGAACCGAGAGTAGCCCATGAGACGGCCTTGTAGGCATCCTTAAGAGGCGTATAACAGTGGTCAAGAGTGGCACCATTCCTGGTGGGGCAGACCACGTGCTGGTGGTAGCGTGGGAGCTCATGCTGGAGGTTCGCTTTGTTGAAGTCACCCATGATGATAAACAGAGAGTCTGGAAGGGATGTCTCCCACTGCGTGATGGTGTCGCTGAGGTCCCGCTGAGCAGATTTAACGTCAGCATCGGGAGGTATGTACACACCTGCGAGGATGTAGGAGGAGAACTCTCTGGGTGAGTATGTAGGCTTGCAGTTAATGAGTAATAGTTCGAGGTTGGGGGTGCACTTTTTGACTAGTACTGATGTGCTTGGGCTCCATGCGGAGCTGACATAGAAACAGATTCCCCCACCTTTCTTTTTCCCTGAGAGGGTGGGGTCACGGTCCGCACGTATAATGTTGAAGCCCAGGAGGAGAAGGGCATTGTCTGGGATGACCTCCTGCAGCCACGTTTCCGTGAAGCAGATGACTGGGGTATTATTGCCTAGCTCCCTCTTGTTACTGATAAGGCGAAGTTCATCCAGCTTGTTAGGAAGGGAGCGGACATTTGCCAGGAGGGCCGAAGGAATGGCTGAGCGCAGACCCCTTTTCCGCAATCTCACAAGGGCCTCCGCCCGGCAACCCCTGCGCCGCTGACCTGAACGTACCAGTGGGTCAGGGCTGGTGATTTTTTGGATGTGGCTCAAGACGGAATTGTAAAGGAGACCACCGTCTGGGAGGGAAGAGCTGCAGGATTCCCAGAGGGAGAGCTGCATCCTGGTGTAGGCAGTGCGGGGCATGAGAGGAGGTGAAGGGGGGTACTGAACGACCATTCTGCTGGGGGGGGGGGGCAGCCACCTGTGGTGCGCTGTAACCATTGGAGTGGGCCCCGTCAGTCAGGTAGAGCAGCCGTGCAGGAGCACCTCAACACAGTCCATATGCCCCCGAACAGGTGCAGGTCAGCACAGTCCATTTGCCCTGTGGGAGGTGGATTGACACCAGACCATATGTACAGAACAGATCAATGCAGCCCAACAGCAGCACCACAATCCAGAAATGTTTTGCTGTTATAAATCTTATCTTAGTCAGATTGGCTCTATCACCATAGACAGAGAGGGAAGCTAGTCATCTCCCCTCCCATGTTCCTCATCCTCACTGATTGGCTGAGTGCAGTTCAGTGTGAGCTGAAATATGATCTATGCTGCTGTGCTCTCATGTGTTTACAAAGCAAGTAGCTATGACAGAGGAAAAAAAAGAGTAAGGGAGCAAATTAAATCAGTATTGGCTTCAGTCACAGGGAACCAATATGCCAAATGCTAGGAACATGGACAGTACAATACATCTCGTATGTGAATAGAGCAAGTAGTTATCTACTTATAAATATGTCTTCTTTCCTGGCATAGTATGTCTGACCCTGTTGCTTTAAAAATAAAGAACAAACTTAAAAAGTATACTACAACACTATACTGTACCCTAAAGGACAGTGGAGATCAAGTACAGTTTACTCAAATAACTTTTAAACCTTAAATCAGAGTGACCTTATCTTGAGAAAAAACGTAGAATCAAAACTGTGTTAGTGAATAGTATCTAATTTAATCTAAAGGGGTTCTGTGGAGTCATCCAATAAACAAAAACAGACACTTACCTAGGGCTTCTATCAGTCCCCTGCGCCGTCCTCCTCTGATTACCTGTTCCCCACTGGGCAATTATTTGTCTAACAAGACAAATAATCTGTGCTCCCGCTCGCGTCTCTGGGAGCTTACTGCCTAGGTGCATTAGGAGGTGTTCTTGTACTGCGAATACGGGAGCGCGCAGGCACGCGGCCACGGGCGCAGATGCGTGACACACGTAATTAGACCAGGACCGGCAGCGGGAAATGAGTGATCGGGGAGGACGGCGCGGGACATAACAGCTACAGGGGGCAGATAGAAGCCCCAGGTAAGTGTCTGATTTTGTTTATTGGATGACTCCACAGAACCCCTTTAAACATCTTACAAACTCTTCATTACTAGTCAAATTAACAGTGAACAAGTCAGTCTATTACTCACTACTTTCTATTAATGGGAGTTTTTAAATTATAGACTCCCACTGGTGCAGGGTCTGGACAGCCAAGCCATGTAGAACAACAGAAGGGATTTGAAGACTGCAGTAGGATGGATAGAAGATGGTATTTTTTATTAAAAAACTTCACACAAGATGACAACCACAGGAACAACTGACATGTGCCAGGCTCAAAGTCTGACCTTAGAAGTGAGGTATTTATAGGTGGGTGGAGAAAAAACTCCACCCAACCACAAAAACCTCCTCTCTTAAAGAGACAGCTGCATATTGCACATAGAGTGTATTTTGTTACATATACACACATATAAAAACAACATTGTTCAATAAAAATTACCTAAAACAAGTAGGTTAATAAGAATTATAAGAATAAGAATTATTCCTCCTGGGATATATAGACAATGGTATGAATACAAATAAATAGTATGAATATAATTAATCAATATTCATACATGAGATTCAAGTCCCATCGGATGTTTAGGCCTTCAGGAGTGTGGGTACACATCAGGTGTTTCCAGAAGGCCTCGCGCTTAAAGAAACCTCTGGAGATCACCTTCCCTAACTGGGCAATGCACCCGTTAAACCCCCTGAAAAACAAAGGAGGTCATATCACCTTGATGGCACATCTCAAAATGTTTTGACACTGCAGACTTTCGGAACGATTTCCAATTAACACCACAATTATGATCCCCAATTCAGGTCAGTTTGGAGAGAGGGCAAGCATTTCACTGTTCTGCACTAGCACTTTATGTGCATTGTCTTATATACCTACTGAAGCAAAAGGGTCCGGTTTGCAATTGAGTTATCTGTTTATCTGAGCTTTTTTTGTGTGTATAAATACTTTCAATACTTTCATAGAAAAAAGAACAGAGACGCTGGTACTGCAGTCACTATGCAGGGAGGAGGCGGCACAACCACAGGCAACTGGAAAGTTAATGCAAGTCTTCAGCGTGCTCAGGCATTGAATTAATCTATGTGCAAGAAGAAGAAAAGTGCCGGCACTGCTGTCATTTGCTTTATTCAGAGTTCCATGTCATATTACAGCGCTACAAACGTGCATACATATAAAAAGTTTCATCACATACCAGAGATGACTGTGGGTAGATGCGGTGGGTGCAGGGGATGAGGAGCCTATCCCCTGCACCCACCGCATCTACCCACAGTCATCTCCGGTATGTGATGAAACTTTTTATATGTATGCACGTTTGTAGCACTGTAATATGACATGGAACTCTGAATAAAGTGAATGACAGCAGTGCCGGCACTTTTCTTCTTCTTGCACATGTATAAATACTTTTCAGCTAGAAATTATAGTTAGAGATGGCCCGAACCTCTTATTTTCGGTTCACGAACTTCAGCAATAGACTTCAATAGGGAGGCGAACTTTGAAAACTAGAAAAAATTATGCTGGCCACAAAAGTGATGGAAAAGAGGGTCTCAAGGGTTTCAAGGGGTCTAACACCTGGGGGGGGCTGTTGGGGCATGGATGAGTGGGATAGATGCCTAAAGTCCCAGGGGAAAATCTGGATTTGACGCAAAGCAGCGTTTTAAGGGCAGAAATCACATTCAATGCTAAATTGCAGGCCTAAACTACTGCATGTGTATACATCAATCAGGGAGTGTAATTCTTCCACCCTCCTCCTCTCTCTCTCTGATTTTGTCTTCCAGGGATTTGTAGGCTGTCAAAAGCAAGCTCACATACATTGGCCAGGAATCGAACCAAGGTCAACTACTTGGAAGGCAGCTATGCTCACCACTATACCATCATTGGTCGAGAATCAAACCCGCGTCAACTAACATTACAGGCTGAAGCCAACCATTTCACTCATCTCTTCAACTACAAGAAAGGCCCAGGAGTAGTCTTAGCTACCGAAATATCTATGTTATGGCAGGGCCCTTATTACACTTTCTCTTACAGAGCTATGGAAACCGTTTTGCCCATGCGATAAAGCGAGGTGCAAAAATGAACTCATGCCTAGCAGAGGATGGTTTCAATTCATCAACTTCTGGGTTATGGGCCCAGCACACTTCCGCTGCACCACTCAGTCTGCTTATACAATACATTTGTAAAACGCTTTTCTCCCATAGGACTCAAAGCGCATAGCTGTGTCTCAGATTAATACAGGGTTGCAGGCTGGGCTGTGTTACAGAGGAGATAGTCAGATGTTCATGAATGCCAGACTGAAGAGGTAGGTTTTCAGTTTAGACTTAAATGCTTCCAGGGATGGAGCTGTCCTGATTGGGTGTGGCAGGGAGTTCCAAAGTGTAGGGGCAGCATGACAAAAGGCTCTGTCTCCAAAGGTTTTGAGGTGGACTCTGGGGGTGACCAAGGTGTTACGTCCTTTTGATCTAAGATTGTGGGGGGTGTGATGTAGTTGCAACAAGTCCTTCAGGTATCCAGGGCCCAGATTGTGCAAGGATTTGAATGTCAGTAAGCCAATCCATTTTATCGGTATCCAGTGGAGAGAGCTCAGGGTTGGTGTTATGTGGCAATGGCGGGGTTGGCTCGTTAACAGCCTTGCGGCGGCATTCTGTACTAATTGCAGGCGGCATAAGTCTTTTTTATGCAGGCCTGTGTAGAGGACGTTGCAGTAGTCTAACCTTGATGTGACGAAGGCATGAACTAGGGTTGGAAGATCCTCTGAAGGAATTAGGTGTTTAATCCTTAGGTGAAAGAAGGAATGTTTCACAACAGCTGAGATTTGATTCCTGAAGCTTAATTTCCCATCAATCAGTACTCCCAGGCTGCGCACACAGTCTGAGTTGTTCAGGTCTGAGCTCCCTATCCTTAGCGGTGTTGGTTGAGACTTGGGCTGCTTTGCTGTTGAGCCCTGGCACTCGATAACAAGAACCTCAGTTTTGTCAGCATTAAGTTTTAGCCAATTATTATTCATCCACTCCTGAAGCTCAGCTAAGCATGCGTTTATTTGTGGAGTAGGGTCTGTGACGTCAGGTTTGAATGACAAATATAGCTGGGTGTCATCAGCATAGCAATAATATGTCAGGCCATGTTTTTGTATGATTTCTCCAAGTGGCAGCATGTATATGGTGAACAGTAAAGGGGATAATATTGCGCCCTGAGGTACACCGTATTTTAGTGGTACAGGGTTGGAGAGGAAGGGCCCTAAGGCTACCCTTTGTGTTCTGCCAGCCAGGAAGGAGTTGAGCCACCGGAGAACAACGCCATCTATGCCACAGTACTCTTGTAGCCTGTTGAGCAAGATTTCATGATCGACTGTGTCAAAAGCCGCTGAGAGGTCGAGCAAAATCAGGATGGAACATTGACCCTTGTCTCTTGCAATGAGCAGATCATTGCAAATCTGGGTGAGGGCTGTTTCACAGCTGTGATATTTCCTGAAGCCAGATTGAAGAGGGTCAAGGATGTTGTTTCTGGAGAGCCTGGCTTCAAGTTGGAGGTAGACAGCCTTTTCAATAACTTTTCCCAGAAAGGGGAGGTTTGAGACAGGTCTGTAGCTGTTTAGAGCATCTGGGTCTAAGGGTGGTTTCTTGAGTAGAGGCCTGACGATTGCTTCTTTCAGAGTAGAGGGAAACCACCCTTCTTGTAAGGAGCCGTTGACTATTTTGTGGAATGCCGGTGTAAATAGTTCAGGGCATTTCAACATGAACTTAGTGGGGCCAGTCCAGATCGCAGGTAGTCTGGCGAAGGTTTGAGAGGATATCCAAGATGTCTTTTTCAGTGATTACCTTAAAATCAGACCATGGTGGTAGGCTTTTTTTGCACCTGTTATATGGCTCTGCATGGGTTTCTGGGGCTGTGAATTGAATGGCAGATCGTATGGAGGAGACTGTCTGAGAAGAAGTGGGCAAATTTCTCGCACAGTTCCTGTGAAGGTCTGATGCTGGATTTCCTGCAAGATGGATTGCAGAGACTGTCAACCGTGCGGAAGAGTTGGGCAGGTCTGTTGGCTGCATTTCCAATTTCGTGAGACAGGAATAAGGACTTCTTTTTGTTAATCATCGTTTGATATTTTTTCAGGTGATCAATTAGGGAAAGTTTGTCCTCAGGAGACTGATGTTTGCGCCACCTTCGTTCCAGTCTGCGTCCCTGTTTCTTTAGTTCCTTTATAGAGTTGTCAAACCAGCGAGCATGATGTAATGGTATCCTTCTTCAAGTTTAAGAAGGGTACATTAGTTCCCTTCACAAAAGGCAAGGCTGTCCCTGGGTGGGCTTGAACCACCAACCTTTCAGTTAACAGCCAAATGCGCTAACCAATTGTGCCACAGATACTGTGTATGTAGTTGCTGCTAAATGGCTATCTGGGGTTCTCTTCGGACAACTGTTGAACACAAAAGGCAAGGCCGTCCCTGGGTGGGCTTGAACCACCAACCTTGCGGTTAATAGCCACATGTGCTAAGTTACTGATTGTGCAACAGAGACTGTGTATGCAGTTGCTGCTAAATTATTTTATGGGGATATATGTGTGTCTTTTGGAGGGAGGAAGCAAGTCTGGTCCAAGAAGTTTAACACCACTTTTTCCTACAACGAAGCGTTCACTGTGTGGCAGCAGAGTGTGCAGTGGAAGTGTGCTGGGCCCATACCCCAGAGGTTGATGGATTGAAACCATCCTCTTCTAGGTGTACTTTGTTTTTTACACCTTGCTTTACCACATGGGCCAATCGGCGGCCATATCCGTTTAAGAGAAAGTGTCATTAGGGTCTTGCTGTAACATAGATTGTAGTGTAACTATTTCAACTTATGTATCCTTCTTAAACTTGAAGATTGTATACAAATGTAAGCAGACTGCAGAGTGGCACAGCGGAAGTGTGCTGGACTCCTAACCCAGAGGTTGATGGATGAAACCATCCCCTGCTAGGCATGATTTCATTTTTGCACCTCGCTTTATCGCATGGGCAAAACTGTTTCCATAGCTCTGTAAGAGAAAGTGTAATAAGGGCCCGGCTGTCACATAGATATTACGGTAGCTAAGACTACTCCAGGGCCCTTCTTGTAGTTGAAGAGATAAATGAAATGGCTGGCTTCAGCCTGTAATGTTATTTGACCTGTGATCGATTCCCAGCCAATGATGGTATAGTGGTGAGCATAGCTGCCTTCCAAGCAGTTGACCTGGGTTCGATTCCTGGCCAATGTATGTGAGCTTGCTTTTGACAGCCTACAAATAACTGGAAGACAAAATCAGAGAGAGGGAAGAAGGAAGGAAGGAAGGAGGAGGGTAAAACAAAACAAAACACAACAACAAGATTAGCTCTCAAAAGAGCTGTTGTGGGGTGCTATTTTAGGAATAATGATCAGCCAGGAGCAAGCTAACAAGCTTACAAGAGCATACCTGTTTTTTTCCCTGTGGGAAATTTTAAACTGTGACAATTATTATGAGTGTTCAATAAAGTTTTGTATTTTTATAGACAAAGTTGTGCTCAATAAGGTCATACCCCTCCTTCACTTTATCTCAAAGTTTTTGTTTCTGTTTTTTCCCTGTGAGAGTCTTCCCTTCACTAGTTACTACAGGGACACGAACGACTATAATGGCCGGTGCTGCCTGCCTTATATAAGGGGTGGGGTGGCTACAGGAGAAAGTGTAGCCTGATTGGCTACAACGGGCCTGCTGACTGTGATGTAGAGGGTCAAAGTTGACCCTAATGGTGAACTATGGGGGAGAACCGAACTTCCGGGAAAGTTCACGTTCGCATGCGAACGCGAACCACCCAAAGTTCGCCTGGAACCGTTTGTGGTTTTAAACAGGGAAATACACTTTAAGCAATCACATAGGTGAAGGTGAGTACCTGGCAGGTGGATGTCCGTGGGTGGATGTCACAGCAAGCGTGTGGCTGACTTAAGTAATCACTCACTGGCTAGCTAGCTGAATACAAGTATCAGATACAGTATAAGGGCAATATAAGGACTGAAAACACTCTTGCTGATGTACAACATGGCCTGGAGATGATCCTCTCAGTTCCACAGAGTCTAGCAAAATGGAGCTCTGGAAAGGGGCTCTGGGAAGGGCCCCCACTTTATGTACAGGAGGGGAGGGCAGAGCCTCCCCTCCTATGATTGGTTGCTAGGGCCTGGCTGGGGACCTCTGATTGGCCCAGGGATGTCAATTCTGCCCATTTCCACCAATCATGACCTAATCTCGGATTTCCACTGCAAGGACGGCTGCAACCGAATTTCATGGCCGATTTTCGTGATCAGAATCGATCACGAATTCGGATTCAGCAGTCGAATAGTGGAAAAATGCTAGTGAATCACAGCAGTGGCGGACATACGGCCGTGCAGGCCGTGCCGCCGCACGAGGGCCCCTGAAGTTCTGCTGCTTCAGGGGCCCATTAAGTATTGCAGTTTTTTTTTTTTTTATTTATTTATTTTTTTTATTTATTTATTTTTTAACCTGGGGGGCCCAACTCCTGTCCTCCCCCCTCACCTCGCCCCCCCCCCCCCCCCTCATGCGGCGGGAGAGCGGAAAATACAAGAAGTCTCCGGCCGGGGCGGCAGCTGCCGCTTGGTCTCCAACTTTGGAGACATATCGGAAACTAAGCAGCAGCTGCCTCTAGCGTCTGCTGCAGCCCCGGCCGGAGACTTCCTGTATTTTCTGCTCTCCCGCCGGCTGCAGCGCATACCGGGAGGGGGGCCCCGAGGTGAGTGAGGGAGGATAGGAGTCGGGCCCCCCACCCGGATAGCTACCCACCCGGCTACCTTACCCACCCACCCGGCTACCTACCCCGCTACCTAACCATCCACCCGGCTATCTACCCGGCTACCTAACCAGGCTACCTACCCACCCACCCGGCTACCTAGCTACCCACCCGGCTACCTAACCACCCTGCCGGCTATCTACCTGGCTACCTACCCACCCGGCTACCTAACCACCCTGCCGGCTATCTACCTGGCTACCTACCCACCCGGCTACCTACCCACCCGGCTACCTAGCTACCCACCCGGCTACCTAACCACCCTGCCGGCTACCTACCTGGCTACCTACCCACCCGGCTACCTAGCTACCCACCCGGCTACCTGACCACCCTGCCGGCTATCTACCTGGCTACCTACCCACCCGGCTACCTAGCTACCCACCCGGCTACCTAACCACCCTGCCGGCTATCTACCTGGCTACCTACCCACCCAGCTACCTACCCACCCTGCTGGCTACCTACCCACCCGGCTACCTACCCACCCGGCTACCTACCCACCCACCCGGCTACCTACCCACCCGGATACCTACCTACCCACCCGGCTACCTACCCACCCACCCGGCTACCTACCCACCCGGCTACCTAACCACCCTGCCGGCTATCTACCTGGCTACCTACCCACCCGGCTACCTACCCACCCGGCTACCTAACCACCCTGCCGGCTATCTACCTGGCTACCTACCCACCCGGCTACCTAACCACCCTGCCGGCTATCTACCTGGCTACCTACCCACCCGGCTACCTACCCACCCACCCGGCTACCTACCCACCCGGATACCTACCTACCCACCCGGCTACCTACCCACCCACCCGGCTACCTACCCACCCGGCTACCTAACCACCCACCCGGCTACCTACACACCCACCCGGCTACCTACCTACCCACCAGGCTACCTACCTACCTACCCACCCGGCTACCTACCAACCCACCAGGCTACCTACCCACCCACCCAGCTACCTAACCACCCACCTACCCACCCACCAGGCTACCTACCCACCCGCCTACCCAGCCACCCACCAGGCTACCCACCCGGCTACCCAGCCACCCACCAGGCTACTTACCCACCCGGCTAAGGGCTACCTACCTACCCACCCGGCTGCCTACCTACCCACCAGGCTACCTATCCACCCAACCACCCATGGGAGCTGCGCGCCGGATGGAGGCTGGGACAGGAGGTCTGCTGCTGCAGGTGAGTAAATGTTTTTTTTTTATTATTTATTTTAGCAGGTGTATGTTCTGGGCAGGTCTGCCACATGATTGCGTGTATGTTCTGGGCAGGTCTGCCACATGATTGCGTGTATGTTCTGGGCAGGTCTGCCACATGATTGCATGTATGTTCTGGGCAAATTTGCTACATGATTGCATGTGTTTTCTGGGCAAATCTGCCGACATGATTGCACGTATTTTCTGGGCATATCTGCCGACATGATTGCAGGTATTTTCTGGGCATATCTGCCGACATGATTGCAGGTATTTTCTGGGCATATCTGCCGACATGATTGCAGGTATTTTCTGGGCCTATCTGCCGACATGATTGCACGTATTTTCTGGGCATATCTGCCGACATGATTGCACGTATTTTCTGGGCATATCTGCCGACATGATTGCACGTATTTTCTGGGCATATCTGCCGACATGATTGCACGTATTTTCTGGGCATATCTGCCGACATGATTGCACGTATTTTCTGGGCATATCTGCCGACATGATTGCACGTATTTTCTGGGCATATCTGCCGACATGATTGCACGTATTTTCTGGGCATATCTGCCGACATGATTGCACGTATTTTCTGGGCATATCTGCCGACATGATTGCACGTATTTTCTGGGCATATCTGCCGACATGATTGCACGTATTTTCTGGGCATATCTGCCGACATCATTGCACGTATTTTCTGGGCATATCTGCCGACATCATTGCACGTATTTTCTGGGCAAATCTGCCGACATGATTGAATGTATTTTCTGGGCAAATCTGCTCACATTATGTGTATTTTCTTGAGAAAACCTGCACAATTATGTGAATTTTCTGGGGAAAGGGTCACCAAAACTTGGGCCCACTGTCTTTGCGTTGCACTTTTCAAGGGAACCTGAGGTGAGAATAATATTGAGGCTGCCATATTTCTCTCCTTTTAAGCAATACCAGTTGCCTGGTTGCCGTTCTGGTCCTCTGCCTCTTATTCTTTCAACCATAGACCCTGAACAAGCATGCAGCAGGTCAGGGGTTTCTGACAATATTGTCAGAACTGAGAAGATTAAGCTGCATGCTTGTTGCTGGTGTAATTCAGTTTATTACTGCAGCCAAATAGATCAGCAGGGCCGCCAGGCAACTAGTATTGTTTAAAAGGAAATAAATATGGCAGCCTCCATATAACTGCAGGTTATAGCTGCACCCATTTTTGGGCGCGGCGCGCTTCGCGCGCCGCAGGTCAGGGGGGCCCACAATTGATATTTTGCACAGGGGCCCACTGCTGCCTGTGTCCGCCACTGAATCACAGGTATTCCCGTAATTATCCGAGCACCACTGCTGATGACATATAAACAGTAAGCAAAAAAAACAACTATTCTTAACCCTTATATCCTCAGCATCTTAAAGTGGGAATGTACTGGAAGAGACTTGTATAAAAGACAGGAGTTTGGAAAGTGTTAAATTCTGCAGCCCAATAAGATCACTTTAAGGGAATAAAAATGCTGAATTAAAATAAACACTGTCAATGCAAAACCTCAACCAGAAGGGGAGAATGGTCTAGCAGGGGCTTCCTGTCTTGAATGATACAGTAATAAGACAACCCCCTTTTTTCATTCTGTAAGTACTAGAAAGTTCTGGTTGTGTTAAAGTGCTTAGATTGTTTTGACATTCCTTCAAAATAAAACTTTTATTTGTCTGCTGAGCTGTTTAGGTCTCAAGACTTTCATTATAATTCAAAACAGGAAGAACAAATCCTAAATTTGGAGATTTTCCTGTAAAAATAATGATAATTTTTCCGCTTTAAGATACAGTATAAGGGCTCAAACACACTAGCAGCCTTTACTAAGTGCTACTGATTTTGAAAAGCTCTTGCTAATGCAATGCTATGGGGGATTTTTATAAAATCACATCGCTCAAGTGGGTTCACACCCATAGCATTACATTAGCAAGAGCTTTTCAATTCACAAGCGCTCAGAAAAAGCTTAGAAAAGTGCTCCTAGTGGGTTCCACACCTAAGTGCACATGTTTTCCATATACCTTTGTATCTGAAAATATATTTTATATTAGTATTAAACAGACATATAAATAACCATTGAGTGGGTCTACAATTAACGCGGTTAATGTACTCGGAAAGCTGGTTGAGTAGACCTCGTTAAAGTCAGCAGTTTTATCATGGTTTCATATATAAATAGTGTTATGTCTGGAGATGTCCTTTCAGAGCATATTACTTGGAGTTCTTTAACCCCTTTTACATTGGAGTCCATATTTCAAACGCAATACAATTATCATTGGCACAGCAGAGAACAAGCTATTATCTTCCTTTTTTCTACATAAATATAGACCATAACATAATAAGCAGCTGTGCGGCCTTGAAACCCGTAAGGTTCCAGATTTAATTACATTAATATTTCAATGAAATTCAAAACTGCTAGAAAAGGAGGGAGACGCAGGTTTTCCAATATAAGCAAGGATAAATGAAAGCAATTTGTAGAGCAAAATATTATTTGGCTGCTCAATAAATCCTTCCGTAGAATGTTTCCAATAAAACAAAAAACAGAAAGACAAATCTGTTTGCTGCGCACAGTTCTTATATGAAGCTTCAGCAGCAGGAGTTCAAAAGACTTCCCGCTCTTTGGCAACACATAAGGAATGCTTGTTCTATTTTAGGGTCAGTGAGAGGTAGATTATTGGTGTTTGTAAAATATCAAGTTTATATAAAGTGTGCACAGCAGACCCTCTCTCAACAGTGAGCTTCAATAAAAAGAAAGATTTAGTACTGCTTTTTTTATTGTAGAACTATAAAGGCATGTCACACCAAAATCCAGAAAGAAGACTGCACACCTATACAACTTTTAACTTTAATTGCATTTCAATTTTTTTGTCCACAAAAAATTGTTACTTTTTTTAACAGCATTTTGGCTACATGCCAGAAATACCTGCATTGTCTTAGATTTTTCAGATTTTTACCTCCCTACTAATTTACTCTTATCACCTGTATTACTTACAGCCCCTCCCATCTTCTACTGTCTCCTCACATTCCCTACTTGTTTTTATGTCTCATGTTTGTGGTTTTAATCGTTATTCAAGCGACAGCGAGTAATAAAGATTTTTCATATATTTACCTACAGGTGATATTACAACAAAAAAGAAACTTAACTCCTAAAAACAAGTAAAACAAAATCTCTAGAACCTACATAAAATACAGCATGCAAATTATTAAATATACAATCTTGAATATAAACATTGTTGAGTACTGCAATCACAGTGGGGTTAATGATAACTTGTAAAGAAACGCGGAAAAGCCGCCGCTTCTACTCAGAGCAAGGCGGCTGTTTCCGCGGATGGCATGGCGGAACGCGGAAAAGCGGTTAGCACGCGTGGACCTGGCACTGACAATTTGTCCCAGCACGGGGAGATCGCCGCCGCCTATGCGGGTAGCGGTGCGGCCCTGCAGGCTCTGCAGGGACATTGCAAGACTTGACAGGTGTGGCTGGGACCAGTAGTCCACCTAGATTCAGAATGACACGCGTGCGCGCGGAGAGGCAGAGCTTATATGGCAGCCAGAAAAGGGTCAGCTGACCAAGCCGGTCAGCTGACAACTCTGCTTCTTTTCATTGGTCCAGCACTTAGGGGAGGTGCTGGAGAGCACTGGTGTATATATACTGGGTGCTGGTCATTCTCTGGTTGTAACAATAAAATGAAAAGCTGCGCTAATGGAAAAAACATCAATCACATGGAGCGCTCTAAATAAACAATGCTGTATATTGTCATCAAAAGTCACTTAAAGAAATTAGCAGCGCTCAGTGGCTTGAAACAAACAGAGGCACTTAAAATCACCATCCAGTAGTCTGGCAAGCGTCAAGTAGACTGTCCCAGAGTCTCAATAAGTTTCCTCAGTGCTCAGCCGACATGTCAAAAAGAGAGGAGACAAAAAGGCACATAGCGTAATCCTGTATTGCACAGAAAATGCCCGTCACCACATCCAGAGTGAAAGGACCACCTTGTGCCGGGACACACTCCCCCCTATGTGCCCGCACTCACCCGAACAGCCTCCAACAAATCCGGAGGTATGGATATACAGCGTAGTCAAGGGGATAGGGATCAATTCAATCCACCACGATCAGTTTCTATAACTCAAGGAAGCGCCATATAGTGTAAAATCATTTAATATAGTAAAGGTAAAAAAGTATCAAACTCATAAGCGAAGGTAGTCAAAAGGCATGTAATCACATGAGTGATAGCAGTCCCGGGTAGCCGCTCACACACGCGCTGCCTCAGATCCTCGTCCTGGACTTCCTGATACTCCTGGTCACGTGACGTAGCTCCGCCCTATGCATTTCGTCATGAGAATGACTCATCAGGGGCTCACATCACTACAACATCCACAGCTCCTATAACCCAACCCTAGGACCTCCCCTTGGTCTAGCTCCACCTATCGCTGAAGCAGAATCCTCCGCATGCCTGTGTATCAGCGTTCACCTCAGGGACAAGCTGCATATAATACATTACGGATAAATCCACCATAACAGCAACCACCATAGCAACATACATGATTGTCTGGCAGCGCTTCTTACACTTATCCTCATAGGGACCTGCCTAATCATATACAATACTGTATTTCACTATCTGTCAAAAATAAAAACATTCTGTTTTTAAAGCATAAAAAATAAATAAAACAATTAAAATAAAATTGAGAAATGAAAGACAAAAACAGCAACGGGGGACATCCCCACCACTACATCATAAACCGCTGGCAGAGCAATGTCAGCAATCACGGCCCCACCGCGAACATCCGCGATCGATGCGCTAGTGGGTGGGTGCAAAAACACACCAACACACATTGCATGTGTATGCAGCCACCCATCGCGCCGCCGCAATAACCCCGCCAGTCGCCGCTGCTCGACACCCTCCATCATAACCAGCATCCTTCCAGTGACAAATACCAAAGGCTACAGTTAAAAAACATAAATCTGATCCTGTACTGTATATACAGAATCAGTTATTCGCAATAAAACAGTTAATATCTAGATCAATATTAAGACCTGATGGACTGAGAGTGTCCAGGTTAAAAATCCATCTCGTCTCCTTTTTTGACAACTCCCTCACCTTATTGCAACCCCTCCAGTTGGGCATTAGTTTCTCAACTGCACAAAAGTGCATCTGGGTTGGGTCGCAGTGGTGTTTTGTTTTAAAATGGAGAGAGACACTATGTTGCTCAAAACCCTTCTTTATATTATTGATATGCTCCCCAATCCTCTCCTTTAGTGGTCTGGTCGTGCGGCCCACATATTGTAGGCCGCAATCACACCAGATCACGTATACCACAAAGGCGGTATTGCAACACATAAATTGACGAAATTTAAATAAGTTACCATTTGAACCTGAAACAATTTGATCTTGTCGGTGAGCGTTTGCCTCTCTGCAACATTTGCACCCCCGACAAGGGAAAAACCCGGCCGATTGCCACCCCAACATCTGTTTCTGTTCTGGTGGGGCCACACAACTAGGCGCAATCCGATTTTTTAAGGTGGGGGCTCGGCGGTAAATAAAATTGGGCTTAGTTGGTAAAATTCCCATTAATAGATGGTCACTTTGGAGGATATTCCAATGTTTACGGAAAATTCTCTCCACCAATCTATAGTCTGTAGAGTAATCACTTAAAAAAGAAAAAGATTTTGAATCATCCCTCACATTTTCTTTCTTAGTTTGAAGCAGGGCTCCTCTATCTCTTTCACCCACCTCTATCTGTATTTCTTCTAGCCAGGGTTCACTATAGCCTTTCTCCACAAATTTCGTTTTCAAAATGTCAGACTGTAAGTAGTAATCTTTTAGGTCAGAACAGTTTCTACGAATTCTTGTAAACTGACCCTTTGGGACCCCCTTCAGCCACTGCGGGTGGTGACAACTTGTCACATCAATATAGGCATTTCGATCAGTGGGCTTAAAGAAACATTTTGTAGAGAAACCCTCACCTACCCTCGTAATACTGAGATCCAAGAAGTGTATAGTGTTGTTGTCACATTCTGCCGTTAATTGGATATTATCTCTAATCCTATTGATCTCACCAATAAATTCCTGAAAACTTACCTCATCCCCCCTCCAGAAGATCAAAAGGTCGTCAATATACCTTTTCCAAAGGACGACCCTTGGCCCCCCTATTCTTAAAGCTTCCTCTTCCCACAGTGCCATGTAGATATTAGCTAAACTTGGGGCATAAGACGCCCCCATAGCACAACCGTACACCTGTCTGAAGAATTGATGCTTATGCCAAAAATAGTTCCGTTTGAGAGAAAAATCGAGTAGTGACAAAACAAATTCCATTTGGACCCCGCGCATATCACAAAACCGATGCAAAACAGTTCTCGCCGCCTCTATGCCGTCATCATGAGGAATATTAGTATACAGTGATCCTACATCCGCCGTGGCCAGCAGGATGTCACCTTCTATCTTCAATTCCTCCAACAGCTGTACAGTGTGCTTAGTATCCAGCAGGATATGTGGCAAACGAGGAACAATCGGTTGGAGAAAACTGTCTATATATTGACCTACTCTATGAGTGACAGATCCAATCCCACTCAAGATGGGTCTCCCAGGGGGTCTGTGGTGCTTTTGTGTATCTTTGGAAGTTGATACATGATGGGTATCCGTGGTGCCGAAGGCACCAAAAAAACTCTGCTTCTTTTCATTGGTCCAGCACTTAGGGGAGGTGCTGGAGAGCACTGGTGTATATATACTGGGTGCTGGTCATTCTCTGGTTGTCTGGCGTTGCGATCACAACGTGGTAGCACTCAGGCCTTGTTCGTATCTGTGTTCTAGCATAGTTTCCAAAGGTGTTGACGATCACGGACCTCACACCTTAGCGTTAGGAATTTGAACTGTATTATCTGTTATGACCTTTTACCTGCCTGACTATCCTCCTTAATTCTGATTCTGTACCTTGCTATTTTCTGATACCCTGTTGCCAAACTCTGCTAGTACCTGAACTCTGAATTTGCCTTCTGACTCTGTACCTTGCTAACTCTGATACCCGTTGCCGAACCCTGCCTGTCTATTGGATTACGAATCTGTCTCCTGAATCTGTACCTTATCTGTCTGTGTGTTAACGACCTGGATTGTCCGATCTCGAGAACTGGCCTTACTGTTAGAGGCAGTTCCCAGATCTGTTAGTGACACCCCCTCATTGGTGTCACTCACGCTCTGTCCTTCCTACTCTTAGCCTAGCTCCTCCCCCGGGAGAGTCTAGGCCATAGGAAGGAACTTACTTCTGGGCAGCACTCCTTTCTGCTCCTGCACCTCCTCCTGAGGTGCCGTTCTTGAAGTATATTGTTACACCAAACACTCTTACTACTCAGGTGTCCAGAGGTTAGTAGATATATCTGATTATCGGTGATACTGCAGATCATCTATAATCGGGTATATTCTTCATTCTCGGTGATACTGCATATCACCGGTAATCAGACCCTCTCTGTGTTACACCGATCGTTACAGAACGCCAGACCAAAAGAAAAAGCAATATGGACGCACGCACTGACCGTCTGGGCGCACTTGCCACCTTGGTGGATAACATCAACCAAGTGCTGGGTACTCACCAAGCATTAATTGATGCCCTATCAGGGTCTGTACAAACCCTCCAGACGTCAGTGGATGAGGTGCGATCCCCTCCTTGCATTGACATACGTATGCCCGTACCCGAAAGATTTTCTGGCCACAGATCTGACTTTCGTAATTTTAGGAGTAGAGTGTTATCCTATTTCGAGTTGAGACCCCGATCTTCAGGAACCGAGGCCCAAAAGGTCACATTTATTAAAACCTTGTTATCTGGTGACTCCCAGACATGGGCATACAGTTTGCCCACCGGAGATTTAGCCCTTACCTCTGTAGAGGAATTCTTTAAAGCCATGGCTGTAATTTACGACGATCCGGACCTTGCCTCGACTTCTGAGCGGAAGCTCAAGCTCTTGCGTCAAGGCAAAGGTCCGGTCGAAGATTATGCAGCGGAATTTAGGAGGTGGTCAGTTACAGCTAGGTGGGACACTTATGCCTTATTAGATTGTTTCTTGTCAGGGCTGTCCGATGAGGTCTCTGATCTGATGCTAAGTCAGCCTGAGCCCAGAACAGTCGATGAGGCCATCTCAGCGGCCATTCAAATCGACCGCAGGCTGCGTTATCAGAAACAGACCAGGGGTAGTCACCGTGTTAGAGTGGTCTCTTACGCAGCAACCCCAGGGACCCCTCCTCCTGCTGTCTTGTCTCCTCCCGTCTTGCCTCCACCCGAGCCAATGCAGATTGGTCGGTCTAGGCTGTCCCAGGTGGAGCGAAGATGGAGGATGACTGAACAACTGTGTCTGTACTGCGCTGAAGGGGGACATAGAGTACAGAATTGTCCTAATAAGCCGGGAAACGCTACCGCCTAGGAGTTGTAGGGGGTAACACTCTAGGCGTACGTCTCTTACCCCAAGAGAATAAACGGTTACTCCTCCCTTGTACAGTTACATGGGAGAATAAAACCGTAATCACTGAAGCCTTTATTGATTCAGGCTCTGAGGCTAATTTTATGGATTTTGAATTTGCTAAGAAATTGGGTATTCCGATCGCCCCGGTAAAACCTCCCATTCAGGTTACAGCAGTAGATGATTCCCCTTTGCAGAAAGATCATCCGCTGTCTCGGACACCGGAGGTGGGAATCACTATAGGGGTACTACATACAGAGAAACTGCAGTTTTTTGTATTACACATGACATCCTCCACTATCATCTTAGGGATGTCCTGGTTGCACTTTCACTCCCCACAGATCAATTGGGCCACCAGTCAGCTAACGAGTTGGTCAGATCAATGTTTCAGATGGATACAACGCTCACCACCCCTTCTCAACAGTTCATCAGTCTGAAGCTAGCTGCCAATAGGTGAAACCACACAGTTCTCTCCTATAACAGAATAATTCCCAAATGCAGCAGCGCGTCCAGCGTTTTATTTTTCAGCGTTGTCACCGGTTTGTAAACCTAGATTAAGGGAAAGGATATGCACATAGCGTGTAAACCTCTTTGCACCTGTACACCCTGTGTATTCACACACACTGTGCAAGGATATCCGTCACCACATGCAGGTTGGGGGTCACACTCCCCCCTTCCTTTCCCTGCTCACCAGAGAAGTACTTTAAAACAGGCGCATCAAGCACATCAATAGCTGCCAACAGCTTGATCTATAACATATAAAGACAGCTGCCTCCTCATGGCATAAAATCTTCTTTAATATACTTAAAAGCTCATATACAAATATGCGTACCAGATAGTGGATTAAGAAAGGCACATCTCATAAAACTGCATACCGCCTTCCAGGCTTCCCCGCCGTGGCGCCGGCTGCTTCCGTCTATAGTGTGGTCTAACAAGCGTGCTTGTTCAGAGGCTCCGCCCTCCACGTTTCGTCACTCTAGGGGCGTGACTCATCAGGGGCTCTGAACACACCGCACGCTATGGAAATTTAATGTACGCAGTGCCCGCCCATGCCACCTCCCACCGCACTCTGGCCCCGACTAGGATGCGCGTCATTGATCAGCCGGCGATGGGGGCGGAACCCTGGTGGGTAACAAAGATAAAAATAAACAATGTCATAGCAATCCCGTGGCCCGATATATGTTGCACTCATAGGCGTACAAATTTTCCCAAACCCCCCCCCCCCATGCCCCAAGATCCCTCAATCAACATACCGCTATAATGATATTTCCACCTATTGTACTATAAACCCCCCGGGATACATACATAAAACCCAATGTGTATTGAGAGTGGTCCGTCCAACGCCCACCCCGTGGAGGCAAAAAGCCGCCCGTTCCACCCGGGTCAAAGACGCGTCGGGCTTTACCGTGGCTCCTTCCATGGAGAGGTCACCACACTACTATTCTGTCATCAGAGGCTCTGCACCCCCCACTTTTCTAAAGGCTTTTCTTACATATAGGTCACTCCCACCCTGCCACTCTCTCATGTAGGGCAGCCCCCCTGCTAGTCCCACACATAGAGTAGCGGAATTCTGCCTACCAAGCCCAAAAGCTGCATAGAGCACTAATCCATCCCCTACCAATCAGGAGTTAATGATTGAAACTACTAGAGGTCATCAGAATAGTGTCCAATGTAGAAACAGTTACCAAACAAAGATAAAAAGAAGCATTACAATGTAGTTTACAATGCATACACCTTTAGTCATTAGTGATAAAACAGTTGATATCAACCTCAATGTTCAATCCATTGGGTATCAGGGACCCCAATTTGTGGATCCACCTGGTCTCCAGCTTAGATAATTCTCTAAGCCGATTACACCCCCTCCAACTTGGGGCCAGTTTCTCCAGCACACAGAATTTTAGTCCAACGGGGTTACACTGATGTTTATTTCTGAAATGGGCAGAGACGCTGTGGTCTTCATGGCCCTTTTTTATTTTGTAGATATGCTCACCAATCCGTGTTTTTAGATCCCTGGTGGTCCTACCCACATATTGGGCCCCACAGCTGCCCCACAGAAAGTAAACTACATAAGTAGAAGTGCACGTAACAAAGGTTTTAATTTTAAAAACTTTTTGATTAAAAGAAGATGTAATGGATCTAATTGTTTCTCTCCTAGTATTCAGGTTGCATCCTTGGCAGCCACCGCACGGCAGGGATGCTCAGCAGAGCTCGAATATTCGAGTGGCTCGAATATTCAAGCTCTTTTTCAGCTATTCGATGTCGAATACCGAGCTCGAATAGCTGCAGCTATTCGAATGGGCTATTCGAGTGAACTCGAATAGCCCACTCACTATTCGAGCAAACAGCGCTATCCGAGCTCGAATACCGAGCTCGAATAGTGTCATAGCCCAGATTGATGTACTTAGAGCCAATCAGAGGGCTCCTAGGCCCTCTGACGGCAGCCAATCACAGAGGGGGACCCTGGCCAGCCCCTACCCTATAAATAGCGGCCGCCATGTTCGGTTTTTCCGTCCTTACCTGAGACTTGTACAGAGAGAGATCTGCTCCTTTGTGCTTTGGCTTAGCAAGTGCTCTATAGTGGTCAATTACCTAGCGTTTTTGCTCACATACACCTGCTCTATACACCTATATTGTTGTTAGCTAGATAGAGATTGTATTTTAGTTAGTAGCTTGTGTGTTACATAGAGACAGCTGCTGCTGCAGGCAAGCTTACACAGCTTTAGGCCTCAGGGCCTTGCCTGTGTGGGCAGCTGTCCTCCTGTCCTCTGTTAGTTTATTTCTTATCTATACCAGTCAGTGTTTCTGCTGTGTATTCTACCCTGTCTTGTCCTTTACTTACTGAGTGATTATTGTATTTTGTAGTTATACTACTGTACTAGGGACACTCACTGTTACTGTTCATAGCTCCTGCGTGTGTGTGTGCGTGCACTGTCTGTAGTGTACACAGTACATAGTATTCCCTTCTACTGAATCATCTGATTACTACTGAATCTGATTATTGTATTTTCTAGTTGTACTTACTGTACTAGGGACACTCAGTCACTGTTCATAGGCTAGCTCCTGCGTGTGTGTGTGCGTGCACTGTCTGTAGTGTACACACACTCTATTTCCTTCTACTGAATCTGATTACTACTGATTATTGTATTTTCTAGTTAGTGTACTAGGGGACACACTCACTGTTCACTGTTCACACTTACTGATTACTGAATTATTGTATTTTGTATTTGTACTGTACTAGTAATCACTTAGTGATCTAATCACTTAGTGATTCGTTTCACCTCACCCACTAACCCACTCCATTAAAGTACCCCACTTTTTCACCCGCCCTTTTAAAAAACTTTTTTGTTTACGCCCAAAACATCTAAGATGTCTGGAAGTGGCAGCCAGCGCGGTTTGGGCAAAGGGAAGGGCAGCAAGGGAATCAGGAGGAGAGGGAGCAGCATTGTGGCAAGCCGCGGCCGCGCCACCATGCACAGTTCCGCAGCAGCTGCGTCAGTGGCTAACATTCCGCCTATAGCCACTGGCCGTGGACGCCTTGGGCGCCGCCCAGCAGGAGCATCTGCAACTCATGCTGCAGAGGCACAGCAGCAGCAGCAGCGTGTGGTACCTGCTCTTATTTTCCTCCAGCTGGGTCGGAAACGTCCCATTGAGGAAAAGGATGCAGCCACTGTGGTGCAACTGATGACGGAGGATGAGCAGCCCGCCATCAGCTCTGCATCCGAGGCCTCCACCCTCACCGCCACCACCACCCCTGTTCGCAGCAGCCGCCCAGCAGGGCCTGGGGAGGAGGCCAGTTCACCGTCAGTTGGCGATCTGTCATTCAGCAGTCTTTTGACCCCAGGCATCATGAGTCAATTGTCTGCTGTTTGGCGATTTTGAGGAGGAGATGCTGATGGGCACTTTGGGGAGGAGGGATTGGACAGCAAGACTGTGGCGACAGTCAAGCAGCCCATCCATGCATCAGGAGAGGAGTTTGGGGGGTCATCATCCCAGCAGGACATGTTTCAGGAGGGAGAGGATGATGATGATGATGATGATGACGGTGTGACAGACAAAGACTGGGTGCCGCCACCACCAGCACCTGGGGATGTCATCATCAGCAGCTCTGAGGAGGAGGAGGATGCGCTTGTGGGCCTTGCAAGGAGGCGCATCATTGCAAGCATTGGCAGCAGTAGGCAGGTCCCACAGCCTGCTGGTGTCTCAGGCTCAGCAGCAGCAGCAGCAGAATCTGCCAGTACCACCATCAGCCGCACCCAAGCCCCCCCCCCCCCCCCCAACCACCACAGGGAGACAGGCAGCAGCGGCTCCAGGCCGTAGGGGGGTTTTCTTGTCACCAATCTGGCAATTTTTCACCATGCCCACAGTTGACAGCAAGTACGCCACTTGCAACCACTGTCAGCGGAAGTTGAGCAGAGGTGCAGACCCCTTAAAGTTCAGCACCAGCTCTCTGATCAACCATCTTGCTGCTAAACATTACCACCAGCATGAGGAGTTCCAGAGGCTGAAGGCATCTGGTGCTGGCAGTGGCACCACACCCATCACTGCACAGCCTTCAGCAGCAGCAGCAGCAACAGCAGCCACCCGCCCTCCTGCTCCTCCAGCACCACCAGCAGGAGTGCGGAAACGCACTGCTCCTCCCCCCTCTGCAACTCCTGCCTCCGACACTGAGGCCTGTTCTGGCAGCTAGTCCTCAGTGGCCTCCTCTGCTGTCTCCGCTGATTCCCGTGCTAGCAAAAGGCAACGCCAGAGCCTTTTGAGCGAGTCCTTCCAGGGGGTGGTTAGGGCTTTGCCTCCCAGCAGCCGTCGCGTGCGGCAACTGAACGGCTTGCTGGCACGGGCCATGTGCTCCCAACTCCTGCCGTACACGCTCGTGCAGGAGGGGAGCGACATGCGTGCGCTGCTTGCTTGTGCAGCCCCAGACTGGCAGTTCCCCAGCAGACACTTCTTCGCCCGCCAGGTCATGCCTGCATTGCACCGCTTTGTCATGGCCAATGTGGAGCGAGGGCTGGAGCACGCGGTTGGTGAAAGGGTCCACGTCACCATGGACTCCTGGAGCAGCCGCTTCGGGACAGGCCGCTACCTGTCCTTCACTGTCCACTGGGTCAGCTTCGTGGAAGGGGGTGAGGATGGGAGAGCAGCAGCGGGCACAGCAGCAGCAGCAACACAGTGGGTGGTGCCACCCTGCAGGGTCAGGGGAACTGCAGCAGGTTCCTCTGATCCTCTGCCATCCTCCGGCACACCTGGCCAAACCCCCCGCCTCAGCAGCAGCGTGAAGCCACGCCACTGCCAAGCGCTGCTGCACTTGGTCAGCCTTGGGAAGACCAAACTGACGGCAACCCATGTGTTGGCCAAACTCCAGGAGCAGGAGAGGATTTGGCTTGGGGCATGGCCAAGATGGCGAGCGGATAGCAGCTAGTGGAAAGAGCTCCGCCATTCAGCATTCATATATCCTGCTCACAAGACGGCTGTTTAACGCCAAAACGGAGGTGCAGACTTCTAAACTAACCCTGCTGACACTGTCCAAACCTGAAGTGCTGCGAGACACCACTGCCACCGGAAAAAGCAGTTTTTGTATCCCCGGTACCAGGCAGAGAGGAGGCCCCGGGCCCATCCCGAGCATCGCGACACATGGAGCGGTATTCTCCGTACGAAGATGCCGCAATGTCGCAGAGGAGTAACAGAACGAATAAGGAGAAGGATAAGGGGAAAGCAGACAAGCACTCGGAGGTACCCAGCACACCCCAACCTCCACCAGCTAGCGATCCTAAGCTGAGTCCCCGGGTGGCACAGTCACCAGGAGAGGATTTGGCTGACCCCCAGATGCCTCAGAGTCGGAGAGGTGGTGGCCGACAATAGGGCCAATCTGGTTGCCGCAATCGACAGGGGAAACCTGACCCACATCCCCTGTCTTGCCCACGTGCTGAACCTGGTGGTGCAGAAGTTCTTGCGCACCTACCAGGGGATGGGCGAACTGCTGGAAACGGCAAGGAATGTTGTGCGTCACTTCCGGCGCTCGCCTGCAGCCTCTGAGAGCCTGGAAGACGTGCAAAAGTAGCTGGAGCTGCCATGCCATCGGCTGATCCTTGACGTTCCAACTCGCTGGAACTCCACCCTGGCGATGTTGGAGCGTCTGGTTGAACAGAAGCACGCTGTCAACCAGTACCTTGCCCTGGCCACTGTGTCCGCCACTCAGAAAAGGGACAAGACCAGCAACATCCCGTCCATCGTCCCCGATGACGACTGGGGGCACATGCAGCAGGTGTGCTTAGTGCTGGCTCCCTTTCTGCAGGCCACCAACATGGTGAGCAGGGACCATGCTATGGTGTGCGAGTGGGTGCCCCTGGTTTGTCTGCTGAACAGGGCCCTCGATGCTTTGCCTGAACAGGGAGTGGCAGCCTTGACCCAGCAGGAGCGGCATGCAGCTGCACAGTCCACCTCTGAGGGGGAGGAGGAGGAGGAGGAGGACTTGGTGGAGGTCCCTGACCTTGCTGCTGATGAGGGGGATCAGCACAGTGCAGCTGAGTTGGTGCGGGGGTGGAGAGAGGATGAGGCGGCAGAGGAGGAGGATGAGGACAGCACTGCCGTCGATGTGCCAGCACACGTGGCCCGCCTCTTCCCAATGGCAGCGCATATGCTGACGTGCCTGCGCAAGGACCCCAGGGTGATCCAGATGAAGCAGAGGGAGGACATCTGGATCAGCATGATGTTGGACCTGCGCCTCAAGGGGAAGTTGAGCCAGTTCCTGCCTCCTGCAGGAGGAGACCCAGCGCAACAAATAAGGAGCTTGCAGCAGGCCCTTGTTGAGCGCTTGGAGGAAGCCTTCCCCCAGCCTTCCACCCCCACTGTCCAGCCAGCACAGAGGCAGCAAAAGGTGCCTGCATCCAGCAGCAAGCGCCCCACAGACCTGCTGTCTCTCAGCAACGAGCTCTACAGGACTGTAGAGGCTCCAGCAGTGACTAGAGAGGAGGTGCATGCAGCAGCATCCTCCTCCGGTCACAGCCAGCGCCTGACCCGCATGGTGGCTGACTACATGGGGTCCTACAGCGGGCTTGACAGCGATGCCCCTGTTGATTCCATGGAGTATTGGGTCAAGCACCTGGAGATCTGGAGCGAGCTGGCGCAGTACGCCCTGGAAGTGCTGTCCTGTCCCCCTTCCAGCGTGCTGTCCAAGCGATGCTTCAGTGCAGCTGGCGGCGTGGTCACCGAGAAACGCTCACAGCTGTCTCACAAGTCTGTGGACAGACTGAAGTTTCTCAAGATGAACCAGGCGTGGGTGGAAGGCGAGTTCCTGGCTCCTGTTGTCGGCGAGAGGGGGACATGAACTGGCTGCCGGAACCATCGTTAATATGCCTTACCACCCTTTACCACCTCCTGGCTCCTGCTCACTACTAAGCCAGCCTGGTTCAGTTTGACTATTACATCGCCTGTAGCCACACATTTTACACCTACAGTGGGCTGCTGTGTACTGCCCTTCTGCTGTCTGTCTGCTGTGTTTCCCACTGCCAGGGTACACAGATTTACCTTCTGCTGCTGCCACTCTGCCACCAGCTATTACGTCCAACAATAGCTATATCTGTGTAATTTGCTGTAAAAAAATAAATAAAAATAAACCATTAAAAAAAAAAAAGGTTTAATTTTTCTGAGGTGCCCGGGTTGAAAACTGTGTTGTCCCAGTTGTGTATTGGACACGATGTGGGCTGCACGACCGCTGTCTGGGACCTCCTGTTCTGTTTATTTACAGCCCTGGTATCACCGCTAGGTACCAGGGCTATTATGTCACGCTGCCTACTTGCTGCCACACTCACACTACTCCTCCATTCCTCCTGCTGCTGCTGCTGTCGGTCTGTGTTTCCCACTGCCAGGGTACACAGATTTACCTTCTGCTGCCACTCTGCCACCAGCTATTACGTCCAACAATAGCTATCTGTTAAATTTGCCGTAAAAAAACAAAACAAAAAAAAAACAAAAAAAAAAAAGGTTTAATTTTTCTGAGGTGCCCGGGTTGAAAACTGTGTTGTCCCAGTTGTGTATTGGACATGATGTGGGCAGCACGACCGCTGTCTGGGACCCCCTGTTGTGTTTATTTACAGCCCTGGTATCACCGCTAGGTACCAGGGCTATTATGTCACGCTGCCTACCTGCTGCCACACTCACACTACTCCTCCATTCCTCCTGCTGCTGCTGCTGTCGTTCTGTGTTTCCCACTGCCAGGGTACACAGATTTACCTTCTGCTGCCACTCTGCCACCAGCTATTACGTCCAACAATAGCTATCTGTTAAATTTGCCATAAAAAAAAAAGGTTTAATTTTTCTAAGGTGCCCGGGTTAAAAACTGTGTTGTCCCAGTTGTGTATTGGACACGATGTGGGATTCTCGACCGCTGTCTGGAACCTCATGCTGTGTATTTACGGCCTGGTACCACTGCCAGGTACCACAGCCTATTATGTCTCGCTGCCTGCCTCATTGACTGCCTGCTGCCACACAATCATCCTCCTCCTGCTGCTGCTGCTGAATTTACCTCCTGCTGTCTGTGTGTTTCCACTGCCAGGGAGCACATACAATGGCGCTTTCACCATGCACCACCAGCTATTTGTTACGCTCAAAAATAGCTGCATTTCTTTAAAAAAAAATATAGAAGAGAAATAAGTGAAGAAGAAGAAGATGATATAGAAGAAGAAGAAGATATAGAAAAAGAAGAAGAAGAAGAAGAAGAAGAAGGAGAAGAAGAAGAAGATATAGAAAAAGAAGAAGAAGAAGAAATAGAAAAATAATAATAAGAAGAAGATATAGAAAGAGAAGAAGAAGAAATAGAAAAATAATAATAAGAAGAAGATATAGAAAAAGAAGATATAGAAGAAGATATAGAAGAAGAAGAAGATATAGAAGAAGAAAAAGAAAAAGAAGATATAGAAGAAGAAGATATAGAAGAAGAAGATATAGAAGAAGAAGAAGTATATACAGTGCTGAACAGAATTTTGGACACAACTTCTCTTTCCACCTTTTTTTTTTTTTAAAGGAACATCCCTACATAATCACTTGCTGTTGTTACTTGGAAAAAAAGATGTTTCTTGCATCATTCACCCCCAAAACAAGTGTTGGAAGCTATTTAAGGCCAATTTGAATAGTCAGCTCGAATAATGAGCTCGAATACCGACTCGAATAGTGAGCTCGAATTTCGAGGTCGAATCGAATAGTAAAAAATATTCGACTCGAATATTCGACCGAACTCGAATAATTTACTATTCGAATTCGACCTAACTCGAATAATAAAAAGGGGTATCCGAGCATCCCTGCCGCACGGATAAAAACCGGGGAGCTGCCAGTTGCCTGCCTCAGGAGACAGGGGCAAACCCCGTCTTTACTGTGCATGCACGAACTGTCCCCCTAATTCCAAGAAGCACATTGTTTAATGTTCTAATGAAAATGTTTTCATAACAATGGCTCATGTTTATGTTGGTTGTCTCAAGCTAGTCTGGCCTCCGTATTAGATATCTCTAATACATCCTTGGGAGTGTTCAGTACAATGTTCTGCTGAAAATCAGAACTGTCTTTATTTATCTCTAAGAGAAAATCTCCTTAAAGTACAATTCTGCACATCAAGTCTTTTAACTAACTCAGTTAAAATAACTGAGGCCTACAAATTCAAGCATATGCCCCCATCCAGGTGTTAGGCCTCTTGAGACAACTTTTGCCCATTAAAGTCTATGGAGATTCACCGGATTTGCATATTCACAAACACAAAATGTTATATTCAGCCTATCATTGTCCATCTCTGCCCAATAGTGCAATATGTCACTTGGTGTTTTTGGAAAATAACACAAAGAGGAATTATTCTCACAAAGGTGGGTTGCAACAAGGGGCAACCAACCACATGAAGCAGGTGAACACTAGTAGAGATGACCCGAACAGTTTGCCAGCGGAGAGTTCCCAGCAAACTTATACTGTTTGCCGTTCGCGTTTAACACAATTTTTTTTTACAAAAATTTGCATTCGCATTTTACATTAAAGTCAATGGGCGCCAACTTTAGCGCTTAATAGCAAAGCCCCCTTACATGCTAGAAACACCAAAATTGCAGGGTATGCTAAGGAGGGCAGTGCGAACAACAGGAACAAAATTGTAAAAAGACCTTATAGTTTTTGAGAAAATCAATGTTAAAGTTACTGGGAAAAAAGTAGTAAGTTAGTAAAGTTAACTATGTAGCTAAAATGTCAGATAATGTATTAACAAGTATATAAAAGTATTTATTTTAAATTTGTATATATGTTCAGAGTGTGGGGAATATTAACAAAAAATGACATGGGGTCCCCCCTCCAGAGCCTCTTTAACCCCTTGTCCCCATGCAGGCTTGGATAGCCAGAACATGGAGCCCCAGACACATGGGGCTTTGCACCCCGAGCTATACCAGCCCAACTGGTCCATGGTATGGGGGGCTCTGGTGGAGAGGGGTGGCCAAGCCCCCTTCTCTCCCCCAGAGCCCTTGTCCAATTCATGGATTCCCCACCTCTGTTGCCCCAGGAGGAGGTGGGAGTTGCCGACTTCCTGGGGGGGTGTTCATGGTGGCATCTGGGTGTCCCCCTAAGAAGGGGACCCCCAGATGTCCACACCATCCCCAGGAGAAATGAGTGTAGTGGTACATATTACCCCTCACCTATTTCCATAAAGTGTTAAATGAAATAAGAGCACAACAACAACAAAAAATATTTTATTAATCTTAATTAACCAGAAATACTTATCTATATCTTTAAAAAAAAAGTTTCCACGACAATATGCCTTGATTGAAGATCTCCGCCACTCCGAGCACCCGCCAACACACGCTGCCACTCCTCGTCACACAGCAAAACTTTAGCTATACTGTGTATAGCTAGTGTGTATAGCTAGAGCTCAAAGCATCTTAAAATGTTTGCTCTAAGGCTCCCTATTGGTCTAATAACAGATCAATGGTGATCCTCCACATCATATTTTTATATTTCCCACACTCTGAGCATATATAAAAAAAATTTAAACAAAATATCTATATACATGTTAATACATTATCTGTTATTTTAGCACAGTAACTTTGCTACTTTTTTTCCTCCAGTTTTAACATCAAAAAAACTATAAGGTCTTTTTGAAAAAAAATTCCTCTCTTGATCTCACTGCCCTTCTTAACCATTTCAGCCGCCCGGATGTGATCCCACACGCGATCGTGGTCGTGCCCCCGTGCTGTCCCCCGGTAACCCTGGGATCAGTGAATGGGAACATGGTTCCGATCACCGATCCGTGTCCCTAGCAGAAAAACCGAAGCTCTCTTACTAGAGGCTTCAGTCTTTCTGCAAAAAAAGTTTCCCCGTCCTCCTTGTGCTTCCGATGACAAGGTGAAAAATATAAACTCAAGGTGGCCATCTTGTGGCCAAATAGTAAAACTACATCTACATATGTTTTACATTAAAATTTACACATATAATAACATTAAAAATGAACTGTTTATTTCCCACACCAAAATATTACCCAAATAAAATTTTTAATGGAAAAAAAAATTACAATAAAAAAAACCCAAAAACATAAATAGTTACCTAAGGGTCTGAACTTTTTAAATATGCATGTGAAGGGGGTATAATACGAACATTTTTTAAATTATAAGCTCGTAAATAGTGATGGACGCAAAACGGTAAAAATGCACCTTTATTTCCAAATAAAATATTGGCGCCATACATTGTGATAGGGACAAAATTTAAATAGTGTCATAACCGAGACAAATGGGGAAATAAAATACATAGGTTTTAATTATTATTTTAAAGCTATAATGGACGAAAACTGAGAAATAATGATTTTTTTCAATTTTTTTCTTTAATTCTTAGCAAAATGTACCACCCAAAGAAAACCTAATTAGTGGCGGAAAAATCAAGATATAGATCAATAAATTGTGTTAAGTAGTGACAATGTTATTAGCGAATGAATGGGAGGGGAAAATTGCTCTGATGCATAAGGTGAAAAAATCCCCGCCGGCTGAAATGGTTAACATACCCTGAAAATTTGGTGTTTCTAGTACAGGCATGGGCAAACTCGGCCCTCCAGCTGTTACGGAACTACAAGTCCCACAATGCATTGCAGGAGTCTGACAGCCACAGTCATGACTTATAAAGGCAAATGCATTGTGGGACTTGTAGTTCCGTAACAGCTGGAGGGCCGAGTTTTCCCATGCCTGTTCTAGTACATAAAGGGGCTTTGCTATTATTCGCTAAAGTCAGCGGCCGTTTAAACATTTCCCACACTCAGAACGAGAACTTTAAAATCGATTTTCTCAAAAACAGCGCTCTGTAATATGTTGGCGCTTTATAAACACAATACATAAATAAAAAATACATAAACCATAAGGTCTTTTTGATTTTTTTTCCTCTTGTACCAACTGTTGTCCTTCATGTACCCTGCAAATTTGGTGCTTCTAACATGTAAAGGGGCTTTGCTATTAACCGCTAAGATCCCAGGAGAAGGGAGTAAGGGAGAGGCATTAGGAGGACCCAGAAAATGGTGGGGTGTGAACTGCAAACCTAAATGGGAAACTAAATATAATACAATGGAACCCTGGATAATTTGTTCCGGAAAAATGCCTGTAATCCAAAGGACTCATATCAAAGCAAATGTCCTCATAAGGATTACTGGAAACTCAGATGATTCATTCTGCAATACAAAAACCTTTAAAGGGAAGATCCACGGAGAGAGATAAAAAAATAAAAATACTAATCCACTTACCTTGGGCTTCCTCCAGCCTGTGGCAGGCAGGACGTGCCCTCGACGCCACTCCGGAGGCTCCCGGTCTTCTCCGGTGGCCCACCCGACCTGGGCAGGCCGGCTTCCAGGTCGGGCTCTTGAGCGCTCCAACATGCGTCTCACGCGATCGCGCTGACCTCATCGGACGTCCTACGGACTGTACTGTGCAGGCGCAGAACTACTGCGTTCGCACAGTACAGCCTGGAGGACGTCCGCGTCAGTGCGAGAGCGTGAGACACACGTTGGAGTGCACAAGAGCCCAACCTGGAAGCCGGCCTGGCCAGGTCGGGTGAGCCACCTGAGAAGACCGGGAGCCTCCGGAGTGGCGTCGAGGGCTTGTCCTGCCTGCCACGAGCTGGAAGAAGCCCCAGGTAAGTGGATTAGTATTTTTATTTTCCATGAAAAATATTTAATACAAGTACTATACCATATCATGTAAAAAGATAAAAAAAGGCTTTCACTATAACTTACAGAATCTTTACGCTCTGTCGCTTCCTTCAACCCTTTTTTGTGTGCAGCTTTCACGAAGAACTTATCCAGCGACCTTTGCTTTTGCCTAATTTTGAGGGTTTCATGGAAATTTGACATTATACAGTCCTTACACTCAGATTAAAGGGAACCAGAGAGGAATGCATTTTTAAAATAGAAAAAGATTTTATACATACCTGGGGCTTCTTCCAGCCCCATAAGCCTGGATCGCTCCCACGCCGCCATCCTCCGCTTCCTGGATCCGCCGGTACCGGGCCCGTCACTTCCGGCGGACGCGGCCAATTGTCTGCATCACAGGGGCTCTCGCCATACCCGTATGCATGCGGCTGCGCAGTAGGCAGCCACACACGTAACTGTATGGAGGGAGCCCCATGTGATGCAGAGAATTGGCCGCGTCCGCCGGCCGACTGGCGGTAATGACGGGTCCCGGTATCAGCGGATCCAGGCAGCGGAGGACGGATGCGTGGGAGCGATCCGTGTGTATGAGGCCCCAGGTATGTATACTTGATCCTCTCTGGTTACCTTTAAAGTGGAACTGAACTCAGAATTTGAAAACAGGGTATAGGAAACCCAGTAAAAAACTGTAGGCAAAAACAGTGCAATAAATGTACACAAATATGTAAAAAAAACCTCTAGAATTACAATAAATTGATAAACCCCATCCCCCTGTGACATAGCTGTCAGCAATGCCCCGGCAAGTTTGCAAAGGTCACTGGGAGAAATTCTTCTGCTGTCTGATGCAAAATCCGCCTACCACTGTGAGTCATCAGGAGGCGCCTCCAGTGCTCATAAACATGACAGCCTCAGCACAGACAGCTGAGGAAAGTGAAAAGCCAGCAGAACAGTGGAGAGAAGAGAACGAGGAGGGACATCAGACACTGGAGGAAGCGAGAGATGTACAGCGGAGGGAGGAACAGACAGCTGGGCAGGAGAGATGAGTCAGCAGCAGTGAGGGGTCAGCGATGTCATAACTTCAGTGGAGATACCACCTTGGAACAACAGCACTACACAGTAGCCCGGAGAGGCATGTGCCCCCCCCCCCCCCCCTTGCAGCCTCACAGCAAGAAACCATTCAGGACGCAGCACGGGCAGCTATAGTCAGTGAGCTCACAGCACCACGCTCTGCTGCGTAACTGGGTGTGCTGCCCTTCCCCCATCTCTCTCCCCAGGCAGAGCCCAGTGTCTGACACACAGCCTACTACTTTCCCCAGCCAAAATTCTCCACAGCTCACCGAGCAGGAGAGGGGGAACTGCTGAAACATCTGATGAATGATAAGATCTGGACCTCTGAACTAATCTCCATGGCCATCACACCCCCACTGCTCCTCAATGCTCTCATTGTCACTGCATGCTTCTTTCATGGCCCATACTCACGGGCTACAATTGTCACCGCAACCACATGGCACGCGCATGTTGCGGCGACAGGTTGCCCGTCGCTCGTCACTGCTGTCGCCAGGCGATTGGCGTGGTCAATCGCCTAGCGACAGTTGCTCCCACAACCTTGCCGCCACTGTCGCTAGTCCGCGTGTCTATGCGGACTAGCGACAGCATCCTAATACCCAGAGCACTGAGTTTCCAGGGGGGTGGGGGGTTTGGGGGAGGAACATCGGCAACAGCTTCCATTGCATCACTTTTCCCTATTCCGCGGTGTGTATGCGGAGGGACCTGGCGACGAGCTGTCGCCGAACTGTCGCGCACACGCTCCCGTGTGCTAGTGACAAGCTACATAAGGAAAAGTTACTATGGTAGAAGGAAAAGATGGTGCGGCACTCCTATTCATGGGTCTAGTGGAAGGAATAGAAAAAAGCAAAATCACTCTCACCATCTTCAACTCGGTCCTTGCTGCTGACCACTTGTAAGACGTGTGCTCCACTGCGTTATAGGGACAGAAGAATCAGATCATGGTGATGAAGAAAAGAAATGCGTGCACCTTCCGTCTTGAAACATCCATGTTTTATTGCAGCAGTGAAGATGAACATCACATAGGACTCTAAAGTGACTTTAGGCGTGATAAGGGCCTTTTCACCATGGTGCTAACACTTTGCACCGCTTTGTGAATCGAGACCTAAGTCTTTAACTGGGTTATCACCGCTTTGTGAATCGAGCCCTATGGGCCTGATTCACAAAGCGGTGATAACCCAGTTAGAGACTTTAGGCATGATAACCATTGCACCACGCCGGTGAAAAGCCAGTTTAGGTGTGATAAGTTTAGGCGTGATAAGTTTAGGTGTGATAAGTTTAGGCATGCTAAGTTTAGATAAGTTTAGTTCGCTTGCAAAGTCATGCACGCAAAGCAGCGCCATTAAACTTTATGCGAAGTGCACCAGACTTTGCTAGCGCAAAACTTTTGATCAGCTGTGCACTGCGGTGCTAACCCAGTTGGTGCTTAAACTTATCACTCCTAAACTTATCACACCTAAACTTATCATGCCTAAACTTATCACACCTAAACTTATCACACCTAAACTTATCATGCCTAAACTGAGTTTAGGCATGATAAAGGGCTTTTCACCAGCGTGCTAACTGTTAGCACCGCTTTGTGAATCAGGCCCTATGTATTTATATAGCAGTGACATCTTCTGCAGCACATTGCAGGATACACAGTAATGTCACTGACTGTCCTCAGAGGAGCTCACAGTCTATTCCTACCATAGTCATAGTCTAATGTCCTACCACATTATTATTATTATGTATTTAAATAGCAATGACAACAATTGCACACAATTTACAAAATATATGGCTATGGGGGGGGGGGGGGGGAGCATAGCTGGGAACTCAGGAGCACAGAGATCTCACCACCAGAGCCCCTGAGAGATAGAAGTAACCAGCAGGGGAGCCACTGGTAATGGGTGCAGCAGGGGTGCAGAGCTGGGAACTCAGGAGCACAAAGATCTCACCACCAGAGCCCCTGAGATATAGAATAATAGGTGCAGCGGGTGTGCAGAGCTGGGAACTCGGGTGCACAGAGATCTCACCACCAGAGCCCGTGAGAGAAAGAAGAATCCAGCAGGGGGAGGGGAGCCTCTGGTAATGGGTGTAGCGGGTGTGCAGAGCTGGGAACTCGGGTGCACAGAGATCTAACCACCAAATCCCCTGAGAAGATAATCCACCAGGGGGGGAGGCTCTGATAATGGCTGCAGCAGGTGGGCAGAGCTGGGAACTTAGGTGCACAGAGATCTCACCACCAGATCCCTGAGAGATAGAGGAATCCAGCAGGGGGAGGAGCCTCTGATAATGGGAGCAACAGGTGGGCAGAGCTGGGAACTCAGGTACACAGAGATCTCACCACCAGATCCCCTGAGAGATAGAAGAATCCAGCAGGGGGAGGAGCCTCTGATAATGGCTGCAGCAGGTGGGCAGAGCTGGGAACTCAGGTGCACAGAGATCTCACCACCAGAGCCCCTGAGAGATAGAAGAATCCAGCAGGGGAGCCACTGGTAATGGGTACAGCAGGGGTGCAGAGCTGGGAACTCGGGTGCACAGAGATCTCACCACCAGAGCTCCTGAGAGGATAATCCAGCAGGGGAGGAGGCTCTGATAATGGCTGCAGCAGGTGGGCAGAGCTGGGAACTCGGGAGCACAGAGATCTCACCACCAGAGCCCCTGAGAGATAGAGGAATCCAGCAGGGGAGCCACTGGTAATGGGTGCAGAGCTTGGAACTCAGAAGCACAGAGATCTCACCACCAGAGCCCCTGAGAGATAGGAGAATCCAGCAGGGGAGGAGCCTCTGGTAATGGGTGCAGCAGGTGTGCAGAGCTGGGAACTCAGGTGCACAGAGATCTAACCACCAGATCCCTGAGAGATAGGAGAATCCAGCAGGGGAGGAGCCTCTGGTAATGGGTGCAGCAGGTGTGCAGAGCTGGGAACTCAGGTGCACAGAGATCTCCCCACCAGATCCCCTGAGAGATAGGAGAATGCAGCAGGGGGAGGAGCCTCTGGTAATAGGTGCAGCGGGTTAGCAGATCTGGGAACTCGGGTGCACAGAGATCTAACCACCAAATCCCCTGAGAGATAGAAGAATCCAGCAGGGGGAGGAGCCTCTGGTAATGGGTGCAGCAGGTGTGCAGAACTCAGGTGCACAGAGATCTCACCACCAGATCCCCTGAGAGATAAAATAATCCAGGAGGAAAGGGGGGGGGTTGCCACTGGTAATGGGTGCAGAAGGTGGGCAGAGTTGGGATGTTCTTCATACACACTAAGAGAGGTTTGGCGCTTCAGTGTAAAAAAGACTGAACAGGTTTTTCCAAAAATATCATAAATATATATGCTTCACTGTTAATGCTTCACTCTTTATAAAACTGACCAGATGTCCACTAAAAAAATATGACAGGCACGCATATGCTTCACTGATATTACTTCACTCTTTCTGATTTTTAGGAAAAAAATTTTTTGCCAAAAAGAAATCCTTTCAGATACACAATCACCCCCTCTCTCGTTATCAGTTCACGTACACACAGAGGTTTGGCGCTTCACAAAACTGAACAAATTTTTCCCAGAAAAAAACATGAATACATATATATGCTTCACTGTTAATGCTTCACTCTGTATAAAACAAATGTCCACTAAAAACATATAACAGTCCTTTTTACACTGAAGTACGAAACCTCTGTTAGTGTGTATGTGAACTGATAACATGAGGGGGCAATTGTGTAAGGGTTGCCCTTTGGCAAAAAAAAAAGTTTTTTTCCTGAAATTAGCAAGAGTGAAGTAATATCTAGTAATATCAGTGAAGCAAATGCGTGTCTGTCATATTTTTTTTGTGGACATTTGGTTAGTTTTATATAGAGTGAAACATTAACAGTGAAGCATATATATTTATGATTTTTTGGGGAAAATCTGTTTCAGTCTTTTTTACACTATGAAGCACCAAACTACTCTTAGTGTGTATGTGGATTTATATAACGAGAGGGGGCGATCGTGTATCTAAAAGGGTTGTTTTTTTGGCAAAAAAACGTTTTTCCTGAACTTAGCAAGAGTGAAGTAATATCAGTGAAGCATATGCGTGCCTGTCATTTTTTAAGTGGACATTTGGTCAGTTTTATAAAGAGTGAAGCATTAACAGTGAAGCATATATATTATGATTTTTTTGGGGGGAATAAACCTGTTCGGTCTTTTTTACACTGTGAAGCGCCAAACCTCTCTTAGTGTGTATGAGAGCTGGGATGATCTTCAACCTGAATCACGAGTAATTATGAGTGATTCAAATGAGGCTTCATTAGTCCATGCGTTATGATGTACCGGTAGGAGATGGGGTGGCTTGCAGGGGGTGGTGACATAAGGGATTCCCTCTGTCAAGCTACCTACAGGGGAGGACAAAGGCGGCTGGATGATGTAAGAGGGGATTCTCCCTGCGTGACAGCTACAAGTAGTGTTGGGCGAACAGTGTTCGCCACTGTTCGGGTTCTGCAGAACATCACCCTGTTCGGGTGATGTTCGAGTTCGGCCGAACACCTGATGGTGTTCGGCCAAACCGTTCGGGTTCGCCCGAACTACTAAATGCCCGGCCGAACAGGGCCGAACAGGGCCCCTGTTCGGCCGAACAGGGCCCTGTTAGGCCGAATACCGCCCCCCTATGGGGTCGCAGGCATGAGGGGGGAGCATGCCCCGATCGCGGGGGGGGGGGGGGTCGGAAATTCCCCTCACCCCCTCCGCTAGCGCTCCCCCCTCTGCCCGCTTCCCCATAAAAAAGTTGGCGTAAAGTTAAATATTACCGGTGGTGGCTGCTGCAGTGGCTGGCTGGCAGTGGTGTGAATGAGGAGGAGGAGTCCGAGTATGACGCGTTGAGGCCAGGCAGCGGGCGGTTCAGCGGTAGTACCCTTGTGGTACTTCCGCCCTTTCTCTGACCTCACGTCCTCTACGTGATGACGCATACGATGGTACGCGTGACGCGTACCCTCGTATGCGTCATCACGTAGAGGACGTGAGGTCAGAGAAAGGGCGGAAGTACCACAAGGGTACTACCGCTGAACCGCCCGCTGCCTGGCCTCAACGCGTCATACTCGGACTCCTCCTCCTAGTCCTCACTCACACCACTGCCAGCCTGCCACTGCAGCAGCCACCACCGGTAATATTTAACTTTACTCCAACTTTTTTATGGGGAAGCGGGCAGAGGGGGGAGCACTAGCGGAGGGGGTGGGGGGAATTTCCGACCCCCCCCCCCCCCGCGATCGGGGCATGCTCCCCCCTTATGCCTGCGACCCCATAGGGGGGCCGTATTGCGGCATGTTCGGGTCCCCATTGACTTGCATTGAGTTCGGGGTTCGGGCCGAACATGCCGAACATCTGGCCCATGTTCGGCCTGTTCGGCCCGAACCCGAACATCCCGGTGTTCGCCCATCACTAGCTACAAGGAGGAGAAGGGGGAGTGGGGGTGTTTGACATAAGAGCAGATTCCCTCTGCAGTGTTACCCCCCCCCCCCTCCACCTCGGCCGGACAGGATACGAAAGGGGAGAGTTGAATGACTACAGGATATGATATGGGATCTGGCACAAAACGAATGGGGAGAGCTTACAAGACATGATTTGGGATCTGGCACAACATGAATGGGGAGAGTTGCAGGACTACAGGACATGATATGGGATCTGGCACAACACGAATAGGGAGAGCTACAGGATGACAACACACGATCTCACACTGCAGGAGGCATAGTTAGAGAAAAAAATAATAATACTTTATCAAGGCATGTGCCAGTGCACTGCAGGGCAGCAGCAGAAGCCACAGCTTTCAGTTTCCTGTAACAGGGAGACTGATGATGACCTCATGACACTGGGCTGCAAATCTCATTCTGTGGGCATGAATGGGCATGTCTAACTCCAACTGTAACACCACCCACAGAATCAGACTCTGCACCTCCCATGGAGTGAGAGCTGCAAGATGGAGGGATAGAGCTGCAAGATGGAGCCTGCCATTCTCTTTTATTCATAGTTGTATTGCACAAATATATCTACTTTTATATTGTCCTTCACAAGTGTTTTGTGTCTAATAATTCGTTTCAAAGGGATAAGGAGGCTCAATTTAGTGACTTTTTTGAGTTCAGTTCCTCTTTAAGTACAATTAAGTACAAGCCTGCAGGATCAAAGAGAGAAGAACCATTGGCTTAGTTGTGACGATGTGCCACATATATGCACTTTGTGCTTCTATATCAAGTCAAAATGTCATGTAAATTTTTGCTTGTCTTGCATAGCGCTCAAAGTTACTTGCAATCCAGGGTTTTACTGTAAATACTATACAGCCATCATGCAGAGGGAAGGAGTCATTCCTGACTTCAGGGTTCCTGCCCATGTGTCACAGGGCTGTAGTCCAAATGAGCGAAAAGAGCAGGTCAGACTAAAACAGAGAAAGATTTAGGATCAATAGAATCCTTACTGAAGTGGTGAGAATAAAATATTTCCTTTCTACCAATTGTTTTGCTTGTTTGTTTTGTATTTCCCTTTGGCCTGAATATCTGCTTTACTTTTGTTTTCTTTCTGTCTGTAGCAGAATAATTTCTGTCAGTAGCAGAATAATCTAGAAACACAGAATTTTACATTAAACTGTTAGTCAGTACAAGAATTTAGAAATACGGTAGAAAATGTATTCTTCATTGATGCTAGTGAATCATTCACAGAGGCTTCCAGCCATAGAACAACAACATGACAGTTTATTAAGCAAGGCCCATAGACTGCTTAATGGACTGACTGAGCTGGCCTACATGTCTGGAGTGCCTTTGCAGAACAATTTAGAGGTTAAGTGCTGACTTGTCTTCCCTTGTAAATTGCTGGCAGGATTTCAGTGATTATGTTTTCAGTCCCCTCCTGCTTTCTTATATTCAGTCTTGACTCCTGTAGTAAACACACATTTTCAGGCCCCTGCGGGGTATCAGAAAACCACCCAAGATGTGGCAAAAATATTATCAGCTGATAATGCAGAGTGATTCCTCCTGGTATGCTGAAGACTGAACAGTTTGTGTGCAGCATTGAACAGCAATATGGATAAAGAAAACACATTAGAAAAGAACAATAAGCAAATAAGCATTTTCTTACTAACATATCATGACTTCATTTAAGATTGTGATGTACATACCAAGTAGTGTTGGGCGAACACCTGGATGTTCGGGTTCGGGAAAGTTCGCCGAACATGGCCTCAATGTTCGGCATGTTCGGGCCGAACCCCGAACTCCCCGAACATCCCGCTTTTGGGGGCCCTATGGGGTCGCAGGCATAAGGGGGGAGCATGCCCCGATCACGGGGGGGGGGGGGGGTCGGAAATTCCCCCCACCCCCTCCGCTAGCGCTCCCCCCTCTGCCCGCTTCCCCATACAAAAGTTTCAGGAAGTACCGGTCCGGTGGTAGTGGGTGGCTAGCAGTGGGCGGCACTGTGAAGTGAGTGACTGAGGAGGAGGAGTCCGGAGAGTGACGCGTTGAGGGAGGCCGGGGAGCGGGCGGTTCAGCAGTAGTAGGTTCAGCAGTAGTACGGTACTACTGCTGAACCGCCCGCTGCCCGGCCTCCCTCAACGCGTCACTCTCCGGACTCCTCCTCCTCAGTCACTCACTTCACAGTGCCGCCCACTGCCAGCCACCCACTACCACCGGACCGGTACTTCCTGAAACTTTTGTATGGGGAAGCGGGCAGAGGGGGGAGCGCTAGCGGAGGGGGTGGGGGCAATTTTCGCCCCCCCCCCCCGCGATCGGAGCATGCTCCCCCCTTATGCCTGCGACCGCATAGGGGGGCAGTATTCGGCCGAACAGGGCCCTGTTCGGCCCTGTTCGGCGGCCAATTAGTAGTTCGGGGCGAACCCGAACTTAAAAGGCCGAACACCATCAGGTGTTCGGCCGAACTCGAACATCACCCAAACAGGGTGATGTTCTGCAGAACCCGAACAGTGGCGAACACTGTTTGCCCAACACTAATACCAAGCTCTACAGCTCTTAAATTGAAGTTTTTAGCACCCTCAGCATTGAATGTATAATTTCAGAAAAGAGAATTGTAATTCAAGAGGAATATACCTTGACTAGTAGATTAATATAAGTCCTAATCAAACACATTTATTGAATCCAGTTAAATCATATTTTTTTAAATTATTTGGGTAATTACTCTTACTATGGACCACTTTAAGCAATTTCAGCTCTTTATTAGTATAATGTACCCAATCTTTCTTAGCTGGAGGAAGACTCTGGTTCCATCTATTAATAATCATACATCTTGCATAGCCTAGCATAACATGAAGAGTTATATATTTTTTTCTTCAGGTATTATGTTTTTTATAATTCCCAGGAACATTATTTCAGGGAGACATGGGTAAAGTTATTTTCAGTAATTTTTGCATATTATCATGAGTTTGAATTCAGTGATTAATAATGTTAGGACAAGACCAACCCACATGCATGAAGTAAACACCCCCCACCCGATTGCATCTTTGGCAGATGACAAGCCTTAAATGTATGAATTTTAGTGCCAGTAGTTTGTCTTTGCTGCAACAATACATGAATAATGACGCAAGTGAGTGCTTCTCCCCAGCCCTCTTGTGTAAGATTTGGAATATCTCTCTGCCACAGTTTAAACCAGTTTACCCATTCTGAAAGTGTAACCACTTCAGTCTATCTGGACGGATATATCCGTCCAGATAGACTGTGCAGCTGCCGCTGCCTGAGGCATGCTCCTGCGCGTGCTCCTGCTGCCTGCCGTTACCCCCCAATCAGTGAATGTGAATATAATTCCCATTCACCGATCTAAGTCCCCCGCACAAAAATCGACGCTCTCTAATCAGAGACCATGGTATTTCTGCAAAAAAAAAAAAAAAAACGTTTCACAGCCTCTTTGTAGTTCCTGGTAGCGTGATCCTGTGCTCCAGGACTTTTTTGACTGTGGCCATCTTGTGGCTAAATAGTAAACTACACTCACATACATTTTTACATTACATTATATTATTTTACATTTAAAATTATCTGTTTCTCTCCCACACCAAACATTATCCAAATACATTTTTTAATTAAAAAAAAAAAAAAATTACAATTAAAAAAAAAAAAAACAACATAGTTACCTAAGGGTCTGAACCTTTTAAATAAACATGTCAAGAGAGTATCTTATTAAATTTTTTAAAATTATAAGCTTGTAAATAGTAATGGACGCAAATTGAAAAAATGCACCTTTATTTCTAAATAAAATATCTGCACCATGAATTGTGATAGGGACATAATTTAATGGTCATGAAGAGGATGAAGTACGCACATTCGCAAGTTGTGAAGTCCAAGGGTTTTATTTCAAAGACAAAGATACAGCAAAATGGCTGACATGTTTTGGATCAGTATCCTTACTCATAACCTTACATAACTGACATCTAGATTGGACATATATACTCCAGGTACCGCCCCTCAGGGCTTCTGCCAATTGGGAAAGCAACAGACAATTAAAACTTTTTAAAGGTACAGAGCTCTCATGCTACTGACCTACCAAATCATGGTAAACTATTGATAAGTCATCTTTATTGCAAATAGATATAAAACTAGAAAAAGAGAAAAATACAAAAGTACAAACATACAAAAACAGTTATAAAAGGATATCAGTATATAAAATGTATATCCCACCTAGCATTGAGGCCCTTTGGTTCCCTAGTGCCCAGCTGAAAAACCCAAAAGGCCTCCCTCATCCGCAACTTTTTATATACATCTCCCCGTCTCACAGGGACAGCGACCCTCTCAATACCCTGGAAGCTGAAGCCTTGCATGTTTCCGCCATGATTCTCCCTGTAATGTCTCGCCACATTGCTCACATTATTTGTCTTCCATGAAGCACCATTATAATGCTCAGAGATTCTCTGTCTCAAACAATGGGTGGTGCAACCCACATACTGTAAATTACAAATTGTACAAGTGACAACATAGATGACAGATTTAGTGTTACAGTTAAAGAGAATCTGTATTGTTAAAATCGCACAAAAGTAAACATACCAGTGTGTTAGGGGACCCTCTGTCACAATTTCGCCGCTCCCCGCCGCATTAAAAGTGGTTAAAAACAGTTTTAAAAAGTTTGTTTGTAAACAAACAAAATGGCCACCAAAACAGGAAGTAGGTTGATGTACAGTATGTCCACACATAGAAAAATACATCCATACACAAGCAGGCTGTATACAGCATTCCTTTTGAATCTCAAGAGATCATTTGTGTGTTTCTTTCCCCCTGCTCTCATGCACTGAAGTTTCAGGCTGCTCTTTTCTTCCTTTTTTTTTCGCCCCCACAGAAGCTCTGCATCTCTGGAGACAGAACCCCCCATCGAAACAAAAATAATTATGTGTGAGTAAAAACTCTGTGACCGCTAAAATATAGGCTTGTAATGGAGTGGGGAAGGAGAAATTGTGGGAGTGATGAAACTCCAGGGCCACAATGGCCAAATCATGAGGAATAGATGAATATAACGCTTTCACGTCCAGAGTTACCCATTTATAATGCGGTTTCCAACCCACGTCATATAAACTTGCCAAAACATGTTTGGTATCTTTGAGGCCAGGTAATCTCAAGACTAAAGGTTGAAGGTGGGAATGCAGCCATTCACCCAATCTCTCACCAAGAGAACCAATTCCTGATACAATAGGTCTCCCTTAAGGAGGGGAGCCCGGCTTGTGTACCTTGGGGAGGTGATGGAATATAGGAATGACTGGATTCCGAACTCTGAGGAAATCTGCCATGTTCTTTTTGATCAGCCCCATAGACTCACCTATTGAGATAAGTTGATTTGATTCAAGCTTAAAGTCTAATGTTGGTTTTGCAGAAAGGCGTGAGTAAGTGGTCATGTCCTGGAGCTGACGCAAAGCCTCTGCCCTACAATCCTTTGCATTGAGGACCACTATGGCCCCCCCTCTGTCTGCATTTCTAATTACTATATCATACCTAGACTTCAACTTTTCTAGTGCTTGTCATTCCAAAGGGGTTAAGTTATATCTGGTTTTGCTACATTCTGCTAGAGATTGTAGGTCTCTCTCGACTAGGTCCTGGAAGGTCTCCACCGGGGAGGATCTACAGTAAACTGGATAATATTCCCAATTAAGTGGAATAGGTAGATTGACTTCATTTAAATTAACTAGATCTGCATTCTCTGCTATCAATTGTTGTGCTGTAATAAGAGTGCAAGTGTCCTGAAATAAGGGAATTTCTGGTAGTGGGGTAGGTGCATGAGTCAATTGTGTATTCGAGGAAACTTGTGAAAAGAAGTGTTTCTTTAGCATAAGTGATCTTACGAATCTATTTACGTCCATGAGTGTATCAAAAGGATTGAACTTACAAGCAGGAACAAAGTTCAAGCCTCGTGACAAAAGTGAAATTTCCTGCTGTAACAAGGAAACATCAGAGAGATTGATAACATTATTAGTGTTAGTAGGGTGGGGCGCTATCTTCATCCCATGTTTCCTCCCCCCTCTCTGTGTCTTCCTCCTAAGATTCCCATTGGGGCCTGTTGTGGCTTCCACCATCTCCGTTTGTGTTTCCTGGGGGTTCTGGAGCGTGTCGCTGGACCTAAAGGGGGGGTATTGAAGTTTAAATGATGTCGCAAAACTATATCATTATTAGTAGCCCCTGTGTGTCTGAGTTTTCAGGGGAACTAAAACTAACCCGTTTGGAAGGCGTCCTGTGTGAACGTGTCAGAATAGGTTTAGGGTTATTAACGCCAGTAGGATGTTTTCTCCCAGAGGAATTCCATCTACCCCATTCATATACAAGTCCATCTCTATAATCTCCCACATCTCTTAAATATTTAGACCTTTTCAAATTCATTATAGTAGCTTCTAGCTTTGCAACATTTTCTTTCAATTGCTTATTAAATTCATCATGTTATTCTGTGTTATAAAACTTGTCGGTCTCAGCTCGGGTTCTAGAAATCTCCAAATTGAGGTCGACAAGTCTCTGTTCCTCATAAACCACAATAAGTTTCATCAATTTAATTGAACAATCCGATAGGATCTCATTCCATTCTATCAAAAACTTGTCACAATAAACATTAGTGGGTATTTTCTTAATTCTAAGACCACGTGGTATGATCCCCTCAGCCACATATTGTTTGAGGGCGGTGAGATCCCACCAGAGTCTAGTCTCTTTGTTTAATTGCTGTTCCAGGTGACCAAATGCAGATTTGAGGGATAAGTCCACATCATCATCTATGACCTTGGGTGTCCTAGAGAAGACTGTTGCAAATGTATTAGCTCTCCTAAAGTCACAACCCAAATCTGATTGGAGGCGCCGAGGGGGAGCTATAGAAGGGGGCATAACAGATGGAAGCAGTGGACATAATAGGGACTTGACTACTCACATATTGATGCTAATTCTGTAGCAGTCCGGCGCCACTACTTGTCGCCTCCGTATATGAGAAGGTTCCCATAGCTCCAGTGTTAGGTGCTGCAGAGGCACATTGTGTGGAAGCAGCCTGTGTTAGCTGCGAAGCATCCGGTCTCAGCGTCTGCTGGAGCAGTGGATTCTGTGTAGACCGTGCTAGAGGGGCGGAAGGTAAGACGTAATCCAATCCGGCGCTCACATTGCCCAGACTTGGTCCAATCACAAGCCTCCCTGTAGTGGATGGAGGGGAAACCAATGGCCTCTCTGATTAATACATGCTACCATAATTAAAACTAATGTATTTTATTTGCCCATTTGTTCCGGTTATTACACCATTTAAATTATACACTAGAGAGGAACCGCTCTACCTCTTGTACCGGAAGCAAGGTGTAAGGCTATGAGTAAGGATACTGATCCGAAACATGTCAGCCATTTTGCTGTATTTGTGTCTTTGAAATAAAACCCTTGGACTTCACAACCTGCTAGTGTGCGGACTTCATCCTCTTCATGATCTAAGTCTATGCAACTTGGTTTCTAGCACCTCGCTTCCGGTACAAGAGGTAGAGCGGTTACTTTCTAGTGTATATTTTAAACGGTGTAATAACCGGAACAAATGGACAAATAAAATACATGAGTTTTAATTACGGTAGCATGTATTAATTTTAAACTATAATGGCTAACTGAAAAATAATTACTTTTTCTCCATTTCTTTCTTAATCTTCCTGTTAAAATGGATTTAGAAAAAAATAATTCTTAGCAAAATGTACTACCCAAGAAAGCTTAATTAGTGGTGGAAAAAACAAGATATAGATCAATTAATTGTGATAAGTAGCGATAAAGTTATTGGCAAATGAATGGGAGGTGAACGTTGCTCGGATGCATATGATTTTTGACACTGTAGGCTGAAGTGGGTAATCTAGTGGCATTGCTTTGTACATATGTGTACATATGTACAGGGTGGGCCATTCATATGGATACACCTTAATAAAATGGGATTGGTTGGTGATATTAATTTCCTGTTTGTGGCACATTAGTATATGTGTGTGTGGGGGGGGGGGGACTTTTCAAGATGGGTGGTGACCATGGTGGTCATTTTGAAGTCGGCCATTTTGAATCCAACTTATGTTTTTTCAATAGGAAGAGGGTCATGTGACACATCAAACTTATTTTCAGACATGGGAAGCGCACAAGGCAGGAGCTGGTTCCCGTGTCTGAAAATTGGATGAGTGGTTATACCTGGCTTCATGTTGTCCAGATGTTTATTAAGAACACGTGTTAACTATACAGATTTGTCTGTATTTGTGGAGGCCTGATGAAGGGTCTATCTCGAAACAAGTTGACGTTGTCGCCTCAATTTGCACAACTGCACTAATCTTGATGTTAACAACTGATGCATTTTTGCCATTCTCTGCTATGGAAAATGTTTCCTGACGGATACTTTTTATAAATATTTTTGCACAAGTGTTGTCTTCAATAAAAAATCTTTTGTATTTTTGCATATAAACTCTTCAAGTTTCAGCAGTTTTTTGCTACATATATCCTTTTTATCAGTATAAAGTCTATGTAGGTGTTGTGGCACACCTGAGAGGATATTATTACCACTTCTTTTGTTTCCTTGTATACGGAATATAAAAATCCAGGCTACCCAAGGAAATAGGTAAGAGATAGGTATGGAGAAACAAGACATCCCTTTAATTTAACCTTATCCCAGATCCTTAAAGGGTGCATGATTATAGGATCTTTTATAGTTTTGCGCTGTGTGTGTGTGTGTGTGGGGGCGGGGGGGGACAAGGGGGTGGGGCAACTAAAGCACGTTTCTAAGGGCTACAGGAGAGCATATGGATTGTTCAATCGAGACCCATAGAGGGGGACGGGATATCTCTTGCCACATAGCTAGTTGCGATATCTGCACCGCCTTATAATAGGCCGTAATATTGGGGATTCCCAAACCACCATCCTTCTTTAATTGGAAGAGGGTGTTTCTTGGAACCCTGGGCCTGGTCTTACCCCACACAAATGCAAAAATCGAAGACTGAAATTACTTAATTACTAGCGCTGGGATGTTAACAGGTAGGATCCGGAAAGCATAGAGTAATTTAGGGAGGATAGACATTTTCACAGTTGCAATGCTTCCAATCCACGAAATGCAATACCTCTTCCAGCATTCCATGGAGCAGGTGACATTCTGAATTAATCCAGGGTAGTTGGCCTTGAACATCGTGCTATAAGAACTTGTGATGTAGATACCCAAATACAGTATTTTAGCCTAATAGGTTCCCATATAAATTCTGAAGAGGATTGTAGAGCCTGGAGTTCTAGAGTTGGGAGAGAGATATTAAGGGGTTTAGATTTATGTCTGTTTATTCGAAGACCTGAGATACCTTCAAATGTGAGCAAAATATCTGCTAGGTTGGATAGGGAATTTTAAGTGTCAAAACAAGGTCATCCACGCACATACAGAGTTTTTGTTGGCGGCCAAACAGGGTAGGCCCCCTAACATCATCACAATTATTAATCAATAATGCCAAAGGCTCCACTGCAAGTGCAAATAATAGTGGTGACAGGGGGCATCCCTGCCTGGTACCTCTACAAACTGGAAAAATATCAGAACGGTACCCATAGTATTGAACATATGCACGTGGAGAGTGATAGAGGGCCTTGATCCAATAAAAGAAATTGGGACCAAAGCCCCAATGGGACAAAAACTTGAACAGGTACTCCCATGAGAGCGTATTGAAGGCTTTTTGTATGTTGAGATGTAGGCGCATCATGGGGGTGCCTGTCTGTTCCGCAGAAAATATTATATAAAGTAAGCATCTAATATTATCTCCTGTCTGCAGGCATAAATCCCACCTGGTCCAATCTGACTAGCGAGTAGATGCCTTCATTTAGCCTAATCGGCAAAATTTTGGCAAGGATATTAAATATCAACATTTTGCAGAGAGATAGGTCAAAAGTTGTACCAAATGGTATGATCACTGTCAGGCTTGGGGACCATGCTAATGCCGGTCAAAAGAGACTCAATGCCTGGTTTTGACCCTTGTAGTAGACAATTTAATGCTTTTACTAAGGATGGGGAGAGGATATGCGCAAACGTTTTTTAATATAGGGAAGGGAAACCGGGCCAGGGGCCTTATTGATCTTAAACAAGTGAATTGCTCGGAGTTCTTCTTCAGGGGTAATAGGTTTTTCTAGGTCTTGTTTGAATAATTCACTACTAGGAGGAAGGGGACATGCATTAATTATATTATCTAATAGTAAGGTATTCATATTAGCAGGAGACTGGTAAATCTTGGAGAGGCCCTGTCGAAAAATGTTGACTATTTTATGAGGATTGCAAGTAAATGCTGCCGTGCCAGTGCAGAGCTTAATTGCTTTAAAATTAGGATCTGTACGCTTCAATTTATGGGCAAACATAGTGGTGGGTTTGTTGCAGTTTACATAGAAGTGAAATTTATTCCCCCGGAGGTGTTTTTCTGCTGAGCTCGTGAGATGTAAATTGAGAGCTTCCGCAGCCTTGAAGCAAGATTGTTAATTTTGAGGAGAGGGATTAATATTAAGATGGTCAACTGCCTTTGAATAGGTCTGTTCAAATGTTAAATATTTTTGCAGTTTACATTTCTTCCTGTTGGAAACCATGCTAATAAAATGACCTCTCAGGACAGCCTTATGGGCTTCCCATATGACATAATCAGATGCATCTGGACTACTGGGATTAAGTGCAAAATAATTCTTTCATGATGGGCATACACGGTGCGTTTTTTTAATCAATCGAGCTGCTGATGGCTCAATTGATCATTTCCGACGTGTCCGATACCCCGCCAGATCGAATCCGCGCTCGATCCAGGCGGGCAGGACAATAGAAGAAATGAGCGGCAGATAAGAAGCCGGCCGCGGGTACGAGCGGGAATCGATCCGGCCACATGCGGGGTCGCGCCGCAATCTATCATGCGGCTCGATACACGGTACAAAACGTACCGTGTATCCCCAGCATAAGTGACTCTCAAGACAAGCAATCGCCGAACGACCAGAAAGTAGGGATTTATTAAGTGACCATTGCATTTCGGTAAGCCTAGTGAGGATGGAGGACAGAGTGATAATAATGGTCAGACCATGAGATTGGTTTAATTTGAGCGTTAGATAATTTTGGAAGGAGAGCGGATTGGATAAAACAATGATCTATATGGGATAATGAGTTGTGGGGATGGGAAAAAAGTATATTCTCTTTTTACAGGGTGTATCAACCAAAAGTGCAGAACTTAAGAGGTCTTTAAATTGCTTAGCGTTACGGAGGTCTGCAGTGTTGGGGCAGGGGATGCTAAGATTGTCTCGATCTAAATGTGGATGAAGGCCCAAATTGGAGTCTACTCTCCACAAGCAATCAACACACCGGTAGCGTGTGTCTGGAGAAGGTCTATGAAATGTTTAAGAAATGGTAGCTGATTAGTGTTTGGAGAATAGTAAGAAGCTATGGTTAGTTCCATATCATGAATGGTGCCTAATAATATAAGGTACCTACCGTTAGGGTCTTTAAAGGGAAGGTTCAAGCAAAAAAAAAAAAATGAGATTCACTTACCTGGGGCTTCTACCAGCCCCATGTAGCCATCCTGTGCCCTCATAGTCACTCACTGCTGCTCCAGTTCCCCGCTGGCAGCTTTCTGACCTCAGAGGTCAGGGCCACATTGCATACATTTTTACACATTCCCGCTAGTGCAGGAACAAAAATTTACGCGTTTCACCACTAACGCGTAAAAATGTATGTGTTAATGTTCCTGCACTAGCGGGAATGTGTAAAAATGTACGCAATTTGGCCCTGACCTCCGAGGTCAGAAAGCTGCCAGCGGGGGACTGGAGCAGCAGTGAGTGACTACGAGGACACAGGATGGCTGCATGGGGCTGGTAGAAGCCCCAGGTAAGTGAATCTCATTTTTTTTTTTTTTGCTTGGAACTTCCCTTTAATTTCTCATTTGCATATGAAGTTAACAGAACTTCTGAAAGCTACAAGAATACCTCTGTGCTTAGTAAGAGCACTAGCAGTACAAAATTGATCAAATGTGCAATGCATGTATTTAGGGATATGAGCCCTAGGGAAATTAGTTTCTTGTAGACAAATTATGTCTGCAGGGCTGCGAAGGCCCTGCAGCTTGGCTCTAAGAATCTTGAGAGGGTTGCAGCAGTAGGGGAGGACCTAGTAGGCAAAATATTTATCTGGCGTTGTCAGCACTGTGGATAACTTGCTGCTTGTCTTGCCAAGGAAAGATTAATTGAAAGGGGAAGCCCCATCGGTAGCATAATCCCATTTCTTTCAGAATCATCAGGTAAGATCGTAACTCCTTACGCTTAGCCAAGGTAGAAGGGGCCATCTCTGCGTATAGTTGATACCTATGGCCCTGAAAGGACAGTTCAGATTTATTCTGTGCAGCTTGCAATAGCTTCTCTTTAGTAAGATAATGGTGAGTCTTTAGGTTATTGTCTCTTAGAGGTCCGTTAGGGATCGGGTGGGATTAGGCTCTATGAACCCTATCCATTTCAAGCTGTTTGGCAGGAGCTCCTGAAAGATTGCAATGGTAAAACCTTGGAGGTCTTGTACTGTTTCAGGTATTCCCCTGATTTTGAGATTCTCCCTTTACGACCTGTTTTCAGAGTCTTCTTGCCTCTCGTGCAGGGAATGGACTTCAGCTCATAGAGACACAACCTCCTCCTCATGTCCCTCAAGTACCAATATGACATTGTCAAGTCTGTCTTCATGGCGAATGTTCTCTGGCTAAGTAGTTGGATTTCCCTAAGGAGTTCACAGCCCAGCTGCTTGTTGGTGTCTACAACCTCCTGGTGGATTCTATTTCTGAGCTCTTCGATGGTTAGTTGCTCAGGGAGGGAGGCAGGCTTCTCTGCAGATGTTTCAGTGAGGGGGAACAGGTCTTGGCTGTCCTCTAAATAGCGATCAGTCTTGTGCTTGGTAGTGGGCGCCATCTTGGAAGGCTCCACCGAAGTGCTCACGGAAGTGTCCTTAACTCCTGTTCTAGCTCTGGTGTTGGAAGCCATGCTCCGTTAGATTGGCTGAGTGTTCTGATCGCCATTACTGTAGTTGTGGATGGTATCAGTGCGGGTCTGCTGGTTATAAATGCAAAAGCACTCCCCAGACTCCTGTAGGACCAGAATCAGGCGACCATCTTGGTCATCTGTGTGCATGCTCCCCAGGGTTTTTTGTTTTAATCAGGTCATGATGGTGGTTTTATGATAAATATCATCTTTCCAGTCACACATCTGACAAGTATAGCTGTGGTTGCCCTTCAAAGTTAGGAAAGTAATAATTTACTTAATACTTTTTAAAGGGAATCTTAACTGAGAGGGATATAGATGCTTCCTTTTAAACAATACCAGTTGCTTGTCAGTGCTGCTACAGTAGTGGCCTAATCACACACCTGACACAAGCATGTAGCTAATCCAGTCTGACTTCAGTCAGAGCACCTGATCTGCATAATGTTTGTTGAGGGACTGTGGCTAAAAGTGCCTCTAGCCATTTTGTCACTCCAGGGGAGAAAAGCTGTGGCGCCGCCTGCCCCCGCGCATCCCCCATGAAAATAATTGTAATGCGGCAGCGTTTCAGCAGATGTGGTAGTGTTTCACCATTTCACCAGAAATTACCCTTATTGCGGTAGCATCTCACCAGAAAATACATGTAAATGCGGCAGCGTTTCACCAGAAAATACACATAGACAGGCCTCCCCTCCCCCCTCTTCCCATTAGTTCACCCTAATAGCCATGATACCTTCCTGCACCTAAAGGAAAAAAGAACATTCACTCACCTGCAGAAGACTCCGGCTACAAAACTCCTGTGCTGATAGGTAGAGCAGGGCTACAGGAAAATTGCACCCGAAGCCCTGCACTAGAGACACAAATAGCCGGAACCCACATACTCCGCAGGCTGCAGAAATGAGCTTACACCTGTGGCTAGTGAACTGGCGTAGCGTCTATTAGACGCCGCAAGCCAGTTCACCACCTGGGGGCACATCATCTGGCAGGGGGGGCCACAGTCCCCCCCACCCCCCTGCGCCTCCCCTCCCTCTGCACAGCACTCATGACTACCTGGTCGGCCTGGTGGACCAGGTGCCTCTGCAAGAGGGTCAGAAGGAGGCACAATAGGGGACACAAGGAGTCACAAAGCAGGACATAAGGAGTCACAGGGGGACTAAAGGAGGCACACAGGGGGACAGAAGGAGGCACAATTGGGGACAGAATGAGGCACAAAGGAGGACTGAAGAAGGCAATCAGGGGGACAGAAGAAGGCACAGGGGGACAGAAGGAGGCACGAGGGTCAGAAGTCTCAATGGAGGACAGAAGGAGGCACAAGGGGATAGAAGGAGGCACACAGGCGGACTGAAGGAGGCACAATGGAGGACAAAAGTAGGCACAAAGGAGGACAGAAGAAGGCACAGGAGGACAGAAGGAGGTACACAGAGTGGCATCTGGAGGTTCAGGGGGACAGAAGAAGGTATGAGGGTCAGAAGAAGGCACAAAAGTGGAAAGAATGAGGCACACAGGGGGACTGAAGGAAGCACACAGGGGGACAGAAGGAGGCACAAAGGGGGCAGAAGGAGGCACAATGGGGGACTGATTGGGGAAGAAAGGGGGACCAAAAGAGGCACAGGAGGAAAGAAGGAAGCACAGGGGGACTGAAGGAGGCACACAGGGACAGAAGGAGGCACAATGGGGTACAGAAAAAAACACAGGGGGCAGGAGGTGGCACAAAAGGGGGACAGAAGATGTCAGAAAGGGATGTAAGGTGGCACAGGGAGACAGAAGGAGGCACAGAGGGACAGACAGAGTCACAGGGAGACAGAAGAAGGCACAAAGGGGCACAGAAGGAGGCACAGGGAGACAGAGGAAGGCGCAGGGGACAGAGGTGGCACATGGGGACTGGAGAGGCACATGGAGACAGAAGGAGTCAGAAAGGGAGGCAGAAGAAGGCACAGGAGGACAGAAGGAGTCAGAGTGGGACTGAAGGAGGAACAGGGGGGCAGAGGTAGCACAAGGGGACAAAGAAAGGCAAAGGGGACATAAGAAGGCACAGAGGGGCAGGAGAAGGCACATGGACACAGAAGGAGGCACAAACAGAGACAGAACGACAAACAGGGGGTCTGATCATAGTATATTTTGCTCTAGCCTCTAGGGAACTACTACAGACATTACATCCCATTTCTGCTACTTTAAACCTCTTAATGGAAAGACTGGACCGAAATTTCAGTGGATTCTAATGTAGCACTTCTCCAACAACACCTATAACCTTTCAGAACACCTGGATTACTTGGGATGGCAAAGATTTAAGCTGGATTGGATCTTCCTTGGTATCACACGGCTGAACACTGCACACCTTCCTTGGAATTGACCTGAGACCATAAAGACTTTCTGCCTCTTTGTGCCCGACCTCTCCCATCCTGTGAGTAACTTTAATCGATTATCTACAGCATCTATGCTCAATAGACTATATTTTTCTACATATATTATATATTTTATCTTCAAATTCCTAAACAAAGGACTGTGTTTTCAAATCCATGCTGTCCATCCATACATCTCTGTGTAAGGACAATTCAGTCTATAAAGGCCCTTTGATCTCTGCAGGACACCAGCCACAGCTGAGAAAGTTCACACCTTGACTCTAAATAGGGCCTTTCTCAGCAGTAGCCCTGAGCTGTCTCTTGTACAGAGGAATCCTATTCATTCAAACGACCCAAAATACAGAGGAATCCCTTTCATCACCTCTCTGGCAACAACTACAGCTCATCAGGGTTGCTCGTAAACTACGCCAGCGTGAATCTACGCATCGTAGTACACAACTACGCATCGTAGTTCGTAGGCGAAGTTTAAGAACTACATGTACGCATTTCCGCGTAGTCGTAGTCCCGCTATGCTTAGCTTCGCCCGCTACGCGTAGTTGATGTATGTATTGCGAAGTCAACTACGCGTGCGGTAACTGCATTTATATGGGTCATTGCGCATGCGCAGAAATTTTATTGCCCTTTATACGCATACAATTCCGCATTGGATGTTGGAATGTATGCTTATATTAGTTTGTGTATGCGCACAGTTAGCAGATTATTGCGGAAATTTTTCCGCAAAAGAGCATAAGCGGTCGCATCAACTACGCTATGCAATACGTGAAGCTTGCATATTTTAATGCGTAGTCTACGGTATGCTAACGTAGCGAAGTGGCTGATTTCGGAGCCGTAGATTGCGAAGCGTATTTGCGTAAAAATACGCGTAGTTCCAGCGTAGCGAAGTTGGCTGACTACGACCATCCCTGCAGCTCATCAGAAATTATGGATCACTTTGGATGGCTGATATTTAAACTGGATTAAAATTGGACTTGGACTGAAAATGCCTAGCCTGCTAGAAGCTGACCTCAAACTTTGAAATTCTTTAACTTTCTTCAACCCTCAGCTCCTGATCCTTCTTACAGCTTGCAAAAGACCCCTTCCCTTTGATCTCAGCAGGATGTCTATCAGCTGTCCAAATGTCACCATTAAAATACTCAGCTGAGATGCTTATCTTTATTGCAACCTCTGTTCCCAAGAAACTTACTTACAAATAGATTCTGCTTTGATTACCCCTCTAAAATCCCTTGGGATTCTCAAGAAAACAGGGCGGGGTGAGAGGGGAAGACGTGCAGGCACTCATAACTCAAAGCCAAAGCAATCCTCACATATCTATAAATCAGCTGTATCAGTAAAGGACCCAGATAACAGAGACAGCTGCCACACTCCTGATTACAACCCCCAGCCAGGAGCTATGAACACAGGCCTCAAAGTTAAGGCAAACAACATTAAGGGCCCTTTTCCACTTGCAATCGCTAGCGTTCACGCTGAACGCTAGCGATTGCTGAATCGCAATTACCGGCGATTCCCCGACGTTCGCCGCCGCGATTTTGCTATGCTATGCACTGCATAGCAAAATCGCGGCAATTATCGCTCCGCCGCGCGTTCGCGTTCCCGACAAAAGCGAATCGCGGTAGTGGAAATGACCTACCGCGATTCCTATGTTAAAAAGCAAACCGTAGCGATTGTAAAATCGCTAGCGGTTTGCGGTTTTGCGATTCAGCCAGCGCAAACGCGCTGGTGGAAAAGGGCCCTAAAGCAGTACTCTGCAATGCCAGGTCTATAAACAACAAAACAGCAGTTATTCATGATCTAATAGAGGCTTCAGATCTAGCTTTAATTACAGAGACATGGTTGGATCAGAACTCAGGACCCACTCTTGTGGCTGCGGTACCAGACAATTACTCAGTTTTACACTGTGAACGGCAAAACCGCAAGGGAGGAGGATTAGCTTTGTGCTTCAAATCCAGTTTGAATATTAAACCCCTTGCTGTAGCCCCCACCCACTCTTTTGAATGTCTGGCAGCCGAACTCTCAGCTGAGAAAAAGAATAAACATACTGCTTGTCTACCGACCCCCTAATGGTGGCTCAGTTTTTCTTAAGGAAATAGCAGAACTTGTATCTTGCATAACACTGAAACACCCTAGGTGGATAATTCTGGGAGACTTTAACGCATGGGTCGATACACACTCTTCCCAATTTGGAACTGAGCTACTTCTCTCCATGAATGAACTGGGCTTCTCTTAAGCCATCAACCTCCCTACCCACAAAAAAGGACACACTCTGGACCTCATTTTCCATTCAGAACTCCAAATATCCAATGTGGAAATTAATCCAGTAGTTTGGTAAGACCACCACACTGTCCACTTCTCCTTTACAGCACCGGCTACAAAACACCAAGTGAAAGAACTAATAAAATATCGTTCCTTGAAAGGTTTGACACCCCAACACCTGCAGAACAGCCTCAATCTAGGCGGACTGACAGATCACAACTTAGGCCTTGAACCCATGGTCCTTAAATATACCCACGATGTCTCAGCCGCTTTTGACGCCATAGCTCCATTAAAGATAAAACGTTCCGCACCATTACATCACGCTCGCTGGTTTGACAACTCTATAAAGGAAGTAAAGAAACAGGGACGCAGACTAGAACGAAGGTGGCGCAAACACCAGTCCCCTGATGACAAACTTTCCCTAACTGCTCACCTGAAAAAATATCAAACGACGATTAGCAAAAAGAAGTCCTTATTCCTGTCTCACGAAATTGCAAATGCAGCCAACAGACCTGCCCAACTATTCCGCACGGTTGACAGTCTCTGCAATCCATCTTGCAGGAAATCCAGCAGCAGACCTTCACAGGAACTGTGCGAAAAATTTGCCCACTTCTTCTCAGACAAAGTCTCCTCCATACGATCTGCCATTCAATTCACAGCCCCAGAAACCCATGCAGAGCCATATAACAGGTGCAAAAATAGCCTACCACCATGGTCTGATTTTAAGACATCTTGGACATCCTCTCAAACCTTCGCCAGACTACCTGCGATCTGGCCCCTGGCCCCACTAAGTTCATGTTGAAATGCCCTGAACCTTCCTCTCCAACCCTGTACCACTAAAATACGGTGTACCCCAGGGCGCAATATTATCCCCTTTACTTTTCACCATATACATGGCCTTACATATCATTGCTATGCTGATGACACCCAGCTATATTTGTCATTCAAACCTGGCATCACAGACCCTACTCCACAAATAAACTCATGCTTAGCTGAGCTTCAGGAGTGGATGAATATTAATTGGCTAAAACTTAATGCTGACAAAACTGAGGTTCTTGTTATCGAGGGCCAGGGCTCAACAGCAAAGCAGCCCCAGTCTCAACCAACACCACTAAGGATAGCGAGCTCAGACCTGAAAAACTCAGACTGTGTGCGCAGCCTGGGAGTACTGATTGATAGGAAATTAAGCTTCAGGAATCAAATCTCAGCTGTTGTGAAACATTCCTTCTTTCATCTAAGGAATATTGCAAAGATTAAACACCAAATAGCTTCAGAGGATCTTCCAACCCTAGTCCATGCCTTTGTCACATCAAGGTTAGACTACTGCAACGCCCTCTACACAGGCATGCATAAGAAAGACTGTTAACGAGCCAACCCCGCCATTGCCACATAACACCAACCCTGAGCTCACTCCACTGGCTACCGATAAAATAGAGAATTCTGTTTAAGATTGGCTTACTGACATTCTAATCCTTGCACAATCTGGGCCCTGGATACCTGAAGGACTTGTTGCAACTGCATCACACCCCCCACAATCTTAGATCAAAAGGACGCAACACCATGGTCACCCTCAGAGTCAACCTCAAAACCTTTGGAGACAGAGCCTTTTGTCATGCTGCTCCTACACTTTGGAACTCCCTGCCACACCCAATCAGGACAGCTCCATCCCTGGAAGCATTTAAGTCTAAACTGAAAACCTACCTCTTTAGTCTGGCATTCATGATCATCTGACTATCTCCTCTGTAACACAACCCAGCCTTCAACCCTGTATTAATCTGAGACACAACTATGCGCTTTGAGTCCTATGGGAGAAAAGCACTTTACAAATGTTATTGTATTGTATTGTATAGACATGGTACAAGGGACTGAAGGAGACACAAAAGGGAAAGAAGGATGCACAAGGTACAGAGCAGCTGCCTGCAACTTATGATAAGTAGATGCAAGGCTACGTACAGGGGGTGGGGCTTCATTTAGGGGCAGGGCTTAATCCAGGAACATGGCGCCCCCAGGACCAATGGCACTCCAGGCAATAGCCTGTACTGCCTATGCCTAAAGGCTCCCCTGGAGACACAGGATCAGCAGGAGAGTCAGGCAACTGGTATTATTTTAAAAGGAAAAATCCATATCACTCTCAGTTTAGGTTCCCTTTAATAACATATATAAAATTGGCCATAAATACTTTCTGTGGTAGGATATTCCAAATCTTAACCTTAGTTACAATAAAAAAAAACACCTTTCTAAAAGGCCATGGTCCCCCACCACTAAGGAAGATGAACAGAGACTCGGGGACATCACTGGCGGAAGGTAGGTGTCGGTGGGGAGAACAGAAAGGAATGCGCCCTTGCGTGCTGTGCCCAGAGATTTACACCTCTCCAGCCTCTGCTTCGGCACGACCCTGCCTGGGTTCTTTCCGTTGAACATCTACTGTATGTAGCACATTTGCAATAGTTAAATACCATTTTAGCTACATAGTAAAATAGTTATCATTATAAATGTTACTCATCTCCCTTATTGCTATCCTTACTGATCTTTGAACTACTACAGGGGAAGTACATAAAATGCTATGGGCTGTGAAGGTTTCCTATTTGTAAGAAGATTATCATTGCAATATATATTATCACAACTAATTCCTGATCCTCTTTCCTGATGCTCCTTAAGGTTTCAGCAGAGATTCCGGAGGGAGGCTTGTTCGCTCTGGTCTGGTTAATATCTTCATTAAGTCTGATTGCTCTTGATTGCTCTCATCATCACACCACAAAGTCATTTCAAAGAAGGAAGTTAAGAGCCTCTAGGGAAAAACGCAGAGGAATTAACGAGCAGTCTAGCAATGTAAGATGTGTGAAAATCACTGCATTCAAATGGGGTGTACTCAGATCAGCACTTCACCATGTCTCTGAGCATAAGTGTCTGATGTGGAAAACAGATGCAATGACCTGCTTCTGTTGAAGCTATGTTATACATGTTATACATTTGCTTTACATGCCTAAGTAGTTTCTAGGGCATCCACAACATTTCTATTAAAACACTGTGAAAATGAAGCATATAAAACATATGGTTAATTAACTATTAAAACACATCCCAATATTGATAGTGATATTTATATAATAGCTAGCTAAATCAAAATTCTATTTCCGAAAGTGTGGTAGGATTGGTACATTTGCCCACACATGGTGGTTCTGTCCAGTTGCCCGTGACTTTTGGGATCAAATATCAGCCCTTATAAATACACTGGAGAACTGGAGAAGTCCCTACCTCCTGATCCGCTCCCTCTCCTGTTAGGCCATAAACCTAAAGGCTGGAAATATCCCTAACATCGACTGGCCCAACATATAGCCAAGGCTGTCAGAATTCATTCAGCCAGACAAGGGGCCTGATTCACAAAGCGGTGCTAACAGTTAGCACCCTGGTGAAAAGCCCTTTATCACGCCTAAACTCAGTTTAGGCATGATACGTTTAGGTGTGATAAGTTTAGGTGTGATAAGTTTAGGCATGATAAGTTTAGGTGTGATAAGTTTAGGCATGATAAGTTTAAGCACCAACTGCGTTAGCACCGCAGTGCACAGCTGATCAAAAGTTTTGCGCTAGCAAAGTCTGGTGCACTTCGCATAGAGTTTAATGGCGCTGCTTTGCGTGCGGGACTTTGCACGCTATCTACACTTATCTAAACTTAGCATGCCTAAACTTATCACACCTAAACTTATCACACCTAAACTTATCACGCCTAAACTGGCTTTTCACCAGTGTGGTGCAAAGGTTATCATGCCTAAAGTCTTTTAGGCGTGATAACTGAGTTATCACCGCTTTGTGAATCAGGCCCAATGGCTCCAACCAACTCTCTCCTTGGCTCAGACTAAGGAAATCGTTAACGACATACTTATAAATGAACTTCTTATTGCAATTGTTAACAATATTACTATACCTTTTACTAATATTTGGCAGCCCTGGCTATCCTTGGCCAAAACCCAGAATATTAGACATGGGGCCTGATTCACAAAGCGGTGCTAACAGTTAGCACGCTGGTGAAAAGCCCTTTATCATGCCTAAACTCAGTTTAGGCATGATAAGTTTAGGTGTGATAAGTTTAGGTGTAATAAGTTTAGGCATGATAAGTTTAGGTGTGATAAGTTTAGGCATGATAAGTTTAAGCACCAACTGCGTTAGCACCGCAGTGCACAGCTGATCAAATGTTTTGCACTAGCAAAGTCTGGTGCACTTCGCATAGAGTTTAATGGCGCTGCTTTGCGTGCGGGACTTTGCACGCTATCTACACTTATCTAAACTTATCATGCCTAAACTTATCACACCTAAACTTATCACACCTAAACTTATCACGCCTAAACTGGCTTTTCACCAGTGTGGTGCAAAGGTTATCATGCCTAAAGTCTTTTAGGCATGATAACTGAGTTATCACCGCTTTGTGAATCAGGCCCATACAGTGTTAACTACCATATATAACTTTATCATCATAGGACCTTAGGAGCTACTCGGTTGATGTAAACCATTCCCTAATACCCTTACCAGATTCTGTATTCTTTGAACCCATATGTTTGGCATGTCAATTTTGTTTAGTTGACTATTTTTTTACAAAGTATGTCATTACACTCCCTTCTTACCTTAAAGATTCCATTCAGCTCTTACAGGAACTTATGCCAATTGTGTGGCTACTCAATTATCATTGGGTGACACTAGATGTCACAGCCCTGTACACGAATATCAGACACGAAGTTGGCCTGTAATCCTTAGCTCATTTCCTATATTTAGACTCCACCATGCCAATTCTCCCACAAAACTTCCTCTTACACGCTACTCAGTTCATTCTCACTCACAATATCTTCTCATTCCAAGAAACCATTTACCTGCAGACCAGGGGCACAGCTATGGGGGCAAATTCTAGCTCCATCGTATGCTAATCTAACGATGGGCCTTTTTAAAAAACTATTCTTTGAACAAAATCCCCACCAAACTAATGTGATAAAGTACTGGCGTTATATTGATGACATCATACTTATCTGGCAAGGAGATGCTGCCACTATCAATCGGTTTGTTGATTCCTTTAGCAACAACGATTGGGCACTCAAATTCATTATGTACACCCATCCACATACCATTGATTTTCTAGATGTTACTTTGTACATTGAAGATTTGACTGTTAAATCCAAGACTTTTTTAAAGAAAGTTGATGCGAACTCCTATGTCCATTATGGGAGTTCGCATAACAAACCTTGGAAGACGAACATTCCATTCGGACAGTTCAGGCGAATACATAAAAACTGCACTTATCTGTCCATGTTTGACACCCAGACAGAGAACCTAGAGAAAAAAATTAATAGAACGATCGTTTCCCAAACCATTAATTGAATCAGCTAGACAACGAGCAAGATGCTTAGATCAAAAATTATTAGACACATTATTATTAGACACACGAGGCAAATAAAAGAACCACGCTGATGTAAACCAACCCTCCTTCATCACTAGGTTCAGCTCAAATCATAAGAACATTAGATCTGTTATGAACAAACATTGGCCAACTTTATTAAAAGACCATACATTTGCCCAAAACTAGATGAAAAGCCTAAACTAGTTTTTAGAAGAACAAAAACTCTAAAGAACATCATAGCTCCCAGTAGACCCCAAGCTCTAAACCCCTCTACACCAGACCTTAAACACGTCCCAAGAATACAAAGATGCAGATCACCCAAATGTCTAGCGTGTGATTATCTACATCCAGGTTTCCTTTCTTTTAATTGTACGGTCACTAGTGATACATTTAATCTCACTCATTCCTTCAGTTGCAGTACCATACATATCATCTACCTCATCACTTGTCCCTGTGACAAACAATATATAGGGCGCACCAGCCAGCAAATGAGAGCAAGATTAGGACAACATAGAAGAAATATCAAAAAATCATACGCCAAACATAGTCTATCCAGACATTTTGCTGAATTCCATGAATCCGATCCTAAACTTCTCAAATTTATACCCATAGAATACGTAACAGACACTCCCTCCCAGACAGATTGCATGTCTCGTCTGCAGGCAAGGGAGATGTTCTGGATTTTTAAGCTTAGAACACTTAAACCAGAAGGGTTAAACGAGTGCCTAGAGCACAATTATTAATCATTTCACAGGTTTCATACCTCCCAAATACACCATCACAGCCTCACTTACCTTTTTTTCCCAATTTTTCCTCACTCTCTCCATCTCCTTGCTCCCCCTTTTTCCCGGCTCCACCCTTCCCTCTCCTTGGAGTTTACTCCTTCCCTTTGCCCGCTGTAGCATATTTTGAGAATATATGTTTGCTCCAATATTATAAGAATCGTTATATTGTAATAATCCAATATAAATTATATCCCTATAGATATCATAAGATCCTAACTTTTCTCCCTTTTTTCTTATTCATTACTTCACCTCTATAATTAGCTCATATTCCCCTCCCGTACACCTATTTATACTATACACTAACAGTAGATACCAATAATATTGCCCATAAGCTTATTAATAGGGCTTAGGAACAAACACAAATGTATTTATGATTTTTATTATAAGCCCACTTACATATCTAACTTAAATTAAATTAATATATCTATTACTTTTAAGGGCTTACTCTAATACCATCAAAGAAACTCAGCAATTTATTAGTGTTGATCTAAATTTATTATAAGTTCCCTTCCACCTAATAATACACGTAACTTTACTGTTTATCACTATTCTTAGAGCTTTTGCTGCCATCTAACGGCCAGACAACAGTAGAGCGCACTCAACTGTTCATAGGTACTGGCGCTCCCTATTGTAACTTATGTGAAGACCCACATCCAAAATGGTGGCGCTGCAACTTCCGGCGGAAACTGTCATGCCGAATGACGTCACCACGCCCCTCCGATACCAGCCCCATATTTAGATATTTGAATTAATTTAATTGTTTTTATATATGCTTTCGATGCCTTATATATATTTTTATATAGATATATATTTTTACATTTCACCAAGCGAGTCTCCTCTATTGACAATATATGTACATAGAACTTTTAAACACATGGACTATAGATTACCATCGATACGATTTTTTATTCATTTTGTCATCATTTTTTTACTCATCGTCACCATGTAGAAATATTAACTATTGCCAATCATATGTAGTAATATATAGCTTCCTATAAGATAATAGCCTAGATCTTTAGTCCAATCTCCCTCTTTTAGCAGAGATTGATTCATTGATTTGTCAATCGATTGATTGATTGATTGATTAATTGGCTTTGTTTTTAAAAGAATCAATTGATTTATTGAATATCTGTACCAAAATACAGCGACAAATGGCGGATATACTACAGCGATTTGACAGGTTGTGTTGTGCACAAAATATTTATTGTACTATTATGTTATAATGCGTTTATATGATTATATTGAGGAGCTTTACTGTTATTATAGGCACTGCAATTGGCCTGATGAAGCGGGCTTAGACCCGCGAAACGCAATGCCTGTGCTAAATAATAAAAAATATTTTGTTATACACAAAGATTTCGTCATTGAGGTAAGCCACCTCATATAATTTTTCGTTTTTAAGCTGTTTTTAGATGCTTTTATCCAACCAGGACGCCTCTTTCCCCTGATTGTGCTTAATTTACCCCCATACACTCGGTGTTTGAGGGGAGGTGACAGGTCACCTGTGGGTCCCACCACGGTGGACTCCTGTCTCTATTTTTTTTCCAAGGAGAGCGACCACATCCGGGTCCTGGCTGGGACTACCCTGAGTGGAGTCGGGTTTATGGTCTCCACCTGCTTTCTGCGGTCGGTTGCCCCTTGCAACCCTCCTTTGTGAGTAGCATTTTGATTTTATCACTATTCATCAGTGCATTGACATATTACACTATTGGGCTCCCGCTTTTGTCTCCTATACCTTTTCCACACTGTGCCAAGACACCCCACAGCATCACATTGGTCATTGAGTGACTGTGTGTCAAGGTTACAAAAAGTGGGTGGAGCCAAAAAACAAACGTTTTCACTGTAAATTTCAACTGCAGCCATTCTTGCACTGATAATGGCAGGGTTCTTAAACTTGGCACAGCTGGTCACTGGGTGACAGGGATTAATATTCAGGAAAGTGGGTGGAGCTTGCAACAGCCAATCAATATTCACCTGATTTTTAAGGGGAATTTTTAAATTGCTGCCATTCCTAATCTGTTAATGGCAGAGGTCTCAAACCTGGTACAGTCGGTCATTGGGTGACTGGGGTTTAAAATCAGAAAAGGGGGTGGAGCCACAAACAACCAATCAGATTTGTTTCATTGCAATGGGAAAATTTAAATGATTGATGTCATGGAACCCCGAGGCTCAGGAACTTGGTCATTGCGTGACTGTGTGTCAAGTTTACAAAAAGTGGGCAGAGCCAAAAACATCAAAATACATACCCGGGCAATGCCGGGTCATCAGCTAGTATGTAAAATTTTCACATCTTATCAATAAATGCCTTTAAAGTGAGTCAAATGCCTTAAGGGAAAAAAAAACAACAGATACTTAACTAAGGAGAGGGAAGACTCTGGGTCCTATAGAGCCTTCCCATTCTCCTCTCGGTGTGCTCGTTCCCCCACAGGCTTCACTGTTTTAATCTCCCACCGCAGGAGACTTAGGCAGTCTTTGGAAGCACTCAGGCTCTCAAGAATCGGGCTCTGTACTGCACATGCAGGAGTGCACGAAAGAGGGCAGAGGACACCGGGAGGAGAATGTTATAAACTGCAAGGGGCAATCGACCGCAGACACGGACACTCGGACTGGGCCTTTGCAGTTCAAAAGTTCTTCCTACACCCACTGGTCGTCTGGATGGGGATGACAACTTTAGGCATCATTATCCAGGTGAGGTCGTGTGTTAAAATTACGTAAAACAAATTAACCTGGTCAAGATATTGGTGCCTCATAAACAATCTCATGAACCAATATTTCCAAATTAAGGGATATACAGGGTTACGGGTATAGGTGTAGCAGTACCTGTGATGGAGCTGATTGTATAAAGGCGCTCTTTTAGAAGGCACCTGGCACTGCTCCGTTGTGTAACAGACAAACGAGTTTCACTTTTCGAACGAGTTTCACACCATTGTTATAAACTGTTCTAATCACCTTTTTCCGGCACCAGCAACTCATCAGCAAGAGTTGCACACACGACTCATCACAGCAAGCATGAGATAGACTTTCTCAGGCTTCTTCAATATTCACGTTATTTATTCAGGAAACAGAAATACAGATAGATACAGTTCATCATATCCTAGCCACGTCAATCTTCATGTTGCGTTACAAGCTTCTTGATTAAATTTCCTGCTGAAGTCAATCAGGTACCTTCTTTCTAAACTACGTTACACTAGACTACCTATGTACAGCATACATTATATCAGATTACATATAGAATGAAAATACTTAGAGGTCCTAGTCAGCATTTAGAGCTAGTGTGAAAGTAAGAAGCAGCGTGAGTTCTGATCGCCCACCGGGGTTTTAATATCAACTAGGAAAGAGTTAAATGTGACATCATCTTCGCCCTCCCCTTAGACCAGACTATTGGTTGAGCCCCCTCGTGGTGTCATAATACCCACCTGCTCGATTAATATTCAATGTCACCTTTCCTTTACTTACTGGAATTTGGTATTTTGGTAAACACGGCCTATGTTTACTGTTCCTGTGGTGTACGTGTTGAGGTCAGAGTAGGCCGGTGGCCTTCTTTTAGGAACATGTTCTCCGATGTTCTCAGTATCTGCTTGTTTATCCAAGCAGACACTGAGATGCCTCTGTCTGCATCACAAGAACTCTATTTATTTTAAAGGCATACACTGCGGACAAGCCTTTTACATAAAACTCAGGCCAAGTAACTGAGGCCTACTTAAATTCTAACAGAGAATGGGAAGGCTCTACAGAACCCAGAGCCTTCCCTTTCCTTAAGTATGTATCTGTTTTTTGGTTTTTTTTTATCGCTCTCAGGCTCCCTTTAAAGCCCTCAGCATGCAACAAAATACTCAAAATTATTTTGATACTACTTTTTTGCCTACTTTTTGGTACTTTTTCATTTGCAGAGTGCTGATAAGAGCAGAAGTAAAAAAAAATTGCCTACTAGGAGAAAACCTAGGAGAAAAAGTGATTTGAATAAGGGTCTAGGCGTTGGCTGGATACAAATTTATGTTGATTCTTCAGGTGCTCCACATTGAACTTCTTAGATATTCTGTAAGTTCTCTAGAAAACTCTGGAATAGGATGGTCTTGAATGTATTGTCCAAATATACATTTTTTACTTGATTCAAAGCTTTTATTAAAATAAAAATATATATATTTTTTTTAAAGAGAACTGCCATCAAATTGTGTTTTCACATCACTATCACTGCTTTCTGTATTTTTTTGGTTTTTTTTTGCCTTCAGTGAATTTGGCAAAAATGTGTGCCCATTATGTAGTTTACAAAATGTGCTTTCTCATGTAAATACACTTTTGCAGACTTTCTTATCTTTGCATTATTTTCACAAAACTTCTATTGAAAGCATAACGGCTACATTCACTCATCATTACTATTGACATCTCATTTCATGGTTATTATTGCACCTCATGTAATTAATCTACAAGAGGTACAAGGATACACAAGGATATCAACAGAAATCTTCAAATTTATACCACAATCATTAAAGGGAACTTGAGCAGAGTACAACAATGAAAATTGGAACTTACCTTGGGCTTCCTCCAGCCCCCATAGCCCGCAAGATCCCTTGGCATTCTCTTTGGTACTGTTGGTGGCCCCATTAACGTGGTGACTTGGGCAGAAGTCATCTGCAACTGTGCATGCGCGGCACGGCTGCGCTCCTGGCTCGGTCACGTGTGCGTCACCGTTAGCCTCCTGTGCAGGGACGGATTTACAGCTCAGGTGCCTATAGGCACAGAAGTTCTTGTGCCTTAAGCCCTGCCCATCAGCACAGGTCCCACCCTTTTCTTATTAAATAAAACTATGAAAGGTAATGCAGTGAGGTTCAACAACGGCACAATAGAGAGGAATAAAAAAAACCAAAAACTGAGGATTCTCAAAGATTATGAGACACTGGAAAAAGCCCCAGGTAAAATTAAATCAGCTTTTTTTCCCCAGGTCAGGTGTTCTTTAAGTGCATGTTAACAGATGTATCCAATATCTCATTTACTAAGTTAAAAACTATGGTTTCATGTGATACCAGTGTAAGTAAATATACTGTGAAATGCATGAGCGGTCATGTGGATCCAAAGGTGTGGAGGGAAAGGGAAGCGCAGAGGAAAAGTGTGAAGGAAACTTAAAGAAAATCTAAAGTAAAACAAAGGTGTCCAATCTAACTTACCTGGGGCTTCTTCCAGCCCCTGCAGTCCTTCTGGTCCCTCACCATCACTCCGCTTTGCTCTGATCATCATCAGCTATGCCCTCTGAAATCTGCATGTGAGGCCTCGGCGGCGCGCCTCCTCAATCGATTTTGTGCTTGTGCAGCTCATAAAAGCGCTACTGGCTATAGAAGGGCAATCGAGGAGACGCACTACTGGGTCCCCACATGCAGCTTTTAGAAGGGGGCAGCTGCTGATCAGAGCAGAGAGGAGCTGTGGCCAGGGACCAGAAGGACTGCAGGAGCTGGAAGAAGCTCCAAATAAGTTAAACTGCACACCCTTTGTTTGACTTTAAGTTTCTTTTAATTGTAAAGTAAATGGCAAATTATGAAAAAACATACAGTATATTGAGCAGTTAGTTGAAATTAAATGGATCTGTAAAGCATGTCTTCCAAAACTCATTGAACTCTTTACCAAGGAATGTCTGGGGTTGATGTACTCAGGGGTCTAGTCCTGGAAAAAGAGGTGAGTGGACTCACCCTAAAAGCGTGGCGCGCCCAAAAAGGGGTGTGGTCAAGCATAACGTGGGTGTGGTCATGGGTGGGGCCAAATATACATGACCTTAGCAGTGATGTAAAAGGTCTGCCAGGGAAGTTTGTGCTCTGCCGTAGTGTATCCCCCAAAAATAGATGTAATCTGACAGCATTTCACCAAAAAGACACATAATCTGGTAGAAGTTCCTCCAAAATACAGATAATATGGCAGTGGTTCCCCCAAAATAGACAATGTGGCAGCAGGCGTTCCCCCAACATACACATAATTTGGAAGCAGTTCCCCAAAATACGCAAAACCTGGCAGTGGATCACCCAAAATACATGTAACACCCAAAATACATATAATCTGGCAGCAGTGGTCCCCCAAACATACACAATCTGGCAGCAGTTCCCCAAAATACACGTAATCTGGCAACAGCAGCCTTCCCCTAACATACACATAATCTGGCATCTGTTCCCCAAAATAGAGTGGGCTGCAAAAGTATTCGGCCCCCATCAAGTTTTCCACATTTTGTCATATTACTGCCACAAACATGTATCAATTTTATTGGAATTCCACGTGAAAGACTAATACAAAGTGGTGTACACATGAGAAGTGGAACGAAAATCATACATGATTCCAAACATTTTTTATAAATAAATAACTGCAAAGTGGTGTGTGCAAAATTAGTCGGCCCTCTTTGATCTGAGTGCAGTCAGTTGCCTATAGACATTGCCTGATGAGTGCTAATGACTAAATAGTGTGCACCTGTGTGTAATCTAATGTCAGTACAAATACAGCTGCTCTGTGAGGGCCTCAGAGGTTGTCTAAGAGAATATTGGGAGCAACAACACCGTGAAGTCCAAAGAACACACAAGACAGGTCCAAGACAGGTCAGGGATCAAGATATTGAGAAATTTAAAGCAGGCTTAGGCTACAAAAAGATTTCCAAAGCCTTGAACATCCCACGGAGCACTGTTAAAGCGATCATTCAGAAATGGAAGGAGTATGGCACAACTGTAAACCTACCAATACAAGGCCATTCACCTAAACTTACAGGCCGAACAAGGAGAGCACTGATCAGAAATGCAGTCAAGAGGCCCATGGTGACTCTGGACGAGCTGCAGAGATCTACAGCTCAGGTGGGAGACTCTGTCCATAGGACAACTATTAGTCATGCACTGTACAAAGTTGGCCTTTATGGAAGAGTGGCAAGAAGAAAGGCATTGTTAACAGAAAGCATAAGAAGTCCCGTTTGCAGTTTGCCACAAGCCATGTGGGGGACACAGCAACCATGTGGAAGAAGGTGCTCTGGTCAGAGGAGACCAAAATGGAACTTTTTGGCCAAAATGCAAAACGCTATGTGTGGCAGAAAACTAACACTGCACATCACTCTGAACACACCATCCCCACTGTCAAATATGTGGTAGCAGCATCATGCTCAGGGGGTGCATCTCTTCAGCAGGGACAGGGAAGCTGGTCAGAGTTGATGGAAAGATGGATGGAGCCAAATACAGGGCAAACTTGGAAGAAAACCTCTTGGAGACTGCAAAAACTTGAGACTGGGGCGGAGGTCCACCTTCCAGCAGGACAATGACCCTAAACATAAAGCCAGGGCAACAATGGAATGGTTTAAAACAAAACATATCTATGTGTTAGAATGGCCCAGTCAAAGTCCAAATCTAAATCCAATCGAGAATCTGTGGCAAGATCTGAAAACTGCTGTTCACAAATGCTGTCCATCTAATTTGACTGAGCTGGAGCTGTTTTGCAAAGAAGAATGGGCAAGGATTTCAGTCTCTAGATGTGCAAAGCTGGTAGAGACATACCCTAAAAGACTGGCAGGTGTAATTGCAGCAAAAGGTGGTTCTGCAAAGTGGTTCTGCAAAGTATTGACTTAGGGGGCCGAATTATTACGCACAATCCACTTTGCAGTTATTGATTTGTAAAAAATGTTTGGAATCATGTATGATTTCTCACATGTACACCACTTTGTATTGGTCTTTCACATGGAATTCCAATAAAATTGATTCATGTTTGTGGCAGTAATGTGACAAAATGTGGAAAACTTCAAGGGGGCCAAATACTTTTGCAACCCACTGTACATAACAGCGGTTCCACAAAAATGCAGATAATCTGACAGCAGTTCCTCCAAAATAGGTACCCCCAGCATAGGTAGCCAGGTCTATATGTGCCCCCAGTATAAGTAGCCATGAGTATAGTAGTCCCCAGTATATGTAGTCAGAGGTATAGTTGCCTAGTATATGTAGCCAGGGGTATAGGTGTCCAGTATATGTAGCCAGGGGTATAGGTGCCCAGTATATGTAGCTAGGGGTATATGTACCCAGTATATGTAGCCAGGGGTATATGTGCCCAGTATATGTAGCTAGGGGTATATGTACCCAGTATGTGTAGCCAGGGGTATATGTCCCCAGTATATGTAGGCAGGGGTATATGTGCCCAGTATATGTAGCCAGGGGTATATGTGCCCAGTATATGTAGCCAGGGGTATATGTCCCGGTATATGTAGCCAGGGGTATATGTCCCAGTATATGTAGCCAGGGGTATATGTCCCAGTATATGTAGTCAGGGGGGTATATGTCCCAGTATATGTAGCCAGGGGTATATGTCCCCAGTATATATAATCAGGGGTATATGTCCCCAGTATATATAGTCAGGGGTATATGTCCCCAGTATATGTAGCCAGGGGTATATGTGCCCAGTATATGTAGTCAGGGGTATATGTACCCAGTATATGTAGGCAGGGGTATATGTCCCCAGAAGAGGTAGTCAGGTGTCCCCCCACCATGAGGGGAGCAGTGCAGTGGAAGGAGAGCTGTGCGGACAGCGGGGAATGGGGGCCATCTCCCCCCCCCCCCTTCCCTCACCTTAGGGCTCTCCATCCCTCGCTGTCCCCTCCAGAACTAATGTGCGGCGGCTGGCAGCGGGCGGGACTTACCTCTTCCTCGTTCTGGCGCAAGAGGGAGCTATCCACTGCTGCTAGTCTGGTCTGGTTTAGACCAGACCAGCGGCATGCAGATCTTACCCGGATCGAGGAAGAGGTAAGTCCCGCCCACCACCAGCCGCCGCACATTAGTTCTGGAGGGGACAGCGAGGGACGGAGAGCCCCAAGGTGAGGGAAGGGGCTCTCCTTCCACTGCGCTGGTCCCCTCCACAAATGCCAGAGTGGACGGCGTCCACTCTCTGAAAAAAGCAAGTGGACATCGTCCACCCGCGTTCACGCAGGACTCAACCGCTGGATGTACTTCTCCACAGCAGTGAGGGAATCAATTGGGAGTCCCTGATATGATTTATGTTTGTCTCTCTTGAGTCTGCTCTTTTTCCATCAGTTTTGTTTGAGGTTCCTCTTTACTCCTCCTCTCCCCCTCCCATCTGATGCTCTTCACTCTTCCCCACACAGCTTGCTCTGGTATCCCCTTCCCTTTGCTGACTCTCTTACATAGCAGCAGCAGGAGCGCTCTGTTTGCGTGGCAATCTGCTGCTGCTGCTGCTGTATATCTGTTTCATCCTCCTCAGCTTCTCAAATGCCTTCTGCACAAGTGATACAGTAGTTACAAGCACTGTGCACGGGAATGAGAAAAAACCCTGCTTGCCTGAACCATTTGAAGAGGGGGAAAGGAGCTCTTATAATGTAAAATTGCAGTAGCTCCGCTCTCCCCCCTCCACAGAATTTATGGAACACCTTCACCCCATGGTTTCCGGCAGTTGGGTAGAAAAAAAAAAGCTTCATTAGTTGAGCTCTCTGATGTGTGTACCCGAAACACCCTATGCACTTCTCCATGGAAATGGCCACCTGCCGGGGACTTTTAAGACTCTACGGCAGCAATCTGCACTGACGGTGATGCAATTGTCAGTACACTGATGCTGGGCACAGGGTGATGTGAGTGACATTGCGCTCCTCTGCACAAGAGATAGGGGCATTTGGGGAGGGGGGGGGGGCACATGCCCTCAGTGCCTTATGGAAAATCTGATCATGCTCCTGTGCATACACAGTTCTTGAAAGACTGATCTGCGCATGCACAGGAGGCTTATGGTGACGCGCACGTGAATAATAAATGTAAAATGTGCGTAGTGGCCTTGATGGTGTAATGGTTAAGGTCTCTGCCTCTGACACAGGCGACCAGGGTTCGAATCTCGGCTCTGCCTGTTCAGTAAGCCAACACCTATTCAGTAGAAGACCTTAGGCAAGTCTCCCTAACACTGCTACTGCCTATAGAGCGCGTCCTAGTGGCTGCTGCTCTGGCGCTTTGAGTCTGCCAGGAGAAAAGCGCGATATAAATGTTTTGTCTTGTCTTGTCAAAAGAAAACAAAAATGACTAACTATTTAGGACATTAATGCACACCAGCAGTAAGCACCTAATTCCATATCCTCAGATATCTAGTTTGTCATCCTTATGTTCTACCATCGTGAATGGGTTGAAGGTTCTCAAGTAGTTGTGTAAAATCACTGCATTTGTCATCAGATGCTTCTTTGTGATGGGGGCATACATCATTATGTTAAATGTAATATCTTGCCATCTGACTTCTTACAATGAGGAAGCAGAATCCATACAAGATTCATATATGGGTCAGCTGTTTCCTGGATATTTAGCTCTGTTTCTCCTTTCATCTCCATTCCAAACCCCTCCTGACATCTGATTTTCTTGCCCAGAGATGCACATTGAGTGTAAGGTTTGTTCTGTAAAATTAATGTCCTCGCTTGGTGACCCTCAGTGGGAGTTACATGTGATTGAATGCAGATGCTGCAGTGTACACAGTCAATAGGTTAATTATCTGTAAAGGAAATAATTATGTATCAATTAAAGAGCAATTCCTCCATAATGGGATCATGTCATGGTTTTAAAAAAAAAAATGCTTTCGGAGCTGTAATGATCTCTGGAATAATCCTGCTTAGCTGTCTACTTAACCAGAGTTATTTCTTGTGAATTTATCAGCATACTTGCTTGTCATGTTAAGCGTCTCATGTGATATGTATCCTACATTCCAAAATATTTAAACAATTCCAATCATTTGTTAATTTGTTACATAAATTACACTAATAAAAGATATATTTGTAGCTCTGATAGAAATTAGTACCCTCTCCTTTCCAGCTTCTGGGTTAGGTTTGGTCTAATTGAAATCTGAAGTGAGAAGGATATAAGGGTTGCCATTCAATTCCCAGACTCATCTAATCTTGAGTGGCCAATTCTATGAGAGTGTACCTACACAATCTGTTCAAATATTAAAAATCTTTTGGCCTTCTTACTAAATGGAGGGGGTAAAATAGACTAATCAAAATCGTATTTGTGTACACACCTTAACTCTAATTCCGATCTTCCAGCTTCAGTAGCTTTTCAGTCACATACCTAGAAAAATGATACATCTAGTAGAGTTCAGACTGAAGTCACAACTCCTGAGCTGTATACTTGTACTGAATCAATGATTCAAACATTTTAATCATCATCATCATCATCATCATCATTATCATCATCACTACGGCTAGCAAATTGTAAAGCAAAATGAGTAATGTTCCTTTTTGTACTTCCCTTTAAAGGACCACTATCACAAAAAAAGTAGGCAGTTAAAATCTGACAGAACTGACAGGCTTTGGGCCAGTCCATCTCCTCATGGGGAATTCTGATGGTTTTCTTTGTTGCAAATTCTAACTGACAAAATAGCGTGCAAGTGAGTAGGGAGGCTGACTGGTATCTTACTATTTTGGCAGTTAAACTGCTGTTCAGTGTCACAATCGGTGAAGCACAGAGAGGTCTGATTACCGGTGATCTGCAGTATCACGGGGAATACAGATGTATACCAGATTATATGTGATCTGCAGTATCACCGATAATCCGATATACTAGCTAACCTCTGTTCACCTGAGTAGAGTGTAGTGTTTGGTGTAACAGTAACACAGAGGACTAAGCCTCAGTGCAGCAAGGAGTACTGCACAGATTCCTTCCGCAGACCTGAGCTCTCCAAGACGGGAGGAGTCAGACTGACAGTAGGAAGGATAGTCTGAAAGTGACACTAGGAGAAGGTGTCACTGACAGGACGGGGAACGGCCTCCAACAGTGAGGTCGGTTCTCGAGGTCGGACAAGCCAGGTCGTACACACACGGACAGATAAGGTACAGTATCGTAAAGCAAAGGCGGAGTCAAGGTACAGGCAGGGTTCGGCAACAGGGTATCAGAAATATTGAGGTACGAGATCAGGAGGCAGAAACAGAGTCTAAGGACGAGCCGGGGTTCTGCAACAGAGTATCAGAAATATCGAGGTACAGGATCAAGTTTCAAGAGGATAGTCAGGCAGGCAAATAGGTCATAACAGATAATCACAATCAAACTAGTACTTTAGCTATCAAAAGAATCTAGCTAAGTGTAGGATTACAGCTCCAGCTGGTCCCGGCACACTTGCGGATCTGACTACGGATCTGGGTGCTTCCACATATGTGATCGCACGCCAGACAAAGAGCAAGTGAACAACCAGCAGTATATATACTCTAGGACCTTTCCAGGACCTCCCTCATTGCTGGTACAATGAGAGCAGTGGAAATTGTCAGCTGACCCAGCTGGTCAGCTGACTCCCTTCTAACTGTTATTTAAACTCTGCCTCTGTGCTCGCGCGCGTGTAAGTCTGAATCTTGGTGGACCACCAGTCCCAGCCACACCAGTACTGTCATGCAATGTATCTAGTGCGGGGGCCGCCTCTGATGCGGATTCCGCCGTTACCAATGCGGATTCCGCCGCACTGCCTATGCGGCATGCGGCGTATTTTCCGCGTTGTGACGCCATGCTGGACGCGGAAACAGCCGCCTCACCTTGAGAGACGGCGGCCTTTCCGCGTTTCCTTACAGTACCCCCCCCCCCGAGGAGTGGACTCCGGACAACTCCCACCAGGTTCCTCGGGGTGTAAGGCATGAAACTCCCTCACCAACTCATCCGCATGCATACGGTTCCCAGGTACCCATTGCCTCTCCTCGATTCCATACCCTTTCCAATGTACGAGGTACTGTACCGAGTTTTGTACCTTGCGAGAATCTAATATTTTTTCCACTTCATATTCGGGTTGGGTATCTACCAACACGGGAGGAGGAGGAGTAGGACCCACCTGGACTGCAGGTTTCAGAAGGGATACATGGAAGGACTTTACCCCCCGCATATGCTGGTGGGAAGGTCAATGGCGTAAGTCACGTTATTGATTCTTTTGGTCACTGGGAATGGACCCACAAACCTGGGACCCAGTTTGGCAGAAGGCTGCTTCAGGGTCAAGTGACGTGTGGACACCCAAACCAAGTCTCCTGGCTGGAAGCTCCTCTCTACTGAACGTCTCTTGTCCGCTTGACCCTTCTGAGTAAGAAACGCCTTTTGTAAACAATTTCTCACCATACGCCAAATGTCTTTAAAAGACCTCTGCCAGGCCTCCAGAGCTGGAAACGGGGTGGAGGCCACTGGCAACGGTGAGAACTTGGGCAATCTACCAGACACAACCTGAAATGGAGAGAATCCGGTGGAAGAGCTTTTCAAATTGTTTTGTGCGAACTCCGCGAAGGGCAGAAATTTGACCCAGTCGCTCTGTGTCTCCGCAACATAGCACCTCAAAAATTGCTCCAATGACTGGTTGATTCTCTCCGGCTGCCCATTGGTCTGTGGGTGGTAGCCCGATGAGAATGACAGCTTCATGCCCATTTGTTGGCAGAATGCCCTCCAGAATCTAGAAACGAACTGGACTCCCCGATCCGATACTATGTTTTCCGGAATGTCGTGCAGCCGGAACACATGTGTAATAAACAGGTCAGCCAACTCCTGGGCCGAAGGGAGTCCTTTCAAGGGCACAAAATGGGCCATTTTGCTGAAGCGGTCGACTACCACCCAAATGACCGACATACCTTCTGACTTAGGAAGTTCACCCACAAAATCCATGGACAAATGAGTCCATGGCTCACTCGGGGTGGGTAAAGGCTGCAAGGTACCCACAGGTGCCAGCCGGGAGGGTTTACTCTTGGCACAAATCGCACATTCCCTCACGTATTCCTTGCAATCTGCTGCCAAGGACGGCCACCAGGCGCATCTGGCTACCAGATCCTGTGTTCTAGATGCCCCAGGATGCCCAGCATTTTTATGTGCATGGAACATCTCTAGAACCTGGAGACGGAACGGTAGCGGAATGAACAGCACCCCTGCGGGCTTCCCTTCCGGGATGTCTTGTTGAAAGGGAATTAAAGTCCCCTTCCAATCCTCCCAAGTCTCAGTTGCGGCTAGTACCAACCTCTGGGGAATAATAGTCTCTGGAATGGAGGGCTGTGCTGTCTCTGACTCGAAGCACCGGGATAAAGCATCCGCCTTGACATTTTTGCTACCCGGGGTATACGTAATAATGAAAGAGAACCTGGAGAAAAATAATGACCAACGAGCCTGACGAGGGCTCAACCTCTTAGCCCCCTCAATATACTCTAGGTTCTTGTGGTCAGTGTAGACCGTGACCGTATGCTCCGCTCCCTCTAACCAATGTCGCCATTCCTCGAAAGCTAACTTAATGGCCAAAAGCTCTCTGGTGCCAATATTGTAGTTCCTTTCTGCAGGGAAGAACCTACGGGAGAAGTAAGCACAGGGGTGCATTCTACCCTGCAAGCCAGATCGCTGAGACAGCACAGCCCCCACCCCGACCTCCGAGGCATCCACCTCAACAATAAATGGAAAAGATGTATCCACATGTCTGAGGATGGGTGCAGAACAAAATAGGCCCTTCAGGGTGGCAAAAGCCTGTAACGCCTCAGGAGACCAGAGAGAGGTATCTGCCCCTTTCTTGGTGAGACTGGTAAGTGGCGAAATGACCGTAGAGTAACCCTTTATGAACCTCCTATAATAGTTGGCGAAGCCAAGAAACCGCTGAAGAGATTTCAAGCCTACCGGCTGAGGCCATTCCAGAACAGCGGAGACCTTGGCAGGATCCATAGACAGGCCTGTGGTGGAAATTATGTACCCCAGAAAGGCGACAGATGTTACTTCGAAGATACATTTTTCTATTTTTGCGTATAATAGGTTCTGCCTTAGCTTGTTCAAAACGAACCTCACATGGGTCCTATGTTCAGAGAGATTGTTGGAGAAAATAAGAATATCGTCTAGGTAGACTAGAACAAATTTCCCCAACACCTCTCTGAAGACCTCGTTGATGAGTTCCTGGAAAACGGCCGGGGCATTACATAACCCGAAGGGCATCACCAGGTACTCGTAATGCCCGTCCGGTGTATTAAAGGCCGTTTTCCACTCATCGCCCTTTCTTATGCGTACCAGGTTGTACGCACCCCGTAAATCCAGCTTAGAAAAGATCTGGGCGCCCGTGATCTGAGTGAACAAATCGTCTATCAGGGGTAGCGATTCTTTACTGTAATTTTGTTGAGACCGCGGTAATCGATGCAAGGCCGCAGGCCTCCGTCTTTCTTTTTTACGAAAAAGAAGCCTGCCCCAGCAGGCGACCGGGACGGGCGAATGAAACCTTTGGCCAGATTCTCCCTGATGTACTCTTGCATAGCCACTTTTTCGGGTCCCGACAAATTGTATAAATGACCCCGGGGGGGTACACAACCAGAACGGAGATCAATGGGACAATCGAAAGGGCGATGTGGAGGTGCTTTGGGGCAGAATACATCCGAATATTCAGCATACTGGTCTGGTACACCTTCCACCTGAACTCTGGTTTGCCCCAACGTTAACTTTACCAAACACTGCTGAAAACAATGAGGAGACCAGGAGGTTAACTGGCCCGTGGCCCAGTCTATTTGTGGTGAATGGATCTGCAACCACGGCATGCCTAGGATAATAGTGGAGGTTGACATGTGTAACACAAAAAATTGTAACTGTTCCCCATGCAATACCCCTATGGTGAGCTTCACCACTGGAGTCTGCGACAGAGCACGATTCCGTTGCAGAGGGTAATCGTCCACTGCTGTGACCTGAATGGGGGGTCTCACTGGAGTGAGTGGAAGACCCAACTCCTGAGCAAATTCGAAATTCATAAAATTAGCCGCTGAGCCAGAGTCAATAAAAGCTTCAGTGGATACAGATTTATCCTCCCATGTAACTGTACAAGGGAGAAGCAATTTTTTTTCTTTAAGGAGTGGAATGTGTGTGCCCAGGGTGTCACCCCCCACTACTACTAGGCAAACTCATTTCCCGACCTGTTAGGGCAGTTTCGCACCCTATGCCCTGCTGCTGCACAATACAGGCACAGCTGTTCCGTCATCCTCCGCCTTCGCTCCACCTGGGTCAATTTCGATCGACCAATCTGCATTGGTTCGGGTGGAGGCAAGGCCGGAGGGGATGAGACAGAGGGGGACGGTGTTACTAAGGGTGCAGCAGAGGGTGCTGCATAGGATGTCGCCCTTACACGGTGACTGCCTCGAATTTGCCTCTGATGGCGTAATCGACGGTCGACTCGGATGGCCAATGTGATGGCCTCATCGACTGTCCTGGGTTCGGGCAAAGTTAACATTAAATCGGAGACCTCCTCCGACAACCCAGACAAGAAGTAATCCATCAGGGCAAAATTATCAAATCTGGCAGTGACTGACCATCTGCGGAATTCCGGCGCGTAATCCTCGACTGAACCTCTGCCTTGCCGCAAAAGTTTGAGCTTGCGCTCAGAGGTAGCCGCAAGGTGAGGGTCGTCGTATATCACGGCCATGGCCTTAAAAAATTCCTCTACCGAAGTTAGAGCAGTATCAGTGGGAGGCAGATTGTATGCCCAGGTCTGGGAGTCACCGGTTAACAATGTTTTAATAAATATGACCCGTTGGGTCTCAGTCCCCAAGGATCGGGGTCTCAGCTCGAAGTATGACAACACTCTACTCCTAAAATTCCGGAAGTCAGACTTGTGGCCGGAAAATTTATCAGGTACAGGCATACGTATGTCATCACTAGGAGGGGATCGCACCGAATCAACTGACGTCTGAAGGGTTTGCACAGAGCCTGTTAGGGCATCAATCAAAGCTTTGTGCTGGCCCAGTGCTTGATGGATAGTATCCACCGAAGTGGCAAGCACGGTCAGAGAGTCAGCGCGTGCGTCCATCAGTTTATTGGTCTGGCGTTCTGTCACGATCGGTGAAGCACAGAGAGGTCTGATTACCGGTGATCTGCAGTATCACGGGGAATACAGATGTATACCAGATTATATGTGATCTGCAGTATCACCGATAATCCGATATACTAGCTAACCTCTGTTCACCTGAGTAGAGTGTAGTGTTTGGTGTAACAGTAACACAGAGGACTAAGCCTCAGTGCAGCAAGGAGTACTGCACAGATTCCTTCCGCAGACCTGAGCTCTCCAAGATGGGAGGAGTCAGACTGACAGTAGGAAGGATAGTCTGAAAGTGACACTAGGAGAAGGTGTCACTGACAGGACGGGGAACGGCCTCCAACAGTGAGGTCGGTTCTCGAGGTCGGACAAGCCAGGTCGTACACACACGGACAGATAAGGTACAGTATCGTAAAGCAAAGGCGGAGTCAAGGTACAGGCAGGGTTCAGCAACAGGGTATCAGAAATATTGAGGTACGAGATCAGGAGGCAGAAACAGAGTCTAAGGACGAGCCGGGGTTCGGCAACAGAGTATCAGAAATATCGAGGTACAGGATCAAGTTTCAAGAGGATAGTCAGGCAGGCAAATAGGTCATAACAGATAATCACAATCAAACTAGTACTTTAGCTATCAAAAGAATCTAGCTAAGTGTAGGATTACAGCTCCAGCTGGTCCCGGCACACTTGCGGATCTGACTACGGATCTGGGTGCTTCCACATATGTGATCGCACGCCAGACAAAGAGCAAGTGAACAACCAGCAGTATATATACTCTAGGACCTTTCCAGGACCTCCCTAATTGCTGGTCCAATGAGAGCAGTGGAAATTGTCAGCTGACCCAGCTGGTCAGCTGACTCCCTTCTAACTGTTATTTAAACTCTGCCTCTGTGCTCGCGCGCGTGTAAGTCTAAATCTTGGTGGACCACCAGTCCCAGCCACACCAGTACTGTCATGCAATGTATCTAGTGCGGGGGCCGCCTCTGATGCGGATTCCGCCGTTACCAATGCGGATTCCGCCGTTACCAATGCGGATTCCGCCGCACTGCCTATGCGGCATGCAGCGTTTTTTCCGCGTTGTGACGCCATGCTTAACGCGGAAACAGCCGCCTCGCCTTTCCGCGTTTCCTTACATTCAGCATGAGATTCCAAACAAACGGCTTTCCACTTCCTTATACCTTCCAGTGTTACTCACAAATATACCATACCATAAAAAAATGATCCTGTTATCCCAACACTTCCTCTGTTAGTGTTGAGCAATCCCTCCACAGCACTCAAAAAAGACAGCCCACTGCAACTGAATAGAGCTAATATAGTGTAAAACCTTTTAATAGAGCTAATATAGTGTACCGTACTTTTCGCCGTATAAGACGCACTTTTTCTCCCCAAAAAATGGGGAGAAAAAGTCCCTGCGTCTTATACGGCAAAGGCAGGGAATCCCCGACTTACGAACGCCCGCCGATACGAACCGCGACCCGCCGTCGGGGATTCCCTGCCTGTGCGTCCTGCTGTGGCCTCCTCCCCCTCCTTGCTTGCCCCCCTCCTCGTGTCCCCAACGTGTGCGCTCGGGCCCCCCTAATTGAGAAGCGGCAGCTGCTTACCTCCTCCATCTTGCCCGCGGCGATTGAAGACATCCGGCTCCTGTGGGCAGCTTCCTCTAGTGCCGGCTTGTAATGACGCGTCATCGATGATGCGTCATTACAAGCCGGCACTAGAGGAAGCCGCCCGACAGAAGCCGGATGTCTTCAATCGCCGCGGGCAAGATGGAGGAGGTAAGCAGCTGCCGCTTCTCAATTAGGGGGGCCCGGCGAGAACACACAGACAGTACACGAGGAGGGGGGCAAGCAGGGGGGACCCGGCGATCACACACGGGGGCAGAAACACGGGGGGCAGACACACATGAGGGCCAGAAACCTGGGGGCAGACACATGGGGGCCAGAAACCTGGGGGCCAGAAACCTGGGGGCCAGAAACATGGGGGCAGACACATGGGGGCCAGAAACCTGGGGGCAGACACATGGGGGACAGAAACCTGGGGGCAGACACATGGGGGCAGACACATGGGGGCCAGAAACCTGGGGGCAGACACATGGGGGCCAGAAACCTGGGGGCAGACACATGGGGGCAGACACATGGGGGGGGCAGACACACATGAGGGCCAGAAACCTGGGGGCAGACACATGGGGTCAGACAGCTGGGGGCAGACACATGGGGGACAGAAACCTGGGGGCAGACACATGGGGGCCAGAAACCTGGTGGCAGACACATGGGGGGCAGACACATGGGGGGCAGACACATGGGGGGCAGACACCTGGGGGCAGACACATGGGGGCAGACAGCAGGCACATGGGGGCAGGCACATGGGGGCAGACAGCAGGCACATGGGGGCAGACAGCAGGCACATGGGGCAGGCACATGGGTCAGACAGCAGGACACATGGGGGCAGACAGCAGGCACATGGGGCAGGCACTGGGGGCAGACAGCAGGACACAGGAGGACACCATTTGGGGGAGGTCATGTATAAGACGCTCCTGAAATATGGACGCACCAGGTTTAGTTTATATCTTTTTTTCCCTGGATTTTGCCCTCTAAACCTGGGTGCGTCTTATATTCCGGAGCGTCTTATACGGCGCGAAATACGGTATATAGTTTATATTGATCTCAATTAAAAGGTTTTACTCTAGCTCTATTCAATTGCAGTGGGCTGTCTTTTTTGAGTGCTGTGGAGGGATTGCTCAACACTAACAGAGAAAGTGCTGGGATAACAGGATCGTGCACACACATGCTGTGAATAGAGTTGGGCCGAACGGTTCGCCGGCGAACGTGGTTCGCGCGAACGTAGGTGGTTCGCGTGCGGATACCGCACGCGAACCTTTTGCGGAAGAAGTTCGGTTCGCCCCATAATGCACTGAGGGTCAACTTTGACCCTCTACATCACAGTCAGCAGGCCCAGTGTAGCCAATTAGGCTACACTAGCCCCTGGAGCCCCACCCCCCCCTTATATAAGGCAGGCAGCGGCGGCCATTACGGCCACTCGTGTGCCTGCATTAGTGAGAGTAGGGCGAGCTGCTGCAGTCTCTCATATAGGGAAAGATTAGTTAGGCTTAACTTCTTCCTGGCTGCATACCTGTTCTGTTCAGTGAGCCCTCAGCCCACTGCATACCTGTACTGTGATCCTGCCACTGCATACCTGTTCAGTGATCCTGCCACTGCATACCTGTTCTGTTCAGTGAGCCCTCAGCCCACTGCATACCTGTACTGTGATCCTGCCACTCCATACCTGTTCAGTGATCCTGCCACTGCATACCTGTTCTGTTCAGTGAGCCCTCAGCCCACTGCATACCTGTACTGTGATCCTGCCACTCCATACCTGTTCAGTGATCCTGCCACTGCATACCTGTTCAGTGATCCTGCCACTGCATACCTGTTCTGTGAACCCGCCACTGTATACCTGTTCTGTTCAGTGGACCCGCCACTGTATACCTGTTCTGTGAACCCGCCACTGTATACCTGTTCTGTTCAGTGGACCCGCCACTGTATACCTGTTCTGTTCAGTGGACCCGCCACTGTATACCTGTTCTGTTCAGTGGACCCGCCACTGTATACCTGTTCAGTGAACCCGCCACTGCATACCTGTTGTGTTCAGTGAACCTGCCACTGCATACCTGTTCTGTGAACCCGCCACTGTATACCTGTTCTGTTCAGTGGACCCGCCACTGTATACCTGTTCAGTGAACCCGCCACTGTATACCTGTTCTGTTCAGTGGACCCGCCACTGTATACCTGTTTAGTGAACACGCCACTGCATACCTATTGTGTTCAGTGATCCTGCCACTGCATACCTGTTCTGTGAACCCGCCACTGTATACCTGTTCTGTTCAGTGGACCCGCCACTGTATACCTGTTCTGTGAACCCGCCACTGTATACCTGTTCTGTTCAGTGGACCCGCCACTGTATACCTGTTCTGTTCAGTGGACCCGCCACTGTATACCTGTTCTGTTCAGTGGACCCGCCACTGTATACCTGTTCAGTGAACCCGCCACTGTATACCTGTTCTGTTCAGTGGACCCGCCACTGTATACCTGTTTAGTGAACACGCCACTGCATACCTATTGTGTTCAGTGATCCTGCCACTGCATACCTTTTCTGTGAACCCGCCACTGTATACCTGTTCTGTTCAGTGGACCCGCCACTGTATACCTGTTCTGTTCAGTGGACCCGCCACTGTATACCTGTTCTGTTCAGTGGACCCGCCACTGTATACCTGTTCAGTGAACCCGCCACTGCATACCTGTTGTGTTCAGTGAACCTGCCACTGCATACCTGTTCTGTGAACCCGCCACTGTATACCTGTTCTGTTCAGTGGACCCGCCACTGTATACCTGTTCTGTGAACCCGCCACTGTATACCTGTTCTGTTCAGTGGACCCGCCACTGTATACCTGTTCTGTTCAGTGGACCCGCCACTGTATACCTGTTCTGTTCAGTGGACCCGCCACTGTATACCTGTTCAGTGAACCCGCCACTGCATACCTGTTGTGTTCAGTGAACCTGCCACTGCATACCTGTTCTGTGAACCCGCCACTGTATACCTGTTCTGTTCAGTGGACCCGCCACTGTATACCTGTTCTGTGAACCCGCCACTGTATACCTGTTCTGTTCAGTGGACCCGCCACTGTATACCTGTTCTGTTCAGTGGACCCGCCACTGTATACCTGTTCTGTTCAGTGGACCCGCCACTGTATACCTGTTCAGTGAACCCGCCACTGCATACCTGTTGTGTTCAGTGAACCTGCCACTGCATACCTGTTCTGTGAACCCGCCACTGTATACCTGTTCTGTTCAGTGGACCCGCCACTGTATACCTGTTCAGTGAACCCGCCACTGTATACCTGTTGTGTTCAGTGAACCTGCCACTGTATACCTGTACTGTTCAGTGAACCCACCGCATCAGTGCGCATACCTGTGCAGTTAAGTGAACCCACCTACCTACGTGAGTGCACGCAGTGTGATATACCACTCCGTGCATACCCGATATGGACAAAACAGGTAGAGGAAGAGGTAGTGGCAGAGGCAGAGGAAGGCCACCCGGCATGTCTGCGCGAGGTCGTGTAAATGTAATTTCGTGTGGACCTGGCCCACAGTACAGTGCTCGGAAGAAGGCACGTCCCATCACCTCCCAAGATTGTCAGGACGTGGTTGAGTATTTAGCGACACAGAACACCTCATCTTGCTCAGCCACCAGCGCTACTACTAGCACCACTTCCGCTGCATTTGACACTTCGCAAGAATTATTTAGTGTTGAAATCACTGATGCACAGCCATTGTTGTTACAGCCAGATGAATTTTCACCAGCTAATATGTCTGAGTTACGCGGCAACACTATGGATGTAACGTGTCAGGAGGATGAAGGACCTACTGATGGTGCAAGTTTGGATTTGTCTGAGGCAAGCGAAGCTGGGCAGGATGACTATGATGATGACGGTAATAGGGATCCTCTGTATGTTCCCAATAGAGGAGATGAAGAGGGGGACAGTTCAGAGGGGGAGTCAGAGAGTAGTAGGAGGAGAGAAGTTGCTGAAAGAAGCTGGGGCAGCTCTTCGTCAGAAACAGCTGGTGGCAGAGTCCGGCACCATGTATCGCCACCTATGTACAGCCAGCCAACTTGCCCTTCAGCATCAGCTGCTGAGGTCCCCATAGTGCCCACATCCCAGGGTGGCTCAGCGGTGTGGAAATTTTTTAATGTGTGTGCCTCAGATCGGACCAAAGCCATCTGTTCGCTCTGCCAACAAAAATTGAGCCGTGGAAAGGCCAACACTCACGTAGGGACAAGTGCCTTACGAAGGCACCTGGAGAAAAGGCACAAACAGCAATGGGATGGCCACCTGAGCAAAAGCAGCAGCAGCACACAAAAGAAAAGTCACCCTCCTTCTCCTCTTCCTCCTTCAGGTGCATCATCTGCTTCTGCCGCTTTCTCCCTTGCACCTTCACAGGCACCCTCCTCCACTCCGCCTCTGCCCTTGAGTGGTTCCTGCTCCTCTGCCCACAGCAGCAGTCAGGTGTCCGTGAAGGAAATGTTTGAGCGGAAGAAGCCACTTTTGGCCAGTCACCCCCTTGCCCGGCGTCTGACAGCTGGCGTGGCGGAACTGTTAGCTCGCCAGCTGTTACCATACCGGCTGGTGGACTCTGAGGCCTTCCGTAAATTTGTGGCCATCGGAACACCGCAGTGGAAGATGCCAGGCCGCACTTATTTTTCGAGAAAGGCCATACCCCAACTGCACCGTGAAGTTGAGAGGCAAGTGGTGTCATCTCTTGCGAAGAGCGTTGGGTCAAGGGTACACCTGACCACGGATGGCTGGTCTGCCAAGCACGGGCAGGGCCGCTACATTACCTACACAGCCCATTGGGTGAACCTGGTGGTGAACGATGGCAAGCAGAAAGCGGCGGACCAAATTGTGACACCTCCACGGCTTGCAGGCAGGCCTCCTGCCACCTCCTCTCCTCCTGCTACATGCTCTTCGCTGTCCTCCTCCTCCTCCTTGGCTGAGTGGCAGTTCTCCTCTCCAGCTACACATCCCCAGCTCCGCAGGGCCTATGCTGCATGCCAGGTACGACGGTGTCACGCCATCTTAGACATGGCTTGTCTCAAAGCGGAGAGTCACACTGGAGCAGCTCTCCTGGCTGCTCTTAAGAAACAGGTGGATGAGTGGCTGACCCCGCACCACCTGGAGATAGGCAACGTGGTGTGCGACAACGGCAGCAATCTGCTTGCCGCTTTGCATATGGGGAAGCTGACACACATACCCTGCATGGCACATGTCATGAATCTAGTGGTTCAAAGATTTGTGGCAAAGTACCCTGGCTTAGCGGATGTCCTGAAGCAGGCCAGGAAGTTCTGTGGGCATTTGAGGCGCTCTTACACAGCCATGGCACGATTTGCAGAAATTCAGCGTAAAAACAACATGCCGGTGAGACGCCTCATTTGCGATAGCCCCACTCGCTGGAACTCGACCCTGCTCATGTTCTCCCGCCTGCTAGAACAGAAGAAAGCCGTCACCCAGTACCTCTACAACTGGAGTAGAACAAAACAGTCTGGGAAGATGGGGATGTTCTGGCCCGACAACTGGACACTGATGAAAAATGCATGCAGGCTCATGCGGCCGTTTGAGGAGGTGACCAACCTGGTGAGCCGCAGTGAGGGCACCATGAGCGACTTAATTCCCTACGCGTACTTCTTGGAGCGTGCTGTGCGTAGAGTGGCGGATGAAGCTGCGAATGAGCGTGACCAGGAACCGTTACGGCAGGAACAGGCATGGGACCAATTTTCATCAGACCCAGCTGTTTCCTCAACACCTGCGGCAGCACAGAGGGGGGAGGAGGAGGAAGAAGAGAGGTCGTGTGCAGAAGACGAGTCAGACTCAGAGGATGATGAGCAAGGTGTTTCTTTGGGGGAGGAGGAGGAGGAGGGGACAGCGGCAGGAGAACAACCGCAGCAGGCGTCGCAGGGGGCTTGTGCTGCTCAACCTTCCCGTGGTATTGTTCGCGGCTGGGGGAGGAGTTTGACTTACGTGACGTCACTGAGGAAGAGCAAGAGGAGATGGAGGGTACTGGATCCGACTTTGTGCAGATGTCGTCTTTTATGCTGTCCTGCCTGTTGAGGGACCCCCGTATAAAAAACCTCAAGGGGAATGAGCTGTACTGGGTGGCCACACTACTAGACCCTCGGTACAGGCACAAAGTGGCGGACCTGTTACCAACTCACCTGAAGGTGGAAAGGATGCAGCACATGCAGAACCAGCTGTCAACTATGCTTTACAATGCCTTTAAGGGTGATGTGACAGCACAACGCCAGCAAGGTACCACTGCCACTAATCCTCCTCCCGTGTCCACGCAGTCAAAGACAGGATGCTCCAGCGATCTCATGGTGATGTCGGACATGCGGACGTTCTTTAGTCCAACGCCTCGCCGTAGCCCTTCCGGATCCACCCTCCACCAACGCCTCGACCGGCAGGTAGCCGACTACCTGGCCTTAAGTGTGGATGTAGACACTGCTGTGAACAGCGATGAGGAACCCTTGAACTACTGGGTGCGCAGGCTTGACCTGTGGCCAGAGCTGTCCCAATTTGCCATCCAACTTCTCTCCTGCCCTGCCGCAAGCGTCCTCTCAGAAAGGACCTTCAGCGCAGCTGGAGGCATTGTCACAGAGAAGAGAAGTCGCCTAAGTCACAAAAGTGTTAAGTACCTCACCTTTATCAAAATGAATGAGGCATGGATCCCGGAGGGCTGCTGCCCGCCTCAAGACTAAGTCAGTCCCCGCACACACAGCATCTCTGCCTGCACGCCGTGTGACTGGCTGCCTGGCCTGCCCCAAAAAGACTAAGTCGCTCCCAGTCCCTCCACACAGCATGTCTGCCTGCAGGCCGCTTCACTACCTTCTCCGCCACCACCAACAGGGTCCGGGACTCCAGGCTGATTGCTGAATTTTTTAGGCCGCTGCAAGCAGCGGCCGCTGTAATAATTTTTATGGTGCGTGTACATGACTGCCTAATTTTTCTGGCTGCACTGAGGGCAGCTGCAACAACAAAAGAAAAGGCATGTACATGCGCCCATTCCCCTTCGTGATCATTACCTTGCCGTGGTGAAGGGGCTTGCGTATCACAATGAAGCAATGACCGGCGCCTAGATGAGTGTCTCGGGGGGCACACAAAAGATAATAAGGTCGTTGCTTCATTGTGGTCAGACCAAATTTGATCAGCTGGACAGTCACTGTTCTGTCATTCAGCTACATCAGCCAGGCCGACCATATGGGCTGTAAAGCCACCAAAACCTGCACTCTCGCCATGGTGCGCACCAGTCCAGCACGGCCGTCACTAGTACAAACAGCTGTTTGCGGTGCGTTACACGGTGAGTTTGGTGTGTCAGTGTGAAGCAGTACCTTAATTACACTACCTGATTGATGTATACACATGCAAGATGTTTGAAAGCACTTTAGGCCTGTCATTTAGCATTCAATGTGATTTCTGCCCTTAAAACGCTGCTTTGCGTCAAATCCAGATTTTTCCCGGGGACTTTTGGCGTGTATCCCACTCCGCCATGCCCCCCTCCAGGTGTTAGACCCCTTGAAACATCTTTTCCATCACTTTTGTGGCCAGCATAATTATTTTTTTTTTTCAAAGTTCGCATCCCCATTGAAGTCTATTGCGGTTCGCGAACTTTAACGCGAACCGAACGTTCCGCGAAAGTTCGCGAACCCGGTTCGCGAACCTAAAATCGGAGGTTCGGCCCAACTCTAGCTGTGAAGCTGTCTGTGATTGGGGCAGCCCTGATACGAGGTGAGCACAGCCCTTGGAGGTGTTGGTGACACAGTGTGTCAGACGGTGGTCCCCATAAAAAGTGATACTTCCTGGCAGTGGTATCCCTCCATATGTTTAATTTATAAAGCAACCTACGCAATGATTTTTATTTGTGTCTTTTTGATGGTATGGTATATTTATGAGTAACACCGGAAGGTATAAGGAAGTGGAAAGCCGTTTGTTTAGAATCTCATGCTGTATAGGCTGTCTGTGGGGTCCAGGCAGCCACAGCCAAATGTGAGAGCAGTCCCTATAGGTGGTGGAGCACAAGAAAATGGTGATACCATATAGGACACTGCACGGGCCATGATTGGTGGAAGATTATTCTGATCTGATAGTCTATGTGATGAAGATCTTTTTCTCTTTTTATTTCTGAGGTCTATTGAATATTAAGATTGAAGAAGATTGAACCCGCTCGTTGTGCGGTTGGGGGCTCTTTCTGCTTTTTAGTGGACTGTGAGCCAGTGCAAAGTTTTTATAATATATCTACTTTGAAAATGTTTAAAATTGCTTATCTCTTCAGTTTATTCTCACCTTACGTTCACTTTAATGTACATCATCACAGTCTAACAGACCTCTTACTAATGCATAATAATCCCAAGTAGATTCCTGTCAGTGTGTATTTAAAGGAGCAGGAAGTTCAAATGGGACTGCCCAAAGCTACTAACCATTAGTATTTCCTACATGTGTCTAGGCAGCACTAACTGGTCTAGTCACTCCTTAGAAGGTCATAGTGGAAACCCCTTTGTTCACCTCCTCTGCCAATATTACTTTAGGCCTCGAGTTGCCTTCATTAACAGCAGTAGTGCTCGGATACCCCCCAATCACGGATCCGCATGCGGCCGTGATTATTGGAGCCGCATCCGTATCAACCCGTGATCGCATCCCGTATTTTTTTCCGCAACCGGCTCGACCCGTCTTTACCCGTCCTTAGTATTATAGAAATCCACAATGTCGTGTCGTGAGCAGTCGTAACCCATAATGTTTCATGCGTATCACCATGCCGACATGCGTAGAAATGTACGTGTTGAATAGCTGAGATTGCGCATGCGCAAGCGTATCAGTAGGCAATGCGGACATAAAAATCCGCATGTATGTACGTGTCGTATTGTTCAATGCGTATCAGTGGGTACCCGTACTCACTAACTGCGCATGCGCATGCGTATCAGTAGGCAATGCGGACATAAAAATCCGCATGTAGCCTCCCCTCCTGTGATTGGTTGCTCTAGCCTGCGTCAGGGGCCTCTGATTGGCCCAGTGACATGTATTGGGAAAAATCCGCATCACGGCCGCATGCCGTGATCCGGATTTGACGCGATGTAGTGATCCATGCGGATCACGGCATCCGGATCACGGCCTTTGTGATGCGGAAAAATGGGCGTGAATCACGCGTACCCGTGATCACGACCATTCGTGAGAGCACCACCACTGATTGACAGAAATTATTATGTACCTATTGGCATAAACCGCATAAATACAGTTGTCTCGAACCTCTGATTTTAGGTTTGCGAACCTCGAATGCGAACATGAGAAAACAATTCGCGCACCGGCGAACTTTGCGAACCGCAATAGGCTTCAATGGGCAGGCAAATTTTCCAAACACTAACTGTGGCCACAAAAGTGATGGAAAAGATGTTTAAAGTTGTCTAACACCTGGAGGGGGGCATGGTGGAGTGGGATACATGCCAAAAGTCCCGGGGGAAAGTCCGGATTTGACGCGCAGCAGGGTTTAAGGGCAGAAATCACATTGCATTGCTAAATTGGAGGCCTAAAGTGCTTTAAAACCTCTTGCATGTGTATACATCAATCAGGTAGTGTAATTAGAGTAGTGCTTCACACTGACAGACTAAACTCACTGTGTAACGCACTGCAAACAGCTGTTTGTGTAGTGATGGCCGTACTGGACTGGTGCGCACCATGGCGAGAGTGCAGGCAATGGCGGTTTTCAAGTCCATATGGTCGGGCTGAGGTGGCTCAATGACAGAACAACAGTGACTGAGTGTCCAACTGACCGAATTTGGTCTGTCCACAATGAAGCAATGACCTTATTATTTTGGATGTCCCCCCCCCCCCCCCCAGCACACTCATATAGCCAGCGGTCATTGATTCATTGTGATATGCAAGCCCCTTCACCGCTGCAAGGTAACGATCATGAAGGGGAATTGACACATGTTTTGTTGTTGCAGCCCAAGTGCATCCTGAAAAATTAGGCAGGCATATACACGCACCACAAAAATAATTATTTTTGTTCAGGAATCCACCTGGAGTCCTGGACCCTGTTGGTGGTGGCGGAGAAGGCAGTCAAGAGGCCTGCAGGCAGAGATGATGTGTGTGGACTGACTTAGTCTTGGGGCAGGCAGTCCCATGGCATGCAGGCAGAGATGCTGTGTGTGTGTGGGGAGACTGACTTAGTCTTCGGGCAGACAGACAGTAGCCCTCCGGGATCCATGCCTCATTCATTTTAATAAAGGTGAGGTACTGGCAGGGCCGGTTTAAGCAACAATGGGGCCCCAGGGCAAAATAAACCTGGGGGGGCCCCCAACAGATACCCCAGAACAAAAATCGGCATTAAGAGACCTTTTTGCAGCTGGTATAGTCAGGGTGTGAAGCCCCAATCGGTCGGAGCTCCACATTCTGGCTACCCCAGCCTGCATGGGGGACAAGGGGTTAAAAAGTTTCAGGAGGGGGGACCTCACATAATTAAAAAAAAACAAATTCCCACACTCTAAACATAAAAAAAAATTGGGAAAATAGGAAAAAAAGCCAGGGATCTTCATGCAGCCATATTGCGGCTGTATAGCGATCCCTGGCCAAAACGCTGCAGCTGCGTATGGACCCCCAGGAAACCCCGTCAGGAAATTTATTGCTCTTTCTTTTGATGCATGTAAAATTACACTACCGTTAGGTTTGCTACTAAAAGTGACATTTACCGCATTTAAAAGTATACTTTTTTCCTTCGAAACTTTAAAATCGATTTTCTCAAAAACTATAAGGTCTTTTTGAAAAAATGTTTTTTCCTCTTATTCCCAATGATCTCCTTAACACATCCTACAAATTTAGGGTGTCTAGCATTTAAAGAGGAACTGTAACGCCAAAACGGCCCCTGGGGGGTACTCACCTCGGGTGGGGGAAGCCTCAGGATCCTAATGAGGCTTCCCACGCCGTCCTGCGTCCCTCGGGGGTCTCGCTGTAGCCCTCCGTGCAGTCCGGGCAGCGGTGACGTCATTATTTACCTTCCTGGCTCCTGCGCAGGCGCTCTGATGCCTCTCGGCGCCGAAGTAGGCGGAAATACCCGATCGCCGTCGGGTCTGCTCTACTGCGCAGGCGCAAGTTTCCGGCGCCTGCGCAGTAGAGCGGACCCGACGGAGATCGGGTATTTCCGTCTATTTCCGTGCCGAAAGTCGCCACAGCGCCCCCGCTGGAGCCAGCAAAGGTAAATATTGAAATGACAGTCGGCACAGTCGCCGGCTGTTCGGAGGGCTGCGGCGAGACCCCCGTGGGACAGAGGACGGCGTGGGAAGCCTCATTAGGATCCGGAGGCTTCCCCCACCCGAGGTGAGTACCCCCCAGGGGAGGTTTTTGTTGTTACAGAGTCAGGTGGATTTGCTATTGACCATTACATTTGGCAGGTTTTTAAATGTGTATTTTTTTTCCTATGAAACTTTAAAATCAATTTTCTCAAAAACTATAAGATCGATTTGAAAAATTGTTTTTTTCCAGTAACCCTCCAGGACAGGTATACTACGAGATTTGACCCCTCCCAGGAAACAGGAAACATCCACTTGATCTCTCTATAAGTTCACGTCCACCACAGGTGCCCGGCAGTAGGGATGTTTCCTGTTCCCTGGAACAGGTCTCTCTATAGGAATGCCTGAGTCCTGGAGAGCCTGGGTGGCTAGGGGCTAGTGAGGGCATGCTGCCGGGTGGAAGTTCACGCTGAGGGAGATTGTGAGCGGAGACCGGGAGCTTACCTCTTCAAACCGCAGGATTTCCGAGCTGCGGGGAAGAGAGGGCTGCGGCGAAGACTCTATCTGCGGAGGCGGCTGGCTTGGAGGTGTGCGTCTGGGAATAAAGCGGTAGGCAGGAGGCCGTACGCATACATTCCCTCAACTGAGATGGCGGCACGGACGTTTCCGGTGTCGCGATGACGTTACTTCCGCCCGCCAGTATAGAAGAGCCGCAGCGTGTTGGCGTCCTTTCTCACTAGTTTTGAACAGACGTGAGAGATGGACGCCGTTCAGGTGGCTGCGGATCCAAAGCAGGAGGTTAAAAGAGATCCTAAAGCAGACAAACCTGATGGGGAAACCACTAACGCGGGAGCGGTGAGCTAGATATGGTTTCATCTTCATGGTTTTGCACCTAGCCTTAGCTGCTTGATTGTTTAACATGAATTATGCTTGGCATGTTAAAAATCAGATTGATGTTGACGAGGGTGTGGTTGTTTCTCTGTCTTTTATCTTTCAGAGTGTTCCTTCTGATAAGCCCAAGTCAAAACGTTGCCCTATGTGTAATGTAAAATTTCCACAGGGATGGGCTAAGGCTTTATGTGAGGCTTGTACTATTACAGTTCTTAATCAGGAGTCTGCTACATCCTATAAATATTTAATGAATACAATGAGGACCGAAATGGCTGAATCAATTAAAGCTTTCAGAGAAGCCATAGCGGTATCAGCTATACAGACACCTGTCCAAAATGTTGTTTCTGATAAAAGCTCGGTATCAAGCGGGGTAGAAACCAATACGGCGGGGGCACGGGAGGAGGTTAATGTTGCCCCAGTTGTTAATAAGGTACCTGGGTTAGTATCGGAAGAGCCTAGGGGGGTTTCCAGTGAGCCTGGGCAGGTACATAGGAAGGCATCAGCTAAAACTAATAGACAGGTAGTTTATGATTCAGAACCAGAGGAGATTGAAATAGATGATATTTCTGATTCTGAGGATGAGGATGTAGATGCAGACCTGATTGGTGACAAGCCGGCAAGATTTAAGTTTGCTTCAGGTGAAACGGTAGAATTGTTGAAAGCTATATACGAAGCATTAGATTTAAAAACAGACGAACCACAGATGACGTCCGCTCATGATGAGTTGTATGCAGGAATGGAGGGGGATCATCCTTTAGTTTTTCCAGTGCATGCATCAACCAAGAGTATGATTAACAATCAATGGAAAAATCCAGACAGGAAGGTTTTTTTATCCAGAGGGTTCAAACGTAGATTTCCTTTTGCGGAGGAAGATAGCAAACATTGGGACAAGTGTCCCAAGCTTGATGCGGCTTTCTCACAAGTAAATCGTGAAAACGAATTAGCTTTTGAGGATGTAGGTAATCTTAAAGAGCCTTGTGACAAGAAAGCGGAGTTTACTTTAAAGAAAACTTGGACAGCGATTGGTGCAAATTTTCGGCCTGCAGCAGCTACAACAGTTGTCGCTCGCATGTTAAACCTGTGGAAGCGACAGGTCGAAAGGCACATAAAAATCGGTTCAAGTAAAGAATTAATTTTGAACTCTTTTATGGTTATGTTTAAGGCGATTCACTTTATAATTGATGCAGCCTCTGAGTCAATTCGATTAACGGCCAGGGCGGCAGCATTAGCCAATGTGGCCAGAAGGAACCTTTGGATAAAGACTTGGGATGGTAGTGCTTTATCCAAAAGTAAAGTATGCACAATTCCGTTCTCGGGAGATTTACTATTTGGGCCTGAATTGGAGCAGATTTTAGAGCGCACGGCGAACAAAAAGAAATCTTTTCCAAAGAAAAGGGAATTTCAGCAGGCAAAGAAATTTTTCCGTCAGACCGGTCAACCTAATAAAACAGGCCAACAAAACAAACGTAAGCAGTGGTCTTTTAACAAGGTGCAGAACAAGCCAAACGCTTTGTTTAAAGTCACGGACGCTCAGCCCAAGCGGAAGTGACAACGAAAATCAGGTGGGAGGAAGACTTGGGAAATTCCTCCCATACTGGAAACAAATTGCGACAAGCCCATTCATATTAGATCTTATCGAGAACGGATACCACATAGTGTTTCAGGAAAAGCCCCCGAAACGCTATGTAGCAACAAATCCAATGAAAATTGTAGAAAACTCAAAACATTTGGAGACAATTCTACAAGACATGTTAGAAAGACAGGTGATAACAGTAGTTCCTGTAAACGAAGAAAAGAAAGGGTTTTATTGCAAAATATTTCTGGTAAAAAAACCGACAGGGAAATTTCGTCTGATATTGAATCTCAAACCAATAAATCCGTTTATAAGACACTTAAGATTCAGAATGGAGTCGATTTACACAGTACGGAATCTGCTGATTCCTAGAGGTTTTATGATAAGTATGGATTCAAAGGACGCATATTGGCACGTACCAATCGAGACAAAATCTCAGGCGTTTCTGAGGTTTGCGGTAAGCAACAGGAACGGAATGCAGCATTTCCAGTTCCGTTGCCTCCCGTTTGGGATAAAATCGGCTCCACGAATTTTTACGAAAGTCATGGCAGAAATCGTGGCGGAACTTCACAGAAAAGGGGTTATGATAATCCCTTACTTGGACGATTTATTGGTTCAGGCAGATTCAATGCAGGTGTTATTGGATCACATAAAGATGGTGGTTTCAGAGTTAGAGAAAGCAGGTTGGATAATCAGTGTGAAAAAATCGCAGATGCAACCAGCTCAGGTTATACAGTTCCTAGGATTTGTAATAAATACAGTGGAACAAAGGATATTTCTTCCGGATCAGAAAGTGATGAAGATAACACAGGAAGTAGAAAGGTTCAATTCCCTGCTATCACTGTCTATCCGAGAAGCAATGAGATTACTGGGTCTATTAACCTCATCAGCTCCAGCAATACAATGGGCAATGTCACATACAAGAATATTACAGATGTGGATTTTAAAAAGCTGGGGGAAGACAGTACAGACATTAGATCAGATTGTGAAGATACCAGATCAGGTGAAAATATCTCTACAATGGTGGTTGAGCAAGCAGACCTTGTCATAAGGAAGGCTGTGGCAGTTCCCGATAGAGATGGTGTTGACAACAGACGCAAGCATGTCAGGTTGGGGGGCGCATGTTCAGGATTTCGAAATACAAGGACTCTGGGATCAGCATTTAAAAATTCAGTCCTCAAATTTCAGAGAGCTGATGGCTGTAAAATTATCTCTAATATCAGCAATGCACTTATTAGAGAACAGTCATGTGCAGTTGAGAACAGACAATGCAACAGTAGTAGCATATGTGAACAGACAGGGAGGAATGAAGTCATTCAAGTTACCAGACCTGTCCTTAGATATTCTGATGCTAGCACAGGAAAAACTGAAATCCCTGACAGCTATACATCTGAAAGGAGTATTGAACAATCGAGCAGATTTCCTCAGTCGTACACAAACCTCAAACATGGAATGGGTTTTGAATACAGATGTATTCAGGTCTCTAGTTAAGAAGTGGGGTTCTCCGCAAATAGATTTATTTGCAAACAAGGAGAACGCGAAATGCAGGATGTTCTTCTCACTGAATGTGGCAGATCAGCCAATGGCAGTAGATGCGCTGGCGCAGAGGTGGGAATTCGAACTGGCATACGCATTTCCACCTCTGAACATATTGCCTCTAGTGCTCAGGAAAATATTGAAGTCAGACACGACAGTCATACTAATTGCACCCAAATGGGACAAAAGATCGTGGTATCCACTAATATTGAAGATGAGGATAGACGGGCCCGTGGTATTACCAATATTAGACAATTTAATCACAGTACAGGGGGAGAGGATTACGCACCTGATAAAATGGAACCTAGCGGCCTGGTTAGTGAAAGGTCTATCCTTAGAGGAAAAGGACTTTCATACAGAGTGATTAAAACTCTTTTGGATAGTCGGAAATTAAATACCCGTAAAATTTACACTAAATATTGGAAAACTTATAACCTTTGGTTCGACGAGTCTAAATTTAAGTCTTCAGAAATTGGCACAATTTTGGAGTTTTTGCAGAATGGTGTTGATAAGGGATTGGCCCTAAGCATGATTAGGATGCAGATTTCTGCATTATCAGTTTTTTTGGACAAGCAGTTAGCTAATGATCCTTTAATTATTCGTTTTTTGAAATCGGTTGAACGGAAGAGGCCGGTTAGGGTTAAGCCTTTTCCGAAATGGGATTTGTCGACGGTACTTAAGGTTTTGACGACGTCTCCTTTTGTGCCTACAGAGGACTTAGATTTAAGACTAATAACTCTCAAGACGGTATTTTTAACAGCCATAACCTCTGCAAGACGTATAAGTGAATTAGAGGCATTGTCACGTAAAGAGCCGTTTTGTACGATATATGATGATAGAATCGTTCTCAGAACCAGTGAAGAATTCCTTCCGAAAGTGGGGGACAGATTTCATAGATGTCAGGAGATTATATTACCATCTTTTTATGCTAATCCGGTAAATGAAAAGGAGAAGGTATGGAGTACATTGGATGTAAGGAAAAGTCTGATAGAATATCTAAGAAAGGTACAAGATATCAGGAAATCAGACAGTTTATTTGTAAATTTTTCTGGTAAATTAGTAGGACAGAAAGCTTCAAAGAAAACGATAGCCAGATGGATCAATTTATGTATTATAGAAGCATATAAGATTAGTAATTTGGAGGTTCCAGGTGAAGTAAGGGCTCACTCCACCAGGGCAGCGTCTACGACCTGGGCTTTCAGAGCAGGGGTGTCTCCAATTGAGATATGTAAAGCGGCGACATGGAAGAACATCGACACATTCATGCGCCACTACAAGCTAGATCGGATGACTGCAAAAGATCAGGAATTTGGAAGGAAAGTCCTGCAAGCGGTCAGCCCGCCCTAAGGTTGGTGATGTTGTTGTTTTCTCGCTCATCATCTCGTAGTATACCTGTCCTGGAGGGTTACTGGAAAAACCCTAAGCTAGCTAATGGGTAGATTTATTTTAGGTAACCCTCCAGGACAGGTTGCGAACCCACCCACAAAATACATATATAAAAGTATAGATGTATATATAAAGATATGTTTATGATACGGTATATATAGACATGTTTAAACGATAATACAGTGTATAATGCAGTGTTTGGTTGATAGACCATGTTCAGGGGTTTCTTGAATACATACTGCCGGGCACCTGTGGTGGACGTGAACTTATAGAGAGATCAAGTGGATGTTTCCTGTTTCCTGGGAGGGGTCAAATCTCGTAGTATACCTGTCCTGGAGGGTTACCTAAAATAAATCTATCCGTTAGCTAGCTTAGGGTTTCCTCTTGTAGCCACTGGGGGCCCCTACAAGTTCTGGGGCCCTGGGGCAATTGTCCCCTTTGCCTCTATGGTAGCGCCGGCCCTGGGTACTGGACACTTTTTTTGACCTAGGCGACTTCTTTTCTCACTGACAATGCCTTCAGCTGTGCTGAAGGTCCTTTCTAGGACGCTGGAGGCAGGGTAAGGCAGAAGTTGGAAGGCAAATTGTGACAGCTCTGGCCACAGGTCAAGCCTGTGCACCCAGTAGTCCAGGGGTTCATCGCTGCTCAGAGTATCGATGGTTCTTTCTCTACCATTGTTAAAGAAAGGGTACGACCAGGAAATCAGGTTTCGATTACAGTCTGGAGTGGGAGCCTGAAAACGGCTACCACCACACATCCAAGGAAGGCCGACTCGGGGAGGTAGTGACAAAAATATTACAATACAGGACTCTTTCGAGGACCTGTATAATGATGAGAGTACACTTGAAATCCTTTAATGGGAATCTGTTATGGAGGGCAAGTCTGCCATTCATTTAACTGTGTGGTCAACTCTCTTTGGTACTTTCTGCACCATGGTGACCACGGGTAATTGCCGGGGAATCAGGGTTCGATTCCGGTCTGGAGTGGGAGCCTGAGGAACGGCTACCACCACACATCCAAGGAAGACCCAATGTGCTGTGTAAGTAATGTACCTGCCCTGACCGTGCTTTGCAGACCAGGCATCTGTGGTCGTCTGTGGTCAGATGCATAGCATATGCAGAGTAACATATCTGTTGTAAAAACTCTACTAGATGTCAGTCAAAGAATATGGGTCACCCTCACACTCCCAAACTACCCAAATCCCTGCAAAGCTGACACCCCTGTCAGAGAAAGTGGAAGCGCTCACCCTTGTAGACTCATGGAGGTTCCTGCACTTCTACGAATGAGAATACTCATATTATTCCTTGACCCATAAAACTTTTCTCGTAATCTGTATTCTCCCACCGATGGGTCAGAGACTGCTCTCTGCTGCTGCCCGAGGCTTCGGAAGTCTTCAGGAGCCTAAGAGCTCCCGAAGATGGGCCACTCCATACTGCGCATGCACAGTTTGCCCATCTTCGGGAACACTTGGGCTCCTGAAGACTTCCGAAGCCTCCCGTGGCAGGAGATTTGAATGGGGGAATCAGTACTGGAACGCAGGCACCATTAGAGGAATGGGAAGGCTCATTAGGACCCAGAGCCTTTCCTAATTTTTTTTTTTTGTATGCTTCAGATTGTCTTTAAAATCCATCCAATCCATTTTAAAGGCTAAATAATGATACATAAATGATTTTAGCCTGTGTTATAGCTGTTTCATTATTGCAAATGATAAAGCCTGAAGCCAAGGAGGAGAAGCAGTGGATTCTGGGAAGGATTTTTTTTTATTTGCTGTAGCTGAGAGATCCCAAACAGACCAGAAAAAGGTTTTTTTTTCACATGCCTATAGAGCTTTTAGCCAGCAATACTATAATGCTTCTCAGAAGTCTCTCGGCACAGCCTGTGTGAAAAAAAAGTCTTGTTCACCAGCTATTTGGTAATAATTTTGTGTCAGCACCTGGGGGGAGTTGGTGGGGGGGTGGGGGGTGGGGGCGGGGGGGTAGAGCTGAACTGTAACCTGGATGTAAACTGTTTACACTGTGTGGCAGAGAGAGAGACACACACACACACACAGACACACAGACAGGAACACAGAGCTTCAGATGATTATTTACACACATTTGAAGATACAGTATATTTCTGCTTTCTATCATAATCTGAACAGATTGCAGTCACAGTATTAGAGCCAGTGAAGATTATTACTGTATGCTGGATGTGCTGTGCACAGTCCTCCATAGTAATGCCTACAGTGAGAACTGTTCTCTGTAAATGTCATTTTCTCATATAAACATGAAACTATGAAAAAAAAAGTCTTTGTATTGCTATTAGCTATAATTACTGGACATATATGAGGCATTTAGAGTATTAGTTAACTTTGATAGTTGTCCTTTAATTTATGACCTGCAGCTGGCTCCATCTCTGGCATCAGTCAAACTTACTGAATAAGTCCAGAGACAGAACCTGCTAGTGCTCTCAGAGGACAAGCATTGCCTACCCATGTACTGATACAAGAGGGGGAATCCCAGATACTTTAGCTGGGAACCCACTGCATTAGAGGCAGGGCTGCTCATCCGGATTCCGGATAACCCGGATATCCAAACTTTTTAGGCCTATCCGACCGGATCCAAATTCCAGATAGCTGGGACCAAATCCGGATAGCTATCTGCGGATAGTTGGGTGCATAATCCGGATATCCGCAGGTATCCGGATCCGAAATACTGTAAGTAAGGTGATGATTTCCTGGAGCCAATCAAAGGGCTCCCAGCAGAAGCCCTAGCAACCAATCACAGAGGGGAACCCTGGCAGCCACCACCTGACCTCATTGAGCCAATCAGAGGCCTCCCAGCCTAAGCCCTGGCACCCAATCACGGAAAGGAACACTGGCCAGCCCCCCTGTATAATAAGGAGGGCTGCCATGATGAGACAGATCGTCCCGACTTGCTGAATGCACACTGAGAGACATGCTCCAGCGCTGGTGCCCTACAAAGGGCTGTACACAGTTATAAACCTAAAGCTGTTCATTGATTAACCCCTTCACTACTATCACTACTCTATAGTTAAATTGTTAATTAGCTTGATTGATGTCTCATAGTGTGACAGTCAGAGTGTGTGCTGCAGTGCTGCTGGGCCAAGGGCTGTACACAGTGATAAGCTGTTCAGTGATTAACCCCTTTACTATCACTACACTATAGTTAAATCATTCATTAGGTTGATTGATGTCATAGTGTGACATTTAGAGTGTGTGCTGCAGTGCTGCTGCAGCTGCTATGTGTCTGTATGTGTGCTGTGCACACACCAGGCCAGCTGCTGCCTGCCACGTGCAAAAGTGTGCAAAGTGCAAACATGTGCAAAGTGCCACGTGCAAAGTGCAAACACGTGCAAACACGTGCAACGTGCCACGTGCAAACACGTGCAAAGTGCAAGTGACACATGCAAAGTGCAAACACGTGCAAAGTGCCAGGTGCAAAGTTCCATGTGCAAAGTGCCACGTGCAAACACGTGCAAAGTGCCATGTGGCACGTGTTTGCACGTGGCACTTTGCATGTGGCACTTTGCATGTGTCACTTGCACTTTTTACATGTCTGGATGTGGCACTTTGCACTTTGCACGTGGCACTTTGCATGTGGCACTTTGCACGTGTTTGCAGGTGGCAGTTTGCACTTTGCACTTGGCACTTTGCACATGCCACTTTGCACTTTGCACATGTTTGCACGTGGCACTTGGCACTTTGCACTTGGCACTTTGCACGTGTTTGCACGTGGCACTTTGCACATGGCACTTTCCACGTGTTTGCACGTGGCACTTTGCACTTTGCACTTGGCACTTTGCACATGGCACTTTGCACTTTACATGTGGCACTTTGCACTTTGCACTTGGCACTTTGCACATGGCACTTTGCATGTGTTTGCAGGTGGCAGTTTGCACTTTGCACTTGGCACTTTGCACATGCCACTTTGCACTTTGCACATGTTTGCACGTGGCACTTGGCACTTTGCACTTGGCACTTTCCACGTGTTTGCACGTGGCACGTCACACTTTGCACTTGGCACTTTGCACATGGCACTTTGCACTTTGTACGTTGGACTTTGGACACAATGTGGGCTGCATGACCACTTTCTGGAACCTAGGCCTGATGTTAATTGACAGCCATTTGTTTTTTTTTTTTGGGGGGGATTTTAAGTCCCCACATCATCAATTAGTATTCCCCTTTGCAAAACAATGATAATACCTGCCTCATTGACCCTAAAAACCCTTTTAAAGCAATTTAAAGAGCACTTCCGTTTTTTCTATCCAGATATCTGAATCCGGACGGATATCCCGGATACTGGAGTCGGATATCCGATTCGGATCCGGATTGGAAAATTTTGAACTCAGATATCCGACCCGGATGGGATATCTGGGTATCTGGATACCAATTAGTTCCAGATAGTGAAAAATGGTATCCGAGCACCACTGATTAGAGGCCGTAAAACCTTTTTGCTTATTACTGCTGTTTTATTTCTGGGGTGTTGTTTGTGTCATTAAAGAGCCTGGTTATTAGACTGTTCATCAAACTTTTTCCCACACTTCAGTTACAATATATTTTATGCAACATTTCTGTAAATGACCGACTGCCTCATTCTGCACCTTTTATTAGCTGCTGGTGCTACAAGATACTACTACCTACCAGAATGGCTTAGTTCTTCTACTGAAAATATTCTGAAGGAGCACGTCTTATAACTGCTTTCTTTTTCTGTTGGCTGGTAACTCACTGCTGGTTAGCATTGCCTTACTTCAAAGCTAATTCTATCACCCACCTAAAAAAGTTGTAATTAAATATTTTCCTAAAGACTTGTTGAACAGCTGCTGTGGCTGGCTATGTGTAGCTGTATTCCATCCAACCAGAGAAAAACAAAACCTTTTCAATCCTGTTAAAACTTTTCTCAAAGCACAGCAAAGTACAGCATTACCTTTTTGAAAACACAAAATGATGCAGTTTATCACTACTAGCACATATCCAAAAGGTAAGATCACAATTCATCACTTCAGGACAGTGGGCAGAGCCTTGCAAATCATTTATTTTTTGCCTGTGCAGGCCAGGCAGTCATCCAAATATGCTGGCTTGTATCATACCTATAGCTTTTAGTTTCGCAGTCTTCTTCATTCCAACCTGAATAAAGTTGTTTTGGGTTATTTGCCCTTTGTCAGTACACGGTATGAAGATAAAGCGGTTGTTTCCATCCTCTTGGATTGATGCTTCATGATCCAGATTTTTGGACACATGATATTTATGATTTGCATTACTTTCTGTCTTACAAAGAGCTATACTGAACTTTGTAGTGCTTTTATTAGATTGGCTTTATCTTTGGCTTCTGTTTTCACAAATAAATCATGTTTTGTGAATAAAATTTATAAACATTTAACACAAAAATGTTTTACAAAATATTGTCAAAATAGAATATAGTTAAATATAGCTAAGCTACTTCAAGAAATGAAATCAGTCAAATTTCACTTTCACTATTTCAATGCTTAAAGAAAACCTGAGACAATGAAAAAAAAAAAAAAAAAAATTATATATATATATATATATATATATATATTTATATATATAAACATATGTATGTTTATATATATATATATATATATATAATATATATATATATATATATATATATATATATATATATATATATATATATATATATATATATTGTAACGATTGTGGAACTTTCCACGTGATCAGCGCACAACGCGTGCGCTGACACGGCGGAAATCCTCCACAAGCGTATAATTTGCAGGAACCCAGCAAAAGGTGCTACGCACCCGTAGAGGGAAAATTCCTGTTGGCAGATGGTGCTGGGGAGTGCAGAGGAACCAATCCTCTGTACCTCCACAAATGCCAGACAGGAATTGTACGAAACGCAGAACGCAATCGCAAGAGAGGCGATTGCGAATGAGAATGAGCAAAGGGACAGGTTGTATGTGTGTGCGCCAATCTAGTCACCACCCCGCGACCGCGCACACACAACAGCAGATATGAAATAGATACGCGATCGCGAGAGGTGCGATCGCCAGACGTGACACAAGGCAGATCAGAATAGAATATGAGGGTAGCAAAGGCACAGCAAATAATACAATGAGGAGATACGGAAAATAACAAATGCTAGCTAACCGCGAACACCGCACTCGCAACAGTGCACGCGGTTATGCGCGGTCGCCACGTGATAAGCACAATAGAGACTTTTGGAGGAGCTCAGGAGATTGCCTGACATACCAGAGGGGTCTTTATTGGTGACCCTGGATGTGGAAAGCCTCTACACCTCCATCCCACATGATGGAGGTGTGGAGGCTGTTGAACATATATTATCCTGTGCATCAGATTTCACTAGTGTACAGGTTAGCTTCCTATGTACATTGTTACGAATGCTACTGTCTAAAAATTATTTTTTGGTTGAGGACCAGTTTTATGTACAACTTAGGGGTACAGCTATGGGCTCGAATGTGGCCCCGTCCTACGCAAATATTTTTATGAATGCTTATGAAGAAACATTTGTGTATACTAATTATATTTTTACAAAATTTGCATTCTGTTGGATGCGTTATATTGATGACATTTTTTGCGTGTGGACGGGGTCACATTCGAGCCTGGAAGAATTTATCTGCCAGTTACATCTCCAGTGCCCAATAATTAGACTTACAATTAATTGGGATAAACAGGAAGTGAGTTTTCTTGACACGTTAGTTAAGTTATCTGAGGGTAGGCTAACCACAGATCTTTATATAAAGCCGACAGACACTAATTCGACTCTTCTGTTTGACAGCTTCCATCCTCCCAGTACCATTTTATCAATCCCTGGGAGTCAGTTTGAGAGGGTACGACGTATAGTTGATAATGACCAACTAAGAGATGTTAGACTTAACGAGATGACTGACAGATTCAAACAAAGACACTACCCTGGTTCAGTATTGGAGCGAGCTAGAGGTGACCTGAGTATAGACAGAACTGATAGGGTGAACAGGAGACGTAGACATAGCAAAAGAATTCCTTTTGTTAGTCAATATAATGTATACAGCGACAACGTGGCTAAGATAATACGTGCCAATTGGCACTTGCTGAGAGATAATTTTCCAGAAATACCAGAATTTCAGGCCCCTCCCCTGATGTCATACAAACGGGCACCCACACTGCGTGACAAACTTGTACACGCAGATATGGGAACCCAAAATGTTGCTGCTAAATCCAATAGACCCAATGGTACTTACCCATGTTTGGGGTGTGTACACTGCAATAGTTTGATCAAAGGTAGCCATTTTGTTCATCCACATAATGGCACTAAGTTTAATATTATGGGTCAATACGACTGCAATTCTCGATACGTGATATACTCCCTTAAATGTCCCTGTGGTTTAATATATATAGGACAGACCACACAGAGGGTTAAAGATAGATTGACAGCACACAAGAGTACCATTAGAACTAAAAAGATAGAATTACCAGTACCATCCCACTTTATAGCAGCAGGACATACCACAAGTCAACTTAGGTTTCAAGTAATAGAAGGGATACAACCAGGGAGAAGAGGAGGAGATAGGTTACGTAGATTGTTATATCGTGAGGCATATTGGATACGTAGGCTTGATACATTGGAGCCTAGAGGTATGAACAGGGAATATGATATGACCCCATTTTTATAGAGTTTGTCATATCAATGTTGTTTATATATGTTATTGACCAAGGTAGTTGATTTACTTGTATATCTGTTTGATAAGTGAGTAAGGGGTGGGAAAAGCATGTTCCCTGTTTTGCCTGGTCCATGTATACCTACTCTATGTTGTGCTACGTTTGTATGTTATATGCTAGTTGAGTGGGATTCCACTATATATGTACATTATACATTTTGGACACTAGATGTCCCACTTCTGTTCAGTTGCCGCTGTAGATGTTTCCGTGGCAACGTGACTGGGCTCTTTGCCAGGCGGTGGGGCGGAAGGCGTGCTCACGCTGTGCGCACGTAGTATGACACGCAGTGGGTTTACATCTTCCCATATGCGGTAGTCATACGCGACCAGTGGGCGGTACATGTTGCCGCCGAGAGAGTACCCTGTCTCCCATCAGGTCCGCCTCTTGGTGGGGGCGGACCTCGATGGAATATCAACTACGGGGAACTCCTCTCACTGGTCGGCGGTACGTGGGCGTGGCGCTGGTTACGCTTCTCCGCCCTGCCGTCTTGCGAGCTCCAAAGTTTGTGCGCACATCTTATACGCACAAGATAGTTCCCCATCAGGTCCGCATGTGCGAGATGAGTGGGGATTGGTCGCCATAGGCGACACTAGAGATGTGATTGGTAAATAGCCCATGGTGTTAGGTATTTAAAGAGAGTGTATTATGATATATTTTAGACACTGACAGGAACTTGATAAAGGAGGTTCTTCCTCCGAAACGTCGTTTAGATGTCATGCTGTCTTTTTGAATTTAATAAAATTGAGCTATAATTGCTGGATGGTGCCGGTCTTCAACTTTCACGTTAAAGCACAATAGAGACAAGCACGCCTAACTAACCATTAACAGACAAACATGAAACAGAGGACGCAAGCGCTTGCTTAACGGTTACCTCACCGAGCCTCCAGCAAGCGTAGCAGACAAGACAGACACACGAAAACAGGGACAAGCGAGAGATAGGATCCACAGCACTAGCAAAAAGTGGCTAGCGCGATCCAGGTACAGAGTAGCAGAACAGAAGGATCCCCAGCGCCAGCGAAAAGTGGCCAGCGCGATCCCAGAAGACAGAACAGAAGGATCCCCAGCGCTAGCGAAAAGTAGCTAGCGCAATCCCAGGAGACAGAACAGAAGAATCCCCAGCGCTAGCGAAAAGTAGCTAGCGTGATCCCAGGAGACAGAACAGAAGAGATAGCTGGTAGCAACCGCTGCACCAGCTATACTCCAAGAACAGAGATCAGAACCATTTCCTGTCGACCACCGTTGGGACTGGACAATGGCAACAGGCAAGACAAGACAGAACAGGCAATACAGATAATACAATCCTAACTGCACTAGGGAAATCTGCCTAGCGCAGATTCAGGAATTACTCTAAGCTGATGTTCAAACAGAGAGCAAGGCTGACACCCCACCAGGAGTGTTACATAGGACGAAATCCTTATGAACAGCGAAGCATTGTGGGAAAGACATAGTACTTATAGTACACGCCTCCAATGAATGTGGCCAGGCAATTTGCATGACAACGCATGCAAATTCCTCTGCAAGCACAAGCTGCAAAACTGACAGAAGCTCTTCTTTCCAGAGTCCTGCAGCATGCAAATCAAAACAATGGTCAAAAAGCTGCCTGCCTGCACAGGCAGCTGAGCAAATCATCACATATATACAGTAGCAGTAAAAACTACGTGAACGATTTGGAATTATATGGATTTTGGCACAAATTGGTCATAAAATGTGATCTGAGCTTCATCTAAGTCACAACAGACAATCATAGTCTGTTTATACTAATACCACACAAATATTTAAATGTTTCCATGTTTTTATTGAACACACCATGTAAACATTCACAGTAAAAGTGGAAAAAGTATGTGAACCCCTAGACTAATGACATCACCAAGAGCTAATTGGAGTGGGGTGTTAGCCAGCTGGAGTCCAATCAATGAGATGAGATTGGAGGTGTATAAAAAACACACACCAGTTTTGTGTTTGCATTTCCCAAGAAGCATTGTCTGATGTGAATGATGCCTTTATTATTATTATTATTATTATTATTATTATTTAGTATTTATATAGCGCCTTACATAATTTACATTACTTAATGCCTTACATAAAAGAGCTCTCAGAAGACCTACGATTAAGAATTTTGACTTGCATAAACCTGGAAAGGGTTATAAATGTATCTCCAAAAGCCTTGCTGTTCATCAGTCCATGGTAAGACAAATTATCTATAAATGGAGAAAGCTCAGCACTGCTGATACACTATCTAGGGCTAGGAGTTGCTTTCCTGTAAAGATGACTGCAAGAGCACAGCACAGAATGCTCAATGAGGGGGAGAAGAATCCTAGAGTGTCAGCTAAAGACTTACAAAAGTCTCTGGCATATGCTAACATCCCTGGGGGGGGGGGGGGGGGGGGGGGGGGGGGGTTCACACTTTCTAACCACCCAGCACAACAAGACTAAGAGCTGGGCTTCCGATAATACACAATGGCAGCGCAGTGAGATTTTGCACTGCTCTTGCGACAGCAAACATTCAGACAGATACAAGAGAGACTGGAGTGAGGTAGCCAATAGCAACATCGTAATCTTGTCACTGCCTCAGTGACAGCAAGCATTCACAAAGACAAGAGTGAGGTAACCAATAGCAACCGCAGCAATAGCTACCTCACAAGGACAGGACTAGGCTAGCTAAGCACGGGTGATCACGCTAAGCGCAACCTACTGAAACGTGCTAAAAACTAACTAGCTAAACACAGGATATCAACAGTTCGATTACATATATATCAGCGGCACTGATATATCACCGTAGCACGAATTCAAGGTAAATAACAAACGCTGACTAGAATATGTATATATTGGTGATGAACCAATATATAACATAAGCAAGGAAGACTGGCTATATCTGGAGCAATACAGAGAACTAAGATAGGCAATACAAACAATACAAAATCTCTGCACTAGAAGGAGTATTTATATATGTCCCCATGGGAAATATATAATCGTAGCTCCAGAAGATAACTGAACTAGAAAGTAACAAGACAAGGAATATTATTCACAGTATCAAAGGACCCAGTAACAGCTTAGACAGAGCTGAAACTATGACGGGCGAGGTCTAAAAGGAAAGGCAGACTTGTATGCTGGCATCAGCCAATAGATGCAAGCATGCAGATCTGCACACAGCTGAATGGTAATCATTCAATCCTGAGCTGGCTTGATTACCATTAGCTAGCTGAAAGGCTATGATAACAAATGCATGCAGTACTATGTAGCAACATGCATGCAGGAAATCCAGGGCTATCTGGCTGCAGCTCAGCTGTAGTAAGCCATTGGTGGAATGATGACAGCATTCTGAGCTGCCCAGAACTGCAGAACAATTGCAAATGACAATGTGACTCATTGCGAATGCACAACCGAATGCAGGCTGACAAGACAGAACTGTCCATTTGCGGCTCCACCGCAATGGACAGAACACGCCACAGGAGGAATCCTTACACCTGTTAGCGAATCTATGATATGTAAAACACTTACCAAGAATGGAGTTCATTGGAGGATACCACAGAGTAAGCCACTGCTGTCCCCCCAAAAAAAATTGCTGCACGTTTAAAATTTGCAAAAGAGTACTTGAATGTTCCACAGTAGTGATGGCAAAATATTCTGTGGACCGATTAAGCAAATTTTAGTTGTTTGGAAAAAAATGAGGCACAGCACACCAACATCAAAACCTCATCCCAACTGTGAAGTATGGTGGAGGGATATGGTGGAGGGGTATCATGGTTTGGGGCTGCTTTGCTGCTTAAGGGCCTGGACAGATTGCTATCATTGAAGGAAAAAAGAATTCCCAAGTTTATTAAGACATTTTGCAGGAGAACTTAAGGCCATCTGTCCACCAGCTGAAGCTCAGCAGAAGATGGGTGTTGCAACAGGACAACAACCCAAAGCATGGAAGTACAGTGGTTTGCAAAAGTATTCAAAGTTTTTCACATTTTGTCATATTACTGCCACAAACATGAATCATTTTTATTGAAATTCCACGTGAAAGACCAATACAAAGTACTGTACACGTGAGAAGTGGAACGAAAATCATACATGATTCCAAACATTTTTTTTACAAATAAATAGAAAAGCATAAGAAGTCCCGTTTGCAGTTTGCCACAAGCCATGTGGGGGACACAGCAAATATGTGGAAAAAGGTGCTCTGGTCAGATGAGACCAAAATTGAACTTTCTGGCCAAAATGCAAAACGCTATGTGTGGCGGAAAAGTAACACTGCACATAACTCTGAACACACCATCCCCACTGTCAAATATAGTGGTGGCAACATCATGCTCTGAGGGTGCTTCTCTTCAGCAGGGACAGGGAAGCTGGTCAGAGTTGATGGGAAGATGGATGGAACCAAATACAGGTGAATCTTGGAAGAAAACCTCTTGGAGTCTGTAAAAGACTTGAGACTGAGGCAGAGGTTCACAGCAGGACAACAACCCTAAACATAAAGCCAGGGCAACAATGGAAAAGTTTAAAACAAAACATATCCGTGTGTTAGAATAGCCCAGTCAAAGTCCAGATCTAGATCCAATGGAGAATCTGTGTCAAGATCTGAAAATTGCTGTTCACAAACACTGTCCATCTAATCTGACTGAGCTGGAGCTGTTTTGCAAAGAAGAATGGGCAAGGATTTCAGTCTCTAGATGTGCAAAACTGGTAGAGACATACCCTAAAAGACTGGCAGCTGTAATTGCAGCAAAAGGTGGTTCTACAAAGTATTGACTCGGGGGGGCTGAATAATTACGCACACCCCACTTTGCAGTTATTTTTTTTTTTTTCAATGTTTGGAATCATGTAGGATTTTCGTTCCACTTCTCACGTGTACACCACTTTGTATTGGTCTTTCACATGGAATTCCAATAAAATTGAATCATGTTTCTGGCAGTAATATGACAAAATGGGGAAAACTTCAAGGGGGCCGAATACTTTTGCAAACCACTGTATTTGTGTGGTATTAGTTTAACCACTTGAGGACCGCCCCCAGCCGATGGGCGGCGTCAAAGTCCGGGCCCAAACGACCGCAATACGCCCATCGGCGAGGGCGGCATCAGCGGTGGCTGTGCGGCGATCGCGTCATCAATGACGCGATCGGCGCCGGCAATAGGCTCCGCCCACCCTACTCGGAAACCCGCCGGCCAATCAGCAGCGCCGGCGGGTTTCAAACTTGCGCGATCCGGCAAATCAGAGTGTATAATACACTTTGTTATTGTAACAAAGTGTATTATACTGGCTGCCTCCTCCGCTGATGGTCACTCGTCGTGCGACCATCAGGGAGGACGGCAGCCCTGGTGATAAGTATAGCAACACACTTTTTTACCCACACAGACCACCCGATTGCCCACCCCAGCCCTCAGAACCCCCCCTGACCACCCCAGCACACCACTGCTAGCACCCCACCACCCACCTAAAAACCCATCAATCACTCCCTGTCACTATCTAGGGACGCTATCCCCTAGGATAGGTCCCTAACTGCCCCCTAGGGTCCCCTGATCACCCCCCCTACCCTCAGATCCCCCCCAGACCACCCCCCAGACCACCCCCCTGTATACGTTTGTATACAGCTGCCTTACCCACTGATCACCTGTCTATCACCTGCCTATCACCCCTTGTCACCACCACCCATCAGAGCAGACCCTAAACTGTCCCTTGGGGGCACCTGATCACCCACCCAGACCCTCAGATTGCCCTCAGACCCCCCCCCCCCCCGCTGATAACCTCCCCAGTGCATTGTTTACATCTATTCTCCCCTGTAATCCCTCACTGATCTCCTATCGTCACCCCCTGTGTCTGCCACCCACCAGATCAGGACCCAGCCTGCCCCGTGCGGGCACCTAGTCAACCCCCCACACCCTCTGATTGCCCTCAGACCCCCCCCCCTCCCCCCCAATCACCTTCCCAGTGCATTGTATTTGATTGTGCTGTAATTGTATTTGATTGTGCTGACATTCAATTTCATTGTCCCGTGATTGGCTTTGATTGTCCCGTGATTGGCTTTGATTGTCCCATGATTGTCCCGTGATTGGCCTGTGATTGGCTTTGATTGGCCTGTGATTGGCTTAGATTGGCCTGTGATTGGCTTTGATTGGCCTGTGATTGGTTTTGATTGTCCCATGATCGGCTTTGATTGTCCCGTGATCGGCTTTGATTGCCCTGTGGTTGCCCTGTGATTGGCCTGTGATTGGCCTGTGATTGTCTTTGATTGTCCCCTGATTGGCTTTGATTGTGCCGTGATTGGTTTGATTGGCCTGTGATTGGCTTTGATTGTCCCGTGATTGGCTTTGATTGTCCCGTGAATTGAGTGCCCTGTGATTGGCCTGCGATTGCCCTGTGATTGCCTTTGATTGTCCTGTGATTGTTTCTGATTGCCTCTGATTCCCCACTCACCACCACCCCCCTGTCACTATCCTAGTGATCTAAAAACAGTGATCAGTGAAAACTGTCACTTTTTTAGTATCACTAGTGTTAGCAGTTAGGCCAGTTAGCTAGGCCCCTTTGTGTCAGTTAGTGCTCAGCCCACTGCACCACAGTCACTAATTAGCGTCATCACTGTCACTAATCAACATTGGTACTATATAGTATCTGTAAGTGATCATTACTGATCGCAGTCAGATCTATTAGGGTCACTAGGATCCACAAAAAAACACAGTGTTTGCCCGATCAGGCCTGATAGTTCGCCTGCACTTGCGTTCAGCCCGCCCCACCGCAGTGACAGAATTTTTTTTCTCATCACTGCAAAAAACACTATACAATAGTTGTGGCACTGTAAACCTCAGTTTTGATTTATTTTTTTATCAAAACTCAGTGACCACAGCTTTCTACCTCTCAAATACTCCCTTTTGCTAGGTAGGTGCTCTTTTTTCTGCGTAGTCTCAGAGGAATACCCCCTAAATTTAGCAGCCCACCATGGCAAGAAAGGGGTATTCAGATGATGAGGTTCTCAGGTACATGGCCCAGTCGGATGAGGACGATTGGGACGCCTCATTCGACGAATGTTCCGGGTCAGAGTTTGAACCTGAATTGAGCAGTGGCTCACTGACCGATAGTGATGACGAGGTTGAGGTCCCGGCTAAAGCCAGGTGTACCACACCCCATGTTGTTGGACCGCAGGTGGCGCAGGATCAGCCTCAAGGGCAGCAGAGTGGTGTTCGTGCTGGTCTGAGATTTCATGGTGGGGCAGGCACCAGCAGCACATCTCCTGGACCTAGCACCAGTACTTTCGTAGACCCTGGTGAAGTGGCGAGCACCAGCATGGAAGTTGAAACTGGTTCGGTGGCACGTGCAGTAAGATCTCAGTCGCAGCCACCAAGAAGACGGGCCCGTACTACCCCTAGTTTACCAGAGGTGCTGGCAAACCCAAATTGGCAATCCCCTGATTCCGCTGCACCCGTACTTCCCCCTTTCACCGCCCAGTCTGGAGTCCAGGTGGAGACAGATAATCTAGGATCGGCCCTAGACTTTTTCTATCTGTTCTTCACCCAGGATCTCTTAGACTTAATTGTGGCAGAGACCAACCGTAAGGCCACACAATATATAACCGCCAATCCGGAAAAGTTCCTTGCCCAGCCTTTTCGGTGGAAACCAGTCCAAGTTTCCGAAATTAAAATTTTTTTGGGCCTTCTCCTTCACACGGGACTAGTAAAGCAGAATGTGTTGCGATCTTATTGGTCTACGGACCCAGCATATCATGTTCCCCTGTACTCTGCTGCCATGTCCAGGACATGATTTGAGAACATCCTGCGCTTCCTGCACTTCAATAACAACGAAACCTGTCATCGAAGTGACCACCCTGCTTTTGACCGGCTCCACAAAATTCGACCCCTCATAGACCACCTGTCATCCAGATTTGCAGATGCTTATACCCCTGACCAGGACATCTGCGTAGACGAGTCCCTCATACGCTTTACCGGGCGCCTTCGCATCAAACAGTACATCCCAAGCAAGCGCGCCCAGTATGGGGTGAAACTGTATAAGCTCTGTGAAAGGGCCACAGGCTATACATCTTATTTTAGGGTCTATGAGGGAAAAGACTCAAAATTGGAGCCGGTCGGATGCCCTGACTACCTGGGGAGCAGTGGAAAGGTTGTGTGGGACTTGGTGTCACCCTTGTTCCAGAAGGGGTACCATCTTTTTGTGGACAATTATTACACAAGTGTGGCCCTCTTTCAGCACTTAAAAATAGAAAAAACCCGATGCTTTGGCACCGTGCGGCCTAGTCGCCGAGGCTTCCCCCAACGGCTCATTACCACCAGACTTCAACGGGGCAGAGGGCCGCCTTGTGTGCTGACGACCTGCTCACGGTGAAATGGAAGGACAAGAGGGAGGTTTACTTCCTGTCCACCAGTCACGCAGACACGACAGTTGAAATTCAACGGCGAACTGAGGTCATTGAAAAACCCCTTGTCGTCCATGAGTATAATACTAACATGGGAGGGGTGGACTTCAATGACCAGAGGTTAATGCCCTATTTAGTTGCCCGAAAAACAAGACGCTGGTATAAAAAAGTGTCTTTTTACCTCATTCAATTGGCAATTTACAACAGCTTTGTTCTCTACAGTAAGGCTGGGAGAACTGGATCGTTTATTCAATTTAATAAACAGATCGTGATGGAACTCCTGTATCCAGGAGGTGCCGTGGCCCAACCCCAAGATGCAACTAGCCGGCTGCATGGAAGGCATTACGCCTATCCAATTCCGAGTACCCCAGGTCAACGAATCCGAAGAAAACGCTGTTGTGTCTGCAGCAGGGCTGGAATAAGGCGTGACACCACTGTTTATTGTCCCACCTGTCCTGACCAGCCTGGCCTATGCCTAGGGGTGTGTTTTGAGAGGTACCACGAGCAGGTACACTATTAGAGAGTAGGGAACTCCACACACAGCGGTAGGCACACAAGGGTCTCTCAGTGCTATTTCACACTGCTGTGATGCGTTAGGGCAAAATGCCTAGCAAAAGTCACACTTTGTGGTCCCCCCCCTACGCTGGAATTGCTTGACTTAACGCTAGTGCATGCCTACGTTACTGCGTGGCTTCTGTGGCAATATCGATCGGCGCGGAAGTCATGTTAGTCTATGGCGACGCAGTTCATTACTGGGCAGAATGCTACTATTGTGGTATTGCCTGAAGGTCTGTTTTGGACGATACGGTGCGGCGGGCTTGACCCACCGGATATGTCAATATGCAGTGTGAAACCAAACATCGGGTTTCCAGAGACCCTAATACACAGGGCTGCCAGAAACCTCTCCTTTCACTTGGGACAAATTGCGTAATGTACTTCGCCACAACTCTGTGCGATTTGCACTTTGCACATTGTTCCATGGGGGAGGAGAGGTTTGTTCTCGGGAGGTAAGTTAAAAAAAAAAAAAAAAAAAAAAAACAGGTAAGCAAAGAAGTTAATGTTTGGTTTGCAATGTTAAGTTTTTTATTAAAAAAGTTCAAAGTTTATTAATGTTAATGAAGTAATTGCTTTGCTGCTTGCTTGTTTTTTGGGTTTTTTTGTATTTTTTTTCTCTTTTTCCATCCAATAACCTTCCAGGTGGACCGAGCGAACGACTAACCAGCTGCGGTACTGATGGTGCATCCTGACAGAACATTGCGCGTCTGTCAGCTTACACACAAGTCGGTGCATGCAGCGCTGCAGGACGAGATTTCTCCTCCGCAGTCAAAAAGATACGTTTGCCGAGGCATATGGGCCGAGGAGTGGTGTTGGGGTTTCATATGCTTTGGCAAACACTTTGTATCAAAAAAGAACTCTGGCAATGATTTGTTCATCCACATCAATCGGTGTGAATGGATAAATCAGGTTTGCCAGGGCATACGAGCTGGTGGGTTTGGATTTTTGGGGCGGCAGCTCCTATGTCCTGGCAGACACCTTCCCCTCCTTTTTGTATTGTTTTGTCTTTTTTCTTCTCTCTTTTTTCTATCCAGACCGACCAATCAGCTGCAGCACTGATGGTGCATCCTGACAGAACATTGCACGTCTGTCAGCTTACACACAAGTCGGTGCATGTAGCGCTGCAGGACGAGATTTCTCCTCCGTAGTCAAAAAGATACGTTTGCCGAGGCATATGGGCCGAGGAGTGGTGTTGGGGTTTCATATGCTTTGGCAAGCACTTTGTATCAAAAAAGAACTCTGGCAATGATTTGTTCATCCACATCGATCGGTGTGAATGGATAAATCAGGTTTGCCAGGGCATACGAGCTGGTGGGTTTGGATTTTTGGGGCGGCAGCTCCTATGTCTTGGCAGACGCCTTCCCCTCTTTATTTTTTTCAAATTTTTTGGGCAGATATTTTTTCATCCACATTGATTGATTGATTGTTTGACGTTCATTTTTCCTTTCAGCCCAGAGTGCATTACCCTTATGCCCAATATAAGGAGTATAGCAGAAACTCCTAATACTGGCCATACATGTAATGATTGCAGAGACCCTAAAATGCCAGGACAGACCCCACGAATGATGCCATTTTGGAAAGAGGACACCCCAAAGTATTCCGTTAGGTGCATGGTGAGTTCATAGAATATTTTATTTTTTGTCACAAGTTAGCAGAGATTGTGTTTTTTTTTTTCACAAAATGTCATTTTCCGCTAACTTGTGACAAAAAATAAAATTTTCTATGAACTCACCATGGCCCTCATGGAATACCTTAACGTGTATTCTTTCCAAAATTGGGTCATTTGTGGGGTTTGTTAACTGTCCTGGCAAGTGGGGGTGGGGGTGCTAAATTGTAAGCATCCCTGTAAAGCCTGAAGGTGCTCATTGGACTTTGGGCCCCTTAGCGCAGTTAGGGTGCACAAAAGTGCCACACATGTGGTACCGCCGTACTCAGGAGAAGTAGTTTAATGTGTTTTGGGGTATATTTTTACACATACCCATGCTGGGTGGGAGAAATATCTCTGTAAATGACAATCTTTTGCTTTTTTTACACACAATTGTCCATTTACAGAGATATTTCTCCCACCCAGCATGGGTATGTGTAAAAATACACCCCAAAACACATTATACTACTTCTCATGAGTACGGCGATACCACATGTGTGGCACTTTTTTGCACCCTAACTGCGCTAAGGGGCCCAAAGTCCAATGAGTACCTTTAGGATTTCACAGGTCATTTTGAGAAATTTCGTTTCAAGACTACTCCTCACGGTTTAGGGCCCCTAAAATTCCAGGACAGTATAGGAACCCCACAAATGACCCCATTTTAGAAAGAAGACACCCCAAGGTATTCCGTTAGGAGTACGGTGAGTTCATAGAAGATTTTATTTTTTGTCACAAGTTAGCGGAAAATGACACTTTGTGAAAAAAAACAATAAAAATCAATTTCCGCTAACTTGTGACAAAAAAATAAAATCTTCTATGAACTCACCGTACTACTAACGGAATACCTTGGGGTGTCTTCTTTCTAAAATGGGGTCATTTGTGGGGTTCCTATACTGTCCTGGAATTTTAGGGGCCCTAAACCGTGAGGAGTAGGCTTGAAACGAAATTTCTCAAAATGACCTGTGAAATCCTAAAGGTACTCATTGGACTTTGGGCCCCTTAGCACAGTTAGGGTGCAAAAAAGTGCCACACATGTGGTACCGCCGTACTCAGGAGAAGTAGTTTATTGTGTTTTGGGGTGTATTTTTACACATACCCATGCTGAGTGGGAGAAATATCTCTGTAAATGACAATCTTTTGCTTTTTTTACACATATTTGTCCATTTACAGAGATATTTCTCCCACCCAGCATGGGTATGTGTAAAAATACACCCCAAAACACATTATACTACTTCTCCTGAGTACGGCGATACCACATGTTTGGCACTTTTTTGCACCCTAACTGCGCTAAGGGGCCCAAAGTCCAATGAGTACCTTTAGGATTTCACAGGTCATTTTGAGAAATTTCGTTTCAAGACTACTCCTCACGGTTTAGGGCCCCTAAAATTCCAGGACAGTATAGGAACCCCACAAATGACCCCATTTTAGAAAGAAGACACCCCAAGGTATTCCGTTAGGAGTACGGTGAGTTCATAGAAGATTTTATTTTTTGTCACAAGTTAGCGGAAAATGACACTTTGTGAAAAAAAACAATAAAAATCAATTTCCGCTAACTTGTGACAAAAAAATAAAATCTTCTTTGAACTCACCGTACTACTAACGGAATACCTTGGGGTGTCTTCTTTCTAAAATGGGGTCATTTGTGGGGTTCCTATACTGTCCTGGAATTTTAGGGGCCCTAAACCGTGAGGAGTAGGCTTGAAACGAAATTTCTCAAAATGACCTGTGAAATCCTAAAGGTACTCATTGGACTTTGGGCCCCTTAGCACAGTTAGGGTGCAAAAAAGTGCCACACATGTGGTACCGCCGTACTCAGGAGAAGTAGTTTAATGTGTTTTGGGGTGTATTTTTACACATACCCATGCTGAGTGGGAGAAATATCTCTGTAAATGACAATCTTTTGCTTTTTTTACACATAATTGTCCATTTACAGAGATATTTCTCCCACCCAGCATGGGTATGTGTAAAAATACACCCCAAAACACATTATACTACTTCTCCTGAGTACGGCGATACCACATGTTTGGCACTTTTTTGCACCCTAACTGTGCTAAGGGGCCCAAAGTCCAATGAGTACCTTTAGGATTTCACAGGTCATTTTGAGAAATTTCGTTTCAAGCCTACTCCTCACGGTTTAGGGCCCCTAAAATTCCAGGACAGTATAGGAACCCCACAAATGACCCCATTTTAGAAAGAAGACACCCCAAGGTATTCCGTTAGTAGTACAGTGAGTTCATAGAAGATTTTATTTTTTTGTCACACGTTAGCGGAAATTGATTTTTATTAGTTTTTTTCACAAGGTGTCATTTTCCGCTAACTTGTGACAAAAAATAAAATCTTCTATGAACTCACCGTACTCCTAACAGAATACCTTGGGGTGTCTTCTTTCTAAAATGGGGTCATTTGTGGGGTTCCTATACTGTCCTGGCATTTTAGGGGCCCTAAACCGTGAGGAGTAGTCTTGAAACGAAATTTCTCAAAATGACCTGTGAAATCCTAAAGGTACTCATTGGACTTTGGGCCCCTTAGCGCAGTTAGGATGCAAAAAAGTGCCACACATGTGGTATCGCCGCACTCGGGAGAAGTAGTTTAATGTGTTTTGGGGTGTATTTTTACACATACCCATGCTGGGTGGGAGAAATATCTCTGTAAATGACAATCTTTTGCTTTTTTTACACACAATTGTCCATTTACAGAGATATTTCTCCCACCCAGCATGGGTATGTGTAAAAATACACCCCAAAACACATTATACTACTTCTCATGAGTACGGCGATACCACATGTGTGGCACTTTTTTGCACCCTAACTGCGCTAAGGGGCCCAAAGTCCAATGAGTACCTTTAGGATTTCAAGGGTCATTTTGAGACATTTGTTTTCAAGACTACTCCTCACGGTTTAGGGCCCCTAAAATGCCGGGACAGTATAGGAACCCCACAAATGACCCCATTTTAGAAAGAAGACACCCCGAGGTATTCCGTTAGTAGTACGGTGAGTTCATAGAAGATTTTATTTTTTGTCACAAGTTAGCGGAAAATGACACTTTGTGAAAAAAACTAATAAAAATCAATTTCCGCTAACTTGTGACAAAAAATAAAATCTTCTATGAACTCACCGTACTACTAACGGAATACCTTGGGGTGTCTTCGTTCTAAAATGGGGTCATTTGTGGGGTTCCTATATTGTCCCGGCATTTTAGGGGCCCTAAACCGTGAGGAGTAGTCTTGAAAACAAATGTCTCAAAATGACCCTTGAAATCCTAAAGGTACTCATTGGACTTTGGGCCCCTTAGCACAGTTAGGGTGCAAAAAAGTGCCACACATGTGGTATCGCCGCACTCGGGAGAAGTAGTATAATGTGTTTTGGGGTGTATTTGTACACATACCAATGCTGGGTGGGAGAAATCTCTCTGTAAATGGACAATTGTGTGTAAAAAAAATCAAAAGATTGTCATTTACAGAGATATTTCTCCCACCCAGCATGGGTATGTGTAAAAATACACCCCAAAACACATTATACTACTTCTCCTGAGTACGGCAATACCACATGTGTGACCCCTTTTTGCAGCCTAGGTGAGCTAAGGGGCCCAACGTCCAATGAGCACCTTTAGGCTTTACAGGGGTGCTTACAATTTAGCACCTCCCAAAATGCCAGGACAGTAAATACACCCCACAAATGACCCCATTTGGGAAAGTAGACACTTCAAGGTATTCAGAGAGGGCTATGGTGAGTCCGTGGCAGATTTCATTTTTTTTTGTCACAAGTTAGCAGAAATGGAATTTTTTTTTTTTGTCTCAAAGTGTCATTTTCCGCTAACTTGTGACAAAAAATACAATCTTCTATGAACTCACCATGCCTCTCAGTGAATACTTTGGGATGTCTTCTTTCCAAAATGGGGTCATTTGGGGGGTATTTGTACTATCCTGGAATTTTAGCACCTCATGAAACATGACAGGTGGGCGGAAAAGTCAAAGATGCTGGAAAATGGGAAAATTCACTTTTGGCACCATAGTTTGTAAACGCTATAACTTTTACCCAATCCAATAAATATACACTGAATGTTTTTTTTTTCATCAAAGACATGTAGCAGAATAACTTTCGTGCTCAAATATATAGGAAATTTTACTTTATTTGAAAAATGTCAGCACAGAAAGTTAAAAAAGTCATTTTTTTGACAAAATTCATGTCTTTTTTGATGAATATAATAAAAAGTAAAACTCACAGCAGCAATCAAATAGCACTAAAAGAAAGCTGTATTAGTGACAAGAAAAGGAGGTAAAATTCATTTAGGTGGTAGGTTGTATGACCGAGCAATAAACCGTGAAAGCTGCAGTGGTCTGAATGGAGAAAAAGGCTCTGGTCCTTAAGGGGCGAAAAAGACTGTGGTCCTCAAGTAGTTAAGCAGACTGTGATTGTATGTTGCGACTTAGATGGAGATCAGATCACATTCTCTCTCTCTCTCTCTCTCTCTCTCTCTCTCTCTCTCTCTCTCTTTATATATATATATATATATATATATATATATATACACCTTTAGCTTTCTCCAGCCCCCTTCAGGCTGATCTGTCCCTCACTGTCCTCCCAGGCCGCTTGGTTCCTCTTCTAGGTGGCCTGGTAATTCCTCCAGTTGGGGGGTAACTGTGCATATGCAGAATGGCCACACGCACTTGCCCCACCGCACTCCTCTCACCAGGAGCATTCTGAGCCTGTGCAGTACTACTGTGCAGGCACAGAACGTTCCCGGCTATAAAAGTGTGACGGGGAGTGCACGCGGCCAGAGTGCATCTGTGCCGACTGTATTCTACTGGTTGATTTACCAGGCTGCCTAGCGGAAGATCCAGGCAGCGTGGTAGGATTGTGAGGGACTGATCAGCCTCAAGTGGGTTGGAGGAAGCCCCATGTGAATACTCATGAAAGCATCACATGTAGAAATGGCCGCAAAACAATATGTCACAAAATGCATCTGCTGGCGCTTTTCCTGAACGATTGATGAACTTCCTCCATTTCGCCAGCAGATGTCATCTGTGTCCTCAGAGTTTGAAACTGCTGGAAGTATCCTCTGCCACCAGCAGAGGTCTCACTCGCAAGAACTGTTATTGCAGATTTAATGAGGGCAGCTCTGTGATCACCTGGACTCTGTCATCTGACTTATTTGGACACTATTTAAGTTGTCTTTACAGACCACTCTGTGCTAGCTCATCAAAGTCAGTTCCTGATCCTGAGTCCTAGCCTTCCTGTCTTGCTCAGCTTTGTATTTGTAATTATCGTGTTTGACCTGTTTTCTGTTTTTGACTAACCCTTTGCCTAAGCGATTTGTATCTTGTTTGTATCTCTGGTTTGACCCTGCATGTTTGACGTTCCGTTGCCTGCCGATTATAATTCTGATGCTTTGTCTCTGTATATAATGTATATGATTCTCATGTGTATATATTAGTCAGGTTTGGGGTTCAGTGTGCACACTATATTGTTATGCTTGGATACCTTTGCATATTATCCTATATGCAGGGGGTCCATAGCATCTGCAATACCTGATATATTTTGATTATGTGTTAGTTTCCAGTTTCTCCATTACTTATATTACTTGCCTGATGTCTGCATGATTTTCTGCATAAACTTAATACTGATTGTTTATGCATCCTGATAGAGTAATTCTCTGCATAAACTTAATGCTAATGGTGTATGCATTCTGATGGTCAGATTCTCTGCATAAACTTAATCTTGTTTATGCGTCCTGTTTGTTTGACTCTCTGCATGATCTTAATGCTGATTGTTTGTTTGTAAGCTGTGTAACTGTTTAAGTTGCATAACTCTGTGCATGAACTTAATGTGCAACATTTATGCTGATTACAATAAATCTTTATGTTTATTCCTTTAATTCCAGTCTCAGTGTTTCTTGCATACTGACAGAGCAATCTTCCTTGCGATTCCCTTGCATTGTACACCAATGCAACAGAATCATGACAGATGAGCTAGCCCAAAATTCTGTCACCAGGAAATACTGAGAGTAGGTTTGCCGCCATGGGAATTAAATGGAATTATGCAAATATCGATTATCATTGCTGTTTGGCTGAGGATGATGAAAGTTTCTGTTTTGATAAGTTGTATGGATATTCATATGATGATTTGGTGCAAAGTATTAGGCAGATCAATTCATATGTCCAGCAGGGAGAATTCCTTGAATCTGATGTTCAGCCTTTGTTAAAAATTCTACACACTCTTGAATTTATGAAGTCTCCCACCACCTACCAAATTTATCAAGCCTCTGTAAACAAATCCTTGCCAGTTCCTCTTCCCTGCAAAATTCCCACAGCAGTATTAAACCAGAGCAAACCAAATAATGTTCCAGCCACCTCCATGCAGACCGTTCACCCTAAAACTTATGCTCTGGATAATGAATCTGCCTATGACAAGAGTTCATGGGATCCTCCTTTTGAAAAATGGGAAATAGAGGCCTTAGTTTTTGAGATGGAATGTGATGAGGAATCATTTATTGATTATTACTTTGATACCAGTGAAAACTTTTTGAATGAATGCATAGATTCTGCATCCACTTTAGTTGATATGGGGGTTTGTATGAATCACTTTGTGGCTCCCTTAATTGATATCTGGAAAGATCTATTGCGTGAAAATTTCCCCCCTTCTGATGATTCTGGCAGTCAGTTTATGCCGTACTCCGTAATCAATCATAGTTCAGTCAGATCCAGTAAATTTTCTAGTGTTAAAAGTGACAGGGATTGTGTTCTTAATTTTTCCTCTAAGCCTGTTAAACCGCATGCTGATGCATACCTGAGTGGTTTGAATGACTCCATTGATCAAGGTATCTGCAAAAGTCAAGCCTGTTTTGATATGACTGCTGAAGAGATTGATGCTTATTACTGGTATTTAAATGATGACAGGACAAGTTTTATGGAATTTTATTGCAAACAAAGTGAGGAATTGGTAACCAAGTGTTTGCTAAGTGTTAAATCCATGTGTGCGAATAGACTTTGTAAGCCTGAAGCTGCTTCTGCCTTAATAATCGCTTGGCAAAGGGTTCTGTCTTCTCATTTTCATGTTTCTCCTTCCTCTGTTAACTCTGTACTCACCTCTGGCCAGAACTCACAATCTGCAGCAGTTAAAGTCACACCTGTTACTAAGGGAGACCCAACGTGTCCGTTGCCCTTAGCAACCAGTTATAAAGACTCTGTCTTGTCAGGTTCCAACCGTCAAAGGAGACCTACTTCCTTGCAAACTGCAGTCAGAACTACACCTTGGTCCTGGCAAAGATCATTAGAAAATAAGTCATCATCCAAAAAGAAAAAGAAGAAAAAATTATTTCCTACCAACTCCGATTCCAGTTGTGTGCAGCCTCCAGCCGATTCCAGTCGTGTGCAGCCTCCAGCCGATTCCAGTCGTGTGCAGCCTCCAGCCGATTCCAGTCGTGTGCAGCCTCCAGCCGATTCCAGTCGTGTGCAGCCTCCAGCCGATTCCAGTCGTGTGCAGCCTCCAGCCGATTCCAGTCGTGTGCAGCCTCCAGCCGATTCCAGTCGTGTGCAGCCTCCAGCCGATTCCAGTCGTGTGCAGCCTCCAGCCGATTCCAGTCGTGTGCAGCCTCCAGCCGATTTCAGTCCTGAGCAGTCCCTCGCCTTTCTCTGTGGACTCTTTCATGGACTAGATTTGCTGACAGTGGGTCAGCCTGGCAGGCCTGAAGAGCCCCAGCATGTTCATCCTGCAGTATCCAGTCCTGCAGAACTTTGCTCTCAGTCCGCACAGGCTCAGTTCACACAGTTTCAGTGCCAGTCCGCACAGACTGTATTGGGATCTCAGCCAACGGTCCAGCCAAGCGCTCAGCCAACGGTCCAGCCAAGCGCTCAGCCAACGGTCCAGCCAAGCGCTCAGCCAACGGTCCAGCCAAGCGCTCAGCCAACGGTCCAGCCAAGCGCTCAGCCAACGGCCCAGCCAAGTGCTCAACCAAAGGTCCAGATCCATGAGGTTACACAGTCTGCTGTCCTGTCTGAGACTACTGAGTCTGCTGTCCTGTCTGAAGCGTCCCAACCGGTTAACTTGCCTAAAGTTATCCCGTCTTCTGTTTTGCTTGAGGTTATGCAAGCTGCTGCCCAGCCTTCACAGACTTTTGTTGCTACCCTATCCGAGACTATTCAGTCTGTCGCTAATCCGCCTGCAGCACTACCTGAAGTTTTCCAGTTTACTGCTCAGATATCACAGACCTCTGCTGCTGCTTCCAAGTCTGGTGACTCTGTTGCTGCTTCTGAGGGTACCCAGTCTGCTGCCGCTTCTGAGGATATCCAGTCTGCTGCCGCTTCTGAGGATATCCAGTCTGCTGCCGCTTCTGAGGATATCCAGTCTGCTGCCGCTTCTGAGGATATCCAGTCTGCTGCCGCTTCTGAGGGTATCCAGTCTGCTGTTCCAGTTGTTGCTTCCAAGTCTGGGGACTCTGCTGTCGCTTCCAAGTCTGGGGACTCTGCTGCTGTTTCCAAGGTTGGTGATATTGTTGCTGCTCCTGAATCCGGTAACCCTATGGCTGCTCTCCAGTCCGATGATTCTGTTGTTGCCTCAAAGACTGCTGATTCAGCTATTGCCTCCGACTCCACTGTTCCAGCTGCTGTTTCCAAGTTTGCTGTTCCGGATGAGTTCCTGTCGGGTGCCGCTCCTGAGGGCATTCTGCCTGTTGCTGCTCCTGAGGGCATTCTGCCTGTTGCTGCTCCTGAGGGCATTCTGCCTGTTGCTGCTCCTGAGGGCATCCTGCCTGTTGCCGCTCCTGAGGGCATCCTGCCTGTTGCCGCTCCTGAGGGCATCCTGCCTGCTGCTTCTTCCGTGGGCATCCTGTTTGCTACCCCTGATAGTATCCCGCCTGATGGTGCCAGGTCTCCTGCTCAGCCTGATCCTGCCAAGCCGTTTGATCCTACTGTTCCTGTCAAGTCGTGGGTTCCTGTGGCTGCTCCCCAATCTGATGTTTCCGCAGTGACTTCCAAGTCTGCTGATGTCCTTTCAGTGGTTCCCAAGACTGCTGCTGTTCCTCCGGTGGCCTCCAAGTCTGCTGTTGTTCCTGTTATGGCCTTCAACTCTGTTGTTCCTGCTACCACTTCCAAGTCTGCTGTTGATCCTGTTGTGGCCCCCAAGCCTGTTGTTCCTGCTGCTGCTCCCGAGTCTGGTGTTCCTGCCGATGTTCAGTCTACTATGCTACCTGAAGTTTGCACATCCTGGAGTCCTATGGATGTCTTGCCTATTGCTTTGGCACATGGATCATGGGCTGTTGCATTGCCTAAAGGTCTCCAGTTTGATCTTCACCATTATTTGTTACCTGATGACCCTGAATCTACTCAGCCCATCATTTTGCCTGTTACCTTGTTTATGTTTGTACACTTTTTCGCCCATGCCCTCCTTGGCCTTGCCTTTCTGCCCAGTATGTCCTGGGATCCTGGTGGACGTGAGTTCATATGGAGCGTTCGGAGACCGCTCCTTGAGGAGGGGGTAATGTCACAAAATGCATCTGCTGGCGCTTTTCCTGAACGATTGATGAACTTCCTCCATTTCGCCAGCAGATGTCATCTGTGTCCTCAGAGTTTGAAACTGCTGGAAGTATCCTCTGCCACCAGCAGAGGTCTCACTCGCAAGAACTGTTATTGCAGATTTAATGAGGGCAGCTCTGTGATCACCTGGACTCTGTCATCTGACTTATTTGGACACTATTTAAGCTGTCTTTACAGACCACTCTGTGCTAGCTCATCAAAGTCAGTTCCTGATCCTGAGTCCTAGCCTTCCTGTCTTGCTCAGCTTTGTATTTGTAATTATCGTGTTTGACCTGTTTTCTGTTTTTGACTAACCCTTTGCCTAAGCGATTTGTATCTTGTTTGTATCTCTGGTTTGACCCTGCATGTTTGACGTTCCGTTGCCTGCCGATTATAATTCTGATGCTTTGTCTCTGTATATAATGTATATGATTCTCATGTGTATATATTAGTCAGGTTTGGGGTTCAGTGTGCACACTATATTGTTATGCTTGGATACCTTTGCATATTATCCTATATGCAGGGGGTCCATAGCATCTGCAATACCTGATATATTTTGATTATGTGTTAGTTTCCAGTTTCTCCATTACTTATATTACTTGCCTGATGTCTGCATGATTTTCTGCATAAACTTAATACTGATTGTTTATGCATCCTGATAGAGTAATTCTCTGCATAAACTTAATGCTAATGGTGTATGCATTCTGATGGTCAGATTCTCTGCATAAACTTAATCTTGTTTATGCGTCCTGTTTGTTTGACTCTCTGCATGATCTTAATGCTGATTGTTTGTTTGTAAGCTGTGTAACTGTTTAAGTTGCATAACTCTGTGCATGAACTTAATGTGCAACATTTATGCTGATTACAATAAATCTTTATGTTTATTCCTTTAATTCCAGTCTCAGTGTTTCTTGCATACTGACAGAGCAATCTTCCTTGCGATTCCCTTGCATTGTATACCAATGCAACAGAATCATGACACAATAGGAATAGAATATCCATAACTTTACAGATATTGTATTATCCACTATAGTAGAATATCAGTAACTTTACAGATATTTTACTATGTCCTAATCTAAACTATTCTCTCACTGAACTCTCCCTCTTAATACCTAAAAGTAACCTCCCACCCACATACCTTAATGACCCCCCCCACGCCTAACCCTTAAGATCCCCATTAACCCTTAAGACCTCCAAATTTCCCCTCAATTTTAATGGGCGCCCTGTAAAGTTTTTGCGAACAATTGTGTTTCTGAATAGATTATTCAGATCACAAAAGCCAGACATTTAAAAAAATGAAAACTGTTTCTTTCTGAGACAATTTAATCAATGCAGAATTTGAAGACCCTGTGTATGTTTCCAGAAATCAAGGAAAACAGGAGAAATGATTAGAGCTATCAGTTCTAAAAATTATTAGAGCTATCGATTTTAAAAGACAATTTGAAGATTTTTTTTCCCTTGAATAATAAATATACATTAATTTATTTTTAAAATATGCTTCAAAAAGATGCCTCTTTCTCTCACCAGCACTGTGTATTTTTTTATTACAACACAAAACGGGGGAAAAGAAGTTTTTAGTATTTAAATGTATACATTGAAGAATGACATTTTGTTTCCCTGGTCATGAAGGGGTTAACTTCAGTCAGCAAGCAATAATTGAAGAGAATGTAATAGTAAACTGAATATCTTTCACAGCTTGTCAAAAAAACATGCATTCTGACTTAAAATTATAGATGGCCCGAACCTCTGATTTTTGGTTCGGTCGCAAACTTCCGCAAAAGTTCGGCTTTCATGAACCGCAATAGACTTCGATGGGGAGGCGAACTTTGAAAACTAGAAACACTTATGCTGGCCACAAAAGTGATGGAAAAGATGTTTCAAGGGGTCTAACATCTGCATTTTTGCATGGAGGAGTGGGATAGACGCCAAAAGTATGGGAAAAATCTGGATTTGACGCAAAGCAGCGTTTTAAGGGCAGAAATCACATTGAATGCTAAATTGCAGGCCTAAAGTGCTTTAAAACATCTTGCATATGTATACATCAATCAGGGAGTGTAATTAGAGTACTGCTTCACACTGACACACCAAACTCACTGTGTAACGCCCCGCAAACAGCTGTTTGTGTAGTGACGGCTGTGCTGGACTGGTGCGCACCATGGCGAGAGTGCAGGCCATGGTGTTTTTCAAGCCCATATAGTCGCCAGGCTGTGGTAGCTCAATGATAGAACAGTGACTGTCCAGCTGATTCCCCCCCCCAGACATCCCCCCCCCCGAGACATTCCCCCCCCCCCCCCCCGAGACACTCATATAGCTGGCGGTCATTGCCTCATTGTGATATGCAAGCCCCTTCACCGCGGCAAGGTAATAATCATGAAGGGGAATTGGCACATGTACATGCCTTTTGTTTTGTTGTTGCAGCTGCAGTGCAGCCAGAAAAATTAGGCAGGCATGTACACGCACCAGAAAAAGTAGTATAGCGACCGCTGCTAGCAGCAGCCTTAAAAATTCAGGAATCCACCTGGAGTCCTGGACACTGTTGGTGGTGGTGGAGAAGGCAGTCAAGCGGTCTGCGGGCAGAGGTGCTGTGTGGGGAGCGACTTAGTCTTGTGGCAGGCAGTCACACTGCGTGCAGGCAGAGATGCTGTGTGTGGGGACTGACTTAGTCTTCGGGCAGGCCTGAGAGTGCTTTGCAGACCAGGCATTCGTGATCAGATGGACCCTTGACCCAATGCTGTGTGCCAGAGAGGATACCACTTGCCTTTCAACATCACGGTACAGTTTAGGTATCACCTTTTTTAAGAAATAATTGTGGCCTGGTATTTTCCACTGCAGTGTGTGGCTTTGCTTTTGTGTGCTGCTTTTCCTCAGGTGGTCATCCCATTGCAGTTTGTGCTTTGTAATCATGTGCCTTCGTAAGGTAGTTGCTACGCGGGTCTTGGTTAGAGATGTGCACTGACACTTTTGTTGCATGCACAGCCTTGCTAATTGATAGTGTGTGTGCCACTGCCAGCAGCCCAGCACATTCAGTGACTACCTGTGTGTGTGACAGGGAGCTGCACATTGTACTGCCCAGTACTGCATATACCCAGTACCTGTTGTGTTTACGTAACCCACCTCATCACTGCATATACCTAGCTTTGTGTTGAGTGAACCCAGCTCACTGCATCTAACTACCTGTTGTGTTTAGTGAACCCACCTCACTGCATCTAAGTACCTATACTGTTCAGTGAACCCATCTCACTGCATCTTACTACCTGTTGTGTTCAGTGAACCCAGCTCACTGCATCCAACTACCTGTTGTGTTGAGTGAACCAACCTCACTGCATCTAAGTACCTTTATTGTTCAGTGAACCCACCTCACTGCATCTAAGTACCTATACTGTTCAGTGAACCCATCTCACTGCATCTTACTACCTGTTGTGTTCAGTGAACCCAGCTCACTGCATTTAAGTACCTTTATTGTTCAGTGAACCCAGCTCACTGCATCCAACTACCTGTTGTGTTGAGTGAACCCACCTCACTGCATCTAAGTACCTTTATTGTTCAGTGAACCCAGCTCACTGCATCTAAGTACCTTTATTGTTCAGTGAACCCACCTCACTGCATCTAAGTACCTTTACTGTTCAGTGAACCCAGCTCACTGCATCTAACTACCTGTCGTGTTGAGTGAACCCACCTCACTGCATCTAAGTACCTTTACTGTTCAGTGAACCCAGCAAACTGCATCTTACTACCAGTTGTGTTCAGTGAACCCAGCTCACTGCATCTAAGTACCTTTATTGTTCAGTGAACCCACCTCACTGCATCTAAGTACCTTTATTGTTCAGTGAACCCAGCTCACTGCATCTAAGTACCTTTACTGTTCAGTGAACCCAGCTCACTGCATCTTACTACCTGTTGTGTTCAGTGAACCCAGCTCACTGCATCTAAGTACCTTTATTGTTCAGTGAACCCAGCTCACTGCATCTAAGTACCTTTATTGTTCAGTGTACCCACCTCACTGCATCTAAGTACCTTTATTGTTCAGTGAACCCACCTCACTGCATCTAAGTACCTTTACTGTTCAGTGAACCCAGCTCACTGCATCTAACTACCTGTTGTGTTGAGTGAACCCAGCTCACTGCATATACCTAGCATCCCCCCGAGATGGACAAAATGGACAAACCAGGTAGAGGAAGAGGTAGAGGCATACCCAGAGGAAGGCAACCAGGCACCGGCAGGTCTGTGTGAGGTGGTGTTGCTGTGATTTCATGCGGACCTGGCCCAAAATACAGTGCTCAGAAGAAGGCACGTGCCATCACTTCCCAAGATCAGGACGTGCTTGACTATTTAACACAGAACACCTCATCTCCCGCAGCCACCAGCACTACAACAAGCACCACATCTGCTGCATTTGACACTTCCCAGGAGTTATTTGGTGGTGGTGGTGAAATCACTGATTCACACCCACTACTGCAACAACAAGAAGAAGGCGCAGGTACACCACCTCCTACGACTGAGTTAGGTGGCGATAGTATGGACGTAACGTGTGAGGAGGGGGATGATGAACCACCAGAAGTTGGTGCAGTTGAGGAGGTGTCTGAGGAAAGCGAAGCTGGCCAGGAGGATTATGATGACGATTATACGGATACCACATATGTTCCCGGTAGAGGAGATGACCAGGGGGACAGTTCAGCGGAGGAGTCAGAGAGGAGTAGGAGGAGACCAAACTGTGCGATTCCACGGTAGCAGTGCCAGGTACTATGTATCCTGTAGTTTGCCGGTGCCGAGCCTCGACCGGATTGCTCACACGGTCTCCTAGTGACACCCAAAATAAATCATGAGGCGGCACACCACTGGCTGCAAATATGCTTGTATTAGGAAACAGAAGCACCTCAAAAGACAAGCCACCCTCCTTCTCCTCTTCCTCCTTCAGGTGCATCGTCTTCATCCACTTTCTCCCTTGCACCTTCACAGCCACCCTCCTCCACACCGCCTCTTCCCTTCAGCAGTTCCTTCTCCTCTGCCCACAGCAGTACCCAGCTGTCCGTGACGGAAGTATTTGAGCATAAGAAGCAAATGTCTGCCAGTCACCCTTTTGCCCGGCGTCTGACAGCTGGCGTGGTGGAACTATTAGCTCGCCAGCTATTACCATACAAGCTGGTGGAGTCGGAGGCTTTCCATAAGTTTGTGGCCATTGGTACACCACAGTGGAAGATACCAGGCCGCAATTATTTTTCACAAAAGGCCATACCCAAACTGTACCGTTGAGAGGCAAGTGGTGTCATCTCTGGCACACAGCGTTGGGTCAAGGGTCCACCTGACCACGAATGCCTGGTGTGCCAAGCACGGGCAGGGCCACTACTTTACATACACAGCCCATTGGGTCAACCTGGTGACCGATGGCAGCAAGCAGGGAGTATGTGGCTGCACAGCGGACTGACTTGTCACACTTCCACGGCTTGCAGGCAGGCCTCCAGCCACCTCCTCTCCACCTGCTACCACCGCTTCGCTGTCGTCATCCTCCTCCTCCTTGGTTGGTGCCGCGATCTCCTCTCCAGCTACACAGCCCCAGCACCCCAGGGCCTATGCTGCATGCCAGGTACGACGGTGTCACGCAGTGTTAGACATGTCTTGCCTGAAAGCGGAGAGTCACACTGGAGCAGCTCTCCTGGCTGCTCTTAACAAACAGGTGGAGCAATGGCTGACCCCGCACAAGCTTGAGATCGGCAACGTGGTGTGTGACAACGGCAGCAATCTCATTGCTGTGTTGAATTTGGGAAAGCTGACACACATACCTTGCATGGCACATGTGCTGAATTTGGTCGTGCAAAGATTTGTGTCCAAGTACCCAGGCTTAGAGGACGTCCTGAAGCAGGTCAGGAAGTTGTGTGGGCATTTCAGGTGCTCTTACAAGGCCATGGCACGCTTTGCGGACATTCAGCGTAGAAACAACTTGCCAGTGAGTCGTCTGATTTGCGATAGCCCGACTCGCTGGAATTCCACCCTGCTGATGTTCTCTCGCCTGCTAGACCAGGAGAAAGCCGTCACCCAGTACCTGTATCATTACAGTACAAGGACACAATCTGGGAGGATGGCGATGTTGTGGCCCAACAACTGGACACTGATGCGAAATGCATGCAGGGTCATGGAGCCCTTTGAGGAGGTGACCAAACTGGTGAGTCGCAATGAGGGCACCATCAGCGACTTGATCCCCTACGCCTACTTCCTGGAGCGTGCCGTGCGTAGAGTGGTGGATACAGCTGTGGAGGAGCGTGAACGAGAAGAGTTACGACAGCAGGAGTCATGGGAGCCATTTACACCCAAACCCGATGTTTCCACAACACCTGCGGCAGCACAGAAGGGGGAGGAGGAGGAGGAGGAAGAAGAGGAGTTGTGTGGGGAAGGAGAGGAGTCAGACTCTGATGATGATGATGAGGAAGGTGTTTCTGTGGAGGAGGAAGAGGCGGCGAAAGAAGAACAACCGTGGCAGCCATCACAGGGGGCTTCTGCTGCTCCACGTTCCCGTGGTATTGTTCGTGGCTGGGGGGAGGAAGAGGAGTTGCATCCCGTCACTGAGGAGGAGCAAGAGGAGATGGAGAGTACGTCTGCATCCAGCTTTGTGCAGATGTCCTCTTTCATTTTGTCCAGCCTGTTGAGGTACCCCCGTATCAAAAAACTCAAGGCGAATGACCTGTACTGGGTGGCCACGCTACTAGACCCTCGGTACAGGCACAAAGTGGCAGACCTGTTACCAACTCAACACAAGGCCGAAAGGATGCAGCAGTTGCAGAACAAGCTGTCTATGATGCTTTACAATGCCTTTAAGGGTGATGTGGCTGCACAATGCAATCAAGGTACCACTGGCAGTAACCCTCCTCCTCCCAAGTCCACGCAGGCAAGGACAGGATGCTCCAGTGATCTCAGGGTGATGTCGGACATGCGGACGTTCTTTAGTACAACTCCTCGCCATAGTCCTTCCGGATCCACCCTCCACCAACGCCTGGACTGGCAGGTAGCTGACTACCTGGCCTTGAGTGTGGATGTAGACACTGCGAAAAGCGACGATGAACCCTTAGACTACTGGTTGCGCAGGCTTGACCTGTGGCCAGAGCTGTCCCAATTTGCCATACAACTTCTCTCTTGCCCTGCCGCAAGCGTCCTGTCAGAAAGGACCTTCAGTGCAGCTGGAGGCATAGTTACTGAGAAGAGAAGTTGCCTAAGTCACGACAGTGTTCAGTACCTGACCTTTATCAAAATGAATGAGGAATGGATCACGGAGGGCTACTGCATGACCGAAGACTAAGTCAGTCCCCACACACAGCATTTCTGCCTGCAGGCCGCTTGCCTTCTCCGTCACCACCAACAGGGTCCAGGACTCTAGGCGGATTCCTGAATTTTTTAGGCCGCTGCTAGCAGCGGCCGCTACACTAATTTTTCTGGTACGTGTACATGCATGGCTAATTTTTCTGGCTGCACTGAGGGCGGCTGCAACAAAAAACAAAAGGAATGTACATGTGCCCATCCCCTTTCATGATCATTACCTTGCCGCGGTGAAGGGGCTTGCGTATCACAATGAAACAATGACCGCCGGTTATTTGAGTGTCTCGGGTGGGGGTGGCACACAAAAGATAATAAGGTCATTGCTTCATTGTGGTCAGACCAAATTTGATCAGCTGGACAGTCACTGTTGTTCAATCATTGAGCTACCACAGCCCGGCGACTATATGGGCTTGAAAAACGCCACGGCCTACACTCTGGCCACGTTGCGTACCAGTCCAGCACAGCCGTCACTACACAAACAGCTGTTTGCGGTGCGTTACACAGTGAGTTTGGTGTGTCAGTTGTGAAGCAGAACTCTAATTACACTCCCTGATTGATGTATACCCATGCAAGATGTTTGAAAGCACTTTAGGCCTGCAATTTAGCATTCAATGTGATTTCTGCCCTTAAAACGCTGCTTTGCGTCAAATCCAGATTTTTCCCCGGGACTTTGGGCATGTATCCCACTCCACCATGCCCCCTTCCAGGTGTTAGACCCCTTGAAACATCTTTTCCATCACTTTTGTGGCCAGCATAATTTTTTCTATTTTTCAAAGTTCGCCTCCCCATTGAAGTCTATTGCGGTTCGCGAACTTTTACGCGAACCGAACCTTCCGCGAAGGTTCGCGAACCGAAAATCGGAGGTTCGCGATATCTCTAGTCTTGGTCTTTCCACAGCTCAATTTTCGATGGCAGAGAGTAAAGATGGCATTGCTCTCATCTGAGGCAGACACACAAAAAAATGTCCACACCGCTGAGCCCTGGGGTGATGGCACTTTGGGGGTGGCGGCCGACTGAGTGTTAAGTGGGGTGCCAGGGCAGGAGGAGGAAGATATGTCACGCTTTCGTGCGGAAGCTGAGAAAGATGAGGTGTTCTGTGTTACATAGTCAATTACGTCCTGACAATATTGGGGGTTGATGGCATGTGCCTTCTTCTGAACACTGTACTTTGGTCGAGGGCCGCACGAAATCACAACAGCGCGACCTCAAACAGACCTGCCAGGTGGCCTGCCTCTGCCTTTTGTTTTGTCCATATTGGGGGGGATGAAGTGAAAGGTATGCACTGACTTGACTAATACAATGTGCAGTCAGTCACACAGGTGCAGTTAACAGGTATGCACGGAGTGGTATACCACACTGCGTGCGCCACCGTAGGTAGGTGGGTGCACTGTGAACAACAGGTAGGTATATGAAGCGATGGGTATTACAATGTGCACCTGGCACAGTAGTAATTATACCACCAAGGGGCCAAAGACCAGCTGTGACTGACTGACAGGGCTGTATATAATGCAAGTGGGCCACACACACACAAAAAAAATAGACCACAAGAACAAGTTTAGCTCTCAAAAGAGCTGTTGAGGGGTGCTTTTTTTAGCAATAAGAATCAGCAAGGAGCAAGCTAACAAGCCTACAAGAGCCTAACTAAGCTTTCCCTATAGGTTTCTGCACAGCAGCTATCCCTTCTCTAATTACTGCAGGCACACAAGTGAGTGAAAAGCCTGATGCTGCCTGCCTTTTATAAGGGGGGAGGGCCTCCAGGAGGGTGTATAGCCTAAATGGCTACAATGTGCCTGCTGACTGTGATGTAGAGGGTCAAAGTTGACCCTAATGATGTAGTATAGGAAGCGAATCGAACCACCATAAAGTTAGTGTTCGCCCACGAACGCGAACCACCAAAGTTTGCCGGGAACCGTTCACCAGCGAACCGTTCGGGCCATCTCTACTTAAAATATGAAACAACTGCTGATTAAGAAATTGTATCAATAAATCATATGTTTCTACCAAAACATTCAGTCCACATTTTTCTTTTTTTGACTCCTTCCCAAAGTTGGAGGGGGGTAGGAGTCCCCTAAGGCAATTAGCTCACTCTTGGCCCTTCATGTCTAGTAAAGTCTATGGGTGCGGAGAAGCGGGACTTCACTTGTGAACCAAAATAAATATAATTTTAATGGCACTGTTCTGTCTTCAATTTCATACATTTAATCCAATGTTATGAGACTATATTGATGCTGGAAATAAACCAACAAGGCCAAGTTCAAGGACTAAAAATGCAGTGTAATGAGCCACAAAATAATACAGTCTCTTTGTAACCAGAAAGTCTGGAGTCCAATTAGCTATTCAAAATTCACAAGAGAGTGCTTAAACCAGCCATTTCACATGGCAACACCCTGCAACAAAGAAATGGTAATAAGAATATTCTGAAATCAAACATTCCATACGACACCATTTACAAGATGAAAAAAACAGAATCCTTTCAAATGTCATTCATTTAAAATGCAGCTTACAGGAGAAACAAGGCCTTGTCTTTCCGATCCTCCAATTGCATGCTAGTGTTTATATCACATTATACATACATAGAAAACATGTATAAACAGTTATTTATGCCTGTTTGTCTACTTTGACATTTATCCCTTGAATTCATTTACACCTGACAAAGTATTAGAGTGGTTCAAAGACCAGGGACACTTTGTAAGTGTTGGAAATGCATCAGACAATGAATGTTCCAAATATTTTTACCTTTCACAGAAGAGCAAAATAGGACAGAAATTGTGCCACAGCCAACAATGCATTTATTGATCTGTACTTATTGACTATGTCACTCATTCAAAAAGTAATTTTGGAATTTCAGAAGTCATTTGCAGACTGGGTACAGATAAATCAGATACTTATTACTGCACAGTCGGCTGGATTGATTGCTGGATTTAGTTTGTCACTGCCCTTGTCCCCAAACTAGCTCTTAATGTAACCTCAGTTATTTCTCTAAGCAATAATACATCCATCTTTTGTGCTTAATACTAACCTTGCACCCTATGCTACCATCTTATCTTTCTAACCTTTCACTGCCAAATGCTTAACACTAGTCTTGACCTTTCACCTGCCCCACACTGTAAACCTAAAGAAACCCTAAACTGAGAGCAATATGGAGGCTGACATATTTACATGGAGGCTGACATATTTATTTCCTTTTAAACAATGCAGATTGCCTGGCTGTCCTGTTGAGCATCTGCCTCTAATATTTTTAGCCATAGACCTTGAACAAGCTTGAAGATCAGATGTTTCTGACTGAAGTCTGACTGGATAAGCCAAATTTCAAGTGTGTGAATTAGACACTACTGCAGCTGAAGAGATCAGCAGCACTGCCAGGCAACTGGTATTGTTTAAAAGGAAATCAATATATGTAATAAATATAGTCAGTCAGATTAATTCCTTATCTTAATCTTGTGCCTAACTTTTTTTTGCTAGGGATAAGCTTGCAGAGTTGGAACATTTTAGAGTTCCAATTTTCGCATTAAAATTCATCTGTTCTGAGTAAAATTGTGAGTGTTGGAAAGGGCCACACTATCATTTTTTCACATGAATGGGGTTCTTGTGGACCAGAGCATCCCCTACCCTGGTCCGCAGATCTATGAGGAATAACACTTGTTCTGCCACTTTAACATGGCCTCCAGTGACTGGGGATTCCCTGGAGGATATCTTGTTGCCACCATTGTTTGCCGAAAATTATCATCTCAGGAGCCAATTTTCACATTCCCAACCTCTGCAATACAGATGCAAAGGCTGTTAAGGCCATTCAGCACTCTGAGTTTGGTGGGTTAACCATCCCCCAGGCAACTAATAACTAATACCACCCCATCCCCTGGAAACTAAAATCCTTCCCTCCCCGGGATCAGTGGGTGTGCAGGGCCTCCTTGGAGGATACTGGCATTGGATCACTTATGAGGATACTTGCACAGGATTATCCAAAGGTTAGCATTCATGGTTAATTTAGAGCAATAAAGGACTTTCATTGTGGTTGTGTTTTTAGTTATTTTTTCTAGCCACATTAAACCTGGGGAAGGTAAAAGCATTTGGGGGTTCTCTTATTAAAAGGTACCTCTAGATGCCACCATGAACCTCCCAAAGGGCTGCAACATCCCCTGCCTTTTTCTGGGCACTGAAGGTGGGGAAGAGCCCCCTGTCTATGAATTGGACATGGGCTCTGGGAGTGGACAGGGGGAGGCAGGGACACTCCTTTCTTCCAGAAATGCTACGCGATCTGGATTCTGCATTCTGGATATCCCAGGATGCATATAATGTGTATATAGAACTCAGAATATAATACAGTGTACAGCAGCAATGTGCCATTATATGCAATTTAACCACTTCCCGACCGCCTAACGCACAGAGGCGGCCGGGAAGTGAAGCCCTGAAGGACAAGCTCACCCACAGAGGCGACGGTCTATTTAAGGGCATGGGCGGAGCGATCGCGTCATCCGTGACGCGATCCTCCGCCGGTGCCTGTCACCGCTCGCCTGCCGCAACATCCCGCCGGCTATACGGAAGCGCCGGCGGGATGTTAACCCCGCGATCGCCGCATACAAAGTGTATAATACACTTTGTAATGTTTACAAAGTGTATTATACAGGCTGCCTCCTGCCCTGGTGGTCCCAGTGTCCGAGGGACCACCAGGGCAGGCTGCAGCCACCCTAGTCTGCACCCAAGCACACTGATTTCTCCCCCCCCCTGCCCCAGATCGCCCACAGCACCCCTCAGACCCCCCCCTGCCCACCCCCCAGACCCCTGTTTGCACCCAATCACCCCCCCTAATCACCCATCAATCACTCCCTGTCACTATCTGTCAACGCTATTTTTTTTTATCTCCCCCCCTGCCCACTGCCCCCTCCTGATCACCCCCCACCCCTCAGATTCTCCCCAGACCCCCCCCCCCCCAGACCCCCCCCTGTGTACTGTATGCATCTATCCCCCCTGATCACCTGTCAATCACCTGTCAATCACCTGTCAATCACCCATCAATCACCCCCTGTCACTGCCACCCATCAATCAGCCCCTAACCTGCCCCTTGCGGGCAATCTGATCACCCACCAACACCAATAGATCGCCCGCAGATCCGACATCAGATCACCACCCAAACGCAGTGTTTACATCTATTCTCTCCTCTAAACACCCACTAATTACCCATCAATCACCCCCTATCACCACCTGTCACTGTTACCCATCAGATCAGACCCTAATCTGCCCCTTGCGGGCACCCAATCACCCGCCTACACGCTCAGATTGCCCTCAGACCCCCCTTATCAATTCGCCAGTGCAATATTTACATCTGTTCTTCCCTGTAATAACCCACTGATCACCTGTCAATCACCTGTCAATCACCCATCAATCACCCCCTGTCACTGCCACCCATCAATCACCCCCTGTCACTGCCACCCATCAATCAGCCCCTAACCTGCCCCTTGCGGGCAATCTGATCACCCACCCACACCAATAGATCGCCCGCAGATCCGACATCAGATCACCACCCAAACGCAGTGTTTACATCTATTCTCTCCTCTAAACACCCACTAATTACCCATCAATCACCCATCAATCACCCCCTATCACCACCTGTCACTGTTACCCATCAGATCAGACCCTAATCTGCCCCTTGCGGGCACCCAATCACCCGCCTACATGCTCAGATTGCCCTCAGACCCCCCCTTATCAATTCGCCAGTGCAATATTTACATCTGTCCTTCCCTGTAATAACCCACTGATCACCTGTCAATCACCCATCAATCACCCCCTGTCACTGCCACCCATCAATCACCCCCTGTCACTGCCACCCATCAATCAGCCCCTAACCTGCCCCTTGCGGGCAATCTGATCACCCACCCACACCAATAGATCGCCCGCAGATCCAACATCAGATCACCACCCAAGCGCAGTGTTTACATCTATTCTCTCCTCTAAACACCCACTAATTACCCATCAATCACCCATCAATCACCCCCTATCACCACCTGTCACTGTTACCCATCAGATCAGACCCTAATCTGCCCCTTGCGGGCACCCAATCACCCGCCTACACGCTCAGATTGCCCTCAGACCCCCCCCCCCCCCCCCTTATCAATTCGCCAGTGCATTAGTTACATCTGTTCTTCCCTGTAATAACCCACTGATCACCTGTCAATCACCCATCAATCACCCCGTCACTGCCACCCATCAATCACCCCCTGGCACTGCCACCCATCAATCACCCCCTGTCACTGCCACCCATCAATCAGCCCCTAACCTGCCCCTTGCGGGCAATCTGATCACCCACCCACACCAATAGTTCGCCCGCAGATCCGACGTCAGATCACCTCCCAAGGGCAGTGTTTATATCTGTTCTCTACCCTAAACACCCACTAATTACCCATCAATCACCCCCTGTCACTGCTACCTATCAGATTAGACCCCTATCTGCCCCTAGGGCACTCAATCACCCGCCCACACCCTCAGAATGCCCTCAGGCCCCAGCCCTGATCACCTCGCCAGTGCATTGCTTGCATCTATTCCCCCCTCTAATCACACCTTGAGACACCCATCAATCACCTCCTGTCACCCCCTAGCACACCTACCCATCAGATCAGGCCCTAATTTGCCCCGTGTGGGCTCCTGATCACTCGGCCAAACCCTCAGATCCCCCTCAGACCCCCTTCCGATCACCTCCCCAGTGCATTGATTGCATCTATTTTCCCCTCTAACCACCCCCTGAGACACCCATCAATCACCTCCTGTCACCCCCCTAGCACTCCTATCCATCAGATCAGGCCCAATACAACCTGTCATCTAAAAGGCCACCCTGCATATGACCGGTTCCACAAAATTCGCCCCCTCATAGACCACCTGTCATCAAAATTTGCAGATGCTTATACCCCTGAACAGTCATTTTGAGACATTTGGTTTCCCGACTACTCACGGTTTTGGGCCCGTAAAATGCCAGGGCGGTATAGGAACCCCAGAAACGGACCCCATTTTAGAAAAAAGACACCCCAATGTATTCTGTTAGGTGTATGACGAGTTCATAGAAGATTTTATTTTTTGTCAAAAGTTAGCGGAAATTGATTTTTGTTTTTTTTTTCACAAAGTGTCATTTTTCACTAACTTGTGACAAAAAATAAAATCTTCTATGAACTCGCCATACACCTAACGGAATACCTTGGGGTGTCTTCTTTCTAAAATGGGGTCACTTGTGGGGTTCCTATACTGCCCTGGCATTTTAGGGGCCCTAAACCGTGAGGAGTAGTCTAGAAAACAAATGCCTCAAAATGACCTGTAATTAGGACTTTGGGCCCCTTAGCGCACCTAGGCTGCAAAAAAGTGTCACACATGTGGTATCGCCGTACTCAGGAGAAGTAGTATAATGTGTTTTGGGGTGTATTTTTACACATACCCATGCTGGGTGGGAGAAATCTCTCTATAAATGGACCATTGTGTGTAAAAAAAATCAAACAATTGTCATTTACAGAGGTATTTCTCCCACCCAGCATGGGTATGTGTAAAAATACACCCCCAAACACATTATACTACATCTCCTGAGTACGGCGATACCACATGATTGGCACTTTTTTGCAGACCCCCCCTTATCAATTCGCCAGTGCAATATTTACATCTGTTCTTCCCTGTAATAACCCACTGATCACCTGTCAATCACCTGTCAATCACCCATCAATCACCCCCTGTCACTGCCACCCATCAATCACCCCCTGTCACTGCCACCCATCAATCAGCCCCTAACCTGCCCCTTGCGGGCAATCTGATCACCCACCCACACCAATAGATCGCCCGCAGATCCGACATCAGATCACCACCCAAACGCAGTGTTTACATCTATTCTCTCCTCTAAACACCCACTAATTACCCATCAATCACCCATCAATCACCCCCTATCACCACCTGTCACTGTTACCCATCAGATCAGACCCTAATCTGCCCCTTGCGGGCACCCAATCACCCGCCTACATGCTCAGATTGCCCTCAGACCCCCCCCCTTATCAATTCGCCAGTGCAATATTTACATCTGTCCTTCCCTGTAATAACCCACTGATCACCTGTCAATCACCCATCAATCACCCCCTGTCACTGCCACCCATCAATCACCCCCTGTCACTGCCACCCATCAATCAGCCCCTAACCTGCCCCTTGCGGGCAATCTGATCACCCACCCACACCAATAGATCGCCCGCAGATCCGACATCAGATCACCACCCAAGCGCAGTGTTTACATCTATTCTCTCCTCTAAACACCCACTAATTACCCATCAATCACCCATCAATCACCCCCTATCACCACCTGTCACTGTTACCCATCAGATCAGACCCTAATCTTCCCCTTGCGGGCACCCAATCACCCGCCTACACGCTCAGATTGCCCTCAGACCCCCCCCCCCCCCCTTATCAATTCGCCAGTGCATTAGTTACATCTGTTCTTCCCTGTAATAACCCACTGATCACCTGTCAATCACCCATCAATCACCCCGTCACTGCCACCCATCAATCACCCCCTGGCACTGCCACCCATCAATCACCCCCTGTCACTGCCACCCATCAATCAGCCCCTAACCTGCCCCTTGCGGGCAATCTGATCACCCACCCACACCAATAGTTCGCCCGCAGATCCGACGTCAGATCACCTCCCAAGGGCAGTGTTTATATCTGTTCTCTACCCTAAACACCCACTAATTACCCATCAATCACCCCCTGTCACTGCTACCTATCAGATTAGACCCCTATCTGCCCCTAGGGCACTCAATCACCCGCCCACACCCTCAGAATGCCCTCAGGCCCCAGCCCTGATCACCTCGCCAGTGCATTGCTTGCATCTATTCCCCCCTCTAATCACACCTTGAGACACCCATCAATCACCTCCTGTCACCCCCTAGCACACCTACCCATCAGATCAGGCCCTAATTTGCCCCGTGTGGGCTCCTGATCACTCGGCCAAACCCTCAGATCCCCCTCAGACCCCCTTCCGATCACCTCCCCAGTGCATTGATTGCATCTATTTTCCCCTCTAACCACCCCCTGAGACACCCATCAATCACCTCCTGTCACCCCCCTAGCACTCCTATCCATCAGATCAGGCCCAATACAACCTGTCATCTAAAAGGCCACCCTGCATATGACCGGTTCCACAAAATTCGCCCCCTCATAGACCACCTGTCATCAAAATTTGCAGATGCTTATACCCCTGAACAGTCATTTTGAGACATTTGGTTTCCCGACTACTCACGGTTTTGGGCCCGTAAAATGCCAGGGCGGTATAGGAACCCCAGAAACGGACCCCATTTTAGAAAAAAGACACCCCAATGTATTCTGTTAGGTGTATGACGAGTTCATAGAAGATTTTATTTTTTGTCAAAAGTTAGCGGAAATTGATTTTTGTTTTTTTTTCACAAAGTGTCATTTTTCACTAACTTGTGACAAAAAATAAAATCTTCTATGAACTCGCCATACACCTAACGGAATACCTTGGGGTGTCTTCTTTCTAAAATGGGGTCACTTGTGGGGTTCCTATACTGCCCTGGCATTTTAGGGGCCCTAAACCGTGAGGAGTAGTCTAGAAAACAAATGCCTCAAAATGACCTGTAATTAGGACTTTGGGCCCCTTAGCGCACCTAGGCTGCAAAAAAGTGTCACACATGTGGTATCTCCGTACTCAGGAGAAGTAGTATAATGTGTTTTGGGGTGTATTTTTACACATACCCATGCTGGGTGGGAGAAATCTCTCTATAAATGGACCATTGTGTGTAAAAAAAATCAAACAATTGTCATTTACAGAGGTATTTCTCCCACCCAGCATGGGTATGTGTAAAAATACACCCCAAAACACATTATAATACATCTCCTGAGTACGGCGATACCACATGATTGGCACTTTTTTGCAGCCTAACTGCGCTAAGGGGCCCAAAGTCCAATGAGTACCTTTAGGATTTCACAGGTCATTTTTGTTTCAAGACTACTCCTCACGGTTTAGGGCCCCTAAAATGCCAGGGCAGTATAGGAACCCCACAAATGACCCCATTCTAGAAAGAAGACACCCAAACGTATTCCGTTAGGAGTATGGTGAGTTCATAGAAGATTTTATTTTTTGTCACAAGTTAGCGGAAAATGACACTTTGTGAAAAAAAACAATTAAAATCAATTTCCGCTAACTTGTGACAAAAAAATAAAAACTTCTATGAACTCACCATACTCCTAACGGAATACCTTGGGGTGTCTTCTTTCTAAAATGGGGTCATTAGTGGGGTTCCTATACTGCCCTGGCATTTTAGGGGCCCTAAACCGTGAGGAGTAGTCTTGAAACAAAAATGACCTGTGAAATCCTAAAGGTACTCATTGGACTTTGGGCCCCTTAGCGCAGTTAGGGTGCAAAAAAGTGCCACACATGTGGTATCGCCGTACTCGGGAGAAGTAGTACAATGTGTTTTGGGGTGTATTTTTACACATACCCATGCTGGGTGGGAGAAATACCGCTGTAAATGGACAATTGTGTGTAAAAAAATCAAAAGATTGTCATTTACAGTGGTGTTTCTCCCACCCAGCATGGGTATGTGTAAAAATCCACCCCAAAACACATTGTACTACTTCTCCCGAGTACGGCGATACCACATGTGTGGCACTTTTTTGCACCCTAACTGCGCTAAAGGGCCCAAAGTTCAATGAGTACCTTTAGGATTTCACAGGTCATTTTGAGAAATTTCGTTTCAAGACTACTCCTCACGGTTTAGGGCCCCTAAAATGCCAGGGCAGTATAGGAACCCCACAAATGACCCCATTTTAGAAAGAAGACACCCCAAGGTATTCCGTTAGTAGTATGGCGAGTTCATAGAAGATTTTATTTTTTGTCACAAGTTAGCGGAAATTGATTTTAATTGTGTTTTTTTCACAAAGTGTCATTTTCCGCTAACTTGTGACAAGAAATAAAATCTTCTATGAACTCACCATACTCCTAACGGAATACCTTGGGGTGTCTTCTTTCTAAAATGGGGTCATTTGTGGGGTTCCTATACTGCCCTGGCATTTTAGGGGCCCTAAACCGTGAGGAGTAGTCTTGAAACGAAATTTCTCAAAATGACCTGTGAAATCCTAAAGGTACTCATTGGACTTTGGGCCCTTTAGCGCAGTTAGGGTGCAAAAAAGTGCCACACATGTGGTATCGCCGTACTCAGGAGAAGTAGTATAATGTGTTTTGGGGTGTATTTTTACACATACCCATGCTGAGTGGGAGAAAGATCTCTGTAAATGGACAATTGTGTGTAAAAAAAATTAACAAATTGTCATTTACAGAGATATTTCTCCCACCCAGCATGGGTATGTGTAAAAATACACCCCAAAACACATTATACTACTTCTCCTGAGTACGGCAATACCACATGTGTGGCACTTTTTTGCAGCCTAACTGCGCTAAGGGGTCCAAAGTCTAATGAGCACCTTTAGGCTTTACAGGAGTGCTTACAATTTAGCACCCCCCAAAATGTCAGGACAGTAAACACACCCCACAAATGACCCCATTTTGGAAAGTAGACACTTCAAGGTATTCAGAGAGGGGCATGGTGAGTCCGTGGCAGATTTCATTTTTTTTTGTCGCAAGTTAGAAGAAATGGAAACTTTTTTTTTTTTTTTGTCACAACGTGTCATTTTCCGCTTACTTGTGACAAAAATTAATATCTTCTATGAACTCACTATGCCTCTCAGTGAATACTTTGGGATGTCTTCTTTCCAAAATGGGGTCATTTGGGGGGTATTTATACTATCCTTGAATTCTAGCCCCTCATGAAACATGACAGGGGGTCAGAAAAGTCAGAGATGCTTGAAAATGGGAAAATTCACTTTTTGCACCATAGTTTGTAAACGCTATAACTTTTACCCAAACCAATAAATATACGCTGAATGGGGTTTTTTTTATCAAAAACATGTTTGTCCACATTTTTCGCGCTGCATGTATACAGAAGTTTTACTTTATTTGAAAACTGTCAGCACAGAAAGTTAAAAAAATCATTTTTTTGCCAAAATTCATGTCTTTTTGATGAATATAATAAAAAGTAAAAGTCGCAGGAGCAATCAAATAGCACCAAAAGAAAGCTTTATTAGTGACAAGAAAAGGAGCCAAAATTTATTTAGGTGGTAGGTTGTATGAGTGAGCAATAAACCGTGAAAGCTGCAGTGGTCTGAATGGAAAAAAAGTGGCCGGTCCTTAAGGGGTAGAAAGCCCTAGGTCCTCAAGTGGTTAAAAAACATTTTTCCAATGAAATTTTAAAATCAATTTTCTTAAAAACTACATTGTCTTTTTTTTTATCATGTTCCTACTGATCTCCCTAATATACATTAGAAATTTAGTGACGTATGGTGGCTTTGCTATTGACTGCGGAAATCATTGTCATTGACTTCAATTGAAAATGCTTTCGGAACATGAAAATTGGAACACAAAATGTGTTATTTGCCTGCAAGACACCAAATTCATATGACATTGGAATTTGGCTATTCCGATCAGCCCTAATATTAACCATATGTGTTACACCTATATTTACCTTTTAACTAAACATAATATTTCCCTTAATACTTCACTAAGCCAGGTTCCCTGATAACACTAACCTTAATCTTTAAATCACAGTTGGCAAAGTTCCAAAGTGTTTATTAGCACAAAAATAGACATTTCGTGGGTGCTGGGTCACTTCATCAGGTCTACAGTGCTCTGATGCCAGTAGAATGCAAAACTGCCTCAGGCAAAGGCATTGAACTACATGTCTGAGTTGATGGTGATTAAATATCTGGTGCAGAAATAGTAAATTGTTAAAAAGGTTTGGATCTATTTTATACACTTACTAGCTGAAGACCTGGCATTACCCGAGTATATATTTAGTTGTTCTTGGATCCGGCTACTTTTTCTAACCTTGAAACACAATCAGTCAATGACCAAGTTTGTGAGCTTTAGGGCCCTTAGCATCAAAAATGAGTGAATAGAAGCAATTGAAATTTGTCCATTAAAATCAATCAAAAAAAATTGTGGCCCCACCCCCTTTTCAGAAGTTGAATCCCAATTACCCAATGATCGATTGTAACACCTTTGAGGCCTCTGCCATTAACAATGTAAGAATGGCAGCAATTTAAATATTCCCCTTGAAAATCAATAGGTGAATTTTGATTGACTGTTGTATGCTCCACCCAATTTCCTGAATATTAATTCCAGTCATCCAGTGACCAACTGTGCCTAGTTTGAGAACCCTGCCATTAAGAGTGTAAGAATGGCTGCAATTTAAATTTCCCCATGTAAAAATTTGGCTGTTGGCTCCACCCACATTGTATAAGCTAGACACAAAGTCACTCAATGATGCAGTTCATGAGCTGTGTGGTCCTCAGCATTGATAATATGAGAACGGAAGCCTGCTTCTCACCTGATTTGATCGAATACTCTGCTGGGCAGGACTTCAGAACAGTAAAGCATAAGAAGAAGACATTTAAAAAGGCTTTTCTACATGCCTGTAGATGGTTTTTTTTTGTATACTGATACACAAACAAATGCGATTGGCTGATGTGGCTCTGCCCCCTTTTCTGAATTTTAACCCCAGTCACCCAATGACTGACTGTAGCAGGCTTGAGGCCATTAATAGTGTAAGAATGACAGCAGTTTAAATATTCCCCTTGACAATCAATGGGTGAATTTTAATTGGTTGTTTAGGCTCCACCAACTTTCCTAAATATTAATCCCAGTTACCCTTTGACTAACTGTGCCAAGTTTAAGACCCCGTGATTAACAGTCTAAGAATGGCTGCAGTTTACAATTTCCCATTTAAAATGAATGGCTGAAATGTGATTGGCTGTTTTATGTTCCAACCACTTTTACCACTTTTCATGAATGTTTCAATTCAGTCACCCAGTGACCACTGACCAACAGTGCCAAGTATGAGGACTCTGGCTTTATTACTGTGAGAATGTCTGCCTTTTAAATGTTCCCATTGACGTGAATGGAGGAAATCTGATTGGCTGTTGTGGTTCTGCCCAGGTGTGCACAGGGGCACGAGACCCCCAGAACATATCTTCCCAGATAGTAAAGAATACCAAGTTTCATTGAAATCGGTCAAGGCGCTTTCGAGTGATGACAGCACACACACACACACACACACACACACACACACACACACACACACACACACACACACACACACACACACACACACACACACACACACACACACACACACACACACACACACACACACACACACACACACACACACACACACACACACACACACATCCAGATAATATTCTACAAATTAATTAACAGTGAAATATCAGTAATATTTGTTGATATTTCACTATGACCTAACGTATCCCCTCACACTGGACCCTCCCCTAGTGGGCAAGTAATTACCCTCCCACCAGCAACTATTAACCCTTCACTACAGGCAACTAATAACTCTCCCCCCAGGCAACTATTAACACTCCCCCTCAACTGATACCCCCCTTAGCGCGTACCCATTGTTGTTGAACTACAGTTAGCTGCTCCATTGCCAAATGCCAATTCACTTTACCACACTCAAAAGTAAAATTACCGACTAGTGAGTTAAATTACCGACTTGAGTGATAAATACCTTAATAAATGTCATAGCCCCTTAAGAGAACGTGTCATTAGGGCCTTGCTGTAACATAGATTGTAGTGTAACTATTTCAACTAATGTACCCTTCTTAAACTTGAAGATTGTATACAAACGTAAGCAGAGTGGTGCAGCAGAAGTGTGCTGGGCCCATAACCCAGAAGTTGATGGATCAAAACCATCCTCTGCTGGGTGTACTTTATTTTTTTACACCTTGCTTTACCACATGGGCCAATCGGCGGCCGTAGCCCCTTAAAGGGAACCTAAACTGAGAAGGATATGGATTTTTCCTTTTAAAATAATACCAGTTGCCTGACTCTCCTGCTAATCCTGTGCCTCTAATACTTTTAGCCACAGCCCCTGATCAAGCATGCAGATCAGATACTCTGACTGAAGTCAGACTGGATTAGCTGCATGCTTGTTTCAGGTGTGTGATGTAGCCACTACTGCAGCAAATAGATCAGCAGAACTACCAGGCAACTGGTGTTGTTTAAAAGGAAACATCCTTATCCCTCTCAGTTTAGGTTCCCTTTAAGAGAAAGTGTCATTAGGGTCTTGCTGTAACATAGATTGTAGTGTAACTATTTCAACTAATGTACCCTTCTTAAGGGCTCTTTCACATCAGAGCTTGCGTTGGAGAACGCTCAAAGCATACGTTTTGTTGTATGCCTTTTACTGCGTTTTGATATGCGTTGCACTGCAGTGAGTGTGCGTTTTTAATCCGTTTTCAATGCGTTACTGCACATAGAAAAACGCAGGTAATTTTTTTTTCTTTTAGTTTTCAACTTTCTACATTGTTCCTCTGTTGCATTCTGGGACTGATTGCCTGCGTTAACGGATTAAAAACGCGCATAGTGTGCATTTTACATTGACTAACATTGTAACGCATAAAGCTAGCGTCGGCCGAAAAACTGCGCCTGGGTGCAGTGTAACGCAACGCACAAAAAGGCTGCGTTACATGTGAAAGCTAAAATGAAAGTCTATGGACTTTCATTTCACCTTGGGTAACGCAAACTTTACCCTTTGCGTTGAAACGCAGAAAATCTGCCCTAATGTGAAAGAGCCCTAACCACTTCCCGACCGCCTAACGCACAGGGGCGGCCGGGAAGTGGAGCCCTGAAGGACCGGCTCACCCACAGAGGCGGCGGTCCTTCTAAGGGCATGGGCGGAGCGATCGCGTCATCCGTGACGCGATCCTCCGCCCGGGATCGTTACTCGGGCATTTTGTCTCCGCTCGCCGGCCACTTAGCAGAGCCGGCGAGCGGAGGAATCCGCATAATTGCCCAATCAGAGTGTATAAGGCACTTTGTTAGGTAAACAAAGTGCCTTATACGTGCTTCCTCCTCGCCTCGTGGTCTCATTGTTCCAGAGACCACCAGCGAGGAGGAAGCACTTGTAAGTCTCACTGCACGCAGCTTGATTTTGCCCACAGCCTCCCTGATCACCCACCCCAGGCCTCATACCCCCCCTGATCACCCCAGCAGACCCCTGCCTAGCACCCTTGCACCCCTGTAAACCCCCCCCACCTGCCACTAACTAGCGACGCTGCCCTTTAGTTTAGGTCCCTAACTGCCTCCTAGTCACCCCTGACCCCCCCCCTACCTTTAGATCACCCCCACACCCCATCCCAGACTACCCCCCTGTATACTGTATACATCTGTATACAGCTACCTTACCCCCTGATCCCCCTCTGATCACCTGTCTATCACCTGTCCATCACCCCTCAGCACCCCCACCCATCAGAGCAGACCCTAACTGCCCCGCAGGGGTAACCGATCACCTGCCCAGGCCCTGGATTGCCCTCATACCCCCCTTCTGATTACATCCCCTGCTCTTTGTTTACATTTGTCCTCCCCAGCAATCACTAACTGATCTTTGATCAGTAACCCCCTGTGTCTGCCTCTCATCAGATCAGGACTCAGTCTGCCCCGTGCAGGCTCCTGATCAACCCCCCACCCCCTCAAATCGCCCTCAGACCCCCCCCTAATCACCGTCCAAGTGCATTGTATTTGACTGTGCTGCACTTGTATTCGATTGTGCTGCGCTTGTATTCGATTGTGCTGTAATTGTATTTGATTGTCCCGTGATCGGCTTCGATTGCCCCATGATTGTTTGATTGCCTGAGACCCCACTTCCCACCACACCCAACCCCACCCTCCCCGCCACCACACCCAACCCCACCCTCCCCCCCCACCACCACCTTCCGAGTGCATCAGATTTGCTTGTGCTGTGATTGGAGTCGATTGTGCTGTAATTGTATTTGATTGTCCCGTGATCGACTTCAATTGCCCCGTGATTGTTTGATTGCCTGAGACCCCACTTCCCGCCACACCCAATCCCACCCTCCCCCCGTCACCTTCCGAGTGCATCAGATTTGATTGTGCTGTGATTGAATTCGATTGTGCTGTAATTGTATTTGATTGTCCCGTGATCGGCTTCGATTGCCCCGTGATTGTTTGATTGCCTGAGACCCCACTTCCCGCCACACCCAATCCCACCCTCCCCCCATCACCTTCCGAGTGCATCAGATTTGCTTGTGCTGTGATTGGAGTCGATTGTGCTGTAATTGTATTTGATTGTCCCGTGATCGACTTCGATTGCCCCGTGATTGTTTGATTGCCTGAGACCCCACTTCCCGCCACACCCAATCCCACCCTCCCCCCATCACCTTCCGAGTGCATCAGATTTGCTTGTGCTGTGATTGGAGTCGATTGTGCTGTAATTGTATTTGATTGTCCCGTGATCGACTTCGATTGCCCCGTGATTGTTTGATTGCCTGAGACCCCACTTCCCGCCACACCCAATCCCACCCTCCCCCCATCACCTTCCGAGTGCATCAGATTTGATTGTGCTGTGATTGGATTCGATTGTGCTGTAATTGTATTTGATTGTCCCGTGATTGTTTGATTGCCTCTGAGACCCCACTTCCCACCAACCCCAATACCTCTCAAATACTCCCTTTTTGCTAGGTAGGTGCTCTTTTTTTCTGGGTAGTCTCGGAGGAAAACCCCATAAATTTAGTAATCCACAATGGCAAGAAGGGGGCTTTCCGATGACGAGGTATACAGGTACATGGACCAGTCGGATGAGTTCTTTTGGGAAGAATCATCCGTCGAATCTTCCGGGTCCGAATTTGAACCTGTAGAAAGCAGTGGTTCCTTGACCGAAAGTGATGACGAGGCTATGGTCCCGGCTAGAGCCAGGCGTACCAGACCCCAAGTCGTTAGACCGCAGGTGGCGCAGGATCCGCCTCAAGGGCAGCAGGGTGGTGCTAGCGCTGATGATAGTTTTCTTGGTGAGGCAGGCACCAGCAGCGCAGCATCTCCTGGACTTAGTGCCAGTGCTTCCGTAGACCCTGGCGAAGTGGTGAGCATCAGCATGGAAGTTGAAACTGGTACGGTGGCAAGTGCAGTAGTACCCCCATCGCAGCCACCAAGAAGAAGACGGGCCCGTAGTACCCATAGACTCCCAGAGGTGCTGGCACAACCAGATTGGCAATCCCCTGATTCCGCCGCACCCGTAGTGCCCCCTTTCACCGCCCAGTCTGGAGTCCAGGTGGCGACAGCTCATCTAGGAACGGCCCTAGAATTTTTGCAGCTGTTCATCACCCAGGTTCTCCTGGACTTAATTGTGGTTGAGACCAACCGTAAAGCCACACAATTCATCACTGAGCACCCGGAGAGCATGTATGCCCAGCCTTTCGGGTGGAAACCAGTCCAAGTTTCCGACATTAAAATCTTTTTGGCCCTTATCCTTCACTTGGGAGTAATGAAACAGAATGTACTGCGGTCGTATTGGTCTACGAACCCAGTAAATCGTGTTCCCTTGTACCCTGCTGCCATGTCCAGGACACGATTTGAGTCCATCCTGCGCTTCCTGCACTTCAACGACGACAAAACCTGTCATGAAAAGGGCCACCCTGCTTATGACCGGCTCCACAAAATTCGGCCCCTCATAGACCACCTGTCATCAACATTTGCAGATGCTTATATCCCTGAACAGAACATCTGCGTAGACGAGTCCCTCTTACGCTTTACCGGGCGCCTTGGCATCAAACAGTACATCCCAAGCAAGCGCGCCCGGTATGGGGTGAAACTGTATAAGCTCTGTGAAAGGGCCACAGGCTATACATGTCGTTTTAGGGTCTATGAGGGAAAAGACTCAAAATTGGAGCCGGTCGGATGCCCTGACTACCTGGGGAGCAGTGGAAAGGTTGTGTGGGACTTGGTGTCACCCTTGTTCCAGAAGGGGTACCATCTTTTTGTGGACAATTATTACACAAGTGTGGCCCTCTTTCAGCACTTAAAGTTAGAAGGAATCCGATGCTGTGGCACTGCGCGGCCTAGTCGCCAGGGCTTCCCCCAACGGCTCGTTACCACCAGACTTTTACGGGGGCAGAGGGTCGCCTTGCGTACTGAAGACCTGCTCGCGGTGAAATGGAGGGACAAGAGGGACGTTTACTTTCTGTCCACCATTCACACAGACACGACAGTCCAAATTCAACGGGCAACTAAGGTCATTGAAAGGCCCCTTGTCGTCCACGAATATAATGTCAACATGGGAGGGGTGGACTTCAATGACCAGAGGTTAGCGCCCTATTTAATTTCCCGGAAAACAAGACGCTGGTATAAGAAAGTGTCTTTTTATCTGATTCAATTGGCAGTTTACAACAGCTTTGTTCTCTACAGTAAGGCTGGGAGAACTGGATCTTTCCTCCAATTTCAGGAAGAGATCATTCTGGACATCCTGTATCCAGGAGGTGCCAGCACCCCCCCCCCCCCAGATGCAACTAGCCGACTGCATGGAAGGCATTACGCCTATCAGCTTCCGTGTGCCCCAGGTCAACGCATCCGAAGAAAACGTTGCCGTGTCTGCAGCAGGGCTGGAACAAGGACTGACACCGTTTATTATTGTCCCCGCTGTCCTGACCAGCCTGGTCTATGCGTAGGGCCGTGTTTTGAGAGGTACCACGAGCAGGTACACTATTAGAACCTAGGGAACTCCAGACACAGGAGTAGGCACACACTCAGTGGTCTTTCGCACATTGTCGCAGTATGGTGAGTTCATAGAAGATTTTTTTTTTTGTCAAAAGTTAACGGAAAATTGATTTTTATTGTTTTTTTCACAAAGTGTCATTTTCCACTAACTTGTGACAAAAAATAAAATCTTCTATGAACTCACCATACTCCTAACGGAATACCTTGGGGTGTCTTCTTTCTAAAATGGGGTCATTTGTGGGGTTCCTATACTGCCCTGGCATTTTAGGGGCCCTAAACCGTGAGGAGTAGTCTGGAAATCAAATTCCGCAAAATGACCTGTGAAATCCTAAAGGTACTCATTGGACTTTGGGCCCTTTAGCGCAGTTAGGGTGCAAAAAAGTGCCACACATGTGGTATTGCCGTACTCGGGAGAAGTAGTACAATGTGTTTTGGGGTGTATTTTTACACATACCCATGCTGGGTGGGAGAAATACCTCTGTAAATGGACAATTGTGTGTAAAAAAAAATAAAAAATTGTCATTTACAGAGATATTTCTCCCACCCAGCATGGGTATGTGTAAAAATACACCCCAAAACACATTATACTACTTCTCCTGAGTACGGCAATACCACATGTGTGGCACTTTTTTGCAGCCTAACTGCGCTAAGGGGTCCAAAGTCCAATGAGCACCTTTAGGCTTTACAGGGGTGCTTACAATTTAGCACCCCCCAAAATGTCAGGACAGTAAACACACCCCACAAATGACCCCATTTTGGAAAGTAGACCCTTCAAGGTATTCAGAGAGGGGCATGGTGAGTCCGTGGCAGATTTCATTTTTTTTTTGGTGCAAGGTAGAAGAAATGGAAACTTTTTTTTTTTTTTTTTTTCTCACAAAGTGTCATTTTCCGCTTACTTGTGACAAAAAATAATATCTTCTATGAACTCACTATGCCTCTCAGTGAATACTTTGGGATGTCTTCTTTCCAAAATGGGGTCATTTGGGGGGTATTTATACTATCCTGGAATTCTAGCCCCTCATGAAACATGACAGGGGGTCAAAAAAGTCATAGATGCTTGAAAATGGGAAAATTCACTTTTTGCACCATAGTTTGTAAACGCCATAACTTTTACCCAAACCAATAAATATACGCTGAATGGGTTTTTTTAATCAAAAACATGTTTGTCCACATTTTTCGCGCTGCATGTATACAGAAATTTTACTTTATTTGAAAACTGTCAGCACAGAAAGTTAAAAAAATCATTTTTTTGCCAAAATTCATGTCTTTTTTGCTGAATATAATAAAAAGTAAAAATCGCAGGAGCAATCAAATAGCACCAAAAGAAAGCTTTATTAGTGACAAGAAAAGGAGCCAAAATTCATTTAGGTGGTAGGTTGTATGAGCGAGCATTAAACCGTGAAAGCTGCAGTGGTCTGAATGGAAAAAAAGTGTCCGGTCCTTAACCACCCTGGCGTTCTATTAAGATCGCCAGGGCGGCTGCGGGAGGGTTTTTTTTAAATAAAAAAAAAAACTATTTCATGCAGCCAACTGAAAGTTGGCTGCATGAAAGCCCACTAGATGGCGCTCCGGAGGCGTTCTTCCGATCGCCTCCGGCAGCCAGAAGTAACACGGAAGGCTGCAATGAGCAGCCTTCCGTGTTTGGCTTCTCCTGTCGCCATGGCGACGAGCGGAGTGACGTCATGGACGTCAGCCGCCTCCGATCCAGCCCTTAGCGCTGGCCGGAAACTATTTGTTCCGGCTGCGCAGGGCTCAGGCGGCTGGGGGGACCCTCTTTCGCCGCTGCTCGCGGCGGATCGCCGCAGAGTGGCGGTGATCGGGCAGCACACGTGGCTGGCAAAGTGCCGGCTGCGTGTGCTGCACTTTATTTGATGGAAATCGGCCCAGCAGGGCCTGAGCGGCAGCCATCGGCGGTGATGGACGAGCTGAGCTCGTCCATACCGCTAAGATGGTTAAGGGGGTAGAAAGCCCTAGGTCCTCAGGTGGTTAAACTTTAAGATTGTATACAAATGTAAGCAGACTGCAGAGTGGTGCAGCAGAAGTGTGCTGGGCCTATAATCCAGAGGTTGATGGATCAAAACCAACCTCTACTAGGCATGATTTCATTTTTGCACCTCGCTTTATCGCATGGGCAAAACGGTTTCCCTAGCCCTGTAAGAGAAAGTGTAATAAGGGCCCTACCTTAACATAGATATTACGGTAGCTAAGACTACTCCTGGGCCTTTCCTGTAGTTGAAGAGATGAGTGAACTGTGACACCACAACAAAACAAACAAAAAAAACCAGCAAACAGAGAAGCTTCCCCATATTGGAGCATTGGATTTGGTAAAGTCTTAAGCCAATGTGTTGTAAAAGACACAAGTAAGCTTTAGGTTAGCAGGAATGGTTGCATGGCCACCTAGCTTTTCATCCTTCTCAAGCCAGCTAGGCTGATTTCAACCTGTCGTGTTGGTGGAATAGTGGTGAGCATAGCTGCCCTCCAAGCATTTGACCTGGGTTCGATTCCTGGCCAATGTATGTGAGTTGGCTTTTGACATCCTACAAATCCCTCAGCAAGCTCATTTTTCTCTTGCATATATAACCATGGTACATGCTAGGCTGACTTCAGCATGTAGAATTGTAGTGTGTTGTGTTGGTGGTATAATGGTTAGGATAGCAGCCTACCAAGTGGTAGGCCTGGGTTTGATTCCTGGCCCATGTATGTGACTTGGCTTTTGACATTCTACAAATCCCTAAGCAAGCTCATTTTTCCCCTCCTTTTGTGTCCTACCTGATCATGCACCTCCATTACTGTGAACCCATGCTATGCATCTGAGTGAACCAAACTTGCCGAATCTCCATGCTCCCATCCAGTGACTGACTAAGCATTACCTTGTACTCATACTGTGCTGTGTGATCTGGTTTTCTTGTATTCCTGTATTGTCATATTGCTGTATGTGACCCCTAAATATTGTCTGTAACCTAAATTAATGTCCAGCGCTGCGTAATATGTTGGCGCTTTATAAATACAATAAATAATAATAAAATATATCACAATGGTGCATGCTAGGCTGGCTTCAGCATGTAGCATTGTAGAGTGTTGTGTTGGTGGTATAATGGTTAGGATAGCAGCCTACAAAGCGGTAGGCCTGGGTTTGATTCCTGGCCAATGTATGTGAGTTGGCTTTTGACATCCTACAAATCCCTAAGCAAGCTCATTTTTCTCTTGGATATATCATAATGGTACATTCTAGGCTGGCATCAGCAGGTAGTGTTGGTGGTGGTATAGTGGGGAGGAGAGCTGTCTACCAAGCATTAGACCTGGGTTCGATTCCTGGCCAATGTATGTGAGCTGGCTTTTGAAATCCTACAATTCCCTGGAAGACAAGACCCTCCTCCTCCAGAGGAGGGGAGAAGGTGTGCATTACACTTCCTGATGATGTAAAGCAGTGTAGGCCTGCAATTCAACATTCAATGAGATTTCTGATCTTAAAATAGTAGTTTATATCAAATCTCGGATTTTAATTGAGACTTTTGACGTGTATCCCACTCAACCATGTCTCTGTCCAGGTTTTAGACCATTTGAAACATTTTTTCCATCATTTTTCTGGCCACCATAATTATTTCTAAATTTCCAAGTTTGCCTCTTCATTGAAGTCTATTGCGGTTCGCGAATGTTTGCGCAAACCGAACTTTCGCGGTAGGTTCGCAAACCGGGTTTGCAAACCTAAAATTGGAGGTTCGGGCCATCTCTAATTGCAATTCCCAAAAATTAAAGCATTCCGTAAATCAAGTAAAAATATTCGGTATTCAGCTCCGGCCAGCCGGTAACTGACAATGGCCTCAATTCCCTTAGCTTATCTCCTGTCTTTAATAACGTTTCTATAGTTATCACCATGGTGATGAGGCATGTAGCATTCAGGAAACATTTTACCTCAGGCAAACCTAAAGTTAACTGGCGTCTTTCATGCTGTCCAGCCTGTTGAGGGACCCTCGTATAAAAAAACTCAATGGGAATGAGCTGTACTGGGTGGCCATGCTACTAGACCCTCGGTATAGGCACAAAATGGCAGACATGTTACCAACTCACCTGAAGGCAGAAAGGATGCAGCACATGCAGAACAAGCTGGCAACTATGCTTTACAATGCGTTTAAGGGTGATGTCACAGCACAATGGAATAAAGGTACCACTGCCAGTAATCCTCCTCCCATGTCCATGCAGGCAAGGACAGGACGCTCCAGCGATCTCATGGTGATATCGGAAATGTGGACATTCTTTAGTCCAAAGCCTCACCTTAGCCCTTCCCGATCCACTCTCCACCAACGCCTCGACCGGCAGGTAGCCGACTACCTGGCCTTAAGTGTGGATGTAGACACTGTGAGCAGCGATGAACCCTTGGACTACTGGGTGTGCAGGCTTGACCTGTGGCCAGAGCTGTCCCAATTTGCCATCCAACTTCTGTCTTGCCCTGCCTCAAGCGTCCTGTCAGAAAGGACCTTCAGCGCAGCTGGAGGCATTGTCACTGAGAAGTCGCCTAAGTCACAAAAGTGTTCAGTACCTCACCTTTATCAAAATGAATGAGGCATGGATCCCGAAGGCCTACTGCCCGCCCCAAGACTAAGTCAGTCCCCACACACAGCATCTCTACCTGCACGCTGTGTGACTGCCTGCCCCAAGACTAAGTCACTCCCCACACAGCATCTCTGTGTGCAGGTCGCTTGACTGCCTTCTCCGCCGCCACCACCGACAGGTTCCAGGACTCCAGGTAGATTCCTGAATTTTTAAGACCCCTGCTAGCAGCGGCTGCTATAATAATTTTTCTGGTGCGTGTACATGCCTGCCTAATTTTTCTGGCTGCACTGCAGCTGCAACAACAAAACAAAAGGCATGTACATGTGCCAATTCCCCTTCATGATCATTACCTTGCCGCAGTGAAGGGGCTTGCGTATCACAATGAAGCAATGACCGACAGCTATATAAGTGTCCCGGGGGGAGGGAGCACACCCAAGATAATAAGGTCATTGCTTTATTATAGACAGACCAAATTTGATCAGCTGGACAGTCACTGTTGTTCTATTATTGAGCTACCACAGCAACCATATGGGCTTGAAAACCGCCACGGCCTGCACTCTGGCCATGGTGCGCGTCAGTCCAGCATGGCCGTCACTACACAAACAGCTGTTTGCGGTGCGTTACGCGGTGAGTTTGGTGTGTCAGTGTAAAGCAGTACTCTAATTACACTCCCTGATTGATGTATACACATGCAAGATGTTTTAATGCACTTTAGGCCTGCAATTTAGCATTCAATGTGATTTCTGCCCTTAGAACGCTGTTTTGCGTCAAATCCAGATTTTTTCCCGGGACTTTTGCCATGTATCCCACTCCGCCATGCCCCCCTCCAGATATTAGACCCCTTGAAACATCTTTTCCATCACTTTTGTGGCCAGCATAAATGTTTCTAGTTTTCAAAGTTCGCCTCCCCATTGAAGACTATTGCGGTTCGCGAAAGTTTGCGCGAATCGAACGTTTAGCGAAAGTTTGCGAACCTAAAATCGGAGGTTCGGGCCATCTCTACTCCAAGTAAGCTTGATATTACCTTTTTACCTATTTTTTCTTACTTTTTTAAATGCAAAGTGGTGAAAAGTTATTTTAAACAGAAGATTAAAAATTATCCCCTTGGAAAAGCATAGGAGAAAAAGTGAATTGAATGAGGGCCTGAATGCAGTATGTTACAGGCTAAAATTATTTTACTGAACTACCCTTAGTGAATTGAGGACTATATGTTTGGGCCCTCCTGCACTCTGTCTTAACCTGCTCTATTGCTGTGTGTATATGTAGGAGTAGACATTTTACTTATAATACAATTATTAAAATTGAATTAGAACAGTATAAAAACAAATGTCAGTAGAGGGCAATTACCAGTTGAAAAGTAAATAAAAATGGCATTGCACCAGTAAATAACAGTAAAACATATTGAAGAAATGGTAAGCAGACAACAATATTAATGTTTTGGAGTGGCAAAAATACCAGTGGAGACATGCAAAAAGCTGGTCTGCACTCTTCAGTTATAGGAAGTGTTTGATTGCTATAATAGCTAATAAAGGCTTTTCTATTGATTAATGAGAAGGGTATGAATAATTTTGGACTGGACACTTTTTGCTCAAATGTAAGTAAAAGCTGAGAAATGTTTTTTTCCCACAATAATGCCTCTTGTACATTATCTTTTGGGAGACACCTATGTCATTTCCTGTCAAAAAATTACTTGCTGGTTGAATAAAAGTAACTTAAAATCAACATTTGCCATGGGTATGAATAATTACAGGCAGCACTGTAGCTTCTTAATCAAGGAAAACCAAACTTAATCAGTGAGTATATCTTCTTATTTCCACTTTAAAACATTATCCTTTATACTATGAGCAATAGAAAGTTTAGGAGCTTTCAACCTGCAGCCCTGCCAGTAGACCAAGAATAGTTGATTTCACTTCTAATGTATAATGTTGGGTTCTAAAGTAAACGTGTATATATAAAATGCAACTGCATAATGAATTTCAGGATTTTATTGCATTTCCCATACCAGGTGCATAAAGCTGCCAGGGACAGACTGGCATATGAAGCAGTTATTGATGTGACTATGCACCTATAACCATGCAGTAGTTCTGTAGAAATGTCACTTGGCTCTCTGTCAGAGAAGTCAATTACTACTTTATTTTATTTAACGTAGTCATACATCTATTTCAAAGCTCTTTAGTCAGTAATTATTTGCAATAATTATTATTGGCATTTTTTTCAGCTCTTTTAGCTGGATGTATTCCTCAGTGATATTTATCAGGCCAAATTATTTACAAGCTGTTTGCTAAAACTAAAGATTTTGGAACCATCTATTGCCCCGATCAATGTAGACTACATCAGCTCTGTAAAGCTGAGATAATCATCCCTGTTCAACAGCATACAGTGTACACTATAATTATTTGGCATTCACACCACCATGCAGCACCAAAATCATCTGTGGCACTGATGTTCCCCAATATTCCCTAATAAGTCTGAAGGGTAAATAAAGCTATCATCTCTTTTAGGGCAGACTACATTTGCAGTAAGCTTTCCTGTCCCAGCCGCCCCCCCCCCCCAAAAAAAAACACAGACACACACACACAGACACACCACCACCCATCTAATTACCATATGAAAACTGTTCAAAGGTGATTTTTGGCAACACCCATTTGGTGATTTTTTTATCATTGACTTTTAAGAACAGATCTCCTTTAACCCCCCTGGCGGTATGATTGCTGCGGCTGCGCGGCCGCCAGGGTTTTTTTTTAACCTTTTTTTTTTTTTAGCATGTAGCTAGCCTAGCGCTAGCTACATGCTTCCCCCCTCCCTGCGGCGTCCCCCCGTCACCTCCGATCGCTGCCGGCGCCGCTTGCCCATAAGGAAATCCCGTTCTGAACGGGATTTCCTTGAGGGCTTCACCTGTCGCCATGGCGATGACCGGAGTGACGTCACCGACATCATCGACGTCGTGACGTCACACGGAGTCCCGATCCACCCCATAGTGCAGCCTGGCGGCGATTGGCCAGGCTGCGCAAGAGGTATGCGGGGGGGGCCCTGTTTAGCGGCGGGTAGCGGCGCATCTGCGGTGGGCAGCGGCTATCGGACCAAACACGCAGCTAGCAAAGTGCTAGCTGCGTGTTTGAAAAAAAAATTATGCAAATCGGCCCAGCAGGGCCTGAGCGACACCCTCCGGCGGCTTACCCCGTGTCCAGCATGGGGTTACCGCTAAGGAGGTTAAAGAGTGTTATAGTAAGACAATGTTTAATAGTTTTCAACGTATGTGTATGCTATAGCTAGGGATGGGTTGCACTGATCTGCTGGTGAATCGTTCACAGCGAACAAGGGGCGTTCGAAATTTGGGCTTAACACAAATTTTCGAAAAAATAAATAAATTGTGTTTGCATTTTCCCCATAGACTTACATGGTAGGTGAGCGACCACCGACTTTAGCGGTTAATAGCAAAGCCTCCCTATGTGCTAGAAACACCAAATTTGCAGGGTATGTGGAGGGGGACAGTGAGTACAAAAACATTTTTCAAAAAGAGCTTATAGTTTTTGAGAAAATCGATTTTAAAGTTTCAATAGGAAAAAAAGAATACATTTAAACGTGACAAATGGTAGTGTAAATGTATATGTATATACAAATACAAATAAGCAATGAATTTCATAACAGGGTTTTTCAGGGGGTATGTACACTTTAGTCAGGGATCGCTATACAGCTGCAATATGGCTGTATAAAGATTCCTGGCAACTTTACCATGGACAGTTAATATGTTAGGCGTGGAGATGGCTGTTAAAGTTAGATGTGGGGGTGGTTAGGTGTCCAGGAGGGATGGTTAAGGGTAGGCATTGGTAGAGACTAGAAAGAGGGTTCAGTGTGAGAATAGGGTTATGTTTAAGCTGTAGTATAATATTGGCATGTATTACTGATGTTTTACTATTGCTATTGTTATTAGCACTGCAAGAGTAGAATATCAATAAATGTATCAATAGTCCGCTGTCGGCTATCAGATATTTCAGCGTGCCCAAATTTCCAGTCAAGTGTCCTTTTTTCATGTATGCCTAGTAGTGTGGTTAAATGATACAGATAAAAATCTGGAAAGGCCAGTTTGATTGAGTCAAAAATATGGCCCTATTTATGGCAAAATTGCACTGAATTGCATTAGATGCAATCACTGAAAAGCATTTTTCCCCTAGTTGGCCAGGGTAATGAGTAATTTGGGAAGCCTTTATTTTAATTAGACAAATTCTGTCTACTAAATCTAAGGGAAGGGTAAATAATTGTTTTTATGCATCGTGCATTAGGTCCCTCAGAATATCTACTGTATGTTACTTTAAATGAAGCATGAAATTGGTATCTGCATATAAATGTTAGACATCTACATTTATATTCAACTCTCTGTTTACTCAGGGGTACTGTGTAATAAGTAAGACTTTTCCCCATTTATTTAAAGCCTGCATTTCCTACCAACTTCAATACCTCTACCAGACAACTGCGGTCTTCTAGATACATAACAATGTTGCATGTACAGAGTGTGAACAAATTACCTCTTTGTATTCCTTTAATAAACAGATTGGCCCTGATCACTGTATGAGTATAGCAAAAAGGAGTGTGGATAAATGCCATCCCCGTCTCAAAGCATTAGAAAGTAGCAGGTGATTAACCCCCTTGGCGGTATGAAAAATACCGCCAGGGGGCAGCGCAGCAGTTTTTTTTAAATTATTATTTTTTTAAATCATGTAGCGAGCCGAGGGCTCGCTACATGATAGCCGCTGCTCAGCGGCATCCCCCCAGCCCCGCCGATCGCCTCCGGCGATAGGCGATCAGGAAATCCCGTTCAAAGAACGGGATTTCCTGGAGGGCTTCCCCCGTCGCCATGGCGATGGGGCGGAATGACGTCACCGACGTCAGCGACGTCGGGACGTCATTGGGAGACCCGATCCACCCCTCGGCGCTGCCTGGCACTGATTGGCCAGGCAGCGCTCGGGGTCTGGGGGGGGCGCGCGCCGCACCGGATAGCGGCGATCGGGCGCGCGGCGGCGGCGATCGGGGTGCTGGCGCAGCTAGCAAAGTGCTAGCTGCTTCCAGCAAAAAAAAAATTAAGTAAATCGGCCCAGCAGGGCCTGAGCGGCACCCTCCGGCGGCTTACCCCGTGTCACACACGGGGTTACCGCTAAGGAGGTTAAGAAATCCTTTTAATTTTATTGGACAGTAACACAACAGACTAAGACTATCCACCAAGTCCATCTCAATTGTACACCAAATTTAGATAAGAGACCACCCACAAACAATACCTGTCTAGCAAATTAAACCACCTTGTAAGAGGCCACAGCCAAAATAATTTGCCTTACAGAAATATCATGGAGATAACGAGACTGATAAATACAATTCTATTTTGCCTTGTTGCTCCCTCGGAAATTAAGCCCATTTGATCTCTGTTAATAATGTGTGTGATTATTTTTTTTTCCATCTTAAGGTCGAGATTTTTGTATTTGCGTTAATCAGAGTTACTGCACAATTTAATTCATACAAAGTAGAAACCTTATCAGGCTAGAAGATCAGGAGGATAGCAACCTCCAGCATAGAGTAGGGAGTTTTCTTAGCTTTAGAGCTTCATTAAACATAGCTAATAGTTTGGGAGAAGTGATGTCCTTTAATATGTCATACTGTGGCAAGATGATACCATTTATTTATGACATTTCATTTTTGGGGAATAGCTTTTTTTCCCTCTATTCTAATGTCATGGGGATGTTACAGAAGGTAAATCTTCATTTATTAGTATAGCTCAGATTTATTCCAATGAGATCTGAATTTAGGAAGTGTAGAGTACAGTTCAGAATAAAATCTGTGCAAGGTCTGCATAATCTTATCCAATGCATCCACCACTCTGGAGGCTGAAGTTTTGATCATGGAATTAAGTTTGGTAGACTAAGAGAGCTAATAGCTTGCTTTTTTGTTTACATATTTACGGTAAATCATTTTTGCTCATGTGCTAACATTTTTTTCCTTCACTCTACTAAACAAGAATAATTCATATTCCTTGCTGTTTTGTTTTTTTGCCATAATTGGTAATTTTCATTTGAGAGGCTCATTAAAAAGTTTTATTAAGCTGCCAACACGTTTTTTTCAGTTATTTTAGTACATTGGGATTATTCTTTCTTACTGTTTCTGTGGCTGCCATAAAGGCTCCTTTGGTGTGCCCCACTCTGTCAAAGGAATAATAGTGTTTTTTTAATCTCTATAACATTACATTACAGTACAATGTGTGCATATCTGTACTGATAAAAGCATTTTGCTAGCTACACAAGACTTGTTCTTCTGATCCTGCCTTTAGGTTCCCAAAATACAGTATTTTCAGGAGCATAAAGAAAGGGACAGTTATTGACATAGTCAGTATGGCTAATATGGGAAAGTACTGTATATTGTTGAGGGTAAAGCCAGTTAATATTCTGGAAAAGAGCCTATGATTAAAATAGGAGTGCCTACAAATATTTGGATATTTGCATTCCCATATAGCTATACTCCTCACAAGTAAAATTGCAACACCATGAAGAAATGCATGCATCCATATGCATTCAGCCCCACCACATGCATGCATACTTTATACTTACAGCACACTGTGGCTGCACTCCTGGCGGCCTCCTGAGTGGGGCATACTCTCACAGCACTGGTAGCATCCTGCAAGTTCAAAGTGTGCATGCATATTGCAAGCATGGGCAAAACTACACATGCATGAAGTCAAAGGTACCAACCTAAGGGGGTCAGGGCCTATTGCGGGACAATTTACAAATGAATAAAGCAATGCAGGGGGTACAGTCTGTGTTATGACAGCCTTATGGAGCACAGCAGGTACAGTGTTTAATGCCTGTCTGTCATATTGGAAATCCTTTAACCTCCTTAGCGGTAACCCCGTGTGTGACACGGGGTAAGCCGCCGGAGGGTGCCGCTCAGGCCCTGCTGGGCCGATTTAAATAATTTTTTTTTTGCTGGATGCAGCTAGCACTTTGCTAGCTGCGCCAGCACCCCGTTCGCCGCCGCCGTGCGCCCGATCGCCGCTATCCGGTGCGGCGCGCGGCCCCCCCGACCCCTGCGTGCCTGGCCAATCAGTGCCAGGCAGCGCCAAGGGGTGGATCGGGTCTCCCAATGACGTCCCGACGTTGCTGACGTCGGTGACGTCATCCCGCCCCGTCGCCATGGCGATGGGGGAAGCCCTCCAGGAAATCCCGTTCTTTGAACGGGATTTCCTGATCGCCTATCGCCGGAGGCGATCGGCGGGGCTGGGGGGATGCCGCTGAGTAGCGGCTATCATGTAGCGAGCCCTGGGCTCGCTACATGATTTAAAAAAATAAAAATAAAAAAAAACTGCTGCGCTGCCCCCTGGCGGTATTTTTCATACCGCCAAGGGGGTTAAAGGGACACTGTGGAGGGGTCAGGGGAAAATGAGTTGAAGTTACCCGGGGCTTCTAATGGTCCCCCACAGACATCCTGTGCCCGCAAAGCCACTCCCCAATGCTCCGGCCCCGCCTCTGGTTCACTTTTGGAATTTCAGACTTTAAAGTCTGAAAACCACTGCGCCTGCGTTTCCGTGTCCTCGCTCCCACTGATGGCACCTGGAGCGTACTGCGCAGGCCCAGTATGGTCTGTGCCTGCGCCGTGCGCTCCAGGTGACATCAGGGGAAGCGAGGACATGGCAACGCATGCGCAGTGGTTTTCAGACTTTAAAGTCTGAAGTTCCAGAAGTGAACCGGAGGCTGGGCAGGAGCATTGGTGAGTGGCTGCATGGGCACAGGATCCCTGCGGGGGACCATTAGAAGCCCCGGGTAACTTCAACTCATTTTCCCCCAACCCCCTACAGTATCCCTATAAGAATGGTCTGTAGGTTGTTGCAGATGGCAGTGAAGAAACTACTGACATTGTTGAACACTGGGAAGTGAAATCTGATTAAATTTCTAGAGCACAGGACTTAGGGTACCCCACCTCCAATGTTTTTCATCACTTGTATTTAAATGGTAATATAAAGATACATTTGTCAAAACCCTGTGCGGTTCTTGCCTTTTCCATGATTGCTAACTCAGTAAAGGACCAGCCTTTAAAGCGTTGCTATCATATAAATCCGGCATAGAGGGGTATGAACTAGAGATGGCCCGAACCTTTGAAAGTTCGGTTCGCAGGAACTTTTGCGAACCGCAATAGACTTCAATGGGTAGGCAAACTTTGAAACTAGAAACATTTATGCTGGCCAGAAAAGTGATGGAAAAGATGTTTCAAGGGGTCTAACACCTAAGTTTTTTCAGTGACTACAGGAGGGAATAAAAAAATCTCAAAAAGAACTTATACTGTAGTTTTTGAGAAAATCTATTTTAAATTTCTACTTCTGACCGTGGGAAAATTAAACGCCCGCCAACTTTAGCGGTTAATAGCAAAGCCCCTTTAAAAGCTAGAAACACCAACATTGCTGGGAATATTAAGAAGAACAGTGGGAATAAGAGGAAAACATTTTTTTTCAAAAACACTTATAGTTTTTGAGAAAATCGATTTTAAAGTTTCAAAGAAAAAATAATCGATTCATTAAAAAGATCCAGCTCGTTCATGAACCGTTAGTATAGCAGAGAATGCGTCCTGAGCAGAAAGTGAAGCTGACCGGCTCTGCTGCTGTGTCTCCCCACCTGCCTGCACCTGTCAACCCTCACTTAGGCTGGCACCCAGTGCACCCATGGGTGCACTAGGTGCTAGCCTAGGTGAGGGTGACAGGTGAAGGCAGGTGGGGAGAGACAGCGGAGCCAACAGCTATGCGTCCCAAAGGACGCATTCTCTGCTATGTGGGGGGCGTCGGAGATCTTCAATAAACTTAATTGAAGATCGCAACATAAGAGGATACATTATTCGTTGGATTGTTTACCGAGGATATTGGCGTGGGAATTTTTTTTTAAAGGTACAGGTAAGTATTTCTGGTTAATAAAGAAAATTAAAGGACTTTTTCATGGTTGTGTTTTTATTTCATTTAACCCTTTGTGGAAATGAGTAAGGGGTACTTTGTACCCTATACTCATTTCTCCTGGGAGGGGGGTAGGCATCTGGGGTCCCATTCTTAAAGGGGACTCCCAGATGCCACCATGAACCCCCTGCCCCCAAGGGAGTCATTGCCCCACCTCCTCCTGGGGCACTGGAGGTGGGGAAGAGCCCCTTGTCCATGGATTGGACAAGGGCTCGGGGGGGGGGGAGGGGAAGGCTTGCCTGCCCCTCCCCCCCAGAGCCCCCCCGTACCATGGACCATTCGGGCTGGTATAGCTCAGGGTGCGAAGCCCCAGTCGGCCGGGGCTCCGCATTCTGGCTATCCCAGTCTGCATGGGGGACAAGGGGTTACAGAGGCTCGGGAGGGGGGACCCCACATATTTTTTTTTTCAGATTTCCCACACTCAGCACATAAAAATATAAAAAAATATATATATTGGTCCATGGTATGGGGGGCTCCGGACACATTCTCTGCTATACTAACGGCTCATGAATGAGCCGGATCTTTTTAATAATTCGTTCTTTTTTTATGAATCGACTCTTTTTTTCTTTGAAACTTTAAAATCAATTTTCTCAAAAAGTATAAGGTCTTTTTGAAAAAAAAAAAACCTGTTCCTCTTGTTCCCACTGTTCTTCTAAACATTTCCAGCAATTTTGGTGTTTGTAGCTTTTAAAAGGGCTTTGCTATTAACCGTTAAAGTCAGCGGGGGTATATTGTCCCACGGTCACGTTTTTTTCCCTCTTGTAGTCACTGCCCTCCTCTACATACCCTGCAAATTTGGTGTTTTTACTATGTAAGGGGACTTTGCTATTAACCGCTAAATTTGGCAGGCATTAAAGTCTATGGGAAAAATGCGAACCAAACTTTTTTTTAAAAAAAGTTCCTAGTTCACTGCAAATGCGAACCACCGAAGTTCACCGGGAACCATTCGCCGGCGAACCGTTCGGGCCATCTCTAGTCTGAACCCTCTATAACAGTAATTATAGATTGATGGTATACCTTGAAATGAATCAGAGCATTCAGTATATGATTTTATATAAAAAGAATGTATTAGCTTATCATACAGCATATATACAAAATATAAACAGTTTCAAACAGGGTTTTCCTTCTAACAGTACTCCATCTCATCCTATTCTTTAAAGCCAAGCAATCATCAATCTTCTAAACACATTTAAAAAAGTATATAATAGTTGTGTTAATTAGAATAGGATCAAAAGTAGTCTCATCTGTATTAATAGCTGTGTATATACTGTAGTAGCTGTGTAAAAACGTATACTAATCTTCTTAAACAAAATGCATAAAAAAATAACTAAAAAAACTTCTTGCTAATATCGTAACAGAATTTAATGATGAAAAATTAATAAAGTAAATCACCAGAATATTAAGCATATTACCCCTTATCTGTCATCTCTTCAGCATCTAGAACCACATGTGGGAAGGTAGCTTCTGGCTTTTAGCTGAGTAGGTGTCTTTCAGGAGAGATTCGGTCTGGAAGCTCTCAAAACCTTTCAAACATTAAACAGTGTCATTCATGACACATTTCTGATAATGTGTCCTTCTGCTAATTTGTTTGGAATGTGTCTGTTCTTTTCCAAAAGTAAAACTGGTCATTTTGAACCAGTAACACAGACTTGTAAGAGTCTTCAGCAATTTAATGCTTATTGAAGCATACAGGACTTCCCCCAATATATTTATTTAAATATACTGTAAAGCTTATTATATGATTCTTCTTAAAACAATTAACCATATAAGATAATTGCATATTAAAACGTAATAATTTTCTATTATGAACAAATAAATGTAGTAATTTCCACCGGCAGATGTAAATAATTGGGAAACCCCCTTATAGTTGATGACTATATATATAAACATAGTATGTTTTATCAGCTATCAGTGTTCCGCTAGCTGAGACGTCCTTCAAGTAAAAAGAACATATAAACAATTTTCTAGTTTCAAAATTAAAACAATCTTATGAAATTTTTACTGTCTCAAACTATCACGGGTAGAATCCAGCATTTAAAATGTATTTTAAAGTAATACATTCTATTATATGTAATTATAGGGTTTAACAATAATTATTTCTTTAGAAGTACTGTATTGAGTATTAATATTTATATGTAATAACTGAACAAATATACATATATGATTGCTGCAGTAATGTGACTTTTAAACTTGTTTCTTTAAGTCTTCACATACTAAGCTGTCTGACATTTGAAAGATGCTTGTAATATAAACAAAAATGTGTTAGCTTCTGTAACTAAAATAATATAATAATTATGAGTTTCACTGCCTGGAATATGCTGAGATGTCCAGAGCAAAATTTTAAAAAGGGTACTTTAACTTTACAGTTTACAATGACCTTTTGCATGGAACATTAAAACTTAAAACATACACATGTGACAGCTTTTCCTGCATAAATAAACCACTAGAATTCTGACACATTTAAAGTGAACATCATTCCAGGCATTTAAGAAGTTTGCCTTTTTGGAGTGTCATTGTTTTTGATTATGTTGACTATCATTAGTTTTTGTAAATACATGAACATGTCTTTAGCTCGTCATGGTCTGTATAACCAGAGGGGCAGAAAGTGTGTCTCTTTTGAATACTTTGTCACTCTTCCCTATATTAGAAAGTTGAGAAGTGTGGCAAGTGCTTTTTTTTAGTAATATAAAATGCTTCTGATGATACTTTATACATTGATAAAATATTCTTATTAGTTAACATATTCATATTTCATAATGCTTTATTCATGAAGGGCACATAACCACTCCAATATGCTTTAGGGACTCAGTATGAAGGTCTATGAAATCAAAACATGAGTGAATGTATGATGAGCATGTCTGCATGTTCTCTTTGCTGAAGGAAAGTTGCAAAGTTGGAGGGTGACTGAATCATATCTGGAGCTTTGAGTTCTAAAGCAGTCAGAAAAGAAAAGAAATATATTTTTTTCAGCCCCAGGCGACAGACTCCCTTACAATTCATTGCTGCTGATGGGGTCAGTGAAGCCTCTATCTTTCCCAAGGGAACTGCCAACTTTTATCATTCTTTGTGAGGTGTGAAGACATGTCAAGGATCCTAATCATGCAAATAAGACAGGGGAGATAAAATTAGATGTTTCCCATTAACATCTTATGAACTGACTGGTTTGATTTTTATGTTAATAAAACTGCCAATTTCTGCTTTTTCATAGCGTGTTTGTGTGTGTGTGTGTGTGTGTGCTTGCGTGTGTGTGTGTGTGTGTGTGTCTGTCTGTCTGTCTGTCTGTCTGTGTGTGTCTGTGTCTGTGTGTGTGTGTGTGTGTGTGTGTCTGTGTGCATATGTATTTTACATGCAGTTTTTGAGCACTGCAATAACATTATGTTCTTCATTGCATCTACTCAGGGAAAAAAATGAGGAACCCAAAATGAACACAATTGCAAGTATATCTAACCTGCCCCCATAGCCAATTCTCTTACACAAAAAATGCTCAGGAAAACCTTAAACTCCTACTCCCTCCTTTTGCCCTACCCAACATGAAGCACCATACCAGCCATAATAACTTGTAGTTGCATGGCATTACCAATGGTAGGACTCCACATCTGGTCTATGCATGTGTAATTATGAAAATGTATACATATTTGCTCTCTTTGTCATGGTCAGGGCAGTGTGCATGCTTGCATGCAGCCACATCAATGTGTTTACTGGTGTGTGGTGTCACGTGTCTGGGAATCTCTGCCTGCTTGGGCTAGTATTCACTTCTTCTTTCACTCACTTTTGGAAGCAGCACATTGACTGTTGTATTCATCCCAGAGTTTGTCTTCTAGCTTTATTTTTGCCACTTGCACTAACTCTTCTTCTGTTGTCTTGATACTGACTTAGACTGCAGAACCTTTTCTCCTGTCTGATCCTGTTGAAAAGTCTGAACTGTATTTCTGCCAGATTGTCACCTGTCTTGTTCCTGGTCAGATTTATGGTAATGACTCTGTCAGGGTTTTTGCAAACTGTTAGGGTTCTGTTGACCCCGCCACTGGTATCAAGGGGTGATCATACCCAGGACGTGGAGTCTAATTGAGCACGGGTCTTCACCAGCACACCCCGCAAGAGATGAAGGGCCGTCACCCCTAGTGGGTGGCGGACTACTTTGCTGCCTGGTCCTCTCTAGGTCACAACCCCTAGGACTACCGCACCAGTGATGGAAAGAACAGAGGGTACCTGACAGGGTAATAGGGGATACTGGCAGAGTGGACCGTTGGGCAAGGACAGGCTAGCAGGACCGGACTGGCAGGACAGGAAAGCTTAACCAATAGGTATCCCAGGGTGGAATGGACAGACAGGAGAAAACCCAGGAAGGGAGCAGACTGATTGGTTCCCGGGAGGCAACGGACAGACAAGGTGAATCCTGGGTAATAAGCCAACAGCTAGAATCCCAGAAGGGGTACTGACTGACAGAGTAAGTCACTGAGATACTGACAGTCAGAGGTAGTCCTTGGGAAGGGAACTGACAGGCTAGAAACCCAGAAGGGAATGGGCATGCTGGACTAAACCCAGGGAGGCTGCAGGTAACTGGAGAGCTCCGGAGGTAACTTGCAGGCTGAGGGAATCCCCAGGAAAGCTGCAGGTGACAGGAGAGCTCTGGAGGGAACTCATAGGCTGTGGGAATCCCCAGGGAAGCTGCAGGAGACTAGTGAGCTTCCAGAGAGAACTGGCAGGCTGCGGAAAACCCAGGGAAGCAACAGGTAACAAAAGAGCTCTGGAGGGAACTCGCCGGCTGAGGAAATCCCAGGGAAGCTGCAGGTGACAGGTGAGCTCCGGAGGGAACTCGAAGCTGAGGGAATACCCAGGGAAGCAGCGGACAGGGAGCTGACAGGGAAGATCCCAGGAAGGGATCGGATAGACAGGGTTACAGGCAGAAATCCTGTGTAAGCTGCAGGCTAACAGGTGACTGACACGCATGCAGGTTTAGCAACAAGGATTAGCCAAAATGGGAGCAACTTGGGGTGAGATCTTGGTAGTAGGGAAGCCAAAAGGGAAATGACTTGGAGGGGGAACGGCAACGGAACACCGTGGCTGATGACCAGGGTGCAACAGCATCCATCTGTGAGACTGCTAGGCTTTTATAGCTAACCTCTCAATTAAGAAGAGGTGTAGTACCGCCTCCGACGACTGCACAAAAAGGGAGCTAGCACGCGTGCCTAGCATAGGAGAGGGACGACAGCTCCAAGGAGGAAGTTGGCCTGGCGTCTCAACACCATTACAGGACAGAGAGGAACTGCGTGGGACTCGGCGGCTGGAGTGTAACGAGCGAACATTACAGACTCTGCTTGATTGCCACCTGCCCTGACTCAAAGAGGAACTGCAGTGAAAATAACATAATTAAAAAAAAACAATGCTCAATTTTTACAATACTTATTTATAAATGATTTAGTCAGTGTCTGCCCATTGTAAAGCCTTTCCTCTCCCTGATTTACATTCTGACATTTATCACATTGCAACATCTTTACTGCTGGCAGGTGATATCTGTGGAAGGAGATGCTGCTTTTTTGGCAGTTGAAATACAATGAGGCTCCCACAGGGTGGTGTCTTCGGTTCGGATAAAGTTAAATCCCTGGTTACAGTTCCTCTTTAAGTTGATCCATGACATCATCTGTTTTCCATCTCCCGTTATCTAGCCTGATCTCTGACTTCTTCAGATTGTCACCAGTCCTAACCCCAGCCTATCTGTCTGCCGGACCTATTCCCATATTCATCAACATCTTCAGCAAATTAATTTGGTGGCCTTTGGGTTTACTCGTGCATATTTCCTTGCAAAGTGCCCCACCGTAGATTGTTTGTTCCATGTCTTAGGTGCCCATGCCACCTCCCAATGGTTGACTGTGTAATATTTTCAATTCTTATAAGCTACACTAGGGGAGCACAACTCCCATGCTTGACTAATATTTTTAATAGAACCAAAATCTATTCATAGATTTGAAAAAAAAATTGTACACAAAATGGGGGGAGGCAACCCAATGTAGTATGCAATCGGTAAACGTGCCGTATGTAAGTGCCAAATGCATTATGTTAAAACAGCTATACAACAATCATTCACAGGCATTGCACTGAGCATGACTATACCTCAAAAGGTCATTGGATGTGCATGTACTACTGCTGTGAGGGAGGTTTCTTGGCAGCTTTGATCTAAGGATAGATGTTTTAGTCTCCTGAAATAAATGTTTTTGGGCATTTATTTAAGAGGCTATAACAAAACTTGTCACCCCTGGCATCTACTTATTGTAGTGCAATCAGCTGGGAGTATGTGCAAGTGTCCATACACACAAAACTGTAACTTAATCTGTCAGCATGACCATGTGATAATATTCCTATACTTGGCATCAGCTTCATGCGAACACTACCCCCCCCCCCCCCCCCAATATAATTTTCAGTTAATTTTAAAATAAAATATTTCAGGAATACAGATAAGTTCAAATCAATTGTAAGACTGATAAGGGGTTCATACATTGTTAATAATATCAGCATTTGGCTTATTAAGGGTTAGACAGCATATAGCTCAACAAACTAAACAGCTAACAGCTAAGAAGCGGCATCATGGGCAATGCTGACCTGCTGTGGCCTCGGTAGAGTGGAGAGAACAGCTTGTGCTATGCTGGGGATCCCCTCTCCTGTCTGTCCACCGTCACGTGCACTGCTGGGGATCCCCTTCTGTCCCACACTCTGTGTCTGCATCAGTGCCGGGCATTCCCTTGCCTAACTGTACTGCTTGCCGGGTCTCAAAAATGTATGACGCCATCTAGTGGCGCCTTAAAACACAACAGGCAGGACAGAACGGCGAGGAAATGCCCGGCACTGAAGCGAACACAGCGAGCGAGACAGAAATGAAAAGGGATCTCCGGCAATGCACCTGACAGGGAACAGAGGAGCAAGGGGGATCCCTGGCATAGTACATGACGGCGCTGCTCTCTCTGCTATAACGAAGCCACCAGCAGATCAGCATTGTCCCTGATGCCCAGGAGTGCACGTGATGTGACGCGGAGCAGAGAGGCAAACCAATCCCCGGAAAAGCACATGGCACCGCTGCTCTCTCCGCTCTACTAAAGCCACCAGCAGATCAGCATTGTCCCTGATGCCCAGGAGTGCATGTGACGTGACACGGAGCAGAGGGCCAAACCACTCCACCGAAGCCACCAGAAGATCAGCATTGCACGTGATGCCACTGCTCTCTCCACTCCACCAAAGCCACCAGCAGGTCAGCAGGCATATTATCACTGTGCCTTTCTCATGATGTTGCACAGGAGGGGGGTCCATGGAAACAGCTGCGGCTATAGTGCCACATGTGTCCGTATACTGCTGACATGAAGGGAGGGGAGCTGCCCCATACTGGGGGGAACATCTGGCTATGGGAAAGAAAGCTTCCGAATACTGGGGGAACATTTGGCTATTTATATTGGGGAGAGGGATGCCTTACACTGGGGGCACATCTGGCATTTTTATTGTGAAGGGGCTACACTGGGGAGAGGGAGGGGGCGGGGCTTATATGTGGGTCAATCACATTTTCCTGTTTTTTTTAAGTGAAAAGTGGGTACCTCGGCTTATATGCGGGTCAGCTTATATGCGAGTATATACGGTAATAGTGTTATAATTACTTTAAACTTAAAACACAAAATTATTGTACAAAGGAAGTGAAAACAGTAAGGTAGGCTAGTCCGGGTTTAGCACGTCCTAACAAATATGCATGTTTGCATGATGCTGGGAAACAGATTCTGGAGTAGCAAGGCTGCAGCAGGATTTGTTTTCTAGCAACCAAGAGACCGACTGCTGAAATAAGAATGTAAGAGTGCAGCGAAGGCCAGGCAGGTGTTGGTAGTAGGGAAGGTTATTTGTCGAAGAGATCGTGCATGTTATACTGCACACTGTCTTCCGAGTGCTCCGGTTTGGTATGTGGATCACATAGACAAATTGATGGTTGAGGCTGGGGAGGACCAGGGTTTCATAGTACACATTGGTACTAATGACTAAGAAAATGAAAAATGGAAGGTCCTAAAAAAAAATATTTTTCAGGAAACTTAGAAATAAATTCAAGTCAGGGATCTCAAAAATGGTGTTTTATGAAATACTGTCAGTGCCAGGTGCATGATCTGAAAGGCCGCAGGAGCTTAGAGAGTCAAATAAGAGGTTGAGTAGTTAGTGCAAGAAGGAAAGATTTGCGTTCTTGGAGAACTGGGCATATGTTTCAGTCAGTTACAGGCTCCACTGTAAGGATGACCTGCAATTTATTGATGAAGGTGCAGCTGTGCTGGGGAGAAGCTAGTTAGAAGGTTGAAGGGCATCTTAAATTAGAACCTGAGGAAGGTGGTGGGATTAGAGAGTACATGGGGATTAGGCAGAGTAAAATAGACACTGGGATCCTTGGATTATAGGAGCTGGGGGGGGGGGGGGGGGGTAGGGCAGCAAGAGCACAAAGAATAAGGAGGTGACTAACCATAAGGAGTTGACTAAATCTTGTACTGCTGCAGTATATGCTACAGAAAAGTAAAGTGTGAGGGTGATAACATAACATGTATGCTAACCAATGATGAAGGCCTTTTAAATAAGATTGATGAATTAGAGGTGCTGATGAGGGATAAAGACCATGATATTGTAGGCATAACAGAAACCTGGATGGATGCTAGCCACCACAACTTGTAGTACATTTGGAAGTTTACAGTGCATTTAGAAAAATGTATCAAATAAAATATAAATCAAATAAAAAGGGGTGTCTGTATATTTGTTAAAACTTCCTTCTTCAGTTACAATGGAAGACATGGCTAAGGACTATGATGGTGTGGAATATGTATGGGTAAGTGTTCATGTCAGAAGGAAGAGTTATCAATGGCTTATTGGGGTCTGTCATAAAACTCCATGCATAAACAACATCATCGCAAAAAGACGCAAGCAAACATGGGGTCATAGATATGGATTATTTCAATTATCCAGACATAACTGGGATATTGAAGCTACTTATTCTAATAAAAGTGACAAATGTATAGCAACACTGAAAGACAATTACTTAACTCAAATGGTAACCAAAGCAACATGGGGCGATGCCCTATTTAATTTGGTCATTTCAAATGGACCAGATAATATATCTAATGTGCAAGTTCAAGAAGAAAACTTGGGGAAAAGTGACCATAATATGGTAACATTTGACTTAATTCTTAAAGGGCTGTAATCAAGGGGACAGCTAAAACAATGAAGTTCATATAGTGCAACTTTAACAAGCACATGCACTGGCTAAGTCTAGTAGACTAGGATAGTAAATATGAGAATAAAATTCTAGATGTCACAAAAGGCCAATATAGATAAATATTACTATTTTGGACATGCTTACATGCTTGTGTTAAAAGAATGCCTTTATCACCCTAGAATGTGAGGAGACTGCACCTGCATTAAAGAATTAAAATAAATATAACAACAACAGCTAAAAGATAATCAGACTTACAAAAATGGAAACAAAAAACAAGTGGCTAGTAACATAAAGTCAGCACCACAGAATATGTTGGCGTTTTATAAAATAATAATAATAATAATAATAAAATCCAACAACTTACAAATACTTAAGTTCCAAAACAAAGAAGCCAGAGAATATAGGACTTTGACAAGTTTAGGCAGGGAACTCGATTATGGAGTACTGAGCTAAAGCTGAGATTTTAAATGCATGCTTTGCTTCTGTCTTTACAAAAGGTAAAGCTCTTATCTCATAATACAGCACTGGGTTATTCCCACTCTTCCTCATTTATTTATTTAGCAGGAACTGCTTAAAGGCTCACACACACGTCCCAACAATCTGCGCTGCTATCCTTCAAACTTGGTCTGTTGGAAGATAGTTGAGCATGTGTACCGCTAGCAAACAACCTGACAACCAACTGATAACAGGTTGTTTGCCAGATCCAACTGGTGGATCAATCTGCCCAACTATCATGTAGGTTGGAACTAATGTGCAAGTCTTTTGAACAACTTTGTTGTTTTTGAATGCAGATATGTTGTGCAGTTTGTTAATATATTTTTTGTGCGGATAGTAATCAAACGAGTTGGTTGTTTAGTTGGTTGGCGTGTGTGTACATTCTTGTAATTTAAACAACTTATTGTGTGGTTGGTGATGTTGTGCGGTTGGTTGTGCATTAACCCCTTCCCGACCACCTAATGCTAATAGGTGTCGGGATGGTGGCAGCCCCAGGACCACCTAACGCCAATCAGCATCAAGAGTGGTGGGCAGAGATAAGCTGGCGCATGGGCATCCCTGCTTAGGTGATGGAGCTCAACTCCGTGAAAAGCCTTCCAGCGACGATCACTGCTGGAAGGCTAAAATCAAAGTAATAGCTGGTTTTTAGTGTCGTACAACACTTATCTACCTCTGTCACTGAGCTGTCCCCTCGAGTAGCTCACATGATGAGGCGGTCTGATTGGCCTTCCCCTGGTTGTGCCTAACCCTTAGACCCCCTAATGGTGCCTAACCTTAACACCACCGAACCCAATAACAATAATATCACCAAATAATTAAAATCAGAAAAACAGAAATTAGATTTGCCATAAATCAGAATTTCCATGTAATCGGAAATAAGCCTTTCTGACCATCCCTGTTGCCCATCACTCAGCATTTTAGGGGGGCCACTAAGGGTCTCCCTGAGGCCTGCAGTGGTGCTCTTTACACCAGATGGTCCAGAGGAAGCTGCCTCAGTTGCCTTGTGCATAATCAGATCCTAATTAGTGCCTTCTTGCAATGTAATCAGAAAGGGAATTGTAGGCGTTGCATCAGATACACTAACTCTCTTATGTTGAATGCATCATTTATCAACACCCACCAATATGTGTATATACAGGTTATTTTACTAGATAGCCCTCTCAAGAACAATTTTACTCCCCCTGTCTAATGGTTACATGCCTATTATGTGATTTATAAGCAGAGATTAAAAATACACAGAGCTCTTCATATTTTCAGAAGTGCTTTGCGTTCTTGTGGTTATCTTGCAAAGATGTTTAGGAGGTTTGTGGCTGCATCTCCAAGTGTTGTAAGCCAGATGGAAGATCATCTGCCTTTGTAGATGCTAATATTGAGTGAGGTTTATCCAAGAAGATGTTTTATTGCAGATTCAGCTGTTTATACTCTTGCGTAATGCTTGGCCTCAAGTGGATGGCTTCTGAGAACAAATTCCCACATTCAAGGCCAAAAATAATCTTCTGCCTTGTTACCTGTTTATTATTTTGAGTGATGTTAGCTGGCAATGTACTATACATGGATCTTAACAGAAAAACAAATCTAATAAGTTTATGAACATCAGAGGTGTTAAAATCATGACTTAAGACTGCTTACCATTACCAGTACCATGGAGAAAACCCACACAAAATATCTTAAACTTCATTACTCTGGGGGCTATTACCTGGCATTACAGTCCCGTATTAGCTGCTTCCACAAAAATCACAATGTTTTTAGATTTCCTTTAAAAAGCATGTAACTTCTGTCTGTGTACATATTCTTCTGTTTATGTGAACATTGTTTTTTTTTCCTCTTTACTCAGTATCTTACAACCGCTGCCTTTTTCTACTTAAGTTAAATGAGTTTTCGAAAGCTTTCTAAGGATTCCTATGGATAGCCTGTGTAATTGCCAACTTGCCAAGTCCTTATGGCACTGAAAAGTTGTGCTTTGGCACAAACACATCTGAGCTAAAGAGCTCGGCTTACAAAATGTATATAGCTTTCTGAACTGTGCTAAAGTGCAGATCTGATTTATAAAGAAGTGCGATTTCTGGCAATACACATATAGGATTTGTTGGTCACATGATCTTATTCTCAGGGACTGCAACATATTTATCTGGCCTTTGTAGTACAGAGAAATACAGAGCCAAGTTATAGTTTAGATAATAGTCAGGGAACCATCAATCAATGCGACAGCCAGGTGTCTAATACAATCCAATGCAATACTTCTAACAGGACCACATTCATTTCCTTTTGCGGGTCACACTGGCTCTAGTAACTGAAGAAATAATATTTTTTAAATCTTTTTCACATTTTACACCTTCGTCACCATGTCTCTCACAGAAAAGAGTGTGAGTTACTAATGTGACTTTCTAATGCTTTGCAGTATTTGAAGATCTGCTATCAGATTAATGTTTCAAGAATGCTAGCATGTTGAGTTGGTTGGCATTCTTTTGCCATGGAAGAGGCCACTGAATTCTATCCTGTTAACAAAAATGACTCTTGTGTATTTGGCAAGAATATTTAAAGTTTAGGAAAAAAAATACACAATGTTAAGTGAAGAGGTAATAACTGAGGACAGAAATCAAATATATTTATATTTTTAAATGAAAGGATATCCAAGACAATAAAAAAACAAACAAACAAAAAAAAACTAGCTTTACTTACCTGGGGCTTCTTCCAGCCCTTAGAGGTCACATGTGTCCTGTCTTCTCCCGCATCCTGCTGGCAGTCTCTGTAGTATCACAAACCCCGATGGATTGCCCATGTGGAGTGCCTATGTGGAGTACACTCCCAATGATGTGGGCACATGGTGCCGGCACTTGTTCCTGCATACGCAAAAGACACCATCTCTTAATGGGTCGTAATACTGCAAGGGCTGTCAGCGAGACCCGGGAGAAGACTGGAGTTGCATTGAGGGAAACATGTGACCTCTAGGGGCTGGAAGAAGCCCTAGGTAAGTAAAGCTAGTTTGTTTTAATGACCTTGTATATCGTTTAACCTCTTGAGGACCACAGGCTTACACCCCTCTAGTGACCAGGCCATTTTTAACAATTCAGGCCACTGCAGCTTTAACAGCTCACTGCAGGACCATACAACTCAGCACACAAATTAATCTCGGCTTCTTTTCTTGCCACCAGCAGAGCATTCTGTTGGTGGCATGGCATCTGATTGCTGCTGCAATTTTTTTTTTATTAACTTAAATGTTGTTTATTTTGCAAAAAAAAAAAAAGTATTTTTTTTCACCCAACCTCCCTCTCTCCTCCTGAGAGCCAATCAGCATGATCTGCAGTAGGCAGTGGGACGTGGGGGATGTGTGGAAAAACAAGGGGTGGGGGGAGAGCGCACTCAGGTTGTTATTCAATAAAAATGGCCAGCCGGCCGTGGAATATTCTCACCTGGATCTGTGGCTGACTGTCCCATACGGGGTGGCCACCAGCAGAAAGGCTTTGTCCCACTTGGTCCGGGGACCAAGTCTTGGCAGAAGTCCTCCTCCACAAGGCGTGCAGACGATAGCCTCCTTCACAGCTGTAGTAGCAGGCCACTGCTCTGGTATATTTTCCACCTAGCCTGTGCGAGTGCTGTGATCAAAAGTAAAAACTTTTATTGTAGCTTAGCTACAATAAAAGTTTTTACTTTTGATTCATACGGCAGCCGCCGTCTGTTTTCTCTTTGCATACACTTGCACTGGCAAATTGCTTAAACCCAAATTTCTTAACCCACCCACGACTGCCTGACAGTGCAGCCGCCTATAGCGGCATCACAGCACTCGCACAGGCTAGGTGGAAAATATACCAGAGCAGCTGCCTGCTACTACAGCTCTGAAGGAGGCTATCATCTGCACCCCTTGTGGAGGAGGACTTCTGCCAAGACTTGGTCCCCAGTCCAAGTGGGGCAAAGCCTTTCTCCTGGCCACCCCGTATGGGACAGTCAGCCACAGATCCAGGTGAGAATATTCCACGGCTGGCTGGCCATTTTTATTGAATGACAATCTGAGTGCGCTCTCCCCCCACCCCTTGTTTTTTCACCCATCCCCCAAATCCCACTGTCTACTGCAGATTATATACCACCTAGAGTGGAACACAAGAGAGCAGCACCATCTGATGACAACTACACAGACTTGCACAGTATTGTCAAGATCGCTCCCTCTGTCTAACACAGGGGTTTGGGCTCCTTTCCTCTTCACAATAAGCATGATCATTCTCATAGGCATCAGCCTTTGAGAGCGATCTGTTTGTGAGGCTCTCCTGGGGACAGCTCAGTGACAGAGCTGTCCCCTGTACAGCACACTAGATTGCAGCCCTGTACAAGTTGTTTTGGCCTTTTTAAAAATTATTTTACAGCCTGCCAACTGCGATTGGAGCTGGTAGGTTGTTCACGGAGCAGAGCTCCATAACACAGTGGGGATGCATGCGCATCGGCGTTAGGCGGTCAAGAAGAGGTTAAGTACACCAGTAATATGAGTAATTGAATTTTGAGATTGAATTTTGATGTACTGCGATCCAAAGACTTGTATTTACTCAGGATACACTCTGGAAGAGGTAAGCAACATTTTAAAAATTATTTTAAAATATGAAAAATTGAATAGTTTTGTTTCTGTGGTGGATACATATTAATGCAGCACAATGGCAATTAGAACTATGTAAATGCACATTTAATGTTTAGGAATGCAATAAATAGGGATTTTTTTACTTTATCTGTTTTTACTAACAACAGGTTTTGAGAGACAGGACAATATATTGACCATGAGGTGCACTATGGCTAAATTTTCAGTAAAAAAAAACTATAATGAACACTTTGGCCCATATCCAATTAACTTTTTCTCCTTAGTTTTCTCCTAGGTGATATTTTCAAAATTGTCAATAAAATGCCCTTTAATTACTTGATGCACGCCGTGCAGTACATTCACAGCCCTGCAAAATTCACAGGATGCACCAGGGCCATGCATTCAAGTCTGCAGCGGCGTGCAGCCGACGCTCGCTCCTGTTCACTCACGCGCGCCGCCATTACCGCCGCTTAGAGGGGAGGTTAATGGATGGGGCCGCAGATGCCGGCATTCATTGTATCTTCGAGTTATTACACTGCCGCGTAGTGGTGCTCAAATACCCCTTTTCAAAATTCGAGTTAGGTCGAATTCGAATAGTAAATTATTCGAGATCAGTCGAATATTCGAGTCGAATAATTTTTACTATTCGATTCGACCTCGGAATTCGAGCTCACTATTCGAGTCGGTATTCGAGCTCATTATTCGAGCTGACTATTCGAAATGGCCTTAAATAGCTTCCAACACTTGTTTTGAGGGTGAATGATGCAAGAAACCTCTTTTTTTCCAAGTAACAACAGCAAGTGATTATGTGGGGATGTTCCTTTAAAAAAAAAAAGTTGAAAAGAGAAGTTGTGTCCAGAAATTTGTTCAGTACTGTATATACTTCTTCTTCTTCTTCTTTATCTTCTATATCTTCTTCTTCTTCTTCTTCTTCTTCTTCTTCTTCTTCTATATCTTCTTCTTCTATATCTTCTTCTATATCTTCTTCTTCTTCTTTTATATTGTCTTCTTCTTCATCTTCTTCTTCATCTTCTTCTTCATCATCTTCTTCTTCTTCATCTTCTTTTTCTTCATCTTCTTCATCTTCTTCTTCATCTTCTTCATCTTCTTCATCTTCTTCATCTTCTTCTTCTTCTTCTTCTTCATCTTCTTCATCTTCAACTTCTTCATCTTCTTCTTCTTCTTCATCTTCTTCATCTTCTTCATCTTCTTCTTCTTCTTCTTCTTCTTCATCTTCTTCATCTTCAACTTCTTCATCTTCTTCTTCTTCTTCATCTTCTTCATCTTCTTCATCTTCTTCTTCTTCTTCATCATCTTCTTCTTCTTCATCTTCTTCATCTTCTTCATCTTCTTCTTCTTCATCATCTTCATCTTCTTCTTCATCTTCTTCTTCTTCATCATCTTCATCTTCTTCTTCTTCTTCATCTTCTTCATCTTCTTCTTCATCTTCTTCTTCTTCATCATCTTCTTCTTCTTCATCTTCTTCATCTTCTTCTTCTTCATAATCTTCATCTTCTTCTTCATCTTCTTCTTCTTCATCATCTTCATCTTCTTCTTCTTCATCTTCTTCTTCTTCATCTTCTTCATCTTCATCTTCTTCATCTTCATCATCTTCTTCTTCTTCATCTTCTTCATCTTCATCTTCTTCTCCTTCTTCTTCTTCTTCTTCTTCTTCATCATCTTCTTCTTCTTCTTCTTCATCTTCTTCTTCTTCATCTTCTTCATCTTCTTCTATATCGTCTTCTTCTTCACTTATTTCTCTTTTCAAATTTTTTTTTTAAAGAAATGCAGCTATTTTTGAGCGTAACAAATAGCTGGTGGCGCACACATGTTGGAAGCGCCATTGTATGTGCTCCCTGGCAGTGGAAACACACAGACAGCAGGAGGTAAATTCAGCAGCAGGAGGAGGAGGATGAGTGTGTGGCAGCAGGCAGTCAATGAGGCAGGCAGCGTGACATAATAGCCCTGGTACCTAGCGGTGATACCAGGGCTGTAAATAAACACAGCAGGCAGGAGGTCCCAGACAGCGGTCGTGCAGCCCACATTGTGTCCAATACACAACTGGGACAACACAGTTTTCAACCCGGGCACCTCAGAAAAATTAAACCTTTTTTTTTTTTTTTTTATGGTTTTGTAGTTTTGGTTTTACAACCAATTACACAGATATAGCTATTTTTTGACGTAATAGCTGGTGGCAGAGTGGCAGCAGAAGGTAAATCTGTGTACCCTGGCAGTGGGAAACACAGACAGACAGCAGCATCAGCAGGAGGAATGGAGGAGTAGTGTGAGTGTGGCAGCAGGCAGGCAGCGTGACATAATAGCCCTGGTACCTAGCGGTGATACCAGGCCGTAAATGAACACAACAGGAGGTCCCAGACAGCGGTCGTGCAGCCCACATCGTGTCCAATACACAACTGGGACAACACAGTTTTCAACCCGGGCACCTCAGAAAAATTAAACCTTTTTTTTTTTTTTTTTTTTTTTTTTATGGTTTTGTAGTTTTGGTTTTACAACCAATTACACAGATATAGCTATTTTTTGACGTAATAGCTGGTGGCAGAGTGGCAGCAGAAGGTAAATCTGTGTATCCTGGCGTTGGGAAACACAGACAGACAGCAGCATCAGCAGGAGGAATGGAGGAGTAGTGTGAGTGTGGCAGCAGGCAGGCAGCGTGACATAATAGCCCTGGTACCTAGCGGTGATACCAGGGCTGTAAATAAACACAGCAGGCAGGAGGTCCCAGACAGCGGTCGTGTAGCCCACATTGTGTCCAATACACAACTGGGACAACACAGTTTTCAATCCGGGCACCTCAGAAAAATTAAACCTTGTTTTTTTTTTTATGGTTTTGTAGTTTTGTTTTTACAACAAATTACACAGACAGATATAGCTATTTTTTGACGTAATAGCTGGTGGCAGAGTGGCAGCAGAAGGTAAATCTGTGTACCCTGGCGTTGGGAAACACAGACAGACAGACAGCAGCAGCAGCAGCAGGAGGAATGGAGGAGTAATGTGAGCAGCTATTGTTTGACGTAATAGCTGGTGGCAGAGTGGCAGCAGAAGGTAAATCTGTGTACCCTGGTGTTGGGAAACACAGACAGACAGCAGCATCAGCAGGAGGAATGGAGGAGTAGTGTGAGTGTGGCAGCAGGCAGGCAGCGTGACATAATAGCCCTGGTACCTAGCGGTGATACCAGGCCGTAAATGAACACAACAGGAGGTCCCAGACAGCGGTCGTGCAGCCCACATCGTGTCCAATACACAACTGGGACAACACAGTTTTCAACCCGGGCACCTCAGAAAAATTAAACCTTTTTTTTTTTTTTTTATGGTTTTGTAGTTTTGGTTTTACAACCAATTACACAGATATAGCTATTTTTTGACGTAATAGCTGGTGGCAGAGTGGCAGCAGAAGGTAAATCTGTGTATCCTGGCGTTGGGAAACACAGACAGACAGCAGCATCAGCAGGAGGAATGGAGGAGTAGTGTGAGTGTGGCAGCAGGCAGGCAGCGTGACATAATAGCCCTGGTACCTAGCGGTGATACCAGGGCTGTAAATAAACACAGCAGGCAGGAGGTCCCAGACAGCGGTCGTGTAGCCCACATTGTGTCCAATACACAACTGGGACAACACAGTTTTCAACCCGGGCACCTCAGAAAAATTAAACCTTTTTTTTTTTTTTTTTATGGTTTTGTAGTTTTGGTTTTACAACCAATTACACAGATATAGCTATTTTTTGACGTAATAGCTGGTGGCAGAGTGGCAGCAGAAGGTAAATCTGTGTACCCTGGCAGTGGGAAACACAGACAGACAGCAGAAGGGCAGTACGCAGCCCACTGTAGGTGTAAAATGTGTGGCTGCAGGCGACTTAATAGTCAAAGTGAACCAGGCTGGCTTAGTAAGCAGGAGCCAGGAGGTGGTAAAGGGTGGTAAGGCACATTAACGATGGTTCTTAGCCAGTTCATGTCCCCCTCTCGCCGACAACAGGGGCCAGGAACTCGCCTTCCACCCACGCCTGGTTCATCTTGAGAAACGTCAGTCTGTCCACAGACTTGTGAGACAGACGTGAGCGTTTCTCGGTGACCACACCACCAGCTGCACTGAAGCAGCGCTCGGACAGCACGCTGGAAGGGGGGCAGGACAGCACTTCCAGGGTGTACTGCGCCAGCTCGCTCCAGATCTCCAGGCGCTTGACCCAATACTCCATGGGATCAACAGGGGCATCGCTGTCAAGCCCGCTGTAGGACCCCATGTAGTCAGCCACCATGCGGGTCAGGCGCTGGCTGTGACCGGTGGAGGATGCTGCTGCATGCACCTCCTCTCTAGTCACTGCTGCCGGAGCCTCTACAGTCCTGTAGAGCTCGTGGCTGAGAGACAGCAGGTCTGTGGGGCGCTTGCTGCTGGATGCAGGCACCTGCTGCTGCCTCTGTGCTGGCTGCTGGACAGTGGGGGTGGAAGGCTGGGGGAAGGCTTCCTCCAAGCGCTCAACAAGGGCCTGCTGCAAGCTCCTTATTTGTTGCGCTGGGTCTCCTCCTGCAGGCGGCAGGAACTGGCTCAACTTCCCCTTGAGGCGTGGGTCCAATATCATGCTGATCCAGATGTCCTCCCTCTGCTTCATCTGGATCACCCTGGGGTCTCTGCGCAGGCACGTCAGCATGTGCGCTGCCATTGGGAAGAGGCGGGCCACGTCTGCTGGCACATCGACGGCAGTGCTGCTGTCCTCATCCTCCTCCTCTGCCTCGTCAGCCTCATCCTCTCTCCACCCCCGCACCAACTCAGCTGCACTGTGCTGATCCCCCTCATCAGCAGCAAGGTCAGGGACCTCCACCAAGTCCTCCTCCTCCTCCCCCTCAGAGGTGGACTGTGCAGCTGCTTGCCGCTCCTGCTGGTCCAAGGCTGCCGCTCCCTGTTCCAGCAAAGCATCGAGGGCCCTGTTCAGCAGACAAACCAGGGGCACCCACTCGCAGACCATAGCATGGTCCCTGCTCACCATGTTAGTGGCCTGCAGAAAGGGAGCCAGCACTAAGCACACCTGCTGCATGTGCCTCCAGTCATCATCGGGGACGATGGACGGGATGTTGCTGGTCTTGTCCCTTCTCTGAGCGGCGGAAACAGTGGCCAGGGCAAGGTACTGTTTGACAGCGCGCTTCTGTTCAACCAGACACTCCAACATCGCCAGGGTGGAGTTCCAGCGAGTCGGAACGTCAAGGATCAGCCGATGGCGTGGCAGATCCAGCTCCTTTTGCACGTCTTCCAGGCTCGCACAGGCTGCAGCCGAGCGCCGGAAGTGACGCACAACGTTCCTTGCCGTTTCCAGCAGTTCGCCCATCCCCTGGTAGGTGCGCAAGAACTTCTGCACTACCAGGTTCAGCACGTGGGCAAGACAAGGGATGTGGGTCAGGTTTCCCTTGTCTATTGCGGCAACCAGATTGGCCCCATTGTCGGCCACCACCTCTCCGACTCTGAGGCCTCTGGGGGTCAGCCAAATCCTCTCCTGCTCCTGGAGTTTGGCCAACACATGGGTTGCCGTCAGCTTGGTCTTCCCAAGGCTGACCAAGTGCAGCAGCGCTTGGCAGTGGCGGGCCTTCACGCTGCTGCTGAGGCGGGGGGTTTGGCCAGGTGTGCCGGAGGATGGCAGAGGATCGGAGGAACCTGCTGCAGTTCCCCTGACCCTGCGGGGTGGCACCACCCACTGTGTTGCTGCTGCTGCTGTGCCCGCTGCTGCTCTCCCATCCTCACCCCCTTCCACCAAGCTGACCCAGTGGACAGTGAAGGACAGGTAGCGGCCTGTCCCGAAGCGGCTGCTCCAGGAGTCCATGGTGACGTGGACCCTTTCACCAACCGCGTGCTCCAGCCCTCGCTCCACATTGGCCATCACAAAGCGGTGCAGTGCAGGAATGGCCTTGCGGGAGAAAAAGTGTCTGCTGGGGAGCTGCCAGTCTGGGGCTGCGCAAGCAAGCAGTGCACGAATGTCGTTCCCTTCTGCACGAGCGTGTATGGCAGGAGTTGGGAGCACATGGCCCGTGCCAGCAAGCCGTTCAGCTGCCGCACGCGACGGCTGCTAGGAGGCAGAGCCCTAACCACCCCCTGGAAGGACTCGCTCAAAAGGCTCTGGCATGGCCTTTTGCTGGCACGGGAATCAGCAGACACAGCGGAGGAGGCCACTGAGGACTGGCTGCCAGAACAGGCCTCAGTGTCGGCGGCAGGAGTTGCAGAGGGGGGAGGAGCAGTGCGTTTCCGCACTCCTGCTGGTGCTGCTGGAGGAGCAGGAGAGCGGGTGGCTGCTGTTGCTGCTGCTGCTGAAGGCTGTGCAGTGATGGGTGTGGTGCCACTGCCAGCACCAGATGCCTTCAGCCTCTGGAACTCCTGATGCTGGTGGAAATGTTTTGCAGCAAGGTGGTTGATGAGCGAGCTGGTGCAGAACTTTAAGGGGTCTGCACCTCTGCTCAACTTCCGCTGACAGTGGTTGCAAGTGGCGTACTTGCTGTACACTGTGGGCATGGTGAAAAAGCGCCAGATTGGTGACAGAAACATCCCCCTACGGCATGGAAGCGCTGCTGCCTGTCTCCCTGTGTTGGTTGGGGGTGGGGCTTGGGGGGCTTGGGTGCGGCTGGTGGTGGTACTGGCAGATGCTGCTGCTGCTGCTGCTGAGCCTGAGACACCAGCAGGCTGTGGGACCTGCCTACTGCTGCTGCCAATGCTTGCAATGATGCGCCTCCTTGCAAGGCCCACAAGAGCATCCTCCTCCTCCTCCTCAGAGCTGCTGAGGACGACATCCCCTGGAGGTGGTGGCACCCAGTCTCTGTCTGTCACCGGGTCATCAACATCCTCCCCCTCCTGAAACATGTCCTGCTGGGATGAGGACCCCCCAAACTCCTCTCCTGATGCATGGATGGGCTGCTTGACTGTCGCCACAGTCTTGCTGTCCAATCCCTCATCCCCCAAAGTGCCCATCAGCATCTCCTCCTCAAGATCGCCAACAACAGCAGACAATTTACTCATGATGCCTGGGGTCAAAAGACTGCTGAATGACAGGTCGGCGAGTGACGGTGAACTGGCCTCCTCCCCAGACCCTGCTGGGCGGCTGCTGCGAACAGGGGTGGTGGTGGTGGTGGTGAGGGTGGAGGCCTCAGATGCAGAGCTGATGGCGGGCTGCTCATCCTCCGTCATGAGTTGCACCACAGTGTCTGCATGCTTTTCCTCAATGGGACGTTTCCGACCCGGCTGGAGGAAAATCGGAGCAGGTGCTACACGCTGCTGCTGCTGTGTCTCTGCAGCGTGAGTTGCAGATGCTCCTGCTGGGCGGCGCCCAAGGCGTCCACGGCCAGTGGCTATGGGAGGAATGTTAGCCACTGACGCTGCTGCTGCGGAACTGTGCATGGTGGCGCGCCCGCGCCCGCGGCTTGCCACAATGCTGCTCCCTCTCCTCCTGATTCCCTTGCTGCCCTTCCCCTTGCCCAAACCGCGCTGGCTGCCACTTCCAGACATCTTCGATGTTTTGGGCGTATAGACAAAAGTTTTTTAAAAGGGCGGGTGAAAAGTGGGGTACTTTAATGGAGTGGGTTGGTGGGTGAGGTGACTGAGTGAGTGTCCCTAGTACAGTAAGTAAGTAGTAACAGTCAGGAAGTACAACTAGCAGTTACAATAATCAGTAGTAATCACAAGTAAATTTAGTGTGTGTACACTACAGACAGTGAGTGCACGCACGCACAAACACGCGCAGGAGCTAGCCTATGAACAGTGACTGAGTGAGTGTCCCTAGTACAGTAAGTAAGTAAGTAGTAACAGTCAGTAAGTACAACTAACTAATTACAATAATCAATCAGTTATCAGAAGGAAATAGAGTGTGTGTAGTGTGTACACAGACAGTGAGTGCACACACGCAGGAGCTAGTAGCCTATGAACAGTGACTGAGTGTCCTAGACTCCTAGTACAGTAAGTAGTAACAGTAAGTACAACTAACTAATTACAATAATCAATCAGTTATCAGAAGGAAATAGAGTGTGTGTAGTGTGTACACAGACAGTGAGTGCACACACGCAGGAGCTAGTAGCCTATGAACAGTGACTGAGTGTCCTAGACTCCTAGTACAGTAAGTAGTAACAGTCAGTAAGTACAACTAACTAATTACAGTAATCAATCAGTTATCAGAAGGAAATAGAGTGTGTGTAGTGTGTACACAGACAGTGAGTGCACACACGCAGGAGCTAGTAGCCTATGAACAGTGACTGAGTGTCCTAGACTTCTAGTACAGTAAGTAGTAACAGTAAGTACAACTAACTAATTACAATAATCAATCAGTTATCAGAAGGAAATAGAGTGTGTGTAGTGTGTACACAGACAGTGAGTGCACACACGCAGGAGCTAGTAGCCTATGAACAGTGACTGAGTGTCCTAGACTCCTAGTACAGTAAGTAGTAACAGTGAGTACAACTAACTAATTACAATATTCAATTACAATAATCAATCAGTTATCAGAACTTGGAAATAGAGTGTGTGTAGTGTGTACACAGACAGTGAGTGCACACACGCAGGAGCAGCTAGTAGCCTATGAACAGTGACAGTGAGTGTCCTAGTACAGTTACAGTATATAACTACAATACTAATACAATCAGTACTAGTAAAGGACAGCAGAAATACTGGTATAGAATAGAGAGAAATAAACAGAGGACAGGAGGACAGCTGCCCACACAGGCAGGCCCTGAGGCCTAAAGCTGTAAGCCTGCAGCAGCTGGCCTGTCTCTATGTAACACAAAAGCTACTAACTAAAATACAATGTCTAACTAACTAACAACAATATAGGTGTGTATAGGAGGTGTATGTGAGCAAAAACGCTAGGTAAATGACCACAATAAAGCTCTTGCTAAGCCAAAGCACAAAGGAGCAACTCTCTCTCTATGCAAGTCTCAGGCAAGGACGGAGAAACGTAACATGGCGGCCGCTATTTATAGGGTAGGGGCTGGCCAGGGTCCCCCTCTGTGATTGGCTGCCGTCAGAGGGCCTGGGAGCCCTCTGATTGGCTCTAAGGACATCAATCTGGGCTATGACGCTATTCGAGCTCGGTACCGAGCTCGAATAGCGCCGTTTGCTCGAATAGCTCGAATAGTGAATGGGCTATTCGAGTGTACGCGAATAGCCCATTCGAATAGCTACAGCTATTCGGAGCTCGAATACCGAGCTCGAATAGCTGGAAAAGAGCTCGAATATTCGAGCTACTCGAATATTCGAGCTCTGCTGAGCACCACTGCTGCCACGCATTATTTCCGATTCAAGTGCTTACGAACATGAATCGAAAATAATGACTGAGGACAGCTTGTGGCCAAATAGTATATAACACCAAAATTAATTTTTATTTAATAAAAATCCCCACACTGACTTTTATAATTAACTATTTCCATCCCACACCCTCCCATAGTACCCAAACATTTTTTTTATTATATAGGGGGGGGGGGGGGGGGAACGAAAAAAATTAGTAGTTACGTTAGGGACTGAACTTTTTAAAAATGTATGTTAAAGCGGAATATAACCCTGCATTTCAACTTTGCTCTAAAACATTATTTACAGTATATTATATGCAACCAGCATTTTTTTTTTTACTAGACCAGCATTGGAAGGGTTACACAGGGCTTTAAAGTCCCTAGAGATTTCTGCAACCGAATCCGAACTTGAGTTAGATACTTTTTGTTTACAAATATGTGTTTATTATGACTCATCTCTCTCACTGAGAAGGAGCTTGGAGGACAGCCAAAGAGATGTATCTATTGATAAACAGTTACACACTAACTAAATAGAATGTAACCATCTGAATGTCTGCACGGAACTTAAAACCTCTGTGTTTAACCCTTCCAATGCTGGTCTAGTAAAAAAAAAATGCTTTTTGCATATAATATGCTGTAAATAATGTTTTAGAGCAAAGTTGAAATGCAGGGTTATATTCCGCTTTAAAGGGGAACTGAAGAGAGAGGTATATGGAGGCTGTCATGTTTATTTCCTTTTAGACAATACCAGTTGCCTGGCAGCCCTGCTGATCCTCTGCCTCTAATACTATTAGCCATAGCCCCTGAACAAGCATGCAGCAGATCAGGTGTTTCAGTGGTTCAGACTTATAAGTCTGATCTGACAAGACTAGCTGCATGCTTGTTTCTGGTTTTAATCAGATACTACTGCAGAGAAATAGACCAGCAGGGCTGCCAGGCAACTGGTATTGATTAAAAGGAAATACACATGACAGCCTCCATATACCTCTCTCTTCAGTTCCCCTTTAAGGCGGTATATTACAATTAGTTTTTAATTTATGGGCTTGTAATTAGTGATGGACGTAAAACTGAAAAAATGCACCTTTATTTCCAAATAAAATATTGGCGCCATACATTATACTAGGAAAAAATTTTAAACGTTGCAGTAACCAGGACAAACGGGCAAATCAAATTTGTGGCTTTTATCCACAGTAGAACGTTTTATTTTAACACTATAATGGCCAAAAACTGAAAAATAATGCATTTTTTTCAATTTTGTTCTTATTGTTCATGTTAAAATGCATTTAGGATAAAATAATTCTTGGCATACTGTACCTCCCATAGAAAGACTAATTGGTGGCGAGAAAAACAAGATATAGATCATTGCGCTGTGATTAGTAATGATTAAGTTATTGGTGAAAGAAAGGGAGGAGCGCTGACAGGTGAAAATTGCTCTGGTCCACAAGGGGAAAAACTCTCAGTCATCAAGTGGTTAAACCACCGGCAAGCAAGGTAATACTCCAAACTATTTTTGACTTTTTCACCTACTTTATTGTCAATTTTTCAGTTGTAAAGTGCTAAAAGTTATTTTAAAGATTAAAAATAATCTCCATAGAGATTTTCTTATGCTGAATTTTAGTCTTCCAAAATTCTTTGCAAGATCGATAACATCAGATATTGACCAATCAGAGATGCATTGCTAATAAGGCTGTTAACTGACTTACTTCCGTATTGAGTGGGGGAGGTAGGAACAGGGGAAGCTAAGTTAAGTTAGCCATATTATTCACAGAAATGTAACACTCCATCTAATATGCCATCAGCTGCCTTCTTACTCTATCAGTGGCAATTTTTCGACCTGAATTGTGCTAATTGCAAAATCTTTAACCAGAATATTTCACTCAAATTACCAATGAAAAGGTGTAAAGGTTGAGGGCACCTGTGGAAATGGGTGTCCATTCATAAATAATGTTAAACATTTGTATTTACAATGATTTAACTGTATGGCTGGGGTAATGTGAATCTGCTTTTATTTAATTAGTAGGGATGGTCAGTGAGATTCAAATAATTCTGAGTTGATTCAGCATTATTTTTATTTTGTATGCACATTTATGCAGCTTCAAAAAAACAAATTGTTGAATTCCACCTCAGCATTATTTGATTGCTACATTTTAAAGCTGCACAGATTTGCATACAAAATGTGCACAAACCTGCATCAGCTTATAATTATTTTCACTGCCTTGTACTGCCAGAATGCTAAGCATTTTTAACCACTTTACCCCCACGCGTACGAATTTCTCCGTCCCTTATTCCATCCTTTAACCCCCAGGGACAGAGAAATCCGTACTTTCCGCGCTCCCGCCGCTGCCCGCGCTCCCGCTCGCTCTAGTGCGCACTCCCGCCGGTAAACACGCCGCCCGCCGCTCGCCCGAAGATCAATGAACGGCAAAATCCATTCCCGTTCGTTGATCTAAGCCCCGCAATGATCCGCTGCTGCTCCGCTGAGCAGCGCGATCATTGTGAAAAAAGAAAAAAACTCTCAGCCTCCTAGTACTTCCTGCAAGGGTCCGGAAGGACGACGCTTGCAGGTTGTATTAAACAAAAAGTTACTGTTGCCATCTTGTGGCCAAATAGTAAATTACACCCTAAAGCATTTTTTACATAGAAATAAATTAGTGTTACACAAAAAATTAACTCCTTACCTCCCACACTCCCCAATTTTATTTTTTTTGTAATTAAAAAAAAATAAAAAAAATTTCAATTAAAAAAAATACGTAAATAGTTACCTTAGGGACTGAACTTTTTAAATATTTATGTCAAGAGGGTATAACACTGTTACTTTATAAACTATGGGCTTGTAATTAGGGATGGACGCAAAACTGAAAAAATGCACCTTTATTTCCAATTAAAATATTGGCGCCAAACATTGTGATAGGGACATAAATTAAACGGTTTTATAACTGGGACAAATAGGCAAATACATTTAATGGGTTTTAATTAAAGTAGCATGCATTATTTAAAAACTATAAAGGCCGAAAACTGAAAAATAATAATTTTTTTCCCACATTTTTTCCTATTTTCCCATTAAAACACATTTAGAATAAAATAATTCTTGGCATAATGTCCCACCTAAAGAAAGCCTAATTGGTGGTGAAAAAAACAAGAACACCAAAACAACAATAGTTCATTTCATTGCGATAAGTAATAATAAAGTTATAGACAAATGAATGGAAGGAGCGCTGAAAGGTGAAAATTGCTCTGGTGGTCAAGGGGTAAAACACCTCAGTTGGGAAGTGGTTAAATATGCCACCTGGACACCATGCTGGTCCTTCAAATTGGACCAATGGGAGTCCTCAGTTGAGATTAACAAGATTGCTGAACATTGAATGACCAACCTGACTGATGACAGAGAACATTGGTAAAACAGTCTCATAAAGAAAAATTAACTCTGCAATGTTTCCTACAGTCAATAAGGCAATCAGTCTTACAAGGCAATCAATAAGGCAGTCAGCTCATTTAATTTCTTTTAATAAAGAAGTGAGAAATAAATAAAAAAAATGGCGCAAAATGAGTTACATAACTTATCGCTTAGATAAGCCACGTTATTCATTTCTTGCTCATCTGGTCTCAGTGTTGCTGTGAAAAAATTGCCTCCCCAGTCCCCACATCTACAACACTTATTTGAGTCAGGGAGAAATAAAAAAAATGTCAAAGCAATTTTTCTCTCGCACTGTAGGGTGATCTAATGTTTGCTTCACAGTGTAGTTGGATCAGGATCCCTCTCGCTTCCACTAGCTGTTCTACCTCTCAAAATGCTTTCTACCATTATTTCCATCTTTAACTTCATACCCAACTACAGCACACAAAGCTCAAGTTGCGAAGACACTGTTTTGTCTACCAGAGGTGCTGGCTGACCATGATTAATGACTGGTGGCTAGGTGCTGTTCAGGCAACTGATATTGTTTAACAGAAATAAATATGGCAGCCTCCATATTCTTCTCACTTCAGTTGCCCTTTGAAAGACAATTATCCATTAAAACAACTTAAAAAAATACTGTTTGTTAGGGCGTACTATTAATACCACACGTTCTAGGAGCAATGTCTTTTTTTTTCTTTACACAGCCTTGCCATTCTGCTGTAAAATCATCCTAACATTTCCAAACACCGCATCTTATGGCTCTGACAGGACTGAACCCTTTTCTTGAATGGGGGATGATGGTAATGGGTTAAATTTCCAGCAATGGGAGTGTATTGTCTTCCCTTTTCTGACTGCTCACAAAGACATTATAGGTGTGTCTTTATTAGTGTGTCTCCCCCTCTGTATAGAGCAGCCAGAGTCTTCGAAGTTACATGCTGCAGAGAAGTATAACATCCCAAGCAGCCAGTCAGGAGTTGGGTTGTATGCATATGTCCCTAACTGCTAGTTATATTACAGCAATATTACAGCAACAGGCTACTTGTTCTGATCAGCTTGTCTACCTTTCTCAAACTCTACTGTATGCTGTGAGGAGAACACAGTAAAGATTTGTGAGCTTGCCTGGAGTCTGGACTATACATTTCACTTTGTTCTGAACGTTTATTACTTTCCCACAACAGTAAAAATGTTTAAAAATTGTGATTATTGGAGCATAAAATGAGCTGATAGCAACCGCCCTGTGCAGGGAATGGTTCAGTCACAAGGGGAATGCCTTTGTGAGCTGTGTGAGGAGTGAAGGATAATTTTAAAGTGACACTGAAGCAAAAAAAATACAAAAACTTATGATGATTTGTATGTGTAGTACGGATAATTAATAGTACATTAGTAGCAAAGAAAATAGTCTCATACTTTTATTTTCAGTTATATAGTTGTTTTTTTTATAACATTGCATCATTCTCTAATATTTGCAGTTTACACACTACACTCAGCATTTTAAATAATTTCACAGAGCAGGCTATTGAACTTTCCTCTGCTAAAAACAAAACAAAAATAGAGTGACAAACACTTGAGATAATAAGCTTCAGAAGACAGAGCTCTCTGCGAATTTGCAACTTTGAAAGACTTTAAAAGTCGCAGAAGCTCTTTTGCATATATAACAACGGGAGTTTCTTAACTCTTTCTGTACTGGAAACAATATTAGACTCATATCTGTTGCTAATGTTTTATTTCTTAGCTGTACTACACTTACAAATCATTATATCATACATTTATTTTCACTGAAGATTCCCTTTAAATCAGAGAAAGAGAAAGAGAGAGAGAAAGAGAGCGAGATAGAGAGAGAGAGAAAAAGAGAGAGAAAAAGAGAGAGGGAGAGAGAGAGATTTGTGAAGAAATAAAGTGCCCCTTGCCCTAGTGGGAATATGTATCCTAATATAAAGTACTGTATATCCTGGCATATAAGACTACTTTTTAACGTTTGAAAATATTCTGAAAAGTCATGGGTTGTCTTATATGCCAGGTGTCATTGATGCCGGCCGGGTGATATGCAATACTGATACCTAATGCACGTATGCAACATGCTTATGTTTCATTACCAACTGTTGGAGATTCGGCGGTGTTGTGCTGGGGGTTGCTCATAGCTCACGCTGCAAGGTCTGGGAAGCCAAGGGTATGGAAGAAAGCTATTGCGCTGTGCCCATTAAACACGCTTCCTATACCCATCTGGCCCACCCTATCCTGTTACCGCATGTGCGAGATCTGAGAGGCAGAGAAGGAGGTGAATCGGATACACGGGTGGGCTAGACAGGTGAAAGAGGCATGTTTTATGGGCACAGAGCAATCTATTCTTCCATACCGCTCCAATAAACAGGGAGACAGGGAGAGCTGACCAAACCGCTTAGGGAGAGTTGACCAATCCAACCAGTCAATTTTCTGTATACTGTTATATACTGGGTACCACATACAGCAGCAGTATCTGTTCATACATAGCAGCACCAGTATATGATTATTATTATTTTTTTTGTGTGTTGGATGAGGGTTAGTCTTGTATGGCGAGTATATCCCAAACTCTATATTTTAACTGGAAACGTTGGGGGGTTATCTTATACACCCAGTTGTCTTATACTCCAGAAAATACGGGTATTAGCAAAAAATGTTTTTTATTAATAGTTGGCCTTTAAATCACTTGATGCAGTAAGTTGTGACTTGAACTTTGCCTATGTTTGACAGCCATCTCTAATATTCAGTGAGCTGCTTATTTTTGAAAGTTTTTCTGTAGTTACAGGTGTTCCTTAGAGTAAGAAAAAGTACTGGAACTACTGAAATATGAAACACCGAAGGTGTTTCTCAAATTATCACATTTGCACAATGGCCTCCATTCACTAAGCTTAACTCCTGTCTTTAAAGGGGCACTATTGCTAATTTCATCTATTTCGGCCCCCTTAACATACATATGCCTTATTGGAGTTATACTACTTCTTAGTATATAATCCTATCAAAATGTAATTTAACACTTGTAATAAACATTTACAACCAGGCAGTCACGTCAGTAGTAAAACCTTTCCGACGCCAGTTCAGCATAAACCATTCTGTAGCAGGGAGGCATCTGCTACTGGTCCTTGAGCTGCCGTTATTTTCAACCCCTCTGGCCAGCTCGTTTATTCTATTCCATGTCGTAACTGCACATTAGCCCACAGCAGCCTCCGTAACGTGCAGCACGCAGCCAATCCATACAGCCTCCTCCGTACAGCGCAGTGTGATGATACGCTGCCCGGCTGCTAAGGACCCCTTTTGTGAAACTCCGGCCGGCAAAATAATTATGTTAACATACAGAGCAGGACACAGCTGTAGCACTTGTGTCTGCTCTTTGATGCCGCCGCCGCCGCTGCCTACCACACTTCAGATGCTGGCCGGGTTACCATGGAAACAGACAGCAATAGCTGTCCGTTTTATTGCCAGTTTCACAAAAGGGGCCCTTAGCAGCTGGGCAGCGTATCATCACACTGCGCTGTACGGAGGAGGCTGTATGGATTGGCTGCGTGCTGCATGTTACGGAGGCTGCTGTGGGCTAATATGCAGTTACAACATGGAATAGAATAAACGAGCTGGCCAGAGGGGTTGAAAATAACGGCAGCTCAAGGACTAGTAGCAGATGCCTCCCTGCTACAGAATGGTTCATGCTGAACTGGCGTCGGAAAGGTTTTACTACTGACGTGACTGCCTGGTTGTAAATGTTTATTACAAGTGTTAAATTACATTTTGATAGGACTATATACTAAGAAATAGCATAACTCCAATAAGGCATATGTATGTTAAGGGGGCCAAAATAGATGAAATTAGCAATAGTGCCCCTTTAATAACTCTTCTGAGATGTTTTACAGTTATCACCATGGTGATATAATTGTGATAACTGTAAAACAGCTCAGAAGAGTTATTAAAGACAGGAGTTAAGCTTAGTGAATTGAGGCCAATATATCTACAATGACATCTGCTGGGAGAGTAGAAGTATTTTACTTCCTGATTGACATATATTTCTTGTAACTCATGTAACTTTTTTCTAATTTTCTTGTCTTAAAGAACAAGTGACACCCATGCTAACCTGGAAATAAAAAATTTAAAAAACGCACATATAGGTAGATAAATACTAGTTCTACTTACATAACAGATGTATTGCACTGTCCACGTTATGATTCCGGTGAATTTTTTAAAGGAAAAGCAGAGAATCCTATTCCATCTAGGTTACCTTTGAATGAAGCTGACATAATTTCCTACCCACTCTTTTTTCTCTTCTTACTAACTGTGTATTTGGTATCCGGCCTCCTCCCAGAGTCTTCAGACACTCCCACTGAGGTGTATACTAGGAAGTGCACTGTCTTATGTCATTAGAAGAAGGGGGAAATAAAGGGAAGAGGAGGAATCTATTATAGATAAAAAGACCCCCCAGCATGCAACTGTTTTGCCAACCAATGGCAATTGCAGTTAAAGGGCCAGTGCTCCTAAGGTATGTGATAACTCCAAACCATAACAGCAGAAACGTTTTGAATGTTTTGAATGCAGGATTAGCATCGTTATCACTTAGTACACTTGGGCCAGTTGCTGTTGAAATTTGATTTTTATGGTGACAATCCCGCTTTAAAGGAGTTTACATCTAAAATGATCTGGTTCAGACTTTGTGTGATTCTAACACCTTCAGCTATAAATTAAATGGATGTTTCTAAAGTTTGTTTACAAAAAGCTGCTGGCTTTAGAATTAATAACATTTTTAAGTTGAACAAAATGTACTTCAATGTACTTCAGTAAGAAAATAAATCTAAGAAAAAAAAAAAACATAAATGGGATCAAACTAATTCAGGATGCACCTGATTTAATCATTTCAACTGGCTAAAATCAAATTCCAGAGAAACTTTTATTGACAGGTCACTTAACTACATGATCTCTGCCTTTCTAAGTTTGAATGGTATCCAAAGTAAAATAAATATATCACAAATTTGCGTTTTTATTGTACCGAGTTTCTACATTATGCATTATAACTATACTGCATAAATCATGTTTCTGTAGGGCTGCCAAATGCAGTGGAGAACTAAGAGATGTCCTGTTATATATAAATCTATATCTCTGAGTTTTATCACACCACTTCCTCTCTTTTATACTCTCTGTGTGTGGAATTTCTTCTTGTTTTTCAGTTACAGTGCCTGATGTTTAAATATTCACAATCATATATGGTTTTATATATTACCATTGTGTAAAGTTTAATAGTGCCCTTGGTTTTAGGGATATATTACTGTCAGATGATTGTAACTGAAGCAGAAGTGAGTCATTAAAGTAACTTTATGTTCTTGTTTAATGCCTTCATAGGCCGGCACAGAAATGATCTATCACTACATATCAAATGTAAACTAGAAGATGTAGTGCTGTCCTTCTCTTATGTGACTTGTAGCCTGCTTCAGCTTACTTTGCACAGAAGATCTTAAGTCAGCATCCAGTTGGCATTCCTTTTGGACAACTCTTTCCTCTGGGCCTTTGGTACAGTTCTGTAACGTGTGCAGTTCTTCTTTTAACAATTTCACACAGTGGATGGATCAGCATGGACAGCTCTGATTACTTAATATCTTAGCTGGAAAAAAAAAACTGTCTGACACACAGATGCTTTTTCTACTCTGGGCTTTGAATGCACTCTCTAGGTTGCAGTGGGTCGCAATTAAATGCTATGAAAAAAGGTTAGAAACAATTCAGTGTATAACGACTCAGAATCATGAAAACGCTTTTATAAATATTGGATCAGTTGGAAGATGTTTGAAAATCCATTATGATGAAAGTCCACGTTTGTTTAGGGGAAAACAAATTCTTCATACCAGCTCTGTCATTAAAATATCAAAGTGGTCTGGCCCCCTTAATAGAAACAAATCCTCCAGAGTGCACTCTCAGCTAAGTATGGCAAATACTTCACGAAAAATAGTAAAATAGAGTCCAGCGCACCTCTTTTATAATACTACTATATGCAAGTCCATTTTTCACTGCTGACACTTGAGATCACCGATTCCTCTAAAGTAATGTATCTCGTCAATCCACCACCAGATATCACCCAGCAGGAAACAGTAGCAAAATCTATAGGTTGGTACATCCTGAGAAAGAAAGCAAGCCCTGGTGAACTCAGCAACAGTGGTGCTCAGCAGAGCTCGAATATTCGAGTAGCTCGAATATTCGAGCTCTTTTTCAGCTATTCGAGCTCGGTATTCGAGCTCCGAATAGCTGCAGCTATTCGAATGGGCTATTCGCGTACACTCGAATAGCCCATTCACTATTCGAGCTATTCGAGCAAACTGCGCTATTCGAGCTCGGTACCGAGCTCGAATAGCGTCATAGCCCAGATTGATGTCCTTAGAGCCAATCAGAGGGCTCCCAGGCCCTCTGACGGCAGCCAATCACAGAGGGGGACCCTGGCCAGCCCCTACCCTATAAATAGCGGCCGCCATGTTACGTTTCTCCGTCCTTGCCTGAGACTTGCATAGAGAGAGAGTTGCTCCTTTGTGCTTTGGCTTAGCAAGAGCTTTATTGTGGTCATTTACCTAGCATTTTTGCTCACATACACCTCCTATACACACCTATATTGTTGTTAGTTAGTTAGACATTGTATTTTAGTTAGTAGCTTTTGTGTTACATAGAGACAGACACAGCTGCTGCAGGCTTACAGCTTTAGGCCTCAGGGCCTGCCTGTGTGGGCAGCTGTCCTCCTGTCCTCTGTTTATTTCTCTCTATTCTATACCAGTATTTCTGCTGTCCTTTACTACTGATTGTATTAGTATTGTAGTTATATACTGTAACTGTACTAGGACACTCACTGTCACTGTTCATAGGCTACTAGCTGCTCCTGCGTGTGTGCACTCACTGTCTGTGTACACACTACACACACTCTATTTCCAAGTTCTGATAACTGATTGATTATTGTAATTGAATATTGTAATTAGTTAGTTGTACTCACTGTTACTACTTACTGTACTAGGAGTCTCGGACACTCAGTCACTGTTCATAGGCTACTAGCTCCTGCGTGTGTGCACTCACTGTCTGTGTACACACTACACACACTCTATTTCCTTCTGATAACTGATTGATTATTGTAATTAGTTAGTTGTACTTACTGTTACTACTTACTGTACTAGGAGTCTAGGACACTCAGTCACTGTTCATAGGCTACTAGCTCCTGCGTGTGTGCACTCACTGTCTGTGTACACACTACACACACTCTATTTCCTTTTGATAACTGATTGATTATTGTAATTAATTAGTTGTACTTACTGTTACTACTTACTGTACTAGGAGTCTAGGACACTCAGTCACTGTTCATAGGCTACTAGCTCCTGCGTGTGTGCACTCACTGTCTGTGTACACACTACACACACTCTTATTTCCAAGTTCTGATAACTGATTGATTATTGTAATTGAATATTGTAATTAGTTAGTTGTACTCACTGTTACTACTTACTGTACTAGGAGTCTCGGACACTCAGTCACTGTTCATAGGCTACTAGCTCCTGCGTGTGTGCACTCACTGTCTGTGTACACACTACACACACTCTATTTCCTTCTGATAACTGATTGATTATTGTAATTAGTTAGTTGTACTTACTGTTACTACTTACTGTACTAGGAGTCTAGGACACTCAGTCACTGTTCATAGGCTACTAGCTCCTGCGTGTGTGCACTCACTGTCTGTGTACACACTACACACACTCTATTTCCTTCTGATAACTGATTGATTATTGTAATTAGTTAGTTGTACTTACTGACTGTTACTACTTACTTACTTACTGTACTAGGGACACTCACTCAGTCACTGTTCATAGGCTAGCTCCTGCGCGTGTTTGCGCGTGCGTGCACTCACTGTCTGTAGTGTACACACACTAAATTTACTTGTGATTACTACTGATTATTGTAAGTTGTAACTGCTAGTTGTACTTCCTGACTGTTACTACTTACTTACTGTACTAGGGACACTCACTCAGTCACCTCACCCACCAACCCACTCCATTAAAGTACCCCACTTTTCACCCGCCCTTTTAAAAAACTTTTGTCTATACGCCCAAAACATCGAAGATGTCTGGAAGTGGCAGCCAGCGCGGTTTGGGCAAGGGGAAGGGCAGCAAGGGAATCAGGAGGAGAGGGAGCAGCATTGTGGCAAGCCGCGGGCGCGCCACCATGCACAGTTCCGCAGCAGCAGCAGCAGCGTCAGTGGCTAACATTCCTCCCATAGCCACTGGCCGTGGACGCCTTGGGCGCCGCCCAGCAGGAGCATCTGCAACTCACTCTGCAGAGACACAGCAGCAGCAGCGTGTAGCACCTGCTCCGATTTTCCTCCAGCCGGGTCGGAAACGTCCCATTGAGGAAAAGCATGCAGACACTGTGGTGCAACTCATGACGGAGGATGAGCAGCCCACCATCAGCTCTGCATCTGAGGCCTCCACCCTCACCACCACCACCACCACCCCTGTTCACAGCAGCCGCCCAGCAGGGTCTGGGGAGGAGGCCAGTTCACCGTCACTCGCCGACCTGTCATTCAGCAGTCTTTTGACCCCAGGCATCATGAGTAAATTGTCTGCTGTTGTTGGCGATCTTGAGGAGGAGATGCTGATGGGCACTTTGGGGGATGAGGGATTGGACAGCAAGACTGTGGCGACAGTCAAGCAGCCCATCCATGCATCAGGAGAGGAGTTTGGGGGGTCCTCATCCCAGCAGGACATGTTTCAGGAGGGGGAGGATGTTGATGACCCGGTGACAGACAGAGACTGGGTGCCACCACCTCCAGGGGATGTCGTCCTCAGCAGCTCTGAGGAGGAGGAGGAGGATGCTCTTGTGGGCCTTGCAAGGAGGCGCATCATTGCAAGCATTGGCAGCAGCAGTAGGCAGGTCCCACAGCCTGCTGGTGTCTCAGGCTCAGCAGCAGCAGCAGCAGCATCTGCCAGTACCACCACCAGCCGCACCCAAGCCCCCCAAGCCCCCCCCCAAACCACCACAGGGAGACAGGCAGCAGCGCTTCCATGCCGTAGGGGGATGTTTCTGTCACCAATCTGGCGCTTTTTCACCATGCCCACAGTGTACAGCAAGTACGCCACTTGCAACCACTGTCAGCGGAAGTTGAGCAGAGGTGCAGACCCCTTAAAGTTCTGCACCAGCTCGCTCATCAACCACCTTGCTGCGAAACATTTCCACCAGCATCAGGAGTTCCAGAGGCTGAAGGCATCTGGTGCTGGCAGTGGCACCACACCCATCACTGCACAGCCTTCAGCAGCAGCAGCAACAGCAGCCACCCGCCCTCCTGCTCCTCCAGCAGCACCAGCAGGAGTGCGGAAACGCACTGCTCCTCCCCCCTCTGCAACTCCTGCCGCCGACACTGAGGCCTGTTCTGGCAGCCAGTCCTCAGTGGCCTCCTCCGCTGTGTCTGCTGATTCCCGTGCCAGCAAAAGGCCACGCCAGAGCCTTTTGAGCGAGTCCTTCCAGGGGGTGGTTAGGGCTCTGCCTCCCAGCAGCCGTCGCGTGCGGCAGCTGAACGGCTTGCTGGCACGGGCCATGTGCTCCCAACTCCTGCCGTACACGCTCGTGCAGGAGGGGAGCGACATTCGTGCGCTGCTTGCTTGCGCAGCCCCAGACTGGCAGCTCCCCAGCAGACACTTTTTCTCCCGCAAGGCCATTCCTGCACTGCACCGCTTTGTGATGGCCAATGTGGAGCGAGGGCTGGAGCACGCGGTTGGTGAAAGGGTCCACGTCACCATGGACTCCTGGAGCAGCCGCTTCGGGACAGGCCGCTACCTGTCCTTCACTGTCCACTGGGTCAGCTTGGTGGAAGGGGGTGAGGATGGGAGAGCAGCAGCGGGCACAGCAGCAGCAGCAACACAGTGGGTGGTGCCACCCCGCAGGGTCAGGGGAACTGCAGCAGGTTCCTCCGATCCTCTGCCATCCTCCGGCACACCTGGCCAAACCCCCCGCCTCAGCAGCAGCGTGAAGGCCCGCCACTGCCAAGCGCTGCTGCACTTGGTCAGCCTTGGGAAGACCAAGTTGACGGCAACCCATGTGTTGGCCAAACTCCAGGAGCAGGAGAGGATTTGGCTGACCCCCAGAGGCCTCAGAGTCGGAGAGGTGGTGGCCGACAATGGGGCCAATCTGGTTGCCGCAATAGACAGGGGAAACCTGACCCACATCCCCTGTCTTGCCCACGTGCTGAACCTGGTGGTGCAGAAGTTCTTGCGCACCTACCAGGGGATGGGCGAACTGCTGGAAACGGCAAGGAACGTTGTGCGTCACTTCCGGCGCTCGGCTGCAGCCTGTGCGAGCCTGGAAGACGTGCAAAAGGAGCTGGATCTGCCACGCCATCGGCTGATCCTTGACGTTCCGACTCGCTGGAACTCCACCCTGGCGATGTTGGAGCGTCTGGTTGAACAGAAGCGCGCTGTCAAACAGTACCTTGCCCTGGCCACTGTTTCCGCCGCTCAGAGAAGGGACAAGACCAGCAACATCCCGTCCATCGTCCCCGATGATGACTGGAGGCACATGCAGCAGGTGTGCTTAGTGCTGGCTCCCTTTCTGCAGGCCACTAACATGGTGAGCAGGGACCATGCTATGGTCTGCGAGTGGGTGCCCCTGGTTTGTCTGCTGAACAGGGCCCTCGATGCTTTGCTGGAACAGGGAGCGGCAGCCTTGGACCAGCAGGAGCGGCAAGCAGCTGCACAGTCCACCTCTGAGGGGGAGGAGGAGGAGGACTTGGTGGAGGTCCCTGACCTTGCTGCTGATGAGGGGGATCAGCACAGTGCAGCTGAGTTGGTGCGGGGGTGGAGAGAGGATGAGGCTGACGAGGCAGAGGAGGAGGATGAGGACAGCAGCACTGCCGTCGATGTGCCAGCAGACGTGGCCCGCCTCTTCCCAATGGCAGCGCACATGCTGACGTGCCTGCGCAGAGACCCCAGGGTGATCCAGATGAAGCAGAGGGAGGACATCTGGATCAGCATGATGTTGGACCCACGCCTCAAGGGGAAGTTGAGCCAGTTCCTGCCGCCTGCAGGAGGAGACCCAGCGCAACAAATAAGGAGCTTGCAGCAGGCCCTTGTTGAGCGCTTGGAGGAAGCCTTCCCCCAGCCTTCCACCCCCACTGTCCAGCAGCCAGCACAGAGGCAGCAGCAGGTGCCTGCATCCAGCAGCAAGCGCCCCACAGACCTGCTGTCTCTCAGCCACGAGCTCTACAGGACTGTAGAGGCTCTGGCAGCAGTGACTAGAGAGGAGGTGCATGCAGCAGCATCCTCCACCGGTCACAGCCAGCGCCTGACCCGCATGGTGGCTGACTACATGGGGTCCTACAGCGGGCTTGACAGCGATGCCCCTGTTGATCCCATGGAGTATTGGGTCAAGCGCCTGGAGATCTGGAGCGAGCTGGCGCAGTACGCCCTGGAAGTGCTGTCCTGCCCCCCTTCCAGCGTGCTGTCCGAGCGCTGCTTCAGTGCAGCTGGTGGTGTGGTCACCGAGAAACGCTCACGTCTGTCTCACAAGTCTGTGGACAGACTGACGTTTCTCAAGATGAACCAGGCGTGGGTGGAAGGCGAGTTCCTGGCCCCTGTTGTCGGCGAGAGGGGGACATGAACTGGCTAAGAACCATCGTTAATGTGCCTTACCACCCTTTACCACCTCCTGGCTCCTGCTCACTAAGCCAGCCTGGTTCACTTTGACTATTACGTCGCCTGCAGCCACACATTTTACACCTACCTTGGGCTGCTGTGTACTGCCCTTCTGCTGTCTGTCTGTGTTTCCCACTGCCAGGGTACACAGATTTACCTTCTGCTGCCACTCTGCCACCAGCTATTACGTCAAACAATAGCTATATATCTGTGTAATTTGTTTTACAAACAAAACCAAAAAACCATAAAAAAAAAAAAAAAAAAAAAAAAAAGGTTTAATTTTTCTGAGGTGCCCGGGTTGAAAACTGTGTTGTCCCAGTTGTGTATTGGACACGATGTGGGCTGCACGACCGCTGTCTGGGACCTCCTGTTGTGTTCATTTACGGCCTGGTATCACCGCTAGGTACCAGGGCTATTATGTCACGCTGCCTGCCTGCTGCCACACTCACACTACTCCTCCATTCCTCCTGATGATGCTGCTGTCTGTCTGTGTTTCCCAACGCCAGGGTACACAGATTTACCTTCTGCTGCCACTCTGCCACCAGCTATTACGTCAAACAATAGCTATATCTGTCTGTGTAATTAGTTGTAAAACCAAAACTACAAAACCATAAAAAAAAAAAAAGGTTTAATTTTTCTGAGGTGCCCGGGTTGAAAACTGTGTTGTCCCAGTTGTGTATTGGACACAATGTGGGCTGCACGACCGCTGTCTGGGACCTCCTGCCTGCTGTGTTAATTTACAGCCCTGGTATCACCGCTAGGTACCAGGGCTATTATGTCACGCTGCCTGCCTGCTGCCACACTCACACTACTCCTCCATTCCTCCTGCTGATGCTGCTGTCTGTCTGTGTTTCCCAACGCCAGGGTACACAGATTTACCTTCTGCTGCCACTCTGCCACCAGCTATTACGTCAAACAATAGCTGCTCACATTACTCCTCCATTCCTCCTGCTGCTGCTGCTGCTGTCTGTCTGTCTGTGTTTCCCAACGCCAGGGTACACAGATTTACCTTCTGCTGCCACTCTGCCACCAGCTATTACGTCAAAAAATAGCTATATCTGTGTAATTGGTTGTAAAACCAAAACTACAAAACCATAAAAAAAAAACAAAGGTTTAATTTTTCTGAGGTGCCCGGGTTGAAAACTGTGTTGTCCCAGTTGTGTATTGGACACGATGTGGGCTGCACGACTGCTGTCTGGGACCTCCTGCCTGCTGTGTTTATTTACAGCCCTGGTATCACCGCTAGGTACCAGGGCTATTATGTCGCGCTGCCTGCCTGCTGCCACACTCACACTACTCCTCCATTCCTCCTGCTGATGCTGCTGTCTGTCTGTGTTTCCCAACGCCAGGGTACACAGATTTACCTTCTGCTGCCACTCTGCCACCAGCTATTACGTCAAACAATAGCTGCTCACATTACTCCTCCATTCCTCCTGCTGCTGCTGCTGCTGTCTGTCTGTCTGTGTTTCCCAACGCCAGGGTACACAGATTTACCTTCTGCTGCCACTCTGCCACCAGCTATTACGTCAAAAAATAGCTATATCTGTGTAATTGGTTGTAAAACCAAAACTACAAAACCATAAAAAAAAAAAAAAAAGGTTTAATTTTTCTGAGGTGCCCGGGTTGAAAACTGTGTTGTCCCAGTTGTGTATTGGACACAATGTGGGCTGCACAACCGCTGTCTGGGACCTCCTGCCTGCTGTGTTTATTTACAGCCCTGGTATCACCGCTAGGTACCAGGGCTATTATGTCACGCTGCCTGCCTCATTGACTGCCTGCTGCCACACACTTATCCTCCTCCTCCTGCTGCTGAATTTACCTCCTGCTGTCTGTGTGTTTCCACTGCCAGGGAGCACATACAATGGCGCTTCCAACATGCGTGCGCCACCAGCTATTTGTTACGCTCAAAAATAGCTGCATTTCTTTAAAAAAAAAAATTTGAAAAGAGAAATAAGTGAAGAAGAAGACGATATAGAAGAAGATGAAGAAGATGAAGAAGAAGAAGATGAAGATGATGAAGAAGAAGAAGATGAAGAAGAAGAAGATGAAGATGATGAAGAAGAAGAAGATGAAGAAGAAGATGAAGATGATGAAGAAGAAGAAGATGAAGAAGATGAAGAAGATGAAGATGAAGAAGATGAAGAAGAAGATGAAGAAGAAGATGAAGAAGAAGATGAAGAAGATGAAGAAGAAGATGAAGAAGATGAAGATGAAGAAGATGAAGAAGATGAAGAAGAAGAAGATGAAGATGATGAAGAAGAAGAAGATGAAGAAGATGATGAAGATGATGAAGAAGAAGAAGATGAAGAAGATGAAGAAGATGAAGAAGTTGAAGATGAAGTAGATGTAGAAGAAGAAGAAGAAGAAGATGAAGAAGATGAAGAAGATGAAGAAGATGAAGAAGAAGATGAAGAAGATGAAGAAAAAGAAGAAGAAGAAGAAGATGATGATGAAGAAGATGAAGAAGAAGAAGATGAAGAAGATGAAGATGAAGAAGATGAAGAAGATGAATAAGAAGAAGATGAAGATGATGAAGAAGAAGAAGATGAAGAAGAAGATGAAGATGATGAAGAAGAAGAAGATGAAGAAGAAGAAGATGATGATGAAGAAGATGAAGAAGATGAAGAAGATGAAGAAGAAGATGAAGAAGTTGAAGATGAAGTAGATGTAGAAGAAGAAGAAGAAGAAGATGAAGAAGATGAAGAAGAAGATGAAGAAGATGAAGAAGAAGATGAAGAAGAAGATGAAGAAGATGAAGAAAAAGAAGATGAAGAAGAAGAAGATGATGATGAAGAAGATGATGATGAAGAAGATGAAGAATAAGAAGAAGAAGACAATATAAAAGAAGAAGATATAGAAGAAGATATAGAAGAAGAAGATATAGAAGAAGAAGAAGAAGATATAGAAGATAAAGAAGAAGAAGAAGAAGTATATACAGTACTGAACAAATTTCTGGACACAACTTCTCTTTTCAACTTTTTTTTTTTAAAGGAACATCCCCACATAATCACTTGCTGTTGTTACTTGGAAAAAAAGAGGTTTCTTGCATCATTCACCCTCAAAACAAGTGTTGGAAGCTATTTAAGGCCATTTCGAATAGTCAGCTCGAATAATGAGCTCGAATACCGACTCGAATAGTGAGCTCGAATTCCGAGGTCGAATCAAATAGTAAAAATTATTCGACTCGAATATTCGACTGATCTCGAATAATTTACTATTCGAATTCGACCTAACTCGAATTTTGAAAAGGGGTATTTGAGCACCACTACTCAGCAATGCAAAAATAGATCTGGACGTCCATGGCAGACAAAAGTAACGGATGATTACAGAATAACAACACTCTGCAGAAGTTAGACGTATTGATATCCAAGTCTACCATAATGAGAAGAAGGGACGTAGCTAGAAATCACGGGGCCCCCCTGCAAAACTTTGGATGGGGCCCCCCTCAACACCAACACCGCCTCCCCCTTAAAACAGAAATCAGGCAGCAGGCAGGCTGGCACGGCACCCCCCCCCCCCCAAAAAAAATAGAAATCAGGCAGCTCTTCCCACCCATCTCCCCCAAAAAACAAATCACGAACAAACAGGCAGGTGCTCACTTCTCCCCCCATCCTCCTCCTATATATACATATATAAACTTCAGCTCTCTCCAGTCCTGTCTCTTGGGTCCCTTAGCTCCCATGGCATTACAACAACCATGGCAGCCAGCAGAGTCTTCTTCCTTGATGAAAGAGGTGCAGGACGTCCTTAGCATCCTCCGGGCTTGAGGGGGCAGGAAGGGCCAGGACTCAGGCTGGGAAGAAGTCTCTGCCGGCTGCCACCCATGTCCTAGTGCCTGCCAGTAAAATAAAAAAAGTTTTGTTTTCGGTAGCAGCCCGCTCGTTAAGGGATACGAGCAGGTGGCAGGGGCCCCAGAGTAGCTGGGACCTGGTCCCTCAAGGCTTTTGGGCCTCCCTGTGCCTGCAACCCCTGCTGGGGTGATTGCTATGCCCCTGATGAGAAGACTGCATGAAAGTAAATACAAGCTACTCATAAGCCTCAAGAATGGAAAAGCTAGATTGGACTTTGCTAAAGAACATCTGAAAATCCATCACAGTTCTGGAAAAACATTCTTTGAACAGTTGAAACCAATTCATCCTTTACCAGAATGATGGCAAGAAAACAGCTCATTATTCAAAGCATACCACATCATCTGTAAAACATGGTGGAGGCTGAATGATGGCTGCCAGTGGCACTAGGACACTAGTGTTTACTAATGATGTGACACAGGACAGAAGCAGTCAAATGAATTTGGAGGTGTTCAGAGTTGTTTGCTGTCTTAAAACAGAAGGAATTTACAATAATTCAACTATCAGCTTAAGTGAGCATCTGTGGTTACCCACAATGACATACATATTTAAAAAAAAAAAAAAAAAAAAAAAAGCTAAGTCCATAAGGCAACTATTTATGGATTTTTTTTTACTGTTTTTTTTTTCCAATTTGTTTGCTTGGTGACTAGGGTGGGGGGTCAGAGGGGATTTGATTTCATTAATTAATTTTATTAATAAAAAAATATGTGGTGTGCAATTCAACTTTTTGCCACAGATGGTGCTAATAATGGACATGGCCTAGGTCATGTCCATTCATTACATTACATAACAGGCACTGTGATTGGTTCCAGGAAGCCCTGCTTCCCTTCCCAAATCGCCGAAATGGAAAACCACCGGGGTGCATACTTGTCCAGTTTGACTTTAGTGCCCCCTATCTGGATGAGAATACTCATCCAGATAGGCTTAAGTGGTAAAAAATTGTCAGTACATTAAGGTAGATTGAAGTAACAAAATTTCACCATCAATAAATCTGTATTTTTTTCGCTATCTTTTAATTGCATGTACAGTTATTAACCTCCCTGGCGGTCAATTTCCCCAGGAATTCTGTGCAAAAAGCGATTCAATTAATTTCAAATATTTTTCAAGCATTTTTTTAATCAAACAGGTTATTGTATTGAATTCAATACAAAAAAAAAATTGCCGCCAGATGTTGATGACACTGCATGGCCCTTAATCGCCGGGGGAATATGCAATCCCAGAGGGAGAAGCAAATCCGTTGAGGGACATGGAAGAAGGGATCAATATGCCAATGGCAAGTATAGGTTAGCCAGGCATGGTTACCCCAGTATAGGTTAGCAGCTATAGGTAGCCAGGTACAAATGTCCCCAGAATAGTTAGCCAGCTATAGGTGCAACAGGGTAGGTTTTCCAGGAATAAGTGTCCCCAGTATAGTTAGCTGCTATAGGTGCTGCAGTATTAGTCAGCTAGGAATAAGTGTCCCCAGTGTAGTTTTGCAGGCAGGCAACTATAGGGGCTCTCCCCCCACTTCCCAGTGGCATACCTTGCCGCATTTCTGATCCCCCTCCCTTCCTCCACTGATCATCCATTAATCCATCCCTCCTGACCTCGTTACTAACTACAGATCGTGCAGCATTCCTGATTAGAGACGGCCCGAACCTCCGATTTTCGGTTTGCGAACTTTAGCAAAAAGTTTGTTTCGCGCAAACTTCTGCAAACCGCAATAGACTTCAATGGGGAGGCGAACTTGGAAAACTAGAAAAACTTATGCTGGCCACAAAAGTGATGGAAAAGCTTGGTATATGTAGTAATGGGTATTACAATGTGCAGCTGCTTATCAGCTGCCTATGAATGTGCTGGGCCTGGCAGTGGCACACACACAGTATGAATTACAAAAGATAGCTATGCAACACAAATGCATTAATGGGTATTACAATGTGCAGCTGCCTACCACACACACAGGTAGTCACTGAATGGGGTGGACCGGGCAGCGGCACACATACAGTATGAATTACAAAAGCTGTCTATGCAACACACGTGTCAGTTAGATCAGTGCGACACACAGAAAAAAAATAGATCACAAGAACAAGATTAGCTCTCAAAAGAACTGTTGTGGGGTGCTATTTTAGCAATAAGAATCAGCAAGGAGCAAGCTAACAATCCTACAAGAGCCTAACTAATCTTTCCCTATGAGAAAGTCTGCACTGCAGCAACTGTACCTTCTCTATTTACTGCAGGCACACGAGTGAGTATAATGGCTGGCGGAGCCTGCCTTTTATAAGGGGAGAGTGGCTCCAGGAGGGAGTGTAGCCTGATTGGCTACAATGTGCCTGCTGACTGTGATGTAGAGGGTCAAAGTTGACCCTAATTGTGCACTATGGGGGCGAACCGAACTTCCAGAAAAGTTCCCGGTTCGCCGCGATCGCGAACCATGGAAGTTCGCTGGGAACCGTCCGCCAGCGAACCGTTCAGTCCATCTCTATTCCTGATACCTCCTCCCTCCACGATCATCCATGCCTCCCTCCCAATGCCCCCTTCCCTCCAGTGCCTCTGGTGCTGTTGTAAATAGAGAAGGGGAAGAATTACTCACCACAGGCTCTCTCTGAGGTCATCAGTTGCATCCCTGGTACTGTACACAGAAGCCCGGAGCCGCATGCAGAGAGGAAACAGCGATCAATGCTGGAGAGAGCCTGTGGTGAGTAATTCTCCCCCTTCTCTATTTACAGCAGCACCAGGGGCACAGGAGGGATGGGGGCATCGGGTGGGAGGCATGGATGATCATGGAGGGAGGGGGTATCAGGAATGCTGAACGGTCTATAGTTAGTAACAGGAGGGAGGTGAGGAGGGAAGGATGGGTGGCTTTTAGCAAGTTTTAACTGGACAAGCCAGGCTCATCCATACCAGGGAGGGAGGTTAAAATTGAATAAGCAGTTATTTTTTCAAGGGATTTTTTGACCTTTTGTGTTGTTGTGTATACATGCTTATTGATGTGCAACTTTACTGCAAGATGAAGCATGAGAATGCTGGAATGTGTGCAAGACTTTTGGAAAAAAACAAAAAGAACCAGTACCTGGGCAGCAACTTTGTGTACTGCTCAAAAAGAGTAAATGTATTTAATAACTGAAAGTTGTTTTTTTTTTTTTGGCTGTGTGAAGAATAAACTCAACCTTGAAATGGAAATGCAAACAGTAATGTTATATATTACTTTTAACAAAACTGGGGATTTTCTTTGATGTCATATAGTCTTGTGGAATGGGCTGTATATAATAATAATTCCAACATTTGTATAGCGCTTTTCTCCTGTCTGACTCGGAGAACTTGAGAGGCAGCCACTAAGGTGTGCTCAGTAGGCAGTAGCAGTGCTAGGGAGTCTTCCCAAGAGCTCCCTACAGAATAGGTACAAAGGTTTTAACCCAGGTCTCCCATGTCAGAGGTAGAAATGGCATGAACAGTTCACCGGCAAACGGTTCCAGGCGAACTTTGGGTGGTTCGCATTCGCATGCGACCGCGAACTTTCCCGTAAGTTCGGTTCGCCCCCATAATGCTCCATTAGGGTCAACTTTGACCCTCTACATCCTAGGTTCTCAACGTGTGGTACGCGTACCCCAGGGGGTACTTCTGATGGTTCCAGGGGGTACTCGGGCTTGATATACTTAACCAAGAATAACAAATTAGAGTTTTAGAAAATGATAAATCTTATGTAAACAACCCCAAATTAGTGTTTTAGCTAATTAAAAACAATCGTAAATTCTTGGAAATTGTTTAGAACCAATTATCATGTACTATGATTAAATATATATTTGTAAAGGGGGTACTTGTGATAATATTTACTATGCTAGGGGGTACTTGGTGAGTACAGGGTTTTAAAAGGGGTACATGCCAATAAAATGTTGAGAAACACTGCTCTACATCACAGTCAGCAGGCACATTGTAGCCAATCAGGCTACACTCACTCCTGGAGCCACTCCCCTGGAGCCACTCCTGGCGCCGGCCATTACACTCACTTGTGTGCCTGCTATAGTGAGAGAATGGCAAGCTGCTGCAGACTGTTTCTCCTAGGGAAAGATTAGTTAGGCTCTTGGCTTGTTAGCTTGCTCCTGGCTGATTCTTATTGCTATAATAGCACCCCACAACAGCTCTTTTGAGAGCTAATCTTGTTCTTATGATCTATTTTTATTTCTGTGTGTCCCACTGATCTAACTGACACGTGTGTTGCATAGACAGCTTTTGTAATTCATACTGTGTGTGTGCCACTGCCCGGCCCAGCCCATTCAGTGACTACCTGTGTGTGTGATAGGCAGCTGCACATTGTAATATCCATTACTGCACTTGTGTTGCATAGCCAGCTTTTGTAATTCATACTGTGTGTGTGCCACTGCCCAGCACATTCATAGGCAGCTGATAGGCAGCTGCACATTGTAATACCCATTACTACATATACCAAGCTGTTGTGTTGAGTGAACCCACCTCATCACTGCATGTACCTATCTTTTGTGTTGAGTGAGTGAGTACAGAGGCGCTTTTCGTGACCTTGAGACTGTACTGTGTACTCCTATCTGTTTATTGCCTGAGGAAACGGGAATATATCCGTGAAACGCGTTGCGGTTCTGTTCATGGAGTATGTGAATAAATTGTCTTTATCTTAAGCAACATCATCAAGTCTATTTCTGAGTGGCCAGTCCACCGCCGCCACCCGAATATTTTAAACATTTTAGCATATTTTATCCTTTTGGCGCCTCTGTACATCTACTTGTCAAGATATCCACCCTTGGTGGTTGGAAGGGTGACAAACCCTCCTTTCCTTCTTCAGAGAGCGACATCTTAATCTTTAGTGGGGACAGGTCTAATCTCCCCACCTGCCTATATAGTGGTTGCCTAAACGGTAACCCATGTTTGTAAGTATAATACTTACTCTACACTAATTCTCCCTGATCCAATACATACATATAATCACTGCATATACTTACCTAGCTGTTGTGTTCAGTGAACCCACCTCATCACTGCATATACTTACCTACCTTTTGTGTTGAGTGAACCCACCTCATCACTGCATATACCTAGCTGTTGTGTTCAGTGAACCCACCTCATCACTGCATATACCTAGCTGCTGTGGCAAGTGGTGTCATCATTGTCCGCCATAGCAGATTCTCGTTAAAGGATTTAAAGTTCATTCATTTCAAATACAGTAAGCCCTCGAAAGTCCTCTTGTATTGTTATTTTTGGTCACTACTTCGGGACGTGCATGCCATGCCTGCTGCCTTCCTTGGATGTGTGGTGGTAGCCGTCCCTGCTCCTTTGCCACAGCGTGCCTGCTGCCTTCCTGGTATGTGTGGTGGTGGTAACCGTTTCTTAGGCTACCACTCATGACCAGAATCGCACCAGGATTCCCCGGCCATTGCCCCTGGTCAGTCACCGTGGTACTGAGAAAGTACCATCAAAAGTTTCACACAGTTGAATGAATGGCAGACTTGCCCTCCATAACACATTCTTGGCAAATGCGTTCAAATTGGTTTGTCTTCCGCTGGGTCAAAGGTCCATTTGACCACAGATGCCTGGTCTGCAAAGCACAGTCAGGGCAGGTACATTACTTATACAGCATGGGTCTCAGGCTCCCACTTCGGACCGGAATCGAACCCTGATTCCCCGGCCATTACCCACTGGTCACAATGGCAGACTTGCCCTCCAGAACAGATTCTCATGAAAGGCAAGTGGTGTCATCTTTTTTCGCCATAACAGATTCTCGTTAAAGGATTTAAAGTAAATTAATTTCAAATACAGCAGGGCCTCGAAAGTCCTCCTCCCGTATTGTTATTTTTGGTCACTACCTTGGGACGTGCATGCCATGCCTGCTGCCTTCCTTTGATGTGTGTGGTGGTAACAGTTTCTTAGGCTCCAACTCCGGACCGGAATAGAACCAGGATTCCCCAGCCATTACCTGTGGTCACTCACAATGGCAGACTTGCCCTCCATAAAAGATTCTCGCCTCCTTGAGGAAGAGACCAACCTGGTGAATCGCAGTGAAGGCACCATCAGACTTGCCCTCCATAACCGATTTTCATTAAAGGGTTGAACCAGTTCAGCCTTCAGTCGTTTTCACTTTATGCATCCGAGCAATGTTCACCTCCCATTCATTCGCCTATAACTTTATCACTACTTATCACAATGAACTGATCTATATCTTGTTTTTTCCGCCACCAATTAGGCTTTCTTTGGGGGGTACATTTTGCTAAGAGCTACCTTACTGTAAATGCATTTTAACAGTAAGAATAAGAAAATAAATGAAAAAATTCATTATTTGTCCGTTTTCGGCCATTATAGTTTTAAAATAAAACATGCCTCCATAATTAAAACACACGTATTGTATTTGCCCATATGTCCCGGTTATTTCACCGTTTAAATTATGTCCCTATCACAATGGATGGCGACAATATTTTATTTGGAAATAAAAGAGCATTTTTCCCGTTTTGCATCCATCACTATTTACAAGCTTATAAAAAAAATAGAGATAAATATTTCATCTTTACATAGATATTTAAAAAGTTTAGACCCTTAGGTGAATATTTATGTGTTTTGTTTTTTTTAATAGTAATGTTTTTGGTTTTTTTTATTAAACATTTTATGTGGGCATTTTTGGGAGGGTGGGATATAAATAGTGTTTTATTTGGGGAAATATTTGTGTATTGTAATGTTTTTTTACTTTTACTTGTAGTTTTACTTTTTGGCCACAAGATGGCAATCTTTAGTTTGTTTGTTTACATGACGTCACTCTAAGCGTACAATGTACGCTTAGAGTGACATAGCTTCAGAAAAAACGTAGCTTCCGAGAGAAGCTGTCGCTTTTTCAGCGTGCGAGAGGAATCAGTGATTGGGCACCATAGCCCGATACATTGATTCCTGGGCTACCGAATCCGCGGCCGGGAGTGCGCGTGTACGCGCGCGATCGGCCGCGGGAGCACGCGGGCGCGCATGTGGCCTCCTGAACGTAGGTACTATGTCCTGGAGGCATAAATGGTTAAAGTTGATTCATTTCACATACACAGCAGGGCCTCGAAAGTCCTCCTCCTGTATTGTTATCGGGATGTGCATGCCATGCCTGCTGCCTTCCTTGGATGTGTGGTGGTAGCCGTTTCTTAGGCTCCAACTCCGGACCGGAATAGGCCCAGGATTCCCCAGCCATTGCCTGTGGTCACTCACAATGGCAGACTTGCCCTCCATGATAGATTCTCCTTGCAGGTACTGAACCGCAAGCAGAAAATGTAATGTAAAGAAAAATAGATGTAAGCTTTAACAATGGTAGAGAAAGAACCATGGAAAGTTGATAAGGCAGTCAGACATTACCTAACGCCTTCTAAGGGTTTTTTCGCCTTCCTCTGGATCAACAGGGATATGTGAGGGAGCAGGCTGGTGTTGTACTTTATACTGGTTGAACTCGATGGACATATGTCTTTTTTCAACCAAAATACTGTAACTATGTAACTATGTAACCTGACACACATCACTGAGTGAGGAAGAGCATTCTCGCCATGGTGCACAGTAGTCCAGCACGGCCGTCACTACACAAACAGCTGTTTGTGGTGCGTTACAGTGAGTTTGGTGTGTCAGTGTTAAGCAGTACACTAATTACACTACCTGATTGATGTATACAGATGCAAGATGTTTTATATAACTTTAGGCCTGCTATTTAGCATTCAGTGTGATTTCTGCCCATAATACGCTGCTTTCGTCAAATCCAGATTTTTCCCCGGGACTTTTGGCATGCATCCCACTCCACCATGCCCCCTCCAGGTGTTAGATTCCTTGAAACATCTTTTCCTTCACTTTTGTGGCCAGCATATTTTTTTCTGGTTTTCCAAGTTCACCTCCCCATTGAAGTCTATTGCGGTTTGCGAAAGTCTGCGTGAAGCAAACTTTTTTGGAAGTTCGCGAATCCGGTTTGCGGAAGTTCGCAAACCCGGTTCGCGAACCGACAAAAGGAGGTTCGGGCCATCTCTAGTCAGAGGCAGTGCACTATTGTGTAGAATTCCACATCTTTATACTACTCATTACTTCCTGCCCTGAAACATATTTCAGATGGGTTACAGATATAATTGAACTGACCTCATAATTGTATTTGATAATGAAAAGACAAATATAATTTACATAAATCCTCCAAGACCATTTTGCTGATGTATTGCTTTTCCTTTTACTCATTATACTCTTATCTAATAATAATTGAATTCCTTATTACGTTATAAAGGCATATTAAAAAGAAGTTTGTCATTTAAACAATTAATGATTATAATGAAAATACTTTGATTTGCATTTGATTTTTAGTGCTTTACTCTTTTAGGATTTTTCTTTGGACTTGATGTTTCTGGCTCCTGTATGTACACTGCCGAATCTGGCATGGTATAAGTCATGTCTTAAGGTGCGTACACACGCACACGCACTACTACAGAGAACAATGGGTCCATCAGACCCTCCCGCTGGGCGGTCATTCTCCCAACAGTAGTACGTGTGTACAGTCTGTCTGCAGACTGACAAGGCTGTTTCTGAACGATCAGCGGATCGTTCAGAAACAGCTTTATTAGTCTGCAGACAGACTGTACACACGCGCTACTGTCGGGAGAATGACCGCCCAGTGGGAGGGTCTGACGGACCCGTCGTTCTCTGTAGTATTGCGTGTGTACGCACCTTTAGATTCAGCCCCATAGTCTCGGTTATCCTGTTGAGATAAAACAGGTAGGAGGTATGGGGCTCATGAGATTTCTAGATAGACAGTTGTTATTCTATCTGCTATAATATTTTCTAATAGAAACTAGGCAAGCAGCGGTGGTTCGCGTTCCCGAACGAACACAAACTTTATGGTGGTTCGGCCTGCCTCCTATACTACATTATTAGGGTGAACTTTGACCCTGTACATCACAGTCAGCAGACACATTGTAGCCAATCAGGCTACACTCCCTCATGGAGGCCCTCCCCCCCCCTTATAAAAGGCAGGCAGCGTCAGGCATTTTACTCACTCGTGTGCCTGCAGTAATTCGAGAAGGGAGAGCTGCTGCAGACTCACATAGGGAAAGCTTAGTTAGGCTCTTGTAGGCTTGTTATCTTGCTCCTTGCTAATTCTTATTGCTAAAAAGCACACCTCAACAGCTCTTTTGAGAGCTAATCTTGGTCTAGTGATCTATATTTTTTTTTTTTGTGTGTGGCCTACTTGTATTATATACAGCCCTGTCAGTCAGTCATAGCTGGCCTTTGGCCCCTTGGTGGTAATTCCTACTGTGCCACTGCCAGGCCCAGAACATTCAGTGACTACCTGTGTGTGTGACAGGTGCAGATTTGTAATACATAGTTACATAGTTACATAGTTATTTTGTTTGAAAAAAGACATACGTCCATCGAGTTCAACCAGTATAAAGTACAACACCAGCCTGCTCCCTCACATATCCCTGTTGATCCAGAGGAAGGTGAAAAAACCCTTACCCATCACTGCATATAACTACCTGTTGTTCACAGTTCATCCACCTAAATACGTGAGCGCACGCAGTGTCACTGCCTGTTCAGTACCTGTGTGTGCGTGACAGGTGCACATTTGTAATACCCATCACTGCATATATCTACCTGTTGTTCAGTGCACCCACCTACCTACGTGAGCGCATGCAGTGCGCTATTTAATACCACTAGTCACTGTACCTGTTCACGGTACGTGTGTGTGACAGGTGCACATTTGTAATACCTATCACTGCATATACAGGTCCTTCTCAAAAAATTAGCATATTGTGATAAAGTTCATTATTTTCTGTAATGTTCTGATAAACATTAGACTTTCATATATTTTAGATTCATTACACACAAGTGAAGTAGTTCAAGACTTTTATTGTTTTAATATTGATGATTTTGGCATACAGCTTATGAAAACCCCAAATTCCTATCTCAGGGCTCATTTCCACTATTGCGTTGCGAAATCGCTGCTGCAAAATTCGCATGCAGATGCGAATTTTGCATGTGTGTGCATGCGAATTTTCGTGTGAATTCGCATGAAAATTCGCATGGATGACGATGTATGCGAATTTAACCATGGCAATGCCGGTATGCTTTTCCATTGATTTCATGCGAATTTGCATGCGAATTCACATGAAAATTTGCATACCAAAACAGCATGCAAATTTCCTATTAAATACATTAGCGGCGAATTGCATGCATTCCACTCGCAGGCAAATTCTGCGGCTGTTTTGTGCGTTTTTTCACCTCTGAAAAAAACGCACCTCAACAACGCTACAGTAGAAACAGGCCCATCCACTTGCATTACATGTGCGAATCCGCATGCATTGGACGCATGTGGATTCACGATAGTGGAAACGAGCCCTCAAAAAATTAGCATATTTCATCCGACCAATAAAAGAAAAGTGTTTTAGTGTTTTAAAACAAAAAAAGTCAACCTTCAAATAATTATGTTCAGTTATGCACTCAATACTTGGTCGGGAATCCTTTTGCAGAAATGACTGCTTCAATGCGGCGTGGCAAGGAGGCAATCAGCCTGTGGCACTGCTCAGGTGTTATGGAGGCCCAGGATGCTTTGATAGTGGCCTTAAGCTCATCCAGAGTGTTGGGTCTTGTGTCTCAACTTTCTCTTCACAATATCCCACAGATTCTCTATGGGGCTCAGGTCAGAAGAGTTGGCAGGCCAATTGAGCACAGTAATACCATGGTCAGTAAACCATTTACCAGTGATTTTGGCACTGTGAGCAGGTGCCAGGTCATGCTGAAAAATTAAATCTTCATCTCCATAAAGCTTTTCAGCACATGGAAGCATGAAGTGCTCCAAAATCTGATAGCTAGCTGCATTGACCCTGCCCTTGATAAAACACAGTGGACCAACACCAGCAGCTGACATGGCACCCCAGACCATCACTGACTGTGGGTACTTGACACTGGACTTCAGGCATTTTGGCATTTCCCTCTCCCCAGTCTTCCTCCAGACTCTGGCACCTTGATTTCCGAATGACATGCAAAAGTTGCTTTCATCCGAAAAAAGTACTTTGGACCACTGAGCAACAGTCCAGTGCTGCTTCTCTGTAGCCCAGGTCAGGCGCTTCTGCCGCTGTTTCTGGTTCAAAAGTGGCTTGACCTGGGGAATGCGGCACCTGTAGCCCATTTCCTGCACACGCCTGTACACGGTGGCTCTGGATGTTTCTACTCCAGACTCAGTCCACTGCTTCCGCAGGTCCCCCAAGGTCTGGAATTGGTCCTTCTCCACAATCTAATCAGGGTCGGTCACCTCTTCTCGTTGTGCAGCGTTTTCTGCCACACTTTTTCCTTCTCACAGACTTCCCACTGAGGTGCCTTGACACAGCGCTCTGGGAACAGCCTATTCATTCAGAAATGTCTTTCTGTGTCTTACCCTCTTGCTTGAGGGTGTCAATGATGGCCTTCTGGACAGCAGTCAGGTCGGCAGTCTTACCCATGATTGCGGTTTTGAGTAATGAACCAGGCTGGGAGTTTTTAAAAGCCTCAGGAATCTTTTGCAGGTGTTTAGAGTTAATTAGTTGATTAGGTTAATAGCTCATTTAGAGAATCTTTTTATGATATGCTAATTTTTTGAGATAGGAACTTTGGGTTTTCATGAGCTGTATGCCAAAATCATCAATATTAAAACAATAAAAGGCTTGAACTACTTCAGTTGTGTGTAATGAATCTAAAACATATGAAAGTCTAATGTTTATCAGTACATTACAGAAAATAATTAACTTTATCACAATATGCTAATTTTTTGAGAAGGACCAGTACCTACCTGTTGTTCAGTGCACCGACCTACCTATGTGAGCGCACACAATGTGCTATTTAATACCACCAGTCACTGTACCTATTCACAGTGCCTGTGTGTGACAGGTGCACATTTGTAATACCCATCACTGCATATACCTACCTGTTGTTCAGTGCACCCACCTACCTATGTGAGCACACGCAGTGTGATATTTAATACCACCAGTCACTGTACCTGTTCACCGTATGTGTGTGTGTGTGTGACAGCTGGCAATCCAGTATTTAGCAAGCACCAATGGAGGGCAATTTCAAAAAATTCAAAAATTGACGTGCTATGACTCAAGTCACCTGTGCACTCCCAGGTGACTACCTGTAAACGATTCCAAAGAGTCAGCACCGTCTCAATAAAAATAGCTCTTTATTTTATATCAAAAAAGATAAAATCAGCATGGTGTTAGAGCAAGACAGCGACAGCTCCGCTGTTTCGGGTTATCCACCCTTTTTCAAGCTGCAAAGGATGTTATGCTTTGCAGCTTGAAAAAGGGTGGACAACCCGAAACAGCGGAGCTGTCGCTGTCTTGCTCTAACACCATGCTGATTTTATCTTTTTTGATATAAAATAAAGAGCTATTTTTATTGAGACGGTGTTGACTCTTTGGAATCGTGTGTGTGACAGCTGCACATGTGTGATATACCACTCCGTGCATACCTGTTAACTACACCTGTGGGACTGCACATTGTGTTAGTCAAGTCAGTGCAGACCTTTCACTTCCCCCCCCCCCCCCCCCACGATATGGACAAAACAGGTAGAGGCAGAGGCAGAGGCAGACCCAGAGGAAGGCCACCTGGCAGGTTTGTTTGAGGTCGCGCTCATGTGATTTTGTGCAGCTCTGGACCAAAGTACAGTGTTCAGAAGAAGGCACGAGCCATCAACCCCCAATATTGTCAGGACGTAGTTGACTATTTAACACAGAACACCTCATCTTTCTCAGCTTTCACACAGAAGCGTGACATATCTTACTCCTCCTGCTCTGATTCTGGCAGCCCACTTAACACTCAGTCGGCAGCCACCACCAAAGTGCCATCACCCCAGGGCTCAGCGGTGTGGACATTTTTTTGTGTGTCTGCCTCAGATTAGAGCAATGCCATCTGTACTCTCTGCCACCGAAAATTGAGCCGTGGAAAGACCAAGACCTTTGTAGGGGCGACTACCTTACGAAGGCACATGATTACAAAGCACAAACTGCAATGGGATGACCACCTGAGGAAAATCGGCACACAAAAGCAAAGCCACACACCGCAGTGTAAGATACCATTACACAATTATTTCTCTAATAAGGCAATACCCAAACTGTACCGTGATGTTGAAAGGCAAGTGGTGTCATCTCTGGCACACAGCGTTGGGTCAAGGGTCCATCTGACCATGGATGCCTGGTCTGCAAAGCATGGTCAGGCCTGCTTGAAGACTAAGTCAGTCCCCACACACAGCATCTCTGCCTGCACGCCATGTGACTGCCTTCTCCGCCACCACCAACAGGGTCCAGGACTCCAGGTTTGATTCCTGAATTTTTAAGGCCGCTGCTAGCAGCGGCCACTATAATATTTTTTCTGGTTCGTGAACATGCCTCCCTAATTTTTCTGGCTGCACTGCGGCTGCAACAACAAAACAAAAGGCATGTACATGTGTCAATCCCCCTTTGTGATCGTTACCTTGCTGCGGTGAAGGGGCTTGCGTATCACAATCAAGCAATGACCGGCTAAATTAGTGTGTGGGGGTTGGGGGGCACACCTGACCCAAGAAGATAGATAATAAGGTCATTGCTTTATTGTGGACAGACCAAATTCAATCAGCTGGACACTCAGTTACTGTTGTTCTGTCATTCAGCTACCTCAGCCCGACCATATGGAATTGAAAAACGCCATCGCCTGCACTCTCACCATGGTGCACGCCAGTCCAGCACGGCCGTCACTACACAAACAGCTGTTTGCGGCAGGGGTGCTCGGATACCCCTTTTTAAAATCCAAATTTATTCGGTTCCGAATACCCAGATATTCGGATCCGAATTGGATGTCCGAATCCGAATCTGAACTTTTGGCCTTGAAAATGCTTCCAAAATGTTTTGGTAGGTAAAGTCTCTCTCTCTCTCTCTCCTTCTCTCCTGAATTTTGCCTTGAAAACTTTCTGCTCGGATACCACAATTAAAAATCCGACCAAGATTTTGGATTTCAAATAGATGGCATCTATCCCACTCATCCATGCCCACTTCCAGGTGTTAGACCCCTTGAAACATCTTTTCCATCACTTTTGTGGCCAGCATAAATGTTTCTAGTCTTCAAAGTTCGCATCCCCATTGAAGTCTATTGTGGTTCGCGGAAGTTCGCATTCGATGTTCGCGAACTGAAAATCGGAGATTCTTATCATATTGTTTGTCAGTGTTAACACTTTCTTCTGTATATGCTTTACCATTTCATTTTTATAATACTATGCCAAACATGCAATACATGATATTCTAAATGCCTAAAAGAAATGTATAAGTCTGGTACTGAGTGTGCATTAACTCTTTGAAAGTGTAACACACATAAACATTATTTTGTACTGTACTAAACATTAACTGTTCTATCAAATAGTACTGATCATATTGGTTTAGTCATTTGTACTCATGACTTTAAATATTAAGGTGTTGGGTTCATTTCCCTCCAAGGACACTATCTGTGTGTAATTTCTAGGTTTCCCTGTGTTTTTAAGTTTTCTTAGCGTTCCTTTCAAAATATTCTATAGGTTAGTTGATTTACTAAAATTAGTAAGGACATTACAGAGAACCACTTTGAGGGTTGGTGAATGATGAGCTTGGTTTCAGGTTTTCTGCAAAGCATTGCAGAGAAAGTCACAGCACCATGCTAATACATAAAATAGAAAATAAATAAGTCTGGAGGTGTTTCATTTATCATACAGAATTTTGAAGCAATACTGAAGCGAAAAAAAACAACAACCTACAAACCAAAAGAGTTACTTACCTATGGACAAGGAAGGCTCTGGGTCTTATAGAGCCTTCCTATTCCTCACACAGTTCGTTGTATCAGAGCTGTTACCACTGTTAGCAGCATTCAACTGATATTCTGCAAAGGGTATCCCAAGATGGGCATCTCCATATTGCACATGTGCAAGCATGCACAAGCTTGCACTCACACATGCACAGAAAGGACTGGAGCTGCCCGTCTTTGGGAGCACTCGGCTCCCAAAGCCTTTTGAAGCCTCCCATGGTGGCAGGTTCAAACAAGGGTGGCAGCGCTGGAATGTGGGGACCTTGAGAGGAACGGGAAGGCTCAGAGTTCCCCAACCCTGTCCTCAAGGCCCACCAACAGTACATGTTTTTCAGAAAACTACAAACATGCACAGGTGGAGTAATTAGTATGTCAGTAGAGCTGATTAACTACCTCTCTGGATTTCCACAAAACATGCACTGTTGGTGGGCCTTGAGGACAGGGTTGTGGAACACTGCTCTATAGGACCCAGAGTTTTCTCTCTTCATATGTATCTTTTCTATATATATTTTTTACTTCAGTATTGCTTTAAAGAGGAACTCCAGTCTAAACAAACATACTGTCATTAAGTTACATTAGTTATGTTAATTAAAATAGATAGGTAATATAATCTCTTACCCACCCTGTTTTAAAAGAACAGGCAAATGTTTGATTTCATGATGGCAGCCATCTTTTTGGTTGGAAGGAGGTGACAGGGAGCACGAGACACAGTTCCAACTGTCCTGTGTCCTGAGCACCTCTCCCAGTTGCTAGGCAACGTGAATAACAACATAGGAAATCTCATCATGCTCTGCACAACATCAGGGAAAAAATGCCTGGGCTTTTTTTCTTTGATGGGTGGAGCTTAGATAAAAATGCAGCTAAAAATTATGCTTTGGTAAGAAAAAAAAGTTCTGTTGCTGTGAAACTGTTAAAGAAACACCAAGCCTTTTCAGTTCTGCTGAGTAGATTTTTAGTCCGGAGGTTCACTTTAAGGATAATTCATGGAAAAGTATGTGATCAGTTTAATTGAATGACAGACTTTTAAGAAAATGTCCAGGGATTTTATCTGATTGCTATCTGGAGTCAGGAAGGAATTTTGTTTTTTTTTCTTTCTTTCTTTCTTTCTTTCTTTCTTTCTTTCTTTCTTTCTTTCTTTCTTTCTTTCTTTCTTTCTTTCTTTCTTTCTTCCTTTCTTTCTTTCTTTCTTTCTTTCTTTTTTTTTTTTACTTTTTATTTATATTCAACATAGCACGGTAGAACATAAGAACATACATGCTTAATCAAGGAGATATTTACAAGAAGGTCCTTGACATATCACATTTTCACTTCTAATCAACAAAAATGTAGTTTTAACAGTAAGACATTCAACACATTTTCTGTTAAAGAAGTTCGAGGGAGTGACAGAAATCAGATTATAAAATTTTAGAAACTTTAGGTTAGTATCAATAATAACTTACTCTTAAATTGGCACAATAAATTTGTTCTCCCTTTTATCATACCAGGTATATTGTCCGTGACTAAGCGTCTGAATGTCTGAATATAGCAGTGAATACTACCTTCAAAGTAAAACCATCAAACAAAGCCAAATAATGAAACAACATGCAGGACTCTACATATATTTCCCAGCTCTATCCCAGATCCCCAATCCCTCAGACTACCGATTTTTCCCCGAATCAGATTTCTAATTTACCCAAGAACCTTTACATTTTCCCCTTTATACCATGTTGTGTTTTCATAATTTCATTAGCTGAACAATATGCTCCCTGTTGAATTTCTTTTCAATATAAGTCTGCCAATTGAAAAATGTGCTTACTGAATTGGATTTTTGCCTTTCTACATGCAGGCATTCTAATTGAAGAAGGTGTCTAAGCATCACATCAAGATCTTGTAGTTTGGGAGGGGCGATATCTAGCTAGGTTTTTATAACCGATTTTTTTGCGGCCAGCAAAACCATACATTCAAATTTATTGATACGGGGGAGAGTGTCCCCAGTATTAGGTCCAAGGCTATGGAACAAGCAATAGAAAATATTAGGTTCTCTTTTGTTGCCTGTGATGGTGTTAGATATAGAAAGAGACGATTCCCAAAAGGACTGAAGATTAGAGATGGCCTGAACGGTTCGCCAGTGAACGGTTCCAGGCGAACTTTTGGAGGTTCGCGTTCGCCATGTGAGGTGAACTTTTCGGTACGCCCCCATAGTGCACCATTAGGGTCAACTTTGACCCTCTACATCACAGTCAGCAAGCACATTGTAGCCAATTAGGCTACACTCTCTCCTGGAGCCACTCCCAACCTTATAAAAGGCAGGCAGCGCTGGCCATTACACTCTCATAGGGAAATATTAGTTAGGCTCTTGTAGAATTGTTAGCTTGCTCCTGGCTGATTGTTATTGCTAAAATAGCCCCCCTAAACAGCTCTTTTGAGAGCTAATGTTCTCCTGATGTGTTTTTTTTTGTGTGTGTTGCCCACTGACACTGCATTACACAGCCCTATCTGTTGCAGCTGGACCTTGATAATTGCTATTACTGTGCCAGACAGGCCCTGCCTAACTATCTATACTGGGACACCTACCTATGCCTACCTAACTACTGGGGCACCTACTTACCTATACAGGGGCACCTACCTATGCCTACCTACCTACACTAGGGCACCTACCTATGCCTACCTACCTATACTGGGACTGCTACCTATACCTAGCTAACTACTGGGGCACCTACCTATGCCTATTTACCTATACTGGGACACCTACCTATGCCTACCTATCTATACTGGGGCACCTACCTATGCCTACCTACATACAAGAAGATAATAAGGTCATTGCTTCATTGTGGACAGACCAAATTTGATCAGCTGGACACTCAGTCACTGTTGTTCTGTCATTCAGTTAACTCAGCCCGACCATATGGGCTTGAAAACCGCCATGGTCTGCACTCTCGCCATGGTGCACGCCAGTCCAGCACGGCCGTCACTACGCAAACAGATGTTTGTGGTGCATTACACAGTGAGTTTGGTGTGTCAGTGTGAAGCAGAACTCTAATTACACTCCCTGATTGATGTATACACATGCAAGATGTTTTAAAGCACTTTAGGCCTCCAATTTAGCATTCAGTGTGATTTCTGCCCTTAAAACGTTGCTTTGCGTCAAATCCAGATTTTTCCCCGGGACTTTTGGCGTCTATCCCACTCATCCATGCAAAAACTCAGATGTTAGACCCCTTGAAACATCTTTTCCATCACTTTTGTGGCCAGCATAAGTGTTTCTATTTTTCAAAGTTCGCCTCCCCATTAAAGTCTATTGCGGTTCGCGAAAGAGGGCCATCTCTACTGAAGATGTGTGCACTGCCAAATCATATGGTTCACAATAGGTGTGGGGTCTTGACATTTCGGACAGCGCACTAAGTCAGGCTTATCTCCATGCTTATATGGACCCACAATAGGAATGTATGCTCTGCGCATATTTTAAAGAAACAATTCTCTCCAATCCTCCCCCAATAACGATTTCCTAATTGACAACCAACCCTTTTTAATATAATCAGAGATATCATCTATATAGAGGCCCCTGATAGCTCTGCCCATTTCTGGTAGTGGCGATAGAAACCTTTATTCCCTGTTTGTGTTTCTCTCAAGAAAGAGTAAATCCAAGATAGGGATTGTTTCCCCTTAGGGTTAGAGATTTTTATTTCTTTTAAGGCTAATTGGCCCAAGCCTTGCAAGGGTTTTTCCCCTTCCTCTGGATCACTCGGGATATGTGTGATGCAGGACAATTTTGTACCCTTTTTTTCTGGTTGAACTTGATGGACAAATGTCTTTCTTTCAACCAAACTAATTATTTAACTATGCAATTCTGTTCTCCCAAATTAAAAAAAAGGTTGAGTACAAGTGCAGTAGAGGATTGTGTCACAGTAAACTCATATCAAAGCTGTATACTGTGCAACAGAGATGTTGGTTAGAGACCCTATGTAATGTAGATAGATTTGTAAGTGTCAAATTGGAAAACACTTCTTAATGTTTTATATAATGTATGCAGGCCAAAGGGCAGGGTGCTCTTGAGTTGGTGTTATCCAAATCTCAACCAGGCCACAAAGCAGAGGCAGAGGGCTCTTTGAACTGATATTTTCTAAAAAAAATAGGCAGACCACAGAAAAAAGGCAAAAAGCTCTTAAATTATGTTTTGTAAACATTACTCAAATAACAGAGCAGAGGTAGGGGACACTCACATCTCCAAAAATAGAGGCAAGAAAGTCTAGAAGTCATGTTTTTTTTTATTTTGTTTAACCTCCCTGGCGGTAATCCCGAGCTGAGCTCGAGCTGGCCACCGGAGGCTTAATGGAAGTGAATGGAGGCAGCCTGGAGCTTTTACATACTTCCTGGGTGACATTGGTAGCCCTTCTATTTCCTGTCCTCGGAGGCTCTGAGTCACTCTGGTGAGATCACCGTCATTGATCTCACCAAAGTGTTACAGCGCCACCCGGTGGATGGAGGTAACATTTCAGCACTGGAGCCCAGGGAGGTGAGTGAGAGCAGGAGCTGCTGGTGGCTTCCTAGCAGCATGATTGTTTCCTGATTTTAGGGTCTGAAATGTTCAGAAAAGACCCTAAAATCTTGAAATAATCATATCGCAAGGGAGGTTAGAAAAATGGCACTAGGTACAAAGGAGGATCTAGAATTTTTGTTTTATAAAAATAAGCAACATTTGCCAAGGAAATTTGCAAAAGAGTCCTGAAATCTCTGGTCCATTGTAATAAAAGTCAGCCAAACAACATTGGTTGTGGAGTGGCTGTCAGTCACACCCACTAGCTACACTAAATCCCCTTTCTAATTAGCAGGGCCAGGGCATGCAAAAAGTTCTAGAGTATGTGTTTCAAGCCCTGGTTACTAGTCAAACTTGGTTACCCAGCAATCTGTTGGGTCTTCATGTTTGTGGTTGGATCTTATGCTGGCATAGTTGTTGTCCTTTATGAAGAAGTCTTGCCCTTGGGTGATGCTTTGCAGTAGGCATGGTTGATGAGTCCTGATAAAACGTAGACACATTCTGTTCGTAGTTATATTGCAGTTGCATCCTCCTTGTTTGGCATAGGTTTATAGGTAACACAAAAAGTGGTCAGTGTTGCACCTTTTATAAACCCAGCAGCTGGAATGGGATGACAGTTTGCCCAAACTCTTGAGATTTGTAAAAGCAGGACAATATAATACCCAATCAGCACTTAAACGGTTTTAGTTGCAAAAAAACTTACTTACTGCATACAATTAACAATTTAATTTTATATAATTATTAATTTCTGCTTAAAATTATCAATATCGGTATCAATGGAAAATGAGTTAGACTCTGTAACATGAATTATATCCCCATCACATCCTCCACCACAATGCAGTGGAAAAAAAAATATCTTACAAATTTAAAATGCTTTATACATGTTCAGGACAGTCCAGATTCCTATTTAAAAAAAAAAAAAAGCTTTTTTGTTGATATTACCAAAATTGTAAATCAATATATATGGCAAAAGAAAAAAAAACAAGAATTGCATCCCATACTATGACTTTGCCAAGGAAAAAAGGAGGCATTGGTGTCCCTTGCATATGGTCTTACTATTTAGCTGCAAATTTAGAACCGTTGAAATTTTGGTGGAATAATGACCAAAATAAAATATGGGTAAACATTGAAACAGAAAACCTAAAAACACACCAAAAAGAAATTTTATTGGCTATGACTTTGGGGTATAAGCCCTCCCTTTCAATATATCCTACTATTAACGCTATGTTAAAAGCATGGGGACACTTCCTAAAATACCCCCCCCCCCCCATAATTCCAATAAATCATCCCTGAAGATTCTGCTTCCTACCCTAGCATTATTTAGACCTGGTCTCAATACTCACATTTGGTATACTAAAGGTATCTTGTAGCTCAATGACTTAATGCAAAGGGGAAATAGTGCCACTCTCGCATTTACAGTCCAAGTTCAAACTTCCTAACTTACATTGGGCTTGATTCACTAAGACAAATAGCATGCCTTATCAGAGCTAATATGCCTTATCAGAGTTAACATACCTTATCAAAATTAACATGCCTTATCAGAGTAGCACATCGAGCGCTACAAACTTATGCCTGCTAGCTGTCAATGACGAGAGCTCCACTCATCCTGTTCTGAGCCCCTGCAGGTCCAATCACTTTAACGGACATTATCCCACACTTTGATTGGCCCAATAGGCTGTCTGTCACTTTACAGAAGGGGCACAAGGGGATGGTTTGGGACAGAGGGAGAGCCTTACTGCTCTGGTTTGGTACTACTGTGCATTTTGGGAGGAGGTCACATGTCACTGCAGGGCAAGGGATTTTGGGGAAGGGAAGGTCCTGGTACTATTGTGATTTTTTTTTTGGGGGGGGGGGGAGGGAGGGGTAGGTGCCTGTCCGGGGATAGAGACATGTGCAACTTACAACTCTCTTTCTCAGGCAAAGCCCTACCCCTGTGGTGTTAGCTAATTCTTTGGGGAAACTGATGTTGAGAAAATGGCAGTTCTTCCTCCTCCTCATCCTGTTACACCATCTCCCCGTTGGTTAGCCACCTCAGCATTTGTTCCAGCAGGAAAACGATGACTGCCTGATCCTTACTGACCATTTTGGATGCTTTCTCAAAAAGGACTAAAATGGTGCATATGTCTCGGCTTTGCAGAAACTCCTCATTGCTGAAATACACTAAATGTACAAACCATTTATGCGTATATGATTGGCAATGTATTGCATGATAGCTTTCTATTGCTTACACAACTGGTTCAAGATTTAGGTTTACTCATTCCAAGTTTCACTTTAGTACTGTGTATCATAACCTTAAAGTGGACCCAGAATATCATGCTGTGGCTCATCTTTTAAGGCTCATATACATGTGCAACTACAGTATTCCACCCAACTATGATCTTGGTCTTTTAAATGATATTTGGGTGTGTGTACACATGACAAATAACTAGGCGAGCGACTAATAACAGACGGTTTGCACGATCCAACAGATGGATCAACTCACATGATTGTTGGGCCAATATCATGCAGTTGGCCACGTGTGTACAAATTGTTTTAATGACTTGTACTTATTTTGAATGCGGCCATATCATGCAGTCTGTCGTTCCACTTGCACTTGCATGGTCATTTAGTTTGTTGAATGCGTGTACAAGCCTTTAGAGCAGTGGGGAAGTTCTGAGTTTGAATACACTTTAAAAGGTTGCTAACTTTACTATAGATGATAGCAACAAAACATTGTTTGGGAGTCTGTTTATAAGTAAATTTGCTATTTTCTAACCAATTGCTATGTCACTACTCGGACATTTAACCACACACTATAAAGCTTATGTGTGTCTGAACTTATTGTGCTGTTATGTATACAAACACCTTCTTATTTACTACTGTCCTACATGTTTTGTAGGCTGAACTTGTGCATTCCATTATATTTTAGCTATAATGCTTGTACTCCCCTTCCTTGTCTTGTGCTATATAACTTATTTATGGGCTCAACTCATTTATTTTGTAAACTCCTAAATTCCAGATGGATTAATAAAATGATATCATAAAGTGAGTCTGTAACATTCTCCAGGAATCCACAGCATTGTAGCATTCCGCTGTCTAGCCTGACCTAGACAGGGTCCGCTGGACTCTCTGATGATACTTTGTATGAAGAATTGGATTAAAAAAAAAAAGAGAGGAAATAGCTGAAAATTGAAAGCACATGGATGATGTGCACTAACTAAATGATTTGGTTTATGTGGACTTTATTTGAACTGCATCTACTTTGGGGGTTTAATCTTTTGCATTACAATGATTTGTACATTTGTTATAATTTTTACTTACTGCATCTACTTAGTGCTGGTATTACACTGCTGGTAATGCATTTTTTTTTATTTGATTAATAGTTTCTTCTTATACATCTTAAGTTTGAAAACTCCTGCATCAGTTTCTGTTTACCTTAAAAGGAAAAACTTCTTAAAGTATAAATCACACACTCACTGTGGGTCCTTGTGTATGGCCATGTATTTTTGAGTACTGGCTGCTGCTACATTAAGCAACAATTAGATCTAATGGGTCATTCTTTCATGAAGAAAATGATGCTGATCTTTACCAATGGGCTGTTTTAATAGCAGACAAAAATGCTTTGAAGCTGCATGTAACTGAAGGCCAGATGTAGATTCTATGCTTCGTAGATAGTTAATTTATCCTAATTTGTGGTGTCTGGATGTTATTTCATAGAATAACTCTACTGCAAATAGGTATGATGTATTACAATACGGACGCATGGAAGACATACTTTTTTTTACCAGGAAGTAAGCTTTCAAAACCTTGTGAATTCACTAGGTAATCATTATCAGACAAAGCTCTTTACACACCAGAGTAGTCATGGTGGTAGATTTCTCTTTCACTATTCATAAATACTAATTTTTTTTTTAAGCAGAATGACTTTAAACAACCCTTGTAAGTAAGGTAAATTGCCATAAGAACTTATGGGATTACAGGCCCATCTGCCACCTTAAAATACAATTCCCTTAAATATGTGGCACCTTATCCTTCTGTTCAGAGCTTTATTTTCTTTTGTTCAATCCTTAGGAAGAAACAGCTCATGCAGCCATTAACTATTTTCTGGTACAGTCTCCCTGAGTGCTGTGCGATCTCAAGTTTTAGGCACTAAATCGATCTCCATTGTCTGAGAAACTTCTACAACATATGGGGCCATATGCAATTAACTTTTCCACCTGACTTTTCTCCCAGGAGATACTTTTTTATTTTCGATTTAAAATAATTTTTTAGCACTTTTCAACTAAAAAAGTACTAAAAAGTTGGTGAAATAGTACTATCAAACTTATTTTAAATATTTTCTGGTGGCTTAAAAGGCATTTTATTTACAAGTTTAAAAATACCACCTTGGAGAAAACTCAGGTGAGAAAGTGAATTGCATATGGGCCATGATGTCTACTGTATAGTAGGAATTGCAAGAGATAATTCCTCTATAGGCCCTGGATACCTGAAGGATTTATTGCACCTGTTTTACACCTACCACAACCTCAGATGAAAAGAATCCAATAACTTCACCACCTACTCTGTGTAATGCCTTGCTAAACTTAATCAAGAAAACTCCAACCCTGGACACATTTAAATCAAAATTGAGAAGCTGTCTGTTTAGTGTGGCATTTATGATCTTTATGATCACATAACTTTTTTCCCTGTTTCATCACTATGCACTAATCTGAGACAATCTTTTGTGTTTTGGGTCCTACTGGAGAAAAGCACTTTACAAATGTTTTGTTGTTGTATAGACACTAAGGGATGGTTCTCTGTAATGTTCTTACTAGAGATGGTCAATGAGATGCTAATAATTCTTGCGTGCAAATTTAGTTTCAAAGGGTGTTTATTGAAAAGCACAAAGAAATGCAAACAGAGCAGCAAAGAAAGCCCTGAACTTAGGGAAAATGTTCATATGTCTCATGTACAAGATATCACATACAGTTTAACCTGGCAGTAGATATTGTTGAGACATGCAGCCAAGAGCCACCGTGCCTAGAGTGAGAAAACAAAAGAGAAAGAAAAGGAACAACCAAACCAAGGCCTCGATTCATCAAGACTTATCGAATCAATTACCGACAGCTCGGTCAAATACCGAACTCGATAAGTTGATTTCAGGATTCATCAAAGTTATCTAAAGCTGTTAGTGAGCATTCGGTAATCATTTGGTAATGATGCGATAAAACAGAAGAAAGTGCAATTCATGAAAATGAAAGTGGGCGTGGTTTAGCGGTACATTTAGGATTAGTTATCTCCTTCACTGCTCTGTCGTTATTCCTGTCAGATCATTGCTGACAGAGAAGATGTAGCCATTTGAAGTAGTTATGTATCAGCTGAGAATGATTCAAAGGCGCAGAAGGGCTAGAATAAGGTCTAGAACCATATCAATTTGCAAGAGAATAGATTTATTTGCTATAACAGGACATCTGCATTTCTCTTGAATCATCTTGTAAGAGAACACAGGCAGTGCCAGGGTTAACTAATTTGCTAGCTGCACTATATTTTTTTTAGAAAAGGCTCCTATCAAGCCGCAGGTGGCGAAATTGTGGGCTTGTCCCAAGCCACTTCCAGAATCCTGGTCCAGGTGTTAAGCCCTGCCCCTATTCAGAATGTTGCTACGTAGTGTTCAAAGGACTGCCTTTTACCCACAATTCCATGGGAATCTTATGGTCTTGTGTTAAATTACCACTGCAAAATGGAAATATTGACACGTTACCGAATGGTTACCGAATTGTTATCAAATTCACACCTAATGCGGAAAAACCTTGATGAATACAACTAGAAATCAATAAACTTCGAATTCAGTAATTTAAGAAACTGGAAAAAGTTATCTCAAAGACAATGATGAATCGAGGTCCAAGTGCTCATGTCAAACATCAAATATAGATGTTGAAGGCAGCTTGGGAAGGTGTAGGAGGGGTAAGAGCCCCATCCTTTCAAGAAGTACAGAATAACTAGTTAAGAAAAGTAACGCAAATTTCTTAGATTATTAGCAGCATGGTCTATAGGTGGTTCCAATGTCTTCTAAAAATGAGAGTCTAGTATGCATCATTGCCAACATACAGTACATTCATATATCTTCAATAGGTATGGCCAAACATTGTGATTATGTATTCGTGAATGCGTACGTGAATTTCACAATGACCATTTGTGAACTGATCATTCACAGCAACTCCATTGACATTGCAAACTTCTGAAATCTTTAGGGCATCTCTGCAGCCACAATTTCTTTAAAAAAATGGTGTACAAAGTGTACCAAAACCCAGATAGTGATACGGTGGTAGTGGATCAAGGGCAAAATATTCCGTAAAAAAAATACATATTTTATGCATTTGGGTTTTTTTTCAAGCGTAAAGGCCAAAAATCACATACAGCTTTTAGCCTTTTCACACAAAGGTCTTTAGAATAGACGCTGCAGTTACCTGCCTAAAATGATTTGCAATATTTGATAGCTGTGTCTGTGGCCAGGGTGGACATGAGGCCTGGAGTAACTAGCATGTGCCAGGCCCATATCATTTTTTTGGTTTGGGTACAGCAAATTAAAGTAAGACAAAATTAGACATTGGGTGACATGCTGGTGGTGGTGCAGGACAGCTGTGCCTGTGGCCAGGGTGGACATGAAGCCTGAAGTATTTGGCATGGTCCAGGGTAGTAATGCAAAACAATCATATTACACATCATTGCTGTAACCCTTTGAGATCCATGCCTTGTTCCTTTTTATACATGTTAAGTAACTGACACTGATGTTTGCTAGGGGACTTAGCTTGTCTGTCACGATCCCTTTAGCTGCACAGAAAGTCCGTTTAGATAGGACACTTGACGTGGGGAAAGCCAAAAGCTCCATGTGTTGCTGTGAGGCTGTGTGGAGGTAACAGTGGTGCTCAAATACCCCTTTTCAAAATTTGAGTTAGGTCGAATTCGAATAGTAAATTATTCGAGGTCAGTCGAATATTCAAGTCGAATAATTTTTACTATTCGATTCGACCTCAGAATTCGAGCTCACTATTCGAGTCGGTATTCGAGCTCATTATTCAAGCTGACTATTCGAAATGGCCTTAAATAGCTTCCAACACTTGTTTTGAGGGTGAATGATGCAAGAAACCTCTTTTTTTCCAAGTAACAACAGCAAGTGATTATGTGGGGATGTTCCTTTAAAAAAAAAAAGTTGAAAAGAGAAGTTGTGTCCAGAAATTTGTTCAGTACTGTATATACTTCTTCTTCTTCTTCTTTATCTTCTATATCTTCTTCTTCTTCTTCTTCTATATCTTCTTCTTCTATATCTTCTTCTATATCTTCTTCTTCTTTTATATTGTCTTCTTCTTCTTCTTCATCTTCTTCATCTTCTTCATCATCATCTTCTTCTTCTTCATCTTCTTTTTCTTCATCTTCTTCATCTTCTTCATCTTCTTCTTCATCTTCTTCATCTTCTTCTTCTTCTTCATCTTCTTCATCTTCCTCATCTTCATCTTCTTCATCTTCTTCATCTTCTTCTTCTTCTTCATCTTCTTCTTCTTCATCTTCTTCATCTTCTTCATCTTCTTCTTCATCTTCTTCATCTTCTTCTTCATCTTCTTCATCTTCTTCATCTTCATCTTCATCTTCTTCTTCTTCTTCTTCTTCATCTTCTTCTTCTTCTTCATCATCTTCTTCTTCTTCATCTTCTTCTTCTTCATCTTCTTCTCCTTCTTCTTCTTCTTCTTCTTCTTCTTCTTCTTCTTCTTCTTCTTCTTCTTCTTCTTCATCATCTTCATCTTCTTCATCTTCTTCTATATCGTCTTCTTCTTCACTTATTTCTCTTTTCAAATTTTTTTTTTTAAAGAAATGCAGCTATTTTTGAGCGTAACAAATAGCTGGTGGCACACGCATGTTGGAAGCGCCATTGTATGTGCTCCCTGGCAGTGGAAACACACAGACAGCAGGAGGTAAATTCAGCAGCAGGAGGAGGAGGATGAGTGTGTGGCAGCAGGCAGTCAATGAGGCAGGCAGCGTGACATAATAGCCCTGGTACCTAGCGGTGATACCAGGGCTGTAAATAAACACAGCAGGCAGGAGGTCCCAGACAGCGGTCGTGCAGCCCACATTGTGTCCAATACACAACTGGGACAACACAGTTTTCAACCCGGGCACCTCAGAAAAATTAAACCCTTTTTTTTTTTTGTTTTTTTTTGTTTTGTTTTTACAACAAATTACACAGATATAGCTATTTTTTGACGTAATAGCTGGTGGCAGAGTGGCAGCAGAAGGTAAATCTGTGAACCCTGGCAGTGGGAAACACAGACAGACAGCAGCAGCAGCAGGAGGAATGGAGGAGTAATTATGTGTGCAGCTATTGTTTGACGTAATAGCTGGTGGCAGAGTGGCAGCAGAAGGTAAATCTGTGTACCCTGGCAGTGGGAAACACAGACAGACAGCAGCAGCAGCAGGAGGAATGGAGGAGTAATGTGAGCAGCTATTGTTTGACGTAATAGCTGGTGGCAGAGTGGCAGCAGAAGCTAATTCTGTGTACCCTGGCAGTGGGAAACACAGACAGACAGCAGCATCAGCAGGAGGAATGGAGGAGTAGTGTGAGTGTGGCAGCAGGTAGGCAGCGTGACATAATAGCCCTGGTACCTAGCGGTGATACCAGGCCGTAAATGAACACAACAGGAGGTCCCAGACAGCGGTCGTGCAGCCCACATCGTGTCCAATACACAACTGGGACAACACAGTTTTCAACCCGGGCACCTCAGAAAAATTAAACCTTTTTTTTGTTTTGGTTTTTTTTGTTTTGTTTTTACAACAAATTACACAGATATAGCTATTTTTTGACGTAATAGCTGGTGGCAGAGTGGCAGCAGAAGGTAAATCTGTGTACCCTGGCAGTGGGAAACACAGACAGACAGCAGCAGCAGCAGGAGGAATGGAGGAGTAATTATGTGTGCAGCTATTGTTTGACGTAATAGCTGGTGGCAGAGTGGCAGCAGAAGGTAAATCTGTGTACCCTGGCAGTGGGAAACACAGACAGACAGCAGCAGCAGGAGGAATGGAGGAGTAGTGTGAGTGTGGCAGCAGGCAGGCAGCGTGACATAATAGCCCTGGTACCTAGCGGTGATACCAGGCCGTAAATGAACACAACAGGAGGTCCCAGACAGCGGTCGTGCAGCCCACATCGTGTCCAATACACAACTGGGACAACACAGTTTTCAACCCGGGCACCTCAGAAAAATTAAACCTTTTTTTTTTTTTAATGTTTTTTTGGTTTTGTTTGTAAAACAAATTACACAGATATATAGCTATTGTTTGACGTAATAGCTGGTGGCAGAGTGGCAGCAGAAGGTAAATCTGTGTACCCTGGCAGTGGGAAACACAGACAGACAGCAGAAGGGCAGTACACAGCAGCCCACTGTAGGTGTAAAATGTGTGGCTGCAGGCGACGTAATAGTCAAAGTGAACCAGGCTGGCTTAGTGAGCAGGAGCCAGGAGGTGGTAAAGGGTGGTAAGGCACATTAACGATGGTTCTTAGCCAGTTCATGTCCCCCTCTCGCCGACAACAGGGGCCAGGAACTCGCCTTCCACCCACGCCTGGTTCATCTTGAGAAACGTCAGTCTGTCCACAGACTTGTGAGACAGACGTGAGCGTTTCTCGGTGACCACACCACCAGCTGCACTGAAGCAGCGCTCGGACAGCACGCTGGAAGGGGGGCAGGACAGCACTTCCAGGGCGTACTGCGCCAGCTCGCTCCAGATCTCCAGGCGCTTGACCCAATACTCCATGGGATCAACAGGGGCATCGCTGTCAAGCCCGCTGTAGGACCCCATGTAGTCAGCCACCATGCGGGTCAGGCGCTGGCTGTGACCGGTGGAGGATGCTGCTGCATGCACCTCCTCTCTAGTCACTGCTGCCGGAGCCTCTACAGTCCTGTAGAGCTCGTGGCTGAGAGACAGCAGGTCTGTGGGGCGCTTGCTGCTGGATGCAGGCACCTGCTGCTGCCTCTGTGCTGGCTGCTGGACAGTGGGGGTGGAAGGCTGGGGGAAGGCTTCCTCCAAGCGCTCAACAAGGGCCTGCTGCAAGCTCCTTATTTGTTGCACTGGGTCTCCTCCTGCAGGCGGCAGGAACTGGCTCAACTTCCCCTTGAGGCGTGGGTCCAACATCATGCTGATCCAGATGTCCTCCCTCTGCTTCATCTGGATCACCCTGGGGTCTCTGCGCAGGCACGTCAGCATGTGCGCTGCCATTGGGAAGAGGCGGGCCACGTCTGCTGGCACATCGACGGCAGTGCTGCTGTCCTCATCCTCCTCCTCTGCCTCGTCAGCCTCATCCTCTCTCCACCCCCGCACCAACTCAGCTGCACTGTGCTGCTCCCCCTCATCACCAGCAAGGTCAGGGACCTCCACCAAGTCCTCCTCCTCCTCCCCCTCAGAGGTGGACTGTGCAGCTGCTTGCCGCTCCTGCTGGTCCAAGGCTGCCGCTCCCTGTTCCAGCAAAGCATCGAGGGCCCTGTTCAGCAGACAAACCAGGGGCACCCACTCGCAGACCATAGCATGGTCCCTGCTCACCATGTTAGTGGCCTGCAGAAAGGGAGCCAGCACTAAGCACACCTGCTGCATGTGCCTCCAGTCATCATCGGGGACGATGGACGGGATGTTGCTGGTCTTGTCCCTTCTCTGAGCGGCGGAAACAGTGGCCAGGGCAAGGTACTGGTTGACAGCGTGCTTCTGTTCAACCAGACGCTCCAACATCGCCAGGGTGGAGTTCCAGCGAGTCGGAACGTCAACGATCAGCCGATGGCGTGGCAGATCCAGCTCCTTTTGCACGTCTTCCAGGCTCGCACAGGCTGCAGCCGAGCGCCGGAAGTGACGCACAACGTTCCTTGCCATTTCCAGCAGTTCGCCCATCCCCTGGTAGGTGCGCAAGAACTTCTGCACCACCAGGTTCAGCACGTGGGCAAGACAGGGGATGTGGGTCAGGTTTCCCCTGTCTATTGCGGCAACCAGATTGGCCCCATTGTCGGCCACCACCTCTCCGACTCTGAGGCCTCTGGGGGTCAGCCAAATCCTCTCCTGCTCCTGGAGTTTGGCCAACACATGGGTTGCCGTCAGCTTGGTCTTCCCAAGGCTGACCAAGTGCAGCAGTGCTTGGCAGTGGCGGGCCTTCACGCTGCTGCTGAGGCGGGGGGTTTGGCCAGGTGTGCCGGAGGATGGCAGAGGATCGGAGGAACCTGCTGCAGTTCCTCTGACCCTGCGGGGTGGCACCACCCACTGTGTTGCTGCTGCTGCTGTGCCCGCTGCTGCTCTCCCATCCTCACCCCCTTCCACCAAGCTGACCCAGTGGACAGTGAAGGACAGGTAGCGGCCTGTCCCGAAGCGGCTGCTCCAGGAGTCCATGGTGACGTGGACCCTTTCACCAACCGCGTGCTCCAGCCCTCGCTCCACATTGGCCATCACAAAGCAGTGCAGTGCAGGAATGGCCTTGCGGGAGAAAAAGTGTCTGCTGGGGAGCTGCCAGTCTGGGGCTGCGCAAGCAAGCAGCGCACGAATGTCGCTCCCCTCCTGCACGAGCGTGTACGGCAGGAGTTGGGAGCACATGGCCCGTGCCAGCAAGCCGTTCAGCTGCCGCACGCGACGGCTGCTGGGAGGCAGAGCCCTAACCACCCCCTGGAAGGACTCGCTCAAAAGGCTCTGGCGTGGCCTTTTGCTGGCACGGGAATCAGCAGACACAGCGGAGGAGGCCACTGAGGAATGGCTGCCAGAACAGGCCTCAGTGTCGGCGGCAGGAGTTGCAGAGGGGGGAGGAGCAGTGCGTTTCCGCACTCCTGCTGGTGCTGCTGGAGGAGCAGGAGGGCGGGTGGCTGCTGTTGCTGCTGAAGGCTGTGCAGTGATGGGTGTGGTGCCACTGCCAGCACCAGATGCCTTCAGCCTCTGGAACTCCTCATGCTGGTGGAAATGTTTCGCAGCAAGGTGGTTGATGAGCGAGCTGGTGCTGAACTTTAAGGGGTCTGCACCTCTGCTCAACTTCCGCTGACAGTGGTTGCAAGTGGCGTACTTGCTGTACACAGTGGGCATGGTGAAATATCGCCAGATTGGTGACAGAAACATCCCCCTACGGCATGGAAGCGCTGCTGCCTGTCTCCCTGTGGTGGTTGGGGGGGGGGGGGGGGGGGGCTTGGGGGGCTTGGGTGCGGCTGGTGGTGGTACTGGCAGATGCTGCTGCTGCTGCTGCTGAGCCTGAGACACCAGCAGGCTGTGGGACCTGCCTACTGCTGCTGCCAATGCTTGCAATGATGCGCCTCCTTGCAAGGCCCACAAGAGCATCCTCCTCCTCCTCCTCAGAGCTGCTGAGGACGACATCCCCTGGAGGTGGTGGCACCCAGTCTCTGTCTGTCACCGGGTCATCATCATCCTCCCCCTCCTGAAACATGTCCTGCTGGGATGATGACCCCCTAAACTCCTCTCCTGATGCATGGATGGGCTGCTTGACTGTCGCCACAGTCTTGCTGTCCAATCCCTCATCCCCCAAAGTGCCCATCAGCATCTCCTCCTCAAAATCGCCAACAACAGCAGACAATACCCTGATAGTGCCTGGGGTAAAAATACTGCTGAGTGACAGGTCGCCAACTTGTGACGGTGAACTGGCCTCCTCCCCAGACCCTGCTGGGCGGCTGCTGCGAACAGGGGTGGTGGTGGTGGTGGTGGTGAGGGTGGAGGCCTCGGATGCAGAGCTGATGGCGGGCTGCTCATCCTCCGTCATGAGTTGCACCACAGTGTCTGCATGCTTTTCCTCAATGGGACGTTTCCGACCCGGCTGGAGGAAAATCGGAGCAGGTGCTACACGCTGCTGCTGCTGTGTCTCTGCAGCGTGAGTTGCAGATGCTCCTGCTGGGCGGCGCCCAAGGCGTCCACGGCCAGTGGCTATGGGAGGAATGTTAGCCACTGACGCTGCTGCTGCTGCGGAACTGTGCATGGTGGCGCGGCCGCGGCCTGCCACAATGCTGCTCCCTCTCCTCCTGATTCCCTTGCTGCCCTTCCCCTTGCCCAAACCGCGCTGGCTGCCACTTCCAGACATCTTCGATGTTTTGGGCGTATAGACAAAAGTTTTTTAAAAGGGCGGGTGAAAAGTGGGGTACTTTAATGGAGTGGGTTGGTGGGTGAGGTGACTGAGTGAGTGTCCCTAGTACAGTAAGTAAGTAGTAACAGTCAGGAAGTACAACTAGCAGTTACAATAATCAGTAGTAATCACAAGTAAATTTAGTGTGTGTACACTACAGACAGTGAGTGCACGCACGCGCAAACACGCGCAGGAGCTAGCCTATGAACAGTGACTGAGTGAGTGTCCCTAGTACAGTAAGTAAGTAAGTAGTAACAGTCAGTAAGTACAACTAACTAATTACAATAATCAATCAGTTATCAGAAGGAAATAGAGTGTGTGTAGTGTGTGTACACAGACAGTGAGTGCAAGTGCACACACGCAGGAGCTAGTAGCCTATGAACAGTGACTGAGTGTCCTAGACTCCTAGTACAGTAAGTAGTAACAGTAAGTACAACTAACTAATTACAATAATCAATCAGTTATCAGAAGGAAATAGAGTGTGTGTAGTGTGTACACAGACAGTGAGTGCACACACGCAGGAGCTAGTAGCCTATGAACAGTGACTGAGTGTCCTAGACTCCTAGTACAGTAAGAGTAAGTAGTAACAGTAAGTACAAACAACTAACTAATTACAATAATGAATCAGTTATCAGAAGGAAATAGAGTGTGTGTAGTGTGTGTACACAGACAGTGAGTGCACACACGCAGGAGCTAGTAGACTATGAACAGTGACTGAGTGTCCTAGACTCCTAGTACAGTAAGTAGTAACAGTAAGTACAACTAACTAATTACAATAATCAATCAGTTATCAGAAGGAAATAGAGTGTGTGTAGTGTGTACACAGACAGTGAGTGCACACACGCAGGAGCTAGTAGCCTATGAACAGTGACTGAGTGTCCTAGACTCCTAGTACAGTAAGAGTAAGTAGTAACAGTAAGTACAAACAACTAACTAATTACAATAATGAATCAGTTATCAGAAGGAAATAGAGTGTGTGTAGTGTGTGTACACAGACAGTGAGTGCACACACGCAGGAGCTAGTAGACTATGAACAGTGACTGAGTGTCCTAGACTCCTAGTACAGTAAGAGTAAGTAGTAACAGTAAGTACAACTAACTAATTACAATAAGCAATCAGTTATCAGAAGGAAATAGAGTGTGTGTAGTGTGTGTACACAGACAGTGAGTGCACACACGCAGGAGCTAGTAGCCTATGAACAGTGACTGAGTGTCCTAGACTCCTAGTACAGTAAGTAGTAACAGTAAGTACAACTAACTAATTACAATAATCAATTACAATAATCAATCAGTTATCAGAAGGAAATAGAGTGTGTGTAGTGTGTACACAGAAAGTGAGTGCACACACGCAGGAGCTAGTAGCCTATGAACAGTGACTGAGTGTCCTAGACTCCTAGTACAGTAAGAGTAAGTAGTAACAGTAAGTACAAACAACTAACTAATTACAATAATCAATCAGTTATCAGAAGGAGATAGAGTGTGTGTAGTGTGTGTACACAGACAGTGAGTGCACACACGCAGGAGCTAGTAGACTATGAACAGTGACTGAGTGTCCTAGACTCCTAGTACAGTAAGAGTAAGTAGTAACAGTAAGTACAACTAACTAATTACAATAAGCAATCAGTTATCAGAAGGAAATAGAGTGTGTGTAGTGTGTGTACACAGACAGTGAGTGCACACACGCAGGAGCTAGTAGCCTATGAACAGTGACTGAGTGTCCTAGACTCCTAGTACAGTAAGAGTAAGTAGTAACAGTAAGTACAAACAACTAACTAATTACAATAATCAATCAGTTATCAGAAGGAAATAGAGTGTGTGTAGTGTGTACACAGACAGTGAGTGCACACACGCAGGAGCTAGTAGCCTATGAACAGTGACTGAGTGTCCTAGACTCCTAGTACAGTAAGTAGTAACAGTAAGTACAACTAACTAATTACAATAATCAATCAGTTATCAGAAGGAAATAGAGTGTGTGTAGTGTGTACACAGACAGTGAGTGCACACACGCAGGAGCTAGTAGCCTATGAACAGTGACTGAGTGTCCTAGACTCCTAGTACAGTAAGAGTAAGTAGTAACAGTAAGTACAAACAACTAACTAATTACAATAATCAATCAGTTATCAGAAGGAAATAGAGTGTGTGTAGTGTGTACACAGACAGTGAGTGCACACACGCAGGAGCTAGTAGCCTATGAACAGTGACTGAGTGTCCTAGACTCCTAGTACAGTAAGTAGTAACAGTAAGTACAACTAACTAATTACAATAATCAATTACAATAATCAATCAGTTATCAGAAGGAAATAGAGTGTGTAGTGTGTACACAGAAAGTGAGTGCACACACGCAGGAGCAGCTAGTAGCCTATGAACAGTGACAGTGAGTGTCCTAGTACAGTTACAGTATATAACTACAATACTAATACAATCAGTAGTAAAGGACAGCAGAAATACTGGTATAGAATAGAGAGAAATAAACAGAGGACAGGAGGACAGCTGCCCACACAGGCAAGGCCCTGAGGCCTAAAGCTGTAAGCCTGCAGCAGCTGGCCTGTCTCTATGTAACACAAAAGCTACTAACTAAAATACAATGTCTAACTAACTAACAACAATATAGGTGTGTATAGGAGGTGTATGTGAGCAAAAACGCTAGGTAAATGACCACAATAGAGCTCTTGCTAAGCCAAAGCACAAAGGAGCAACTCTCTCTCTGTACAAGTCTCAGGCAAGCACGGAGAAACCTAACATGGCGGCCGCTATTTATAGGGTAGGGGCTGGCCAGGGTCCCCCTCTGTGATTGGCTGCCGTCAGAGGGCCTGGGAGCCCTCTGATTGGCTCTAAGGACATCAATCTGGGCTATGACGCTATTCGAGCTCGGTACCGAGCTCGAATAGCGCCGTTTGCTCGAATAGCTCGAATAGTGAATGGGCTATTCGAGTGTACTCGAATAGCCCATTCGAATAGCTACAGCTATTCGGAGCTCGAATACCGAGCTCGAATAGCTGGAAAAGAGCTCGAATATTCGAGCTACTCGAATATTCGAGCTCTGCTGAGCACCACTGGGAGGTAACACAGCATGTGGCATTTCTCAAATGTCGAAGTGAAACGGTAACAGTCAGTACACGTTCCACACACAGCAGGCAGTGACCAGCAATGGGATATTGTCACAAATGTCTGTTACAGTGATGATGGCCTATAATAGTGACACAGCCATACACATCACTGTTCATGGGGCAGGGATGGATTTCTACTTTTCAACACACAAGGCCTGCTATCACCAGCCAGCCTCTGCCCCCCAACACACATCTAAATTCCCTCCCAACACACATCTAAACAAAGCTTGTTCATGTGTTTGATTATAGCCTATGGCAGGCTGTGTCAATTGTATTTTTCTCCTACTTCCCCGAAGATGTTAATTGGTCCCCCCATAAAACTGGCCTAACTATGACTGTGTTAGGGATTAGATTGTGAGCTCCTTTGAGACCAGTCAATGACATGATATGTACTCTCTAAAGTGCTGCAAAATATGTCAGTGCTGTATAAATACATAATAATAATATGGTAGGACGTTGAACTATGACTATGACTATGGTAGGATTAGATTGTAAGCTCCTCTGATGATAATCAGTGACATGACTATGTACCCTGTAAAGTACTGCAGAAGATGTCAGCGCCAGGGGTGCTCAGATAGTACTTTTTAAAATCCGAATTGATCCGGATCCAGATATCCAGATATCCGGATCCGGTTCGGATATCCGAATCTGACCTTTTAAATATCCGTGTGAATGCAGATATCCGGACGCATTATCCGCGGATATCCAACCTATTCGGATATCTGGATAAAAAACGGAAGTGCCCTTTTAAATGCTTCCAAACCATTTTGGAAGGTGAAAAGCACCCCCTCCTCCCTCCACGTCCCTGTTCATGGATCTTGTCTTCCAGGGATTTGTAGGATGTCAAAAGCAAGCTCACATACAGTACATTGGCCAGGAATTGAACCCAGGTCAACTGCTTGGAAGGCAGTTATGCTCACCACTATACTGCCACACAGTGAATGCTTCGCTGTAGGAAAAAGTGGTGTTAAACTTCTTGGAGCAGACTTACTTCCTTCCTCCAAAAGACACACATACATCCCCATAAAATCATTTAGCAGCAACTGTGTGTACAGTCTCTGTGGCGTAATTGGTTAGCGCATTTTTCTGTTAACCAAAAGGTTGGTGGTTTAAACCCACCCAGGGACGGCCTTGCCTTTTGTGTTCAACAGTTGTCCGAAGAGAACCCCAGATAGCCATTTAGCAGCAACTGCATGCACCGTCTCTGTGGCGCAATTGGTTAGCGCATTTGGCTGTTAACCGAAAGGTTGGTGGTTCAAACCCACCCAGGGACGGCCTTTCCTTTTGTGTTCAACAGTTGCCTGAAGAGAACCCAGATAGCCATGTAGAGTCATATCCATTGCACTCAGGGGCTATGGCTAATAAGTATTAGAAGCAGAGGATCAGCAGGGCTGCCAGGCAACTGGTATTGTTTAAAAGGAAATAAACATGGCAGCCTCCATATACCTCTCTTTTCAGTTGTCCTTTAAGGGGAGGTGCAGAGAGCCAAGCAGACCTGCTGGAGGAGGAAGGACGTAGAGCAGGAACAGAGAAGTATATGATAGAACCAGGGTCGTTTTTGGGGCAGTGTGGGCAGGGCGACTGCCCTGGGTGCAGAAAGGCAAGTAGAAGAAGGGGGGCGCAGACAGAAGGCCATAACTGCTAGGAAGCAGTAGATGATCAGTGTAGCCTAATGGAAGAATAAAGAAGATTACCAGCGCAATCACCTTCTTTGACACCTCCTGGGCTGCCTGCGTCAGATGTCAAGTCATCATCACGTCACCACTGCGTGATGACACCTGAAGTTCTGTAGTGGTACTGCAGGCTGTCAGTGCGCGGCGCCCATGGAGGAGTTGGCTTTCCAGGCTCTCTTCACCTGTGTGTTTTCCTGGTCCCTGCTTCCTCCTGGATGAGTTGCTGGTCACTCGTAAGTAGGCACATCTACTTGTGACCTGTGGCTTTGTGACTGTCCCTAAAGAGTAAGGGTTCGCGAGTCCATGGGAATGGGGGGAGGGGGCACAATTTTTACACCTTCGCCCTGGGTGCAATTAAGCCTCACCAGCTCCCTAACGGTTCTGTCCTTCTGCCAGTGCCCCCAGATTTTACTTGCCGATCTGCGCCCAGGGTGGTCGCCCTGTCCACACTGCCCAAGAAATGGCCCTGCCCTCAGCCGCCCTAAACATTGCTGAAATTCTGGTGCCCTTGGTCATGACCTAGGTGGCCTTGCCAGGAATCCGGCCCTGATATGGGGTCTGCTGTGTTGCTACAACACACCACTTCACACAAAAGCAACAACAAATAATAAGTACGGTAGGGTCAATGTCACTGTCAGTGCTCAAAAGGAGCAACTAGGAAGCAGCTATACAGAACAATATCAAACAACCTACCACTCACTGTCCCTCTATCTTCAGCATTAGCTCCTGGGTGATGATCAGGTTTGATTGGTTGTCCTGTCCCACATGCCTTCAGGATGAAGGTTAAAAAATGGCACTTTGGGAAAGTATAGAGTGGACTTGAACAGCCTGCACCATTTGTGCTATTCGCCAGGTAGGTCTTGGCTATGAATTAACTAAGGTGATATGCAGGGAACTTTATACAATTCTTCTTATGACACCAGAAGAGAACAGCAGGATTCTTAGTGGAAGGCCTCAGCAATACTTGTGAACACCTGACTTATGATCCCCACTGGAGCTGTGGATTAGGTGAGCAGCACTGTCGATACTTATATTTATGCACAGGAAGCAAAAGTGGCATGGGGGGGTGGGTAGAGGAGGATAGAGAGGGACAGAAGGGGAGCAAAGGGGGCAGAGGGGGAACAAAGGAGGACACGGGGAGCAGAAAGGGAGCAAAGGAGGACACAGGGATAGAAGGGGAGCAAATGAAGACACTGGGGAACAAAGGGGACACATGGTGAGTGAAGGAGGACACAGGGTGACAGAAGGGAACACATGGGGAGCAAAGTAGGAAACAGGGGGACAGAAGGGGACACAAGGGGGAGCAAAGCAGGACACATGGGGGACAGAGGGGGACACAGGAGGAAACATGGGGACACAATGAACGGGCAGAAGATCTAAAAGAAGCTCTTGGACCATGGACACACCAGGTTTAGTATATTTTTGTACCTGGCTTTGCCTTGTAAACCTAGGTGTGTCTTATAGTTGAGAGCACCTTATATGCCGAAAAATGTGGGTATTACGCGTAATAAACCCTTTAATTTTAAAATCTCTCCCATTGGTTTTAGATGTTTGTTTTTTGTGTATAGCCTTCTTTACTTGTTTTACAAATTCTACATTGGAGGAATCTGCCAGTCTGACAGAGGATCTGTTGCAATGCAGGAGGATTTATGTACCTAGGTGCCAACAGTTGTTTTACGTCAACTGCCTTTCTGTACCTGAACTTAGGGTCATCATGTAGTATATACTGTATAGTGCCCAGATTTGAGTTCATCTTCAATACTCCCCAGTGCCCTTTAATAATCTCTACCTCTCTATATTGTTGATTGAACCCTGTGATACAATAAATGCTCATGTACTATTGGCATTCTATTTAATGTCTTTTCTCTGGACATATTAGCTACTTTCTCTCTTTCTAGCTGATTATATGTTGGATTACACCCCTTTTCAGAAACATCTTAGCTTTTTTTTATCCCACTAATTGTGACTCTGAGGAACTGACCTGTAGGTATGGTCCTTATGTAGTTTGGATGATGGAAGCTATGAATTGGAATTATTATTTAGTATTTATGTAGTGCTGACATCTTCTGCTGTACTTTTACATAATGTATATGGTCATGTCACTAAATGTCCCTCAGAGGGGCTCACAATCTAATCCCTACTATAGTCATATGTCTATTGTAGTCTAAGGCCAATTGTTACATACTTCCAGATCTAAATACAAGACTACCTCTTCATCCCCCTCCATGCTTAACCTATTTTGGTTCCTGGATGTAGTTTCTACGTCCAGGAACCATGCGCGCTACCGCGTGCTCCCGCGCTCTCCCGCGGCCGATCGCGCGTGAAGGCGCACTCCCGGCCACGGATTCGGTAGCCACGGAATCAATGTATCGGGCTATGGTGCCCGATCACTGATTCCTCTCCCCCGCTGAAAAAGCGTCAGCTTCTCTCGGAAGCTGTGCTTTTTCTGGCTGTTCCCCGATGCGTCACTCTAAGCGTGTGCTACGCTTAGAGTGACGTCATGTAAACAAACTCATGGCCGCCATCTTGTGGCCAAAAAGTAATACTACACCTGAAAGAAAAAAAAAAGAAAAATTAACACACATTTACATTATAAATCTATTGTTTACCTACCACCCTCCCAAAACTACCCAAATAAAATGTTTACAATAAAAAAAAACATTACAATAAAAAAAAAAAAAACATGTAAATATTTACCTAAGGGTCTAAACTTTTTAAATATCAATGTAAAGATGAAATATTTCTATATTTTTTTATTTTAAACTTGTAAATAGTGATAGATGCAAAATGGAAAAAATGCACCTTTATTTCCAAATAAAACATTGTCGCCATACATTGTGATAGGGACATAATTTTAACGGTGTAATAACCGGGACATATGGGCAAATACAATACGTGAGTTTTAATTATGGAGGCATGTATTATTTTAAAACTATAATGGCTGAAACTGAGAAATAATGAATTTTGCAATTTTTTTCTTATTCTTCCTGTTAAAATGCATTTACAGTAAAGTGGCTCTGAGCAAAATGTACCCCCCAAAGAAAGCCTAATTGGTGGCGGAAAAAACAAGATATAGATCAGTGCATTGTGATAAGTAGTGATAAAGTTATAGGCTAATGAATGGGAGGTGAACATTTCTCACGTGAAAACGACGGAACGCGAATGGGTTAACTTGATATTTGATTCAACTTCATTCGGATCATCAACATGTTATGCAAATTCTTCCATATTTCCATCTCAAAACAATTCTTAAATCATCAATACACCATCTCCTTTTTACTCAAGCAGTTGATAACGTATTTGCTCATCTGCCCTAATTTTTGCTTTAAAACTTCAGTTCTCGTCAGCAGCTGACATGGGCTAATGAATTCAGGATATCACTTGGGGATAAAATCATCCAAATGAGTTGTTTTCTGCATTGTCAGGCAAGTTAATATTCACCTGGCAGTTTTCTGATTGTTCCAGTTTCAATCTGCATACAAATTACATGAAAGTTGAATGCAACTCAAAATGATTTGCATTTCATTAACCTTTTCAGCCTGAGTTATCTGTAACATACATTTATTTTATTTTACTCACAAATGTTATTTCTTATGTTATTGATTCTTTGATAAGCTAGAGCAGTGTTTTCCAACATTATTATAACATGCACTCTTTTATTAATGACAGTGTCAGCCAAGTACATCCTATAGTGGGTAGCAACATGTACATATAGTTATACATATATTTCAAGGTGTACACTTGTTCATGAAAGGGGAGCCCGGCCAATAACTGTCAGAGGGTCTTGGCTGGCAGTGGTGGTGTGGAGGAGAAAGCCCCTACCTGGGTAAGTATCTAACATTTTTGTAATCTGGAAACTACAGGTTTACTTCAAGAAGGAAAAAGTTGTGTGTAGGACTTACCAGAAGAGCATTAAAGGACCACTATCATAAAAAAATTGAAAAATTGAAAATATATATAAACACATACAAATAAGAAGTATGTTTCTTCCAGAGTAAAATGAGCCATAAATTGCCTTTCTCCTATGTTGCTGTCACTTACAATAGGTGGTAGAAATCTGACACAACCGACAAGTTTTGGACTAGTCCAGAAACTCGAGCAGCCGAACGGAAATGCAGGAAATCACATCTCAATGCTGACTTCCTAGATTACAAGGCCAAACTGTTACTCTTCCACACTGCCCTCTCTGAGGCTAAACAAAGGTACTTTGCAGCACTGATTGTAACCCAAGCTTCCAACCCTCGACAGCTTTTTGCTACCTTCAATTCCCTCCTCAACCCCATTCCTCCCCCTCCCAGCTCCTCCCTCTCAGCCAATGACCTTGCCAACCACTTCACCACTAAAATTGCAACAATACGCAATGAAATTTCCCTCCTCCATCCCTCCCTTACCAATGCGTCTCAGGTTGTCCCCTTGCCTTCCCTCCCAGCGGCTCCCTTGTCTCATCCACCCCTCGCCTCTTTTGCTCCTGCCACCATTGATGAAGTCAGCCTGCTGCTAGTGGCTCCCCCCCCCCCCCCCCCCCACATCCTCTCCCTGTGATCCGGTACCCGCGAATACTCTTCGTCCCCACTTCCCTGACCTGGCCCCAGTCCTCACCTCCTTGTTCAATCTCTCCCTTTCCACAGGCATCTTCCCCAAAGCATTCAAACAGGCCACTGTGCTTCCCCTGCTGAAAAAACCCTCACTCGACCCATCCCTACCCTCAAACTACCGCCCAATCTCCCTCCTTCCCTATGCTTCTAAACTCCTCGAACGCCTAGTCCACCAGCGCATTACCCAATACATCAACACCAATACCCTACTTGACCCCCTACAGTCTGGATTCCGACCTGCGCACTCAACTGAAACAGCCCTCGCCAAGGTGGTCAACGACCTTACCCTTGCCAAGGCCAAAGGCAGTTATTCCATCCTGCTCCTCCTTGACCTCTCTGCAGCATTTGACACTGTTGACCACTCCCTCCTCCTCCAATCACTACAGTCCATGGGCATCCATGGGCTTGCCTTGGCCTGGATCTCCTCCTACCTATCCAATCGCTCCTTCACCACTTCCTTCAATGGCTCCTCCTCAACTCCTGCCCCCCTTTCAGTTGGGGTCCCCCAGGGCTCTGTTCTAGGCCCCCTTCTTTTCTCCATATACACTTCCTCAATTGGCAAGCTTATCTCCTCCCTGGGCTTCAATTACCACCTTTATGCAGATGACACTCAGATTTACCTCCATACCCCCGATCTCTCAGCCACCACCATAAACAAGGTCTCCTCGTGTCTCTCAGCAATTTCCTCCTGGATGTCAGCTAGGTTCCTAAAGCTTAACCTAGACAAAACTGAGCTCCTGATCTTCCCACCCCATGCTGCTGCACCCATCCCAGGTTTCCACCTCACAATCGACAACACAACCATTCTCCCTACCTCCCAGGCCCGCTGCCTGGGTGTCACCTTGGACTCTGACCTCTCCTTCATCCCACACATCCAAAACATCACAAGAGAATGCAATTTCCACCTCCGTAATATCTCCAAGATCCGCCCATTCTTAACCCCGGACACGACCAAACTGCTCATCCATGCCCTCATCATCTCCCGCCTTGATTACTGTAACTCACTCCTTCTGGCCTCCCCCTGAAACGCACTGCCCCCCTTCAATCAGTGATGAACGCGGCTGCAAGACTCATCCATTCTTCTCACCGCTCTGCATCCACATCTCCCCTTTGTGAATCCCTGCACTGGCTCCCTATCCGTCTCAGGATAAGTTTCAAGATTCTATGCCTGGCGTATAAATCTGTGCACAAAACATGCCCTACCTACATCTCGGAGCTTGTTCACAAGTATACACCAGGTCGCCCCCTCCGTTCCTCCAACGACCTACGCCTCACCACCCCGCGCATTTCACACTCCCATGCCCGCCTGCAGGATTTCTCAAGAGCTGCCCCCACCCTCTGGAATGCCCTTCCACCACCCATCAGACTTGCTCCCTCTTTCAACACATTCAAGCAAGCCCTCAAAACCCACCTCTTTATGATGGCCTACCCACCTCCTACCACACAGTAACTCTCTAAGGAATATTTAACAGCCCCCCCTAGTGTTTCCACCCCTCCCTTTAGATTGTAAGCCTCTGGCAGGGTCCTCCACTCCCTAGTGTAATCTACAGGATCATGTGCTCCTGTCCTATGACAGCCTGTACTTGTATTACTGGGCCTACCTAACCAGCACATATTGCATGATCATGTATTTTGTACAATTTGTATGTATAGCTTTGTTCTATGTGTATAACCCTATGTATGTCATCCTTGTATCATTGTATATATTTATTGTCCAACGCTGCGTAATATGTTGGCGCTTTATAAATACAATAAATAATAATAATAATAATAATAGTCCATCACTTCATGTGGAATTTTCAGCATGGCCTTTAATGTTTATAAAGATACACCCTGAAAAGGATTAATAAAAGATGCTGGCTAGCCTCCCTGATCACCATACACTTGTTTGACAGTTGTACAGAGCAACTGCTATTCACTAAGTGCTTTTCAAAATAAAGAAAACCATGAGGACCCCCAGGAGGAAATGGGCTAGTTCAAAACCTGTCGGTTCTGTCAGATTTATACTCCCTACAGTAAGTGACAGCAACATGGGAGATACATCATTTATGGCTCATTTTACTCTGGAAGAAACATACTTCTTATTCGTATGTGTTTACCTGCAACAGTAGGGGGAGGGGCAGGCACCAGCTTGCATGCTGTAGCTACAACCCATTGCAAATAGGCTGATGCTGAGACAAATTTTTTTCTTAAATTAAATGGAAAATGCCAGTGTCGGACTGGAAAAAGTCAACATATTACTGCTAACTATAAATGAAATAAAATTCATACAGTGTTTTAAATGTTTATTACTAACATACATTTTAAGTGCTGTTGATATATTGGAAATAAAAGGAAGGGGAAAGAGAAGGCAGAATGTCTCTTCTAATATATTTAAGTGAGAGAAACATTTGAGTTAGAGTTGCCTGAAGGACAGCATTATTGTTTTGTCAGAATCAATTGGGCCAACAAAGAAAGACATTAACAAACAAAATTATCTCAGAGATTTTATTCACTGAGGATTACTAAAAATGATCTATACATAATGAATATGTTATTGTTTACGATCCCTGAATGGGTTCAACTCTCTAAGAAGTTAAATGGTATAGTCATAAAATCTCAAACGTGTATAAAAGGTTACGGAATGAAGTATCTTCTAGCTGGGAAACAAGAGACGGCAGGAGTAGGGACTGGGCGATTCAGGTGAATTGGGTGGGAATGGTTATTATGTTGTGGTGGATTGTGCGGTGAACTGTTCTCCCTCAGGCCCGTTTTATTGATTTTCATCTTCCTCTAAGTTTTCACTACCTTCTTGAAAATCTTTAGAGTGTATCTCCCTATAAAATATTCAGGCTAAATCAATGAATACAACTCAACTTACACAAATTAAAGTGGATTAAATGTATAATGTTTGTATCTGCGACTTAAAACATATGTTTAAAGATTTTAGGTAAATAACATAAGAGCCAAGCCACTCATATATGTGTTTTATTCAAAACATTTTTGATCGGTAGTAAAATATTAACCCTTGAAAAAAAACTGTGTGTAGCCCATTATTACACTTTTACTTATTTCAAGATCCCTAGAGGGGTGGTGCAAGAGGCTACACCTTTTACTTAAAGTAAAGGACAAACTGTCTATTTTAAAATACATACATATAAAATGTACATTTATCCTGGAGTAAATTGTACTTTAAATATGTCCATTTGTATGCATGTATTTTAATGCTTAAAGTTTTTTTTTTCTCACAAAAGTTGTCCTTTTATTTATAATTTGATTCAACAAGATGGTTTACAGTAGTACACATCACGCCAGCTGGAATACTGACACTTGGTAGATTATATATACCCACACCAGCAATAATAGAAGTTACATGTAATCTCATGGAAGAAGTCCTGAAGTTTAGATATGGCGGAATAGGTAGTATGGAGTATTTTTATAATTGTTTCATAGCTCACTCAGTATAATCTTATTCCCTCCTCAAAAGATGAAGTCGATCTAACAGACTGGTAGAAACATGTACTGGTCAAAATGCACATGACATTGTCATTTTTGTCATTTGTATTTCCATTCTAGTTTTCATCATACATCATCTCATCTTGGCCTGATCTTCATTGGTTTTTATTATGCAATTTTAGATAAAGTGAATAAGCATCTAACAAAGGAAAACCACATTTTGTTAGAACTAGTGAAAGAGAGGAAAAACATATGGGTGTGTATTATAATTCTGGATATGGCATGGAATGGTACAAGGACCAGGTAAAGACCCACTTTTCACTTAGGATTCCACTGAAACAAATATTTATTTATTTTTAAGATACCTATCAAAGAAAACCTTTTTACAATAACTCCACTATAGAAATATATAGGCAAAACAGAGGCGTCAAAACGATAAAAATTGCTAAAAAGTTTAAAACAAGTGGAGGTCAAGGTGGACTTACCTCCTCCAAGCAGACACAAGATACTGTTGATATTATTCAACAAAAATATGTATTTATTTACATACTCCAGAAAGTGCAACTAGTTTTGCAGGCATATCCCACTTCCTCAGGCTATGGACGGAGCATATAATTGTATTACAGAGAAGGCTAGCTCAGTACACATGCATAGTAGCAAATAATAAAAGTATTTTCCATATTAAGAAATATGAGAGCAACTTCTTATCCTGAGTGGGGACAGGTCTAATCTCCCCACCTGACTATTCAGTGGTTGCCTGGATTGTAACTTTGGTTTGTGAGTATTATTATATAATTGCTTTTTTTATCCATTTACCAGCACATACTACACTACAGGTATATTGGGCTCCCGGTGTCTCCTCTTTGTGTTCTCTCCACTATAAAAACGAGATCAATTTTAAAGTTCTTCTGACCTGGTTCCCTCTCCCTCCTCCTACTTTAATATTGATTAATTACTGGTGCTGTGTCTAGGACACAGCACCACCCTCCTGTGCCCTCTGTAGTCTCTGCTCAGTCATAATCTTCGACTGTGGCAGAACGTCGATTATGTGCGGAGTGGAAGTGACAGTTCTTCCTCCTCTCTGCTAATTTATAATTCATCCTCCTCCACCTGCCGCTATAGTTCCCCTTATGATTTACTGCACACAGCGTGCAGGGGAGATGCGCTGAGAGCGATTGTGTGGTATTTGAGGTCGTAAGGATATCCGACCTCAAATACCACAGGATTGCTCACAGCGCATCTCCCCTGCATGCTGTGTGCAGTATATCATAAGGGGAACTATAGGGACAGGTGGAGGGGGATGAATTATAAACGAGCAGAGGGGAGAAGGAACTGTCACTTCCTCCCTGCACATATTTTATTTCTGAATGGGGCCTCAGGGAGCGCTGGAAAGGGGAGGATAGTGCTGTGTGCTAGTCACACAGCACCAGTAATAAAACATTTTAAAAGTATGAGGACCAATTAGTGATGGGCCGAACCTCCGATTTTAGGTTCGCAAACTTCCGCGGAAGGTTCGGTTCACGGAAAAGTTTGCGAACCGCAATAGACTTCAATGGGGAGGCGAACTTTGAAAAATAGAAAAAATTATGCTGGCCCCAAAAGTGATGGAAAAGATGGCATGGCGGAGTGGGATACATGCCAAAAGTCCTGGGGAAAAATCTGGATGTGAAGCAAAACAGCGTTTTAAGGGCAGAAATCACATTGAATGCTAAATTGCAGGCCTAACGTGCTTTCAAACATCTTGCATGTGTATATGTTACGGCCAGAACCCGAAGTGTGGCCACTTCTAGTTCTGGCCAGCCACTTCGGGTTCTGGCCGGCCAATGTGCAAAGTGGCCGCAGCGCAGCGGCCAATGTTAGAAATGGAAAGTTTACATTTATTTTACAGCCGTCTCGCTGCGGCCAAATGTATTAAAAGTTGCTTAATTTAATTAAATATAGCCGGCGGCGATGTGATAGATGAAGCCGCCGGCTTTCGCACTGCCTCCTCCTCCTCTCCTCCTCCCCCCCCCCCCCCCCGCCTCTCTCCTCTCCCCTGCCTCCTATACGACATACGGAGCAGCCGGGCGGGGACACGCGTGTCCCCCGAGAGTCGTTCGTCGCGGCAGGGGAATCCTGCCGTTCCTGCAGAGCGGGCGCTGGCAGAAGCAATGTCTGCAGCCTCCTCGCTCTGCTTCCCCTGCCGCGACGAACGACTCTCCCGGCGGCTCCGTATTGTATGGAAGGCGGGGACAAGGAGAGAGGCGGGGGGGGGGGGGGGGGAGGCAGTGCGAAAGCCGGCGGCTTCATCTATCACATCGCCGCCGGCTATATTTAATTAAATTTAAGCAACTTTTAATACATTTGGCCGCAGCGAGACGGCCGTAAAATAAGTGTAGCTTTGCATTTCTAACATTGGCCGCTGCGCTGCGGCCACTTCGCAAATTGGCCGGCCAGAACCCGAAGTGGCCGGCCAGAACTAGAAGTGGCCACACTTCGGGTTCTGGCCGTAACATATACATCAATCAGGTAGTGTAATTAGAGTACTGCTTCACACTGACGCACCAAACTAACTGTGTAACGCACCGCAAGTTACCAGCTGTTTGTGTAGTGACGGCCATGCTGGACTACTGCACAACATGGCGAGATTGCTCTTTCTCACTCAGTGATGTCAGGTAATGTGTGACTGCCTTCTCAACTTTCCATGGCATTGTTAAAAAGCTTACGTTTTGTTTTTAAATTACATTTTCTACTTGTAGCGGTATTTGTTCAGTACCACTACAATGAGAATCCTATGGAGGCGGGCAAGTCTGGCATTGTGACCCCGGGTAATGGCCGGGGAATGAGGGATGGAATCCGGTGTGGAGCCTGAGCAACGGCTACCACTACACATCCAAGGAGGGCAGCAGTCAGGCATGCACGCCCGCGCCGAGGTAGTGACCAAAAATAACAATACAGGAGGACTATCGAGGGCTTGCTGTATTTGAAATGAATGTACTTTAAATCCTTTAACGAGAACCAGTTATGGCGGGCAAAGATGACACCACATTCCTTTCATGAGAATCATATGGAGGCGGGCAAGTCTGCCATTTGTGACCCCGGATAATGGCCGGGGAATGAGGGATGGAATCCGGTGTGGAGCCTGAGCAACGGCTACCACTACACAGGCAAGGAGGGCAGCAGGCAGGCATGCACGCCCGCCCTGAGGTAGTGACCAAAAATAACAATACAGGAGGATTATCGAGGGCTTGCTGTATTTGAAATGAATGTACTTTAAATCCTTTAACGAGAACCAGTTATGGCGGGCAAAGATGACACCACATTCCTTTCACGAGAATCATATGGAGGTGGGCAAGTCTGACATTGTCACCACGGGTAATGGGCGGGGAATGAAGGTTGGATTCCGGCCCGAAGTGGGAGCCTGCTGAGACCCATGCTGTAGCTGCCCGGACCGTGCTTTTCAGACCAGGCATCTGTGATCAGATGGACCCTTGACCCAGCGGAAGACAAACCAAGTCGAAAGCATTTGCCAAGAATGTTTTACGGAGGGCAAGTTTTTTGTCTTTTTTTTCAATTGTTTGAAACTGTAGATGGTTGTATTTTTAAATTGTTTGAAAATGTAGATGGTTGTATTTTTAAATTGTTTTAAAATGTAGATGGTTGTATTTTTAAATTGTTTTAAAATGTAGATGGTTGTATTTTTAAATTGTTTAAAACTGTATCCATTCAAGTGTAAGTTATGCACTGACTGCCAGGTATAATGTGCAGTCACAGATGCAGTGAAAGGTATGCAGTGACTGCAAACAGCCGTTTGTGTAGTGACGGGCGTGCTGGACTGGTGCGCACCATGACGAGAGTGCAGGTGATGGTGGCTTTTCAGCCCATATGGTCGCCCGGCTGATGTAGCTGAATGACAGAACAGTGACTGTACAGCTGATCAAATTTGGTCTGACCACAATGAACTAACTCAGACGTATGAGGTGGTGTACCTGCTCCTTCTTCTTGTTGTTGCAGTAGTAGCTGTGAATCAGTGATTTCACCACCACCACCACCAAATAACTCCTGCGAAGTGTCAAATGCAGCGGATGTGGTGCTTGTACTAGCGATGGTAGCACTGGCTGCGGGAGATGAGGTCTTCTGTGTTAAATACTCAAGCACGTCCTCACAATTTTGGGAAGTGATGGCACGTGCCTTCTTCTGAGCACTGTACTTTGATCCAGGTCCACACAAAATCACAGCAACACCACCTCGCACAGACCTGCCAGTGCCAGGTGGCCTTCCTCTGGGTCTTCCTCTACCTCTTCCTCTACCTGGTTTGTCCATTTTGTCCATCTCAGGGGGAAGCTAGGTATATGCAGTGAGGTGAGTTCACTCAACAGAAAAGGTAGATATGCAGTAAGGTGAGTTCACTCAACCCAAAGGTAGCTATATATGCAGTGAGGTGAGTTCACTCAACCCAAAGGTAGTTATATATGCAGTGAGGTGAGTTCACTGAACACAAAAGGTAGCTATGTGCAGTGAGGTGAGTTCACTCAACCCAAAGGTAGTTATATATGCAGTGAGGTGAGTTCATTCAACAGAAAAGGTAGATATGCAGTGAGGTGAGTTCACTGAATGCAAAAGGTAGCTATATGCAGTGAGGTGAGTTCACTGAACACAACAGGTAGTTAGATGCAGTCAGCTGAGTTCACTCAACACAAACGTAGTTATATGCAATGAGGTGAGTTCACTCAACAGAAAAGGTAGATATGCAGTGAGGTGAGTTCACTCAACCCAAAGGTACTTATATATGCAGTGAGGTGAATTCACTGAACACAACAGGTAGCTATGTGCAGTGAGGTGAGTTCACTCAACCCAAAGGTAGTTATATATGCAGTGAAGTGAGTTCACTGTACACAACAGGTAGCTATGTGCAGTGAGGTGAGTTCACTCAACCCAAAGGTAGTTATATATGCAGTGAGGTGAGTTCACTGAACACAACAGGTAGTTAGATGCAGTCAGCTGAGTTCACTCAACACAAACATAGTTATATGCAGTGAGGTGAGTTCACTCAACAGAAAAGGTAGATATGCAGTGAGGTGAGTTCACTGAATGCAAAAGGTAGCTATATGCAGTGAGGTGAGTTCACTGAACACAACAGGTAGTTAGATGCAGTCAGCTGAGTTCACTCAACACAAAGGTAGTTATATGCAGTGAGGTGAGTTCACTCTATAGAAAGGTAGATATGCAGTGAGGTGAGTTCACTCAACTTAAAAGGTAGTTATATGCAGTGACGCAAGTTCACTCAACACAAAAGGTAGTTATGTGCAGCGAAGTGGGTTCACTCAGCACAAACATAGATGTATGCAGTGATGAGGTGGGTTAACGAAACACAACAGGTACTAGTAGTAGGTAAATGCAGTACTGGGTAGGTAGTACAATGTGTAGCTCCCTGTCACACACACAGGTGTCACTGAATGTGCTGCTGAATGCTGGTGGGCTGCTGGCAGTGGGACACACAAATTATCAATTAGCAATGCTGCTTAAGCAACACAAGTGTCTCACACACACAGGTAGTAGTCACTGAATGTGCTGCTGCTGGCAGTGGGACACACAGTATGAATTAGCAATGCTGTCTAAAAAACACAAGTTTCAGTTTCAAACACAGAAAAAAAAATTGATCACACGAGCAGGATGAGCTCTGAAAAGAGCTTTTCTGGGGCGCTATTATAGCAATAAGATTCAGCTAAGCAAGCTAAGAAGGCAAGAGCCTGACTAATCTGTCCCTAGGAGAACAAGTCTGCAGCAGCTGTCCCTATTCTGTCTCTAGCAGGCACACGAGTGAGGCTAATGGCCGCCGGAGCCTGCCTTCTATAAGGGGGGGGGTGGGGCTCCAGGGCTTAGTATAGCCGGATTGGCTACAATGCGCCTGCTGACTGTGATGCAGAGGGTCAAAGTTGACCCTCATAGAGCATTATGGGGTGAATCGAACTTCCGGGAAAGTTCGCCTTCGCCGGCGAAGGCGAACCACCCGATGTTCGCCTGGAACCGTTCGCCGGCGAACGGTTCGGCCCATCTCTAAGGACCATGTACCAGGTCAGGAGTACTTTAATAAGAAAGCATTCGTTTAAATTGAATATTTTATGTTTTTTTTCTTCTTTAATACCTAAACAATACCTCACCTTAATGTACCTTATAGCTTTGGCTTGGTGAGTCAGTCTATCTCTCTGTGAAGCAACCTGTGGCAGAATCCATCTACAGTCTCCCCATCACATGTTGTGATGCTCAATCACTTCACCATGGTAACAAGATTAGCAGAGAAGCAATAGCTCTCAAATAGAGATAGAAAAAGAAAAAAACATGAAACAAAAAATTGAGTTTATGTAATTTTTTTCTTTTTTTTGCCGTTTTTTTTCAGTGAAATTCTGAGTGAAAAGATGGTCTTTACTTAATTGTTGTACCATTCCATCCTGTATCCATAAGTCTTCCTTTCCCCCTTATTATTGGAGAGGCTTCTAGTGTGAGGCAGGGCCTCTCGGGGCATACTGTGTGCCGCATAGTACCTGAGCTTGGCACAGCTATAGCAGCAATTCTAAAGTCCAGGGCCCGCACAAGAGTAATTTAGGTTTCCGGTGATTGTCGGATCGCAAAATACTTCTCCCCTGAGTTGCTATGACTTGGAGGGGGAATAGTAATTAATTTCAGAATTTCAGCTGCAAAGTGACCTGGCGGTGAAACCTGATGTACACTTCTAGTGGCATGTAGAGGAGGTAAAAGTTGGATGTCAGGACTGAGCGGGTATGTATGAGGTAGACCAATTTGTGCTAAACTGATAGAGATTAGGCCTCAAACCAATACAGAAAAGCTTATTTTTTGAGTGTGGAGGGGTGGTAGTTTGTTGTTGCTGTTGTATATAAGCCAAAGTATATTTAACAAAATATGTTATTGTGCTGAGTAAATGACAGCAGGTGCTGCCAAAGTATCCCACAGAGGGGAGTCCCTGATATGAGCAATAATGATTCCACAGCCGTATAATCAGTAGAGTTGATCACTGGATTGCAAATTTTTCCCACAATGTAAATCTGGTTGCATCCCGGGTAGAGTTGTCGCGAACCGCGAATTTTAGTTTTCGAACCGCCATAGACTTCAATGGGCAGGTAAACCTTCAAAACTACAAACATTAATTGTAGCCACTAAAGTGATGGAAAAGATGTTTCAAGGGGTCTAACACCTGTAGGGGGGCATGGCAGAGTGGGATACATGCCAAAAGTGCCAGGGAAAAATCTGGATTTTACGCACAGCAGGGTTTAAGGGCAGAAATCACATTTTATTGCTAAATTGAAAGGCCTAAAGTGCTTTAAAACATCTTGCATGTGTATACATATATCAGGTAGTGTAATTAGTGTACTGCTTCACACTGACAGAATAAACTCACTGTGTAACTGTTTGTGTACTTACAGCCGGGCAGGACTGGTGCGCACCATGGCGAGAGTGCAGGCCATGGCGGTTTTCATTATTATAGCGGCTGCTGCTAGCAGTAGCCTTAAAAATTCAGAAATCCCCCTGGAGTCCTGGACCCTGTTGGTGGTTGCGGAGAAGGCAGTCAAGCGGCCTGCAGGCAGAAATGCTGTGTGGGGACCAACTTAGTCTTGGGGCAGGCAGGCAGAGATGCTGTGAGTGGGAACTGACTTAGTCTTCAGGCAGGCAATAGCCCTCCGGGATCCATGCCTCATTCATTTTGATAAAGGTGAGGTACTGACAACTTTTGTGACCTAGGCAACTTCTCTTCTCACTGACCATGCCTCCAGCTCCATTGAAGGTCCTTTCTGACAGGACGCTTGAGGCAGGGCAAGACAGAAGTTGGATGGAAAATTGTGACAGCTCTGTCCAGGGGTTCATCGCTGCTCACAGTGTCTACATCCGCACTTAAGGCCAGGTAGTTGGCTACCTGCCGGTCGAGGCGTTGGTGGAGAGTGGATCCGGAATGGCTAAGGCGAGGCGTTGGACTAAAAAATGTCCGCATGTCCGACATCACCATGAGATCGTTAGAGCGTCCTGTCCTTTCCTGCTTGGACATGGGAGAAGGATTACTGGCAGTGACACCTTTATTCCGTTGTGCTGTGACATCACCCTTAAACGCACTGTAAAGCATAGTTGCCAGCTTGTTCTGCAAGTGCTGCATCCTTTCTGCCTTCTGGTGATTTGAAAATATCTCCACCACTTTGTGCTTATACCGAGGGTCTAGTAGTGTTGCCACCCAGTAATGGTCATTCCCCTTAAGTTTTTTATATGGGGGTTGCTCAACAGGCTGGACAGCATGAAAGACACCATCTGCACAAAGTCGGATGCCGCCATACTAGCCATCTTCTCTTGCTCTTCCTCAGTGATCTCAGGTAAGTTCTCCTTCTCCCCCCAGACATTAACAATACCACATAAAAGGTGAGAAGCACAAACCCCTGCGACTCCTGCTGCAGTCGATCTTCTGCCTCCTCCTCCAAAAAACCACCTTCCTCATCTGACTCCTTTTCCCCAGATGAATCCTCCTCCTCCTCCTCCCTCCTCCTCTGTGACGCAGGTGTTGATGTTTCCAAAAACCCTTCCTCCTCCTCCTGTTCCTGGTCACGCTCCTCTACAGCTTGATCCACCACTCTACGCATGGCACACTCCAGGAAGAAAGCATATGGGATCAAGTCACTCAAGACGCCTTCACTGCGACTCACCAGGTTTGTCACCTCCTCAAACGGACGCATGAGCCTGCATGCATTACCCATGAGTGTCCGGTACTTTGGCCAGAACATCCCCAGCTCCCCAGAGAATTTCCTTTCACTGTAGTTGTACAGATACTCTTTGACTGCTTTCTACTGTTGTGGCAGGTGGTCGAACATCAGGAGCGTTGAATTCCAGTGAGTTGGGCTATTGCAAATCAAGTGCCTCACCGGCAGGTTGTTTCTCCTCTGAATATCGGCCAAGCACGCCATGGCCGTGTAGGACCGCCTGAAATGCCCACACACCTTCCTGGACTGCTTCAGGACCTCCTGTAAGCCTGGGTACTTGCACACAAATCTTTGTATTATGAGATTGAGCACATGTGCCAAGCAGAGTACATGTGTCAACATTCCCAAACTCAAAGCTGAAATGAGATTGCTGCCGTTGTCACACACCATGTTGCCGATCTCCAGTTGGTGCGGGGTCAGCCACTGATCCACCTGTTTGTCCAGAACAGCCAGGAGAGCTGCTCCAGTGTGACTCTGGGCTTCAAAGCAAGACATGTCCAAGATGGTGTGACCCCGTCCTACCTGGAATGCAGCATAAGCCCTGGGGAGCTGAGGCTGTGTAGCTGGAGAGGAGATCGCAGCACCAGTAGAGTTGAACTGCCACTCAGCTAAGGAGAAAGAGGATGACGACAGCGAAGAGGATGTAGCAGGAGGAGGGGATGTGGCAGGAGGCCAGCAGTCACCAGGTTGACCCAATGTGCCGTATAAATAATGTAAAAACAAAAGATGTGCAATCTTGCGCTAACGCAGGTGAGAGGTCAAAGTGGACCGCAGACTGATCACACACTGGCAGCTCCTCAAACACTCGGCTGTGAGCGGACTACTGGAAAAGGAAGCAAAAGACAGGAGGAGCGCTCCGTAGTGTGATACCGTTTAATAAAATGAAAACTGCGCAATAAAAGATACACTTACTAGATGTGTATGAACAGTAGGCATTTAAAATTGGCATATAGCCCAGAATAAAAAGGACATCCCCTCTTGGAAGCGAAACCTGAAGCTGCAGTGGCCAGCGGCAGCAAGGATCCAGATGGTAAATGGATGACAGGTGTCCCTTCGGGGTGACTGTGTGCAGGTTACGTCAAGACGCGTTTCGGCGTGTCCACGCCTTCGTCAGTTAACATACCTGCATGCACACTATGCTCCTATTTATAACAGGAGTCAAGGGAATGGCTTCCCAGAGCAAATTGAGGTTAACGAGGGTGAGAGGGTAGGGGGCGGGGTTGCAAAGTACTGCAAACAAAAACCCTATATTTTCCAGCCTCCTGACGGAAGCTCAACTCTAAATCACCAGGGCATAAAGCCCTGACGGCAAATAACTGATTGATTCAACCGCAACAGTATGAAGTGTTGCAAGAAAAAAAAAAAAAAAAAAAAACGGTGGCCCCAGCATCCCTGTAGAGGCAACGGGGGCGGGTCAACAGCGCTGATGGCAGTGGGTTGCAAAGTGCAGCAAACAAAAACCCTTATTTTCCAGCCTCCTGACGGAAGCTCAACTCTAAATCACCAGGGCATGAAGCCCTGACGGCAAATAACTGATTGATTCAACTGCAACAGTATGAAGTGTTGCAAGAAAAAAAAAAAAAAAAAAAAAAAACGTGGCCCCAGCATCCCTGTAGAGGGAAAAAAAAAAAAAAAAAAAAAAAAAAAAACCTGGCCCCAGCATCCCTGTAGATGGGAAAAGCTGGAGCTGGAAACCTCGGCTTCCCTGGTGGCATGTTGACTCTCCAGGTGTGCTGGAGGGGAGGAAGGCGAGGGACATGACTGGTGGCCCCCAAGTGCAGGAATATTTACCTCACGGGCAGGGGCGTGGTCAGTAGCGCAAGTGGCAACAGAGGGCGTGGCCAGCGGTGCACACATATGGTAGCCTTGGCCTTCCAATAGAGACAAGGGAGGGGGGTGTGTTAACCTCAATTTGCTCTGGGAAGCCATTCCCTTGACTCCTGTTATAAATAGGAGCATAGTGTGCATGCAGGTACGTTAACTGACGAAGGCGTGGACAAGCCGAAACGCGTCTTGACGTAACCTGCACACAGTCACCCCGAAGGGACACCTGTCATCCATTTACCATCTGGATCCTTGCTGCCGCTGGCCACTGCAGCTTCAGGTTTCGCTTCCAAGAGGGGATGTCCTTTTTATTCTGGGCTATATGCCAATTTTAAATGCACATCTAGTAAGTGTATCTTTTATTGCGCAGTTTTCATTTTATTAAACGGTATCACACTACGGAGCGCTCCTCCTGTCTTTTGCTTCCGTATAAATAATGTACCTGCCCTGACCGTACTTGGCAGACCAGGCATCCATGGTCAGATGGACCCTTGACCCAACGCTGTGTGCGAGATGACACCACTTGCCTTTCTACATCATGGTACAGTTTGGGTATCGCCTTTTGATAAAAGTAATTGCAGCCTGGTATCTTCCACTGCGGTGTCCCAATCGCCACAAATTTTCGGAAGGCCTCAGAGTCCACCAGCCAGTATGGATACAGCTGGCGAGATAACAGTTCCGCCAAGTCAGCTGTAAGACGCCGAGCAAGGGGGTGACTGGCAGACATTGGCACCTTCTGCTCAAGGATTTCCCTGGCTGCTGCCATGGGCAGAGGAGCAGGAAGCACTCAAGGTGAGAGGCGGAGTGGAGGAGGGTGGCTGTGAAGGTACAAGCGATAAAGCGGCTGAAGAAGATGCTGCACCTGAAGAAGGAAGAGGAGGCGGAAGGTGGCTTTGCCTTTGTGTGCTGCTTTTCCTCAGGTGGTCTTCCCATTGCCGTTTGTGTTTTTTCTCCATGTGCCTTCGTAAGGCAGTTGTCCCTGCGTGGGTCTTGGTCTTTCCACGACTCAATCTTTGATCGCAGATAGCACAGAAGGCATTGCTCTCATCTGAGGCAGACACACAAAAAAAACTCCACACCGCTGAGCCCCGGAAAGATGACACTTTGGTGTTGGCATCAGCAGCTGACCTTGAAGAGCATGTTGGCTGGCTGTCCATAGGTGGCGATACATGCCGCCGGACACTGCCACCAGCTGTTTCTGATGATGAGCCTTCCCTTCTTCTTTCAGCAACTCGTCTCCTCCTACTCTTCTCTGACTCCCCCTCTGAACTGTCCCCCTGGTCATCTTGTCTAGTAGGATCCCACATGGCATCCATGGCAGTATCATCATCATAATCATCCTCCAAAGCTTGGCTTGTATCAGACACCTCCAAAACTGCACCAACAACAGAACTTCGTTATCATCACACCTTACATCCATACTGGCACCTATCTCAGACATATGAGGTGGTGGTGTAACATGCTTAGCGCCGTCATCTTGTAACAAGAATGGCTGTGAATCAGTTTATTCCCCACCAAATAACTCATTCGAAGTGTCAAATGGGCCAGATGTGGTGCTAGTAGTAGCAGTGGTGGCTGCGGGGGAAGATATGTCACGGTTCTGTGCGGAAGCTGAGTAAGATGAGGTGTTCTGTGTTAAATAGTCAACTACGTCCTGGCAATCTTGGGAGTTAATGGCACTTGCCTTCTGAACACTGTACTTTGGTCCAGGGCCGCACAAAATCACGCCACCTCGACCCCGAACAGACCTGCTGGGTGGCCTGGCTCGGGCTCTGCCTCTGCCTGTTGTTTTGTCCATAATGGGGCGGGATGAAGTGAACGTTATGCACTGACTTGACTAATACAATGTGCGGTTACACAGGTGCAGTGAACAGGTTGCAGTGACTGCTGGTACAACAATGTGCGGTTACAAAGGTGGAGTGAAAAGGTGACTGCTGGTACAACAATGTCTGGTTACACAGGTGAAGTGAAAAGGTTACAGTGACTGCTGGTACTACAATGTGCGGTTACACAGGTGCAGTGAAAAGGTGACTGCTGGTACAACAATGTGTGGTTACACAGGTGCAGTGAACAGGTTGCAGTAACTGCTGGTACAACAATGTGCAGTTACACAGGTGCAGTGAAAAGGTTGCAGTGACTGCTGGTACAACAATGTGCGGTTACACAGGTACAGTGAAAAAGTGACTGCTGGTACAACAATGTGTGGTTACACAGGTGCAGTGAACAGGTATGCAGGTATTACAAATGTGCAGCTGTCACACACACAGGTGCAGTAAACAGGTAATGTATGCAGTGACTGGTATATAATATAACACTGCATGCTGTCACGTAGGTGCACTGAACAGGTATGCAGTGACTGGTATCAATACAATGGGCGTCTGTCACAGGTACCGTGAACAGGTATGTAGTGACTAGTATTACATATGTGCAGCTGTCAAACACACAGGTACCGTGAACAGGTATGTAGTGACTAGTATTACAAATGTGCAGCTGTCACACACACAGGTACCATGAACAGGTATGCAGTGACTAGTATTACAAATGTACAGCTGTCACACACACAGGTACCATGAACAGGTATGTAGTGACTAGTATTACAAATGTGCAGCTGTCACACACACAGGTACCGTGAACAGGTATGTAGTGACTAGTATTAGAAATGTGCAGTTGTTACACACACAGGTACCGTGAACAGGTATGTAGTGGCTAGTATTACAAATGTGCAGCTGTCACACACACAAGTAACATGAACAGGTATGTAGTAACTAGTATTACAAATATGCAGCTGTCACACACATGGGTACCGTGAACAGGTATGCAGCTGTCACACACGTGCAGTGAAAAGGTAGGCACTGAATGTGCTGGGCCTGGCAGTGGCACAGTAGGAATTACCAAGGGTCAGCTGCGACTGACTGACAGGGCTGTATATGCAAGTGTCAGTGGGCCACACAAAAAAAAAAAAAAAAACAGATCACAACAGGGGCGTACCTAGAAATCCCCGGGCCCCCCTGCAAAAAGAAATCCGGCCCCCCCCCTAGGGCCCGCTCAGGGACTTTTAGGGGGCAGGAGGGGTCGTAGCATAAGAGGAGAGTGTGGCAGATCAGTGGGGATCCCTCACCTTGGGCTCTCCTCTCAGCACTCCCCCTCCTGCAATCATTGGTGGCAGCAGGCAGCAGCAGCGGCGGTGGCTGCAGGCTGAATACTTTACCTCCTTCTTGCTGGAGGTCTTCCGTTCTCTAAGAGCAACTTCCTGTTTACACAGGAAGTTGCATGAAGCATTTAGAGAACGGAAGAGCTCTGGCGATAAGGAGGTAATGTATTCAGCCTGCCGCCACCTCTCTGCTGCTGCTGCCCGCTGCCACCAATGATTGCAGGAGGGGAGCGCTGAGAGGAGAGCCCAAGGTGAGCGGGGGGGATTTCCCCCCTCCCCACCGATCTGCCACACTCTCCTCTTAGGCTGCGACCCCTCCTGCCCCCCAAAAATCCCTGAGCAGGCCCTAGGGGGGCCCCGGCCCCCCCGCGGTGGCAGGGGTCGCATCCCCTATTGTTACACCAGTGGATCACAAGAACAACATTAGCTCTCAAAGAGCTGTTTTGGGGTGCTTTTTAGCAATAAGTATCAGCAAGGAGCAAGCTAACAAGTCTAACAAGAGCCTAACTAAGCTTTGCCTATGTCTCTAATTACTGCAGCCACACCGAGTGAGATAATTGGCCGACACAGCTGTTTTATATGGGGGGGGGGGGCTCAAGGAGGGAGTGTAGCCTGATTGGCTTTCATTTGTCTGCTGACTGTGATGTAGAGGGTCAAAGTTGAGCCTAATGACGTAGTATAGGGGCGGGTCGAACTCACCATAAAGTTCACGTTTCGACGTGAACGCAAACCACCTATGTTCGCACGAATAAATTTGCGCCCGAAACGTTCGCGACAACTCTAATCCCGGGTGCAGAATGAATTTGGACCTGTCAAAAACAGTTGTGGCTCAATTGACTAGAAAAAGAAATCCACATTTTCACTTTTGACCCCAGTGGTTGTTTGGTTTCAAGACCTGACCCACTGAACTTAGAGTTTTAGAAAATGCGGACCAATGAAGTGCAGTTGTAGTAAATTATGATTTGTCCAATTTTGTTCTGCATGCTAAAATGCAACAACATTTGGATAAAGCCACAACCACTGATTCTTTGGACATGCCTTATCACCTATACTGAAGGTGACTCCCAAATAGGCAAATGATTTGCAAATATGCAGAACAAATGCTGCTTTGGTGCCAGGGCCGGATTTTCCATAAGGCACTATAGGCATGTGCCTACAGGTGCCTTATATAGGAGAGGTGGCCCCCCTCATAAAATCACTGACCTTAGGAGCTTACAGTCTAATCCGTGCCTCATATCACTAACCTCAGACACCTACACCCTTATCCTTGTCTCATGTCACTAAGGATAACATGAGCCAGTGATTAGAGTGTAAGATTCTAAGGACAGTTAGTGACATAAGGCAGGAATTAGTGTTCAGAATATCATTACTTGGGGGTGTGGCTTGTATTGAGGGGTGGAGTTTAGGGTACCAGAATGCCTTTGCCTACAGGTCTCTGAGTTGTAAATCCAGCCCTGTTTGGTGCAATTGTTAATTAAGTTAGCAGTTTTTGGCTTCAGACCTCAGATTTTTTTGGATCTATTCAGCTGAGCAGTCTTTGAAAACAATGGAGAGTAATCTGAGCAAGACCAGTCATCACTTTGTCAACTAAAGAGCAAATGTATATTGCATTTTGAAATCTATAAGGTATAGTACAATTGACTTTTGGTAGCAATAAGACAATGAGTGACAATGACCACCACAAAGAATATCATGGTGTCATTCTGTCAGTAGTAAGATTGTGTCAATACAAATTAAGCTTATAAAAGCAATAATAGGTAAAGGCTTTAAAGAGAGTCTGAAGCGATATTAAATCAATGTTTTTAACTTGTATTAATGTTAAGCACTATAGCTAGTGCTAAAATGCCGCTATCCTGCAACAAAACAGGTGGTTTATAACCCCCAAATCCCCTCTGCAATCTGTGGGGAGCACTTCCTGATTGAAGCAGAGCTAATGGCTGTAGCTCTGCCTCTTCGCGCGTCAATCCCTGCTGATTGCCCACCTTCCCCGCCCTTCTCAGTCTTCCTTTACTGAGAGGGGCGGGAGAGAGGCGGAGATCTGCCGTCAGATTGACGCGCATGGAGGCAGAGCTGCAGCTCATAGCTCTGCCTCCATGAGCAGCAAAATCCACGACCAAGAAAGTTGTGGATTTTGCAGAGGGGATTTGGGGGTATAAACCCCTTGTTTTGCTGCGGGATAGTGGTGTTTTAGCACTAGCTATAGTGCTTATGCTTAACATTAATACAAGTTAAAGAGAAACTCCGACCAAGAATTGAACTTTATCCCAATCAGTAGCTGATACCCCCTTTTACATGAGAAATCTATTCCTTTTCACAAACAGACCATCAGGGGGCGCTGTATGGAAATTCTGAGTAAGTACTCTGGCAGTTTCCTGTCTGTGAAGCCTGTTGCATTGTGGGAAATAGCTGTTTACAGCTGTTTCCAACTGACAAAACAGCAAGCAGCAGCTACATCACTTGCCAGCAGTAAAAATGTCACCATGTGATAAATGTCAGAATATAAATCAGGGATTTAAAATATTTTTACAATAGGCAAACACTGACTAAATCATTTATACATAATTATTGTAAAAATGAAGTACTTTTTTTATTACATTATTTTCACTGGAGTTCCTCTTTAAAATCATTGATTTAATCTCACTTCAGAGTCTCTTTAAAGGACAACTATTGTGAAAAACGGTAACATTTAAAATACATGCGTATGTATACTGTATATTCTGGCGTATAAGACTACTTTTTAACCCTTGAAAATCTTCTGAAAAGTCAGGGGTCGACTTATACGCCGGGTGTCATTGGCGGGTGATACGCCCTTTCCTGTTACCGACTCTCAGATCTGCTGAGGACTGTAGTGAAGCGGTGCAGGTGCACATGTGTGAGATCTGAGAGTCTGAGAAGGAGGTAAATAGGATACAAGGGTGGGCCAGAAGAGTGAAAGAGGCGTGTTATATGGGCACAGCGTGAGCTATTACACCATACTGCTCTGATAAACAGGTAGACAAGGAGAGCTGACCAATCCACTTGGAGACAGGTAGAGCAGACCAATCCACTAAGGGATAGTTGACAAATCTAACCAGTCAGTCCCTGTATACTGTTATATACTGGGTACCACATACAGTACAGCACCACTATCTGTTCATACATAGTAGCAGTATATAATGTTTTACATTTTTTTTTATTTGGTGTGTGTTGGAAAAGGGGTACTCTTATACACGAGTATATCCCAAACTCTATATTTTAACTGGAAAAGTTGGGGGGTCGTCCTATACGCCCAGTTGTCTTATACATATATATATATATTTGTTCTAAAGTACAATGTACTTTACATTACTTTTTTCTTACATCATTCATTGTCACAGTAGGTTGTAAAAATCTGATAGTTTTGTACTAGTCCATCTCCTCGAGAGATTCTCGGTATTTATTTGATTCTTCTGCAAATTCTTAAGAATGGTTGAAAGATTACCAGTAAATATTCTAAGGCACTTGTCAGGACAGAACTAGTTTTTGTTAGCAATGAAAGTCATAATATTGCTTTCCTGAACAATGCACATAGAGAATAACTTGCAGCAAGCATAAAGTATAACATGATCACCCAATAGACTCCTTGGATGTTCTTTGTCAGTGGTAAAATGGAAGAGCCATGTGCTTGATGAACTTTTTAAACATCTGCCCTGATATGTGAGGGCTTGGATCAGGAGGGGCATTGCTAGGAGGGGTATCCAGAGTGACATGACACAGCTTTGATTATTGAGGTCATCTCTCCTCTGACTTGCAAAGTGTAAATGATATGATAGCAGATTTATAATCTGCAGATATTTTCCATTAAAGAAAGAGACACCAAATAGAGATGGCTCGAACCTCTAATTTTCAGTTCGTGAACCTCGAACACGAACTTCCGCAAAAGTTCAATTTGTGCGAACTTTCGCAAACCGCAATAGACTTCAATGAGGAGGCGAACTTGCAAAACTAGAAACATTTATATTGGCCACTAAAGTGATGGAAAAGATGTTTCAAGGGTTCTAACACCTGGAGGGGGGCATGGCGGAGTGGGATACACGCCAAAAGGTCCGGGGAAAAATCCGGATTTTACGCACAGCAGGGATCAAGGGCAGAAATCACATTTTATTGCTAAATTGAAGGCCTAAAGTGCTTTAAAACATCTTTCATGTGTATACAGCAATCAGGTAGTGTAATTAGAGTACTGCTTCACACTGACACACCAAACTCACTGTGTAACGCACCGCAAACAGCTGTTTGTGTAGTGACTGCCATGCTGGACTGGTGCACACCATGGCGAGAGTGCAGGCCATGGCGGTTTTCAAGCCCATTTGGTCGGGGTGAGGTAGCTGAATGACAGAACAACAGTGACTGAGTGTCCAGCTGATTGAATTTGGTCTGTCCACAATGAAGCAACAACCTTATTATCTTATTGGGTCAGGTGTGCCCCCCCCAACCCCAACACACTCATTTAGCCATTGCTTCATTGTGATACGCAAGCCCCTTCACCGCGGCAAGGTAACGATCACAAATGGATATTGACACATGTACATGCCTTTTGTTGTTGCAGCCATAGTGCAGCCAGAAAAATTAGGCAGGCATGTACACGCACCAGAAAATTTTTTATAGCAGTAGCCTTAAAGAGACACTGAAGCGAAAAAAAAATTATGATATTATGATTTGTATGTGTAGCACAGCTAAGAAATAAAACATTAAGATCAGATACATTAGTGTAATTGTGTTCAGTACAGGAAGAGTTAAGAAACTCCAGTTGTTATCTCTATGCAAAAAAGCCATTCATCTCTACGACTTTCAAAGTCGTGGAGAGGGCTGTCTTCTGACTTTTATTATCTCAACTGTAAGTGAACAGTTTTCTTTTTATCTGCTAGAGGAGAGGTCATTAGTTCACAGACTGCTCTGAAAGAATAATTTTGAATGCAGAGTGTTGTGTAATCTGCACATATTAGAGAATGATGCAATGTTAGAAAACACACTACATACCTGAAAATAAAAATATGAGAATATTTTCTTTGCTGCTAATCTTCTAGTAATTATTCATAGTACACAACCAATTCATTATATCATTTTTTTTTCCGCTTCAGTGTCTCTTTAAAACTTCAGGAATCTACCTGGAGTCCTGGACCCTGTTGGTGGTGGCGGAGAAGGCAGTCAAGCGGCCTGCAGACGGGGATGCTGTGTGGGGAGCGACTTAGTCTTGGGGCAGGCAGTCACATGGCGTGCAGACAGAGATGCTGTGTGTGGGGACTGACTTAGTCTTCGGGCAGGCCTGACCGTGCTTTGCAAACCAGGCATCCATGCTCAGATGGACCCTTGACCCAACGCTGTGTGCCAGAGATGACACCACTTGCCTTTCAACATCACGGTACAGTTTGGGTATCACCTTTTTTAAAAAATAATTGTGTGATGGTATCTTACACTGCGGTGTGGGGCTTTGCTTTTGTGTGCTGCTTTTCCTCAGGTGGTCATCCCATTGCAGTTTGTGCTTTGTAATCATGTGCCTTCGTAAGGTAGTTGTCCCTATGCAGGTCTTGGTCTTTCCACGGCTCAATTTTTGGTGGCAGAGAGTACAGATGGCATCGCTTTCATCTGAGGCAGACACACACAAAAATTTCCACACCGCTGAGCCCTGGGATGATGGCACTTTGGTGATGGCTGCCAATGGAGTGTTAAGTGGGGTGCCAGAATCAGAGCAGGAGGAGGAAGATATTTCACGCTTCCGTGCGGAAGCTGAGGTGTTCTGTGTTAAATCGTTAACTACGTCCTGACAATATTGGGGGTTGATGGCACGTGCCTTCTTCTGAACACTGTACTTTGGTCGAAGAGGGCCGCACAAAATCACGACAGCATGACCTTGAACAGACCTTCCGGGTGGCCTGCCTCTGGCTCTGCCTCTTGTTTTGATGAAGTGAAAGGTATGCACTGACTTGACTAATACAATATGCAGTCACACAGGTGCAGTCACACAGGTGCAGTTAACAGGTATGCACGGACTGGTATATAAAAACAGCGTGTGGTCACACAGGTGCGCTGAACAGGTATGCAATGACTGGTATCAATACAAAGTGCAGCTGTCACACACACAGGTACCGTGAACAGGTGCAGTGAGTGGTATATAACACTGCGTGCTTCTGACATGCAGGTGCAGTAAACATGAACAGGTATGCAGTGATTGGTATTACAAATGTGCAGCTGTCACACACACATGTACCTTGAACAGGTGCAGTGACTGGTATATAACACTGCTTGCGGTTACGTAGGTAGGTGCACTGAACAGGTATGCAGTGATTGGTATTACAAATGTGCAGCTGACACACACACATGTACCGTGAACAGGTGCAGTGACTGGTATATAACACTGCTTGCGGTTACGTAGGTAGGTGCACTGAACAGGTATGCAGTGATTGATATTACAAATGTGCAGCTGTCACACACACAGGTACCGTGAACAGGTAGTCACTGAATGTGCTGGGCCTGGCAGTGGCACAGTAGGAATTACCAAGGGGCCAAGGGCCAGCTGCGACTGACTGACAGGGCTGTATATGCTAACAAGCCTAACAAGAGCCTAACTAAGCTTTCCCTATGTCTCTGCAGCAAGCTCTCCCTTCTCTAATTACTGCAGCCACATGAGTGAGAGAATGGTCCGACGCTGCCTGCCTTTTATAAGGGGGGCTCCAGGAGGGAGTGTGGTATGATTGGCTACCATGTGTCTGCTGACTGTGATGCAGAGGGTCAAAGTTGACCCTAATGATGTAGTATAGGGGGCAGGTCGAACTCCGAACGCATGCGAACCGTTAGGCCATCTCTACAAATAACTCTAACATGTTCTGTTATAGAGAAACAAAATAACTCAGCACCCCCCAACGCCCCCCCCCCTCCCCGACAGCAAATGTCACGAGTTGCTCCGTCTGCAAAAGCAGGAAGTCCCCTGCTCGGCGTGCAGTCCTGGGGGAGTGTTTTGCAGGAGATTGTGAGCGGCACTCCACACGCATCTCTGCTTGAATGTCGGAGCTCTGCTCCGCCATCAGTCTCCCAGCGGCGATCGCCACTAGGAGACTGTTAGACGCCACCGTCTATTTACTAGGTACAACTATGCGATCTATGGCAGCGCTGTACTGGGGACAGCCATTTGACACTGAAGCCTATGACAGCCAATCGCACTGATTGAAATAAAATAAACATATTTAAAACATTTTTAAATAATTATTTGTATAAAAAAATAAATATCCTGGGAGAGATCATTGCCCACCAACAGAGAGCTCTGTTGGTGGGCAGAAAAGGGGGGGGGGGCTCACTTGCTGAGTTGTACAGCCCTGCATCGAGGCCTTAAAGCTGCAGTGGCCTATTTTGTTAAAAATGGCCAGGTCTTTAGGGAGGTTTAAGCCCGTGGTCCTTAAATGGTTAAAGGCTTGTTTACTGGTAATATTGTTTCCGATTAAATACTATAATCGCTATGTGATTCACACATATCAACTGTGACAGTAACAGCCATTATTGCAAAAATCTGTATTAAGAAATTATGTAGTTCTAATTATACCAAATGAAGAGCATCTCATATTTCTGAATGGACAATTGTTATTTAAGATCACTCTTTCTGTAGTTTGTATTAAAGGCAAGATGGCTGATGCAGACATGATGTCCAGAGAGGTCTACAATCTCATTTGTAAGATACTTTCATCTCCTTGTGTCCTTGTGAAAATGAAGTAGCAGAAGAAGGATCTTAGGCAGAAATGTTCTGCTCCCGGCATGTTCATGAGTCCTGAAATTGCTTTCCATTTATTACTGTTCTGGGTCCTGAATTTATTCCCATTGACTTTTGCTGCCTGAGAGTGATTGAGGTCCTTTTTATACAGCTAAGAAAACAGAGATCAAATTGTATTAACTTGCTCTGACATTTTGAAAAACCAATCAGAATATTAATGAAAAAACCCTCAGATCCATCTCCCATCTGAGATGTAAAGCATAGTACATGATGAGGGGCACATAATGATTACAGACATGCACATATACTACATTTGAAAAGAGCATGTGTATCCCTTAAAAGGAGAAATATTCTGGAGTAAATGCAACACTATAATTTCTTCAAGTCGTGTTTCTGAAAGGTTATCTAAATCGACTAAAACTGAAATGACTTGCTGATGATAATGTTACAGATAACAAAAGAGTCAGTTTTGGAAAAAGTCTCTATTATAGTTCTTACACATTGGTGGCTTTTTTTTTTCTTGCTCAAATAACTGTCTGCAACCAAACCTCCTACAACGTTCAATCTCAATATTTGCAATTTTTATTTATACACAAGCAGAGTTAGGGTTGGTTCAGACGGGCGTCTGCGGAGCGTTTACCGCCAGCGTTCGGGACATGGGGTTAAACGCTCCCATTCAAGTGATTTGGAGCGTTTGTACCAGGCTTTTACCGGCGTTCGGGTCCCGATTTTCCCTGGCATTCAAGACAACCCTGGACGCTACATCCGAAAGCTACGTGAAGGCTGCTGAAAGCCCAAACGCCCGAAGGCGACGCCACAGAAAGAGAGACGCCCGTGTGAACCAGCCCTAAAGCTACCGGATGCTTTTCTATGGAGAGGCTGAGCATTCTCTACAACTGTGCCTTCCTATTAGTAACTGGTGATATACAAACCAGTTTGCTTGATTTAAAGGGAACCTTAAAGGTAACCTTAAGTCAAAAATAAAAAATGAGTTTTACTCACCTAGGGCTTCCCTCAGCCCCCCTGCAGCTGATCGGTGCCCACGTAGAGTCGCTCTGATGCTCCTGGACCCGCTGGCGGCTACTTCCGGTTTCGCCGTCACCGGCCGTCAGGCTGGGAATGCGAGTGATTCTTAGTGTTCCCAGCTACAATAGCACCCAATAGCGGCAATAGCAGTATAGGGGGTGCTATTGTAGCTGGGAACGTGAAGAATCACTCGCGTTCCCAGCCCGACGGCTGGTGATGGCAAAACCGGAAGTAGCCGCCGGCGGTTCCAGGAGCATCAGAGCGACTGTACGTGGGCACCGATCAGCTGCTGGGGATGAGGGAAGCCCCAGGTGAGTAAAACTCATTTTTTATTTTTGACTTAAGGTTCACTTTAACCACTTGAGGACCTAGGGCTTTACCCCCCTTAAGGACCGGCCACTTTTTTTCCATTCAGACCACTGCAGCTTTCACCGTTTATTGCTCGCTCATACAACCTACCACCTAAATGAATTTTGGCTCCTTTTCTTGTCACTAATAAAGCTTTCTTTTGGTGCTATTTGATTGCTCCTGCGATTTTTACTTTGTATTATATTCATCAAAAAAAGACATGAATTTTGGCAAAAAAATGATTTTTTTAACTTTCTGTGCTGACATTTTTCAAATAAAGTAAAATTTCTGTATACATGCAGCGCGAAAAATGTGGACAAACATGTTTTTGATTAAAAAAAAAACATTCAGTGTATATTTATTGGTTTGGGTAAAAGTTATAGCATTTACAAACTATGGTGCAAAAAGTGAATTTTCCCATTTTCAAGCATCTATGACTTTTCTGACCACCTGACATGTTTCATGAGGGGCTAGAATTCCAGTATAGTATAAATACCCCCCAAATGACCCCATTTTGGAAAGAAGACATCCCAAAGTATTCACTGAGAGGCATAGTGAGTTCATAGAAGATATTAATTTTTGTCACAAGTAAGCGGAAAATGACACTTTGTGACAAAAAAAAAAAAAAAGTTTCCATTTCTTCTAACTTGCGACAAAAAAAAAAAAAAATGAAATCTGCCACGGACTCACCATGCCCCTCTCTGAATACCTTGAAGTGTCTACTTTCCAAAATGGGGTCATTTGTGGGGTGTGTTTACTGTCCTCGCATTTTGGGGGGTGCTAATTTGTAAGCACCCCTGTAAAGCCTAAAGGTGCTCATTGGACTTTGGGCCCCTTAGCGCAGTTAGGCTGCAAAAAAGTGCCACACATGTGGTATTGCTGTACTCAGGAGAAGTAGTATAATGTGTTTTGGGGTGTATTTTTACACATACCGATGCTGGGTGGGAGAAATATCTCTGTAAATGACAATTTTTTAATTTGTTTTACACACAATTGTCCATTTACAGAGATCTTTCTCCCACTCAGCATGGGTATGTGTACCAATACACCCCAAAACACATTATACTACTTCTCCTGAGTACGGCGATACCACATGTGTGGCACTTTTTTGCACCCTAACTGCGCTAAGGGGCCCAAAGTCGAATGAGTACCTTTAGGATTTCACAGGTCATTTTGAGAAATTTCGTTTCAAGACTACTCCTCACGGTTTAGGGCCCCTAAAATGCCAGGACAGTATAGGAACCCCACAAATGACCCCATTTAAGAAAGAAGACACCCCAAGGTATTCAGTTAGTAGTACGGTGAGTTCATAGAAGATTTTATTTTTGTCACAAGTTAGCGGAAAATGACACTTTTTGAAAAAAAAAACAATAAAAATCAATTACCGCTAACTTGTGACAAAAAATAAAATCTTCTATGAACTCACCGTACTACTAACAGAATACCTTGGGGTGTCTTTTTTCTAAAATGGAGTCATTTGTGGGGTTCCTATACTGTCCTGGCATTTTAGGGGCCCTAAACCGTGAGGAGTAGTCTTGAAACAAAATTTCTCAAAATTACCTGTGAAATCCTAAAGGTACTCATTGGACTTTGGGCCCCTTAGCGCAGTTAGGGTGCAAAAAAGTGCCACACATGTGGTATCGCCGTACTCGGGAGAAGTAGTACAATGTGTTTTGGGGTGTATTTTTACACATACCCATGCTGGGTGGGAGAAAAAACTCTGTAAATGGACAATTGTGTGTAAAAAAATCAAAAGAGTGTCATTTACAGAGGTATTTCTCCCACCCAGCATGGGTATGTGTAAAAATCAAAAGATTGTCATTTACAGAGGTATTTCTCCCACCCAGCATGGGTATGTGTAAAAATACACCTCAAAACACATTGTACTACTTCTCCCGAGTACGGCGATACCACATGTGTGGCACTTTTTTGCACCCTAACTGCACTAAGGGGCCCAAAGTCCAATGAGTACCTTTAGGATTTCACAGGTCATTTTTGTTTCAAGACTACTCCTCACGGTTTAGGGCCCCTAAAATGCCAGGGCAGTATAGGAACCCCACTAATGACCCCATTTTAGAAAAGAAGACACCCCAAGGTATTCCGTTAGGAGTATGGTGAGTTCATAGAAGTTTTTATTTTTTTGTCACAAGTTAGCGGAAATTGATTTTAATTGTTTTTTTTCACAAAGTGTCATTTTCCGCTAACTTGTGACAAAAAATAAAATCTTCTTTGAACTCACCATACGTACGGAATACCTTTGGGTGTCTTCTTTCTAGAATGGGGTCATTTGTGGGGTTCCTATACTGCCCTGGCATTTTAGGGGCCCTAAACCGTGAGGAGTAGTCTTGAAACCAAATGTCGCAAAATGACCTGTGAAATCCTAAAGGTACTCATTGGACTTTGGGCCCCTTAGCGTACTTAGGGTGTAAAAAAGTGCAACACATGTGGTACTGCCGTACTCAGGAGAAGTAGTTTAATGTGTTTTGGGGTGTATTTTTACACATACCCATGCTAAGTGGGAGAAATATCTCTGTAAATGACAATTGTTTGATTTTTTTTACACACAATTGTCCATTTACATAGAAATTTCTTCCACCCAGCATGGGTATGTGTAAAAATACACCCCAAAACACATTATACTACTTTTCCTGAGTACGGCGGTACCACATGTGTGACACTTTTTTGCAGCCTAGGTGCGCTAAGGGGCCCAACGTCCTATTCACAGGTCATTTTGAGGCATTTGTTTTCTAGACTACTCCTCACGGTTTAGGGCCCCTAAAATGCCAGGGCAGTATAGGAACCCCACAAGTGACCCCATTTTAGAAAGAAGACACCCCAAGGTATTCCGTTAGGTGTATGGCGAGTTCATAGAAGATTTTATTTTTTGTCACAAGTTAGTGAAAAATGACACTTTGTGAAAAAAAAACAATAAAAATCAATTTCCGCTTTTGACAAAAAATAAAATCTTCTATGAACTCGTCATACACCTAACAGAATACCTCGGGGTGTCTTTTTTTCTAAAATGGGGTTACTTGTGGAGTTCCTATACCGTCCTGGCATTTTACGGGCCCAAAACCGTAGGTAGTCTGGAAACCAAATGTCTCAAAATGACTGTTCAGGGGTATAAGCATCTGCAAATTTTGATGACAGGTGGTCTATGAGGGGGCGAATTTTGTGGAACCGGCCATAAGCAGGGTGGCCTTTTAGATGACAGGTTGTATTGGGCCTGATCTGATGCATAGGAGTGCTAGGGGGGTGACAGGAGGTGATTGATGGGTGTCTCAGGGGGTGGTTAGAGGGGAAAATAGATGCAATCAATGCACTGGGGAGGTGATCGGAAGGGGGTCTGAGGGGGATCTGAGGGTTTGGCCGAGTGATCAGGAGCCCACACGGGGCAAATTAGGGCCTGATCTGATGGGTAGGTGTGCTAGGGGGTGACAGGAGGTGATTGATGGGTGTCTCAAGGTGTGATTAGAGGGGGGAATAGATGCAAGCAATGCACTGGCGAGGTGATCAGGGCTGGGGTCTGAGGGCATTCTGAGGGTGTGGGCGGGTGATTGAGTGCCCTAGGGGCAGATAGGGGTCTAATCTGATAGGTAGCAGTGACAGGGGGTGATTGATGGGTAATTAGTGGGTGTTTAGGGTAGAGAACAGATGTAAACACTGCCCTTGGGAGGTGATCGGACGTCGGATCTGCGGGCGATCTATTGGTGTGGGTGGGTGATCAGATTGCCCGCAAGGGGCAGGTTAGGGGCTGATTGATGGGTGGCAGTGACAGGGGGTGATTGATGGGTGGCAGTGACAGGGGGTGATTGATGGGTGATTGACAGGTGATTGACAGGTGATCAGTGGGTTATTACAGCAGTTGGCTGATGGTGTAATGGTTAAGGGCTCTGCCTCTGACACAGGAGACCAGGGTTCGAATCTCGGCTCTGCCTGTTCAGTAAGCCAGCACTAATTCAGTAGGAGACCTTTGGCAAGTCTCCCTTACACTGCTACTGCCAATAGAGCGCGCCCTAGTGGCTGCAGCTCTGGCGCTTTGAGTCCGCAAGGAGAAAAGCGCAATATAAATGTTATTTGTCTTGTCTTTTGTCTACAGGGAAGGACAGATGTAAATAATGCCCTGGCGAATTGATAAGGGGGGGGGGTCTGAGGGCAATCTGAGCGTGTAGGCGGGTGATAGGGTGCCCGCAAGGGGCAGATTAGGGTCTGATCTGAAGGGTAACAGTGACAGGTGGTGATAGGGGGTGATTGATGGGTAATTAGTGGGTGTTTAGAGGAGAGAATAGATGAAAACACTGCGCTTGGGTGGTGATCTGATGTCGGATCTGCGGGCGATCTATTGGTGTGGGTGGGTGATCAGTTTGCCCGCAAGGGGCAGGTTAGGGGCTGATTGATGGGTGGCAGTGGCAGGGGGTGATTGATGGGTGGCAGTGACAGGGGGTGATTGATGGGTGATTGACAGGTGATTGACAGGTGATCAGTGGGTTATTACAGGGAAGGACAGATGTAACTAATGCCCTGGCGAATTGATAAGGGGGGGGTCTGAGGGCAATCTGAGCGTGTAGGCGGGTGATTGGGTGCCCGCAAGGGGCAGATTAGGGTCTGATCTGATGGGTAACAGTGACAGGTGGTGATAGGGGGTGATTGATGGGTGATTGATGGGTAATTAGTGGGTGTTTAGAGGAGAGAATAGATGTAAACACTGCGCTTGGGTGGTGATCTGATGTCGGATCTGCGGGCGATCTATTGGTGTGGGTGGGTGATCAGATTGCCCGCAAGGGGCAGGTTAGGGGCTGATTGATGGGTGGCAGTGACAGGGGGTGATTGATGGGTGATTGATGGGTGATTGACAGGTGATTGACAGGTGATCAGGGGGGATAGATGCATACAGTACATGGGGGGGGGTCTGGGGGGGTCTGGGGAGAATCTGAGGGGTGGGGGGTGATCAGGAGGGAGCAGGGGGCAGGGGGGGGGGGATAAAAAAAAATAGCGTTGACAGATAGTGACAGGGAGTGATTGATGGGTGATTAGGGGGGTGATTGGGTGCAAACAGGGGTCTGGGGGGTGGGCAGGGGGGGGGTCTGATGGGTGCTGTGGGCAATCTGGGGCAGGGGGGGTGGGGAAATCAGTGTGCTTGGTGCAGACTAGGGTGATTGCAGCCTGCCCTGGTGGTCCCTCGGACACTGGAACCACCAGGGCAGGAGGCAGCCTGTATAATACACTTTGTAAACATTACAAAGTGTATTATACACTTTGTATGCGGCAATCGTCGGGTTAACATCCCGCCTGCGCTTCTGTATGGCCGGCGGGATGTTGCGGCGGGTGAGCGGCGCCAGGCGGAGGCGGAGGATCGCGTCACTGATGACGCGATCGCTCCGCTAATGCCCCTACAAGGACCGCCGCCATTTGTCAATACGGCGGTCCTTGCGGGGTCCACTTCCCGGCCGCCATTTGTCAATACGGCGGTCGGGAAGTGGTTAAATTACAGAGATATGGAGGCTGACATTTATTTAATGTTAAACATTTCCTTTTAAACAATACCAGTTGTCTGGCTCATCATCTGATTCTAATATATTTAGCTATAGACCAGGAACAAGCATACAGATCAGATGTTTCTGAAAAAAAAATCTGACAAGATAAGCTGCATACTTGTTTCAGGTGTTTGATTCAGATACTACTGATGTCAGAATGAGTAGTAGCAGGACTGCCGGGCAACTGGTATTATATAAAAGGAAATAAATATGGTAGCCTCCATATTCCTCTCGCTTCAGGGTCCCTTAAAGGGAACCTTAACTGAACGGGGGGTAAAGAGTTTTACTTACCTGGGGCTATTACCAGCCCCCTGCAGCAGTCCTGTGCCCTCGGCGCCGCTCTGGAATCCTCTGGTCCCCCGCTGTCACTTAGTTTCGTTTTTGACGACTCACCAGTCGCATTCACCAATGCAATTAGCGCTATTGCGGACCGCAACGTGTACAAAAATACGCGTTGCCGCATTCCGCACGCGTAGATATTGATGATTTGTATGTGTAGTTGTAACAATAGTGTCAGCAGGATAACAGGTTTCCGATTATGTGGTGATCTGCAGTATCTCCAATAATACAGATACTATATCTGATTATATGGTGATCTGCAGAATCACCAATAATACAGAAATAGTAAGCAAATGGCGTGTAAGACGTGACAAAGTCACTAGCTTTATTGCACAAAGTGTAGTGATTGGTGCAAACAGTAATTTTCTGATAGATCCTCAGCGGTAACCTCACCAGTGGCGATGGAGGTTACAGATAGAACCACAGCGGTAACCTCACCAGTGGCAAGGGCCCACTGGTGAGAGAGAATAGTCGGACAGATCAGGTAGGCAACAGACGGGCAGACAAGGTACAGAATCGGCAGGCAGAATCAAAGTGGAGTTCAGGCAAAAGTCGGCAACAAGATCAGATGGGCAGAAGTACAGAATCACAAGGCAGAAAGAATGGTCAGAGCAGGCAAAGAGTCATATACAAATAAATAACACAGTAATGAAGTTATAATTATAGCTATCAAACAATTCCTATCTTGTGTGAAATCCCCAGTTTCCTCCCGGATCAAAGCACACCGGAACTATCTAAGGTCTGAGCGCTAACACTAAGTATTCGCAACAACAGACAATGAGAAAATGACATCTCCCAGCTTAAATACAGAAAGCAAGCTCAAACTGCCCGCCCAGAGGGCTGGACCAATCAACAGCGTGTGATTGGCAGGTTGTTGTCAGCTGACTGCAATATCAGCTGACCCGTCTCCTCAGATTATAAAGGTCCTGCCACCCCGCCCGCGAGCATGCTGATCTAATCTGATGTGCAGAGGAGAGACCTGTCCTGCCAGGGGCTGTGCAAGATGACTGAGAGGATGCGGCCGCCGCTGGGGCGACGTCAGACGTGGAAGCGGTGGCCGCAGCACTCTCCGCTGGTGAGGTAATACTGCTATACCTGACAGTAGTACAGCTAAGAAAAAAAAACATTAGGAGGAGAAACATAAGTCTAATATTGTTTCCAGTACAGGAAGAGTTAAGAAACTCCAGTTGTTATCTATGCAAAAAAAACATTGAGCTCCATGACTTTCAAAGTCGCAGAGAGCTCTGTCTTCTGAAGCTTGTTATCTCAACTGTCAGTCACTGTATTTTCTTTTTCTCTCTAGAGGACACGTCAACAGTTCACAAGACTGCTCTGTAAAAACATTTAGAATGCTGACTAGTGTGTAAAATTGCAAATATTAGAGAATGAAGCAATGTTGTAAAAAAACACTATATAGTTGAAAATAAAAATATGAGAATATTTTCTTTGCTACTAATCTTCTAGTAATTATCCGTACTACACAACCAATTCATTATATAATTTTTTAAAAAATGTTTTCGCTTCAATATTTCTTTAAGTGATGAACAGTCCAGCGACCTCGGGGCAGCACCTTGCCAGCAGCTTATCAGGACTCCGCCTGTGCACACCGCTGGTTGGGGAATCAGTGAACCAGCAACCAGGACCTGTGGCCCCCAAGTCTAGCCACCCCCCGGTCGCACTACCCTGAGCTATCCGTGGTGAGTCCCAGTGAGTCCCAGTTGCCTTACTGTCCTGTCTCTGCCTGCTGCCTGCTCTGCTTCATGTGCCTGCTGCCTGCTCTGCTTCATACCACCTATCGTGCTGTGCTGCTTGCTACCATCCCACTGGGCCTCCCATACTGTGCCGCGCTGCCTGCTACACCATCAATCTGCTACCAGCCATACCTTTTACCATCCATACTGCACTGGGCTGCCTGTTATTCCACCTATCGTGCTGCCTGCTATACCTCCTATGCTGAACCCCCTGCCTGGCTCCCCGCGATCCACCACTGGTCTTTCGATGAGGCGAGGCCCCGCTGTCTTGCTCCACGCGACCAGTCCGGGCCACCCACCGTCCTGTCCCCAGCCTGTCTGCCCGCTGAAAACACATCCGGGCCACACATGAGGGAGAGCCAGCCCCCCGCCACCACCCGCCAGCACCCCGTAACATCTCCTACAAGAAAATTTGCACCATGGGTACAGAACAGCCACATAACATTGCCACCCTTTCCAGAGAGGCCCTCCTCATATGGGAACCCCTGTACACCCCCAATCCTTCATGGGGCTCCGCTCTGTGGGATGCCGTCACCTACCACGCCCAATACCTTGCCTCCAAGCGTGCTCCAAACAAACGCCGTCATAGAGGAAGAAGGGCTGGGGCCCAGGTCCGACTCAAAAGGAAATGTCTACGCTCTCCCATCCCTGCCATCCTACTAGCAAACATCTCTTCACTCCCCAACAAACTGGACGAGCTGCTCCTCCTACTCGGCAGCAAACCACAGATCAGCGAAAACACCCCGGTTCTCTGTTTCACTGAACCCTGGCTTAGCGACAACACCCCCGACAACTCCCTTCATGTACCAGGCTACAACCTCCTCAGAGCAGACCGTGACATAGTCCTCTCTGGGAAATTGAGAGGGGGAGGCATCTGCTTTTATATCAACACCTCCTGGTGCTCCAACACCACCACTCTCAACATAACCTGCACCCCTGATGTCGAGCTTCTGGTAATAAAATGCAGGCCTCAATACTCCCCCAGGGAGTTCTCTTCCCTTGTCCTCATGGGGGTCTACATCCCTCCCGACGCATGCCCCAAGACTGCCTTGCAAACTCTCAGGGACTGTATCTCGAGGTGGGAAACTGCCCTCCCGGAGGCCCTGTTCATCATCCTGGGTGACTTTAACAAGGCAAACCTACGACATGAGATGCCCCGCTACAAGCAGCACATAACCTGCCCTACCAGAAACTGTAACACCCTGGACCACTGCTACACGGTCCACAAGAACGCTTACAAGGCTATCCAAGGTGCCTCCCTGGGGAACTCCGACCATAACACAATACATCTGATCCCCACTTACAAGAGGCTTCTGGAGACCTCTAAGCCCACTATCAAAACCATCAAAAAATGAACAGCCGAGGCTAAACTGGAGCTCCAAGCTTGCTTTGACACCACCGACTGGTCGACCCTTGAGGCACCCTCCCTTGATGAATGGGCTGATAATGTCACCTCCTACATTAGCTTCTGCGAGGAGACGTGTATTCCATCCAAGTCTTTCAGGGTCTTCCCTAATAACAAGCCTTGGTTCAATGACAAGCTCCGCCGTCTCCGGAAATGCAAGGAGGAAGCACACAGGTCTGGCGCATCTGAGGAGTACAGGGAGGCCAGGTACGCCCTGAAAAGAGAGCTGCGATTAGAAAAGAGGGCCTACTCCGAGAAGCTGGGGCTCTGCCTCCAGTCAAACAACACACAGGAGGTATGGAAAGGCAGCCACGAACTTTAAACCCATCCCTCAGTCTGCGACCCCTAACCTTCGTCTGGCGGAGGAGCTCAACGAGTTCTATTGCAGGTTCGAGCGCAATCACAACCAGCTCACAGACCAAACAGCCACGGCTAAAAGGACCCCCCTCAGGCGAACCTGCCGCCTCGGCCCCTATCGTCGTCCATGAAACTGAGGTTCTCAGGCTCCTCCGTAAGCTGAATCCCAGAAAGTCCTCTGGCCCGGATGGAGTGTCATCGATCTGCCTGAGAACCTGTGCCGATCAGCTAGCCCCTGTGCTCTCCTCTTATTCAAGCAGTCACTCTCGGACGGCACAGTCCCCTCCTGCTTTAAGCGTTCCACAATTGTACCAGTCCCCAAAAAACCAGGCAGCGCTGAGCACAACAACTTCCGACCGGTGGCCCTAACCTCTAACATCATGAAGCTTCTCGAGCGGCTGGTTCTCGCCCACCTGAAGAGGTTCACGAACACCCACCTCGACCCTCTCCAGTTTGCTTATAGGGCAAAAAGATCAGTGGAGGACGCCATCAATGCCAGCATTGCATACGTCACGGAGCACCTCGACAACCCTGCCTCCTATGCTAGGATCCTGTTCCTGGACTTTAGCTCAGCGTTCAACACAATCTGCCCAGATATCCTGCTCACAAATCTGACGCAGCTCGGAGTAGATCCCACCCTACGAGCATGAATCAAACACTTCCTGTCAAACAGAACGCAACAGGTAAAGCTGGGCAACTGCTACTCCAACGTCAGAACTACCAATACGGGGGCTCCACAGGGCTGCGTTCTGTCACCACTACTGTTCTCCCTCTATACCAACAATTGCACCTCATCCACCGACTCTGTGAAAGTCATCACATTTGCGGACGACACCACTATCATCGGCCTAATTAGCTACAATGGGGAACTGGAATACCACAGTGAAGTCGAGAGCATCTGCAACTAGTGCAGAGACAACAACCTGGTACTCAACGCAGCAAAGATGGTTGAACTAGTCATAGACTTCAGGAGGAACACTCCCCCCCTCCCACCTGTCCTCATCGGGGGAACCAAAGTCTCTAGAGTGTCATCTGTACAGTTCCTCGGCACGACTCTCACGAACAACCTGAAATGGGGGCTAAACACCACCATAGTCCACAAGAAATCCCAGCAGAGGCTGTTCTTCCTGCGCCAACTGAAGCGATTCGGTATGCCCCGGTAACTGCTAACCTGCTTCTATACTGCCACCATAGAATCCATCCTCTGCTCCTCAGTCAGTGTCTGGTACGCGGGCGAAACGGCCAGAGATAAACATAGACTTCAGAGAGTCATAGCTGACGCAGAGAAGATCATCGGGTCACCTCTTCCACCTCTTGATCTCCTCCACTCCGCTAGGATGATGAAGAGAGCCACCATGATCTCCCGGGACCCCTCCCACCCAGGCAGCCAACTATCTCACTTCAAACCTAGCAAGCAAAGAGATTTACCACAATTTTGATTCAAAATAAAAAGAAAGGCCATTTAGAATGTAAATACTGGACAAAGACTACAATATACCTTATATACTCGTGTATAAGCCGACTTTTTTAGGCCAAAAATATGGCCCAATAGTGGGGGGTCTCGGCCTATACACGAGTCAGTAGTTGTTGTGCGCCCACCCGCCACCTCCCACAGCTTCCCGCCAGCATCCTGTACCGCAATGCGCTTTTAACATTGTGCGGTCGCGTAAGCCCTGCCCCCCACTGCAATCGCCGTGTGCAGTGTTTAGCCAGTAACTGTAATCCCCAGTGTGTGCTACCTGTTGCGGCAGCCGTACCTTTAATGATGCCTGCTGCCCCCCGTCGGAATATGCAGAGCGGGAAAGCGTGCGTTTCACTTGCCGGTATGCTCATCTCCCGGCCAGTCGCAGGCTCCTTGTTATGACGCCCTCCAGTGATGCATAGGTGCCACTGGAGGATGTCATAACAAGGAGCCTGCGACTGGCCGGGAGATGAATCAATGAGCGTAGCATACCAGCGAGTGAAACACACGCACTCCCGCTCTGTATATCCCAACGGGGAGACAGGGGACAGCAGGCAACATTAAAGGTATGGCTGCCACAACAGGCAAGCACACACTAGGGATTACAGTTACTGGCTAAACACTGCACATGGCGATTGCGGTGGGGGGGGCGGAACTTATGTGGCAGCGCTATGTTTAAGCACATTGCATGCAGGATGGGGGACAGAGAGGCAAAATTGAAAATATGGCACAGCAGGCAGCACAATTTGCAGCTCGCAGGGGACAGGGTTGAGGGGGAGAGAGAGAGGGCAACACCCGTGCTCCCAACACAATAAATGTCAGAATGGTGCATATTGCCTCCATCAATCTGTTTGAATCCACAATCGGCCCCCTGTGAAGGATCCCTCCCATCTGCCAGCAATGTGATATGCATGTGATGTGTTACAGTAGCTGCATATGGTAAATACCAATGCTAGTTTACATATACAGTGACCTGGCACAGTATGCTTTATATGATGATGATTTTCTCTACTGTTTATGCTGAGTGTATACATATGCATGAGGGTTGGGCTCTGCATTTGTCATGGATATTTAAATTTGCATTTCACAATGGAGTAATGTTTGTTTGCACTTGTTCTGAAAAACTGGCAGATTTTACTGTATATGCCTCTTCTACTCCCTCCAAGTTAACTGACTTCTTCAAGCAATGCTTTGTTTTGCACTATAAGGCCACTGCATTTTCTACCCCCAGCTTATACATGAGTCAATAACTTTTCCCAGGTTTTTTAGGTAAAAGTTGGGGGGGTCGGCTTATACTCGGGTCGGCTTATACACAAGTATATACGGTAGGCAAAGACTAGGTGTAACTGCATACCACAGACAGTCCATACCTATTTGTCGTAAATACCTCAAAACACATGAGGGATTAACTAACATCCTTGCAAGAAACCTTTTGGTGTCCTGTTGTAATTGATGCATCGTATAGCACTCATTTATATGTGCAAAACATCTATGTACATCCTCCTCAAATGTATATAAGCTGCGTGTTCTTAGATTTTTTCTAAATCTTAATATTAACCCCTGGCACTCACAAACTACATGCAAACACGCAACCAGGCAGACAGACAAAGATAAAAACCTCCAAAGGTGTTGAAAATGGAGGACATTAGTTACCCAAACACTGCAGTATTTTACACTAAAGCCTATTCATTGAGCATCAAGGTTTCTTCCTTGGAACAGCTCTCTCCTCTAGCTAATATCACTCAGCATGCAAGCAGACATTTTGGTATCCTATCTTTATTGGGGACATACATATAGTTATTAACTTTTACTTTGAAATCAACATGCATTTAAAGCATCTACCAATTTAACAAAGGAGAAAAACTGATGTGCAATTACAAATGGGATGCAATGGCATAGGCAAATGAGAGCTACATCTCACAGCCAGGCAACAGTGGCTGACATTCAGGACCAGATTTCTTGGAAGGCTACAAAGACCATGGCCTTGGGTGGTAAAAAGAGAAGGGTGGCAGGACTTGGAGAGATATGAGGTCACATGTGTCACAGACGGTTTCGCTGCCGCAGACGGCGTCCTTGAACCGCCAGTGAAAGAATGCGATCGTAATCGATTTTCTGCACTGATTGTGATTAACGATAGAATCTGGATTGAATTTGTATGGGCTGCCTGGCAGCCCAGCCTGAGGTCTGTCCCTCTCACATCTGCTGAAAAACAACCTAAGTTTAGGATGCCTGTGAGTTGTTAATAAGTCAGGGATCATTTGGTAGTACATCAAAGGTTGCTTCCTAGCATATCTCACTCAGATGATAATACCACGCCAAAAGGTTGCTTTCATCCAAGGGAAGCCAAAGGAAGCTAGCTCCACAGGCGTCCACAGAAGAGCTTGTATCCAGTAGCCAGTGCGGCACCACTGGAGAGCAGATTTAAATGCATGTGTTTTATGATTTCTGTCTGTTAAATGAAAACCATGTGTAGCACAGCTATAAAATTAATATAGTCTTATTCGTTAAAATCTGCCCAATGTGCTGATATAAAGTTCATAACACTAACCTGCTCAGTGATTGAGGTATTCACCTTCTTGGTGACAAGAGCTGATACACCCCTCATGAAATATGTCATATGAATCAGTATTTTCTGAAGAATATGAATCTGTGACTGTTATGTGTGTGCAGGGAGCGTAAGCCGAGATATGAAAACTGTCATATTTGGTGGGCACTAGGAACCCACCCCAGAGGTTAAGCGCACCCTGTCCAGCCCCCGGGCTGAACCTGAGACTCCACCCCAAATTTTGGCTTATTTAAAAGTGTTTGCCAGGGCCTCCTCCTTCATTCCTCCGATTCCATCTTCATGTGAGCCTGCTGCTGCCTTGAAGACGGGCAGCGGCCATCTTGTCTGAACTTTAGCTCCTGAACTGAAACAAAGAACTGCACATGTTTTCCCAGAAAGGACTATTTACACAAACTTAAAGAAAACCTGTACTGAAAATAAAAGTCAAAATAAGCATACACAAGTCATACTTACCTTCCATGTAGTCTACTCCTCAGTGTCTTTCTCCTGTCCAGCGTCCTATTTGTTCACTATGATCAAGGGAATTTTCCGTCCGCCATTTTGAAAATATCCATTACCCATAACAGCTTTCTGGTCAGCACACAGTTAAACTGTAACATCGCCCAATTGAGCCATAGGGAAACATGGACATTACCTGGTACATCTGTTTTCCTCTCAGCTATAACTGACAGCAACTGATATTTTACTGACAGCAACTGATATATTTCAGATCTGACAAAATATTGTCAGAACTGGATGGGATTATTGTCAGAAGAAAATTGTGAGCTTCTGAGAGGAACTGATGGCAAGGTAACTCTGTAATGTTCATTTGAAGTTACCTCATGTGTTTATTTTAAATATTTTTACTCAGTACAGGTTCTCTTTAAGTATTTTCTCCCTTTTCACTTTTTACTGTGCTACTAATGCCTCTATAATTGTTGATTTTAATGATTCTGTATATATTAACCACTTTGTCCTCCTTGACGTATAAAAACGTCAAGGAGGACAGGCGCGCTCCTGCGGCCGATCGCGCGCGTGCACGCGCACTCCTGGCCGCGGATTCGGCAGCCACGGAATCAATGTATCGGGCTATGGAGCCCGATCACTGATTCCTCTCCCCCGCTGAAAAAGCGACAGCTTCTCTTGGAAGCTTCGCTCTTTCTGAAGCTGTGTCCCTCTAAGCGTACATTGTACGCTTAGAGTGACGTCATGTAAACAAACTCGAGATTGCCATCTTGTGGCCAAAAAGTAAAACTACAAGTAAAAGTAAAAAAACATTACAATACACAAATATTTCCCCAAATAAAACACTTTTATATCCCACCCTCCCAAAAATGCCCACATAAAATGTTTAATAAAAAAAAACAAAAAACATTACTGTAAAAAAAAAAACCACATAAATATTTACCTGAGGGTCTAAACTTTTTAAATATCTATGTAAAGATGAAATATTTCTCTCTATTTTTTTTTTTTATATAAGATTGTAAATAGTGATGCATGCAAAACGAAAAAAATGCTCTTTTATTTCCAAATAAAATATTGTTGCGATACATTGTGATAGGGACATAATTTAAATGGTGAAATAACCGTGACAAATGGGCAATTACAATACGTGGGTTTTAATTATGGAGGCATGTATTATTTTAAAACTATAATGGCCGAAAACTGACAAATAATGAATTTTTCCATTTTTTTTTCTTATTCTTCCTGTTAAAATGCATTTACAGTAAAGTGGCTCTTAGCAAAATGTACCCCCAAAAGAAAGCCTAATTGGTGGTGGAAAAAACAAGATATAGATCAGTTCATTGTGATAAGTAGTGATAAAGTTATAGGCTAATGAATGGGAGGTGAACATTGCTCGGATGCATAAGCTGAAAATAACTGAGATGTTAAGTGGTTAATTATTTATATTGCATTAATAATAAACAACTAGAAAGTTGTTTAATTTGTTCAGCTACACCTGCTATTCAGCCACACAGAAATAATTCTAGCTTCTGAAGAGTCTCTACTATTGTTGATAGCTAGACAAAATAAAGTGCGTTTAACCGTTTTTATTTGCAGGTATTAGTGTCAGTATAGTTAGGACTCAAGACAAATAACATTTATATTGCGCTTTTCTCCTGGCGGACTCAAAGCGCCAGAGCTGAAGCCACTAGGACGCGCTCTATAGGCAGTAGCAGTGTTAGGGAGACTTGCCTAAGGTCTCCTACTGAATAAGGTGCTGGCTTACTGAACAGGCAGAGCCAAGATTCAAACCCTGGTCTCCTGTGTCAGAGGCAGAGCCCTAACCATTACACCATCCAGACTCCTACCCTTCTGTAGGATGGTGGCAGAAGTTCCCTTCTAGTTAATCTGCTGCCAAAATCCCAGCGGTTTCTGCACACCGATTGCGACCACAGATTGCATGGTCTGTGTGCTGAAACCGATTGGAAGGCATTGTGTGGTCCGGCCACTAGGGGGCTTGTGATAACATGTCAAAGTAATACACCTCTTCCGGTCCGCAGCCACCCTGCTTTGCTCTGATGCCTGAATTCCAGAGTTCACTGCATCTCTCTCACTTCCTGGTGTGCAATGACAGTTAGCAATCGGCATATGCTGTCACTTGATGATCCTGTCCTCTGTATGATGAGTAAGAGTGACATAAAAGCTGCTGCAGGAAGTGCAAGGGATTTAAAGCAGAGAGCAGAACACCTGTGTTCTATAGCCATATTATGTGTACCTGATTACCTAATAAAACTTTTAGACCTTTCTACCTTCTGGAGTGCTTGGACTTGAACAAACACTTGCTGAATTGGGTGAATTTCCATGCACACATTCATAATTATCAGCTTTGCTAAGTTCCCTCTCTCCCTCCCCTCCAGCTGTTGGGCCAAATGCTTACTCTTTTTCTTTTACATTAGCCAATACATTGTTGTATCCTGTTTCAAAACTTCCTGCTGACTCATTTTAAGATTTGGCTTTCCTTGCCTTGTCTATTGTCTTAAATCACCCCCTAAGTGCTGAATTGTCACCTGAGCTGACACTCAGGGCCAGTTTAAGCCACACAGGGGCCCCAGTGCAAAAGTAACTTGGGGGCCCCCTACCCCTCCAGCAAAAGTTTGCCCCCGAGCCAGCTGCTGCCCCTCGTGTTCTCCTACTGACTGCTCCCGTGGCCAGTGCACACTGCGTAGCTCAGCTGCCCTGTATTACCTTTCCTGTCCCGGCTGCTCCATCCTGTGCTTCGTCTTCAGTCCCACTGCCTGTGTATTCTCCATCCATTATATGTTACGTGTAAATAACATGTATCGGGTCATAGAGGCAGGTAGCAGGCTGAAGAGGGAGCACAGGATGAAGCTGCCGCAGGGACAGGAGAGTTATTACAAGGCAGCTGAGCAGGGGTGTAACTACAATACATCAGGCACCTCTGATGCCTGATGTACACGGTACATGCACATGCCTGATGTACACAGATATCTAGTGTATTGCGTATTGCGGTTCATCTGATATCTAGAGCAGCAAGTGTCACTTTTTAAAGATATATATTTTTTTCTTTTCCCTCCAGTTTGCTTAGCAGACAGGAAATTAGCTAGGGGGAGGGATTAGCTGTAACACAGGTGATAAATTAAACAGGAAGTGTAGTCAGAAGCCCTTATTCTGGTGTAGGGCTGATTTCACTTCACTGCTGGGAACTGTGAGCACTGATTATAATACATTACTGTTGTTTGTAAATTGTGTTTTGCTGCTTTGATATCTGGTGGATTGTGCATTGCGGTTCATCTGATATCTAGAGCAGCAAGTGTCACTTTTTAAACATATTTTTTTTTTCTTTACCCTCCAGTTTGCTTAGCAGACAGGCAATTAGCTAGGGGGAGGGATTAGCTGTAACAGGAGGTATTTGGACAGCTTCAGGACTCAGTACCTGAGCTTGCTAAGTCTGTGGCTTGCTCACTAAGTAGCTTTGACACAAGTGGCATAGGCGTTAAAGCCAGGTGTTGGAACACAGGCACAATGGCAGAGGCAGTACTTTAAACAGCAGGTAAGGACTAAAAAAAAAAAATTCCCTTCAAACAATATTGCATTTTTTGCATTGGTTAGAATGTGCTAGGCACGTTGTGGTGTAGTCTTTACATTTTGAGGACTCCACCCCAGCTTCACTCCCTCTCCACCCCAGCTTCACTTCACTGTAACCCCTTGTCTCCCATGTAGGCTGGGATAGCCAGAATGTGGAGCCCCGGTCGACTGGGGCTTCGCACCCTGAGCTATACCAGCCCACATGGTCCATGGTATGGGGGGCTCCAGGGGAGAGGGGCGGCCAAGCCTTACCCTCTCCCCCTGAGCCCTTGTCCAATCCATGGACAAGGGGCTCTTCCCCACCTCTGGTGCCCCAGGAGGAGGTGGGGGGCGATGACTCCCTGGGAGGGGGTTCATGGTGGCATCTGGGAGTGCCCCAGATGCCCACCCCCCTCCCAGGACAAATGAGTATAGGGGTACAAAGTACCCCTTACCCATTTCCACAAAGCGTTAAATGAAATAAAAACACAATGACGAAAAAAGTCCTTTAATGTTCTTAATTAACCAGAAATACTTACCTGTACATTTAAAAAAAATCTATCTGTTTTGCCTGTACTGTCTTTCTGTTGCGATTGTCCTGTCGCCAGCGGCGGTCGACAGGAAATCGTTCTGTCTGTCTGGGGGTGCTAACCAGAGTAGTGGTTGCTACTGGTAGCCCCTTCTGTTCATCTGTCTGCATTGCATTAGCCCTAATGGTAGTGGCAGTGCTTCCTTCTGTGTCTCGATTGCCTTGTCGCCAGCGGCGGTCATCAGGGAATCGTCCTATCTGCCTGGGAGTGTAGGCCAGAGCTGCGGTTGCTACTGGCTGCTCCATCTGTCTGGATTGCATTAGCCCTAATGGTAGTGGCAGTGCCTCCTTCTGTATCTCTGCCTTTGTGGTGTTAACCAGAGCAGCGGTTGCTACTGGTAACCCCTTCTGTTTATCTGTCTGGGTCGCACTTGCCCTAGCGGTAGTGGCAGTGCTTCCTTCTGTATCTCTGCCTTAGGGGTGCTAGCCGGAGCAGCGGTTGCTACTGGCAGCCCCACCTGTCTGTCTATCTTGTTTGATACGAACGCTTGCTGTAGGCTCGGTGAGGTAACCATTTAGCAAGCGTTCGCGTTCTCTATTTCGTGTTTGTGTGTCATTGGTTAGTTAGGGTGGCTCGCTTATCACTGGGCAGTGATCGGGCTTAAACACGTTCGCTGTTGCGAATGAGTGCGGTGTTCGCGTTTAGCTAGCGTTTGTTATTTTCCTTACCTTCTGATTGTTGTTTGCTGTGCCTTTGCTACTCTTGGTTCTGTTCTGATCAGCCTTGTGTCACTTCTGGCAATCGTCTCTCTCTTGCGATTGCGTTCCCGCTTTGTTTCTGCGAATGTGTGTTCACCGTCGCTGGGTGGCGACTAGATTGGGGAACACACATTTAGTCTGTCTCTGTACTCTCTTTTTTGGAGGGCTATCGTGCCCTACTTTACATTATCCGTACAATTCCCATCTGGCATCTGTCTCCGTGCAGAGGCTGTGCTCGTCTGCACTCCACAGCTCCATCTGCTGGTGGGAATTGCCCTCTACTGGTGCACTGCATCCAAGCTGGGTACTATTTAATTATACGCTTGTGGAGGATTTCCACTGTGTCAGCGTGCATCTTGTGCGCTGACCACGGAAATAGAAACCCGCAATCGTTACACATCTTTAAAAAAATCATCCATAAATTTTGGCACCAAGGCTCCCCATTGGTTCTTTAACAGACCAATGAGAATCCTCCTGACCCCCATTAGTCTGTTAAAGAACCAATGGGGAGCCAATTATGACGCCCTCTAGTGGTGCCGCTTATCATATGCATCACGTCAGGAGAAGAATCAATGGGCGGATGGCAAATGAAATGTGCACACCCTCACTCTGCATATCCCGACTGGAACCCTGGGGACCAATCTGCAACATAGAAGGATGGATGCAGGCACTGGCAGCAGAAATATCATCTGGCGGAACACTGGGGGATAACAGGTACCAATTGTAACCTATTTAAAATGGTAATGCACGTAGCGATGGTGGCAGGGCTTACATGGCAGCAATGAAATTTGCACCCCCTTGCTTTGCAAATCCCAATGGGGGATACAGAGGCAACATAGAGGTATGGATGCAGGCGCTGGCAGCACACCTGGCGGTGCACAGGGAAGATGACAACAGGTACCAATTGTAATGGCTCTCCCTCAACCGATGCCTAACCCTTGACCTCCCAGTTGGTGTCTAATGCTTAACCCGCTGCCCCTAACAATTAACCCCCTCAACCTTAACCTTCCCCCATGCCGCTAAGCTATGATTTGCAAAAAAAATAAGTTATTCGTGGTGCCCGGAGTTGACACTGCAAAGCCGCGATTTGCGGCAAAGAAGAGAAATGTGGGCGCACAGAGGCATCTAAAAAAATCACAGGCGCCGAGGCATGCCAATATGCAAATTGTTGCATAACATAGTGGGCATTGCCTAATGCCCCGAATTGCATATCAGCATGCCTCGGCCACCGCAGTTTTATCAGGCCCCCTGTACACTCAAATTTCACTTCTTTGAAGCAAATCATGGCTATTATATTGGGTGCCTTTGCCAGTGCTCTTTTTTCTACAAGGGCTCCTGCACCCTTTTTTCCTGTTTCATTTACAATGTCCTTGTGGTTTATCATATAGGGTGAGACTAGATAAACATTTTGTGACTGTATCTTGACTCTTCTGTAACAGACAAAAAAAACGTCCTGTTTCCGCCACCGGTTGAATGTTGACTAATCTGACTCAGTCAGATTTTACACTTGAGCGTTTTGTGGGCATTTTGCCTACATACAAACTCACCTTAGAACTGACAGCCAATGTAAATCAATGGGCTCATAACATCTCGGGCTTGATTCACTAAAGCGTGATAACTCATATCACGGCCGTTTTTGCGCGCATTTTTGTGTTGCGTTTGTGTTTTGCGCGCGATCGTGAATTATCACTTGCAATCGCAAATTCTTGTGCAAAAATTCGCAATTGTGTATAATAATTTGCGATTAATGCAAACGCATTAAAGGTGCACGAAAATGGCCATGGAATGAGTTCTCACGCTCCATGCCCCTCATGTGATATATTGCATGCTGCAAAATAACTTACAGCCTGCAGCACTGTCCACATGCTATGTATGTTATCTCTATTTTCACCCTTAGACTGCTGCGCATGTTTCTAGGTGTTTCTCTGTTTCACCATCCATATGCCACCGATGTCTAAAGGTGTTTTAATAAGCTATAAGCTATAAGCTTTTAGTTTCCCCATATTTCTGTGCCAAGTATGTCTAAAGACATTTAGTAGCAAGTTTTGGGTCAGTTGGTCTACTTGATTAAAATATTCAAATAATTGATGCAGAATTATACAAATATCACTGCAAATCTATGCAGCTTGAAAATGGCCCTTTCAAATGCTTCCATTGAAATATTTGATTAGTCCTTTTGCATTGTAGATTTTCATAGTAATAAAAATTATTCAATATTATAATAATTAACATAATTCTCAATCGTCTCTAATTTATATTGCACCTCATTGAAATTCCCTACTGACCGACCAATGTGGACTTTGGTACATGTAGATTTGGGCAAGACATGTAATAAACAAAATTCACACATAATTGACATTTTAATGTAGCTTTAGAAAAAAAAATGTGGTGCGTGGAAAATAACTTGTGTATTTTCTGTGCATTAAAAGTGTGCACTCTCCTTTAGCATTTACGATTGTGGTGACTGATCAGGATCTGAAGCATATTTTATTTATTTATTTATTTATTTATTGTATTTATAAAGCGCCAACATATTACGCAGCGCTGAGCATAGAAAGGGTGGAGATAGAATCTCCATTTTAAAGTGACTCCTGCACTTTTCCGCACATAGGGGTCAATTTACAAAAAAGTCAGTACAATTTACATAGTGTAACAGTTACATAACGTATTTGTAACGATGGGTGTCAACACGCAGAGAGAATCTGATTACTGGTGATCTGCAGAATCACCCACAATGCAGATATACACCAGATTATGGATGATCTGCAGTATCACCAATAATCCGGGTATGTCTAACCTCTGGACACCAGTATAATGTGAGTGTTTGGTGTAACAGTACAACTCTGAGCATAGACCACCAGGGACCCCGGTGGCCTGAGTGACTTGAGGAATACTCCCCTGACTGTGGGGAATATTCCTGTAGCCTGAGGACTCCCTAGGAGAGGGACCCAGGCTGGGTTGCAGGAAGTCCTGCTGCTAATATGAACAGACTTGCCCTAACTAGGTGTGAGGGCCTATTCTCTATGCCCTGGAACCGGGCTAAGGCAAATACACATACAATACAATCCTAGCTCTGGGTGTGAGGTCCGTGATCACAACACCCTGGAACTAGCCTACCGAATACCCTAGTCTTGGGTGTGAGGTCCGTGATCACAACACCCCGGAACTAGTCTAGAGCATACCATAGAACTGACACAGTATCCTAGTCTTGGGTGTGAGGTCCGTAGTCACAACACCCTGGAACTGGTCTAAAGCATAACATAGAACTGACACAGTATCCTAGTCTTGGGTGTGAGGTCCATAGTCACAACACCCTGGAACTGGTCTAAAGCATAACATAGAACTGACACAGTAACCTAGTCTTGGGTGTGAGGTCCGTAGTCACAACACCCTGGAACTGGTCTAAAGCATAACAGTAAAGCCACAAGAGTAATCTAGCTCAGTGTGAATCCCCAGGTCCACCTGGCTCTTAACACACTGTAGGATCTGACTGTGGTCTGTGTGCAACACATAAGCATTCACAACGGCAGACAACGTGAGACTGAAGGACAACCAGCTATATAGTGCAGCGCAGATCAGTGCCGCCCAGTCCCCTTCAGCCAACCACCGTTGGTTCTGGGATCAGCTGACCAGTAGAGTCAGCTGACCCCTTTCTGCTTCCCATAAAGCTTCTGCCTCTCGGCGTGCACGCGCGTATTCCTCAGCCTATGTGCACAGGAAGGCTGAACCACATCAGACACATGTCTCCGCGCAGAAACCGCCGGGCTGAACGCGGAACTAGCCGTCAGAGCACGAGGCAGCTTTTCCGCAATCCTTCACAGTATTGTTATGTAAGTAGCATAACACAAGTCACACTAGCAATACATGATTTGCTTAAAGGAATACTATCAATGCCCAAGTGTTGTAAAATTACATTGTTGTAATGATCTGCTCAGCTGTCTGCACAGGCAGACAGCTTTTTGACCATTATTTAGGTCTGAGTGTTGCAGGTCTCTGGAAAAGAGACCTGTCTTCACTCTGCAAGTTGCCAGTTACTCTGCTGGTGAGGAATTTGCATCTACTTGTCATGCAAATTGCTTAGCTGCTTCCTTTGATGGCTTGCAGTATAAATGCCATTCCTTCCCAGAATTCCCTGCTGGTCATGATGGTTTGTTCCTGCTAACTTGCCTGGAGTGTCAGCCCTCTGCTCATTGTTGGTTACTATTGCTAGCTTAGAGTAGATACCCTTTGGGAGTACTCCTTGCATTCCTGTTTAGTGCAGTCAGGATTGTGTATATTTGTACTGCCTATTCTGTCGTGTCTTGTTCTTGCGATTGCTCTGTCGCCAGCGGTTGGTGGTAGCAAATCGTTTTGTCTGTTGGGATCGCACTTGCTTTTGCGGAGGAGCAGTGGATCAAATCTGACTTGTTCCTGTTGTCTGTTTGTCTGGAGAAAATGCATGCTGTTGCCTGAGGTAAGGCAGCCGATTAGCAAGCATTTCTGTTGTTTGTTTGTTTGTGTTTCTAGGTTCATTTGATAGTTAGGGTTGGCGTGTTTTATACAATACAATACAATACAATAACATTTCTATAGCGCTTTTCTCCCATAGGACTCAAAGCGCTTAGGCTCTCTCAGATTCAGTAATTAGTAGGATGAAGTATTCACACAACAAAAGTTATATTTCTGCAAATGCCAAACTGAACAGGTGGGTTTTCAGTCTGGATTTAAACACGTCCAGGGATGGAGCTGTCCTGATCTGTTGAGGTAAGGAGTTCCAAAACGTAGGGGCAGCATGACAGAAGGCTCTGGGACCAAAAGTTTCCAAGTGGACTCTGGGTATGACTAGATTATTAGAACCTGTTGATCTGAGAATGCGGGGATTGCTACGCAGCTGCAACATATCTTTCATGTATCCAGGGCCTAAATTATTCAGGGATTTAAATGTCAGTAGGCCGATCTTGAATAGGACCCTCCATTCTATAGGTAGCCAGTGAAGGGAGTGCAGGACTGGCGTTATGTGGCAGTGACGGGGTTGGTTGGTTAGCAGTCTGGCAGCAGTATTCTGTATCAGCTGTAGTCGGTACAAGACCTTTTTCGGAAGGCCAGTGTAGAGAGCATTGCAGTAGTCCAGTCGGGATGTGATGAAGGCGTGGACTAAGGTTGGCAGATCTTCTGGGGGTATGAGGTGCTTGATTTTTGCAATGTTGTCTCTGTTGCGCTTTTCGTGCGGAAACCGTGCCATTAGCGTGCTTTGTCGCCGTTGCGCTTTTCGTGCAGCGACCGCGCTTAGCGAGTGCATTTGTTATTTTCCTTGCCGTTCTGATCATTGTTATTTGCTGTGTCTTTCTTGCTACACTCGTGCTCTGTCTTACTTGGTCCTGTGTCACTATTGGCAATCTCCACTCTTGCGATTGCATTTCCACTTGGTTTCCGCTGTTGTGTGTTCACCGTCGCCAGGTGGCGACTAGATTGGTGGACACACATACATTCTGTCTCTGTGCTCACTTTCTCTCTACAGGTGCTTTGCACCCAAGCTGGGTTCTGTCATTTTTATACGCTTGTGGAGGATTTCCGCAGTGTCAGCGCGCATCTTGACCACGGAAATAATTTCCCAATCATTACAGTATGACCAGCCAAACTGAAATTCCCAGTGTAGAGGGAAATTCCGATTTGTATGTTTTTGTCAAATATGGTTCTTATACCTTTAAGAGCTTTAAAAGACTCGACACTGAAACCAAAGAGGACTTCCTTTCTGAATGTGTAAGATTTTTTCTGAATCCTAACTTTCAAATTACTGATCCGTCCACGTCAGCTCTCCAATTCGCTTATACTCTATTGCAAGGAGATCTGTTTGTGTGGGCTTATGAGATTTTGAAAAGCAATTCCTGGAATGATTATCCTTATCAGTTTCTTATATTGATTTTCTCCCACTGGTTTAAACTGCCTTGCTTACCACCTGTACTTGATGAGTGTGTACCTGCTAGTCAGTCAGCTGTTCTATCCCTTCCATGTAAAACCATTCAGTGTAACAATCCGTTTAATGTCTCAGTACATGAAGCTGCTAAAAAGGTAAAGTTTGAAATGTGGAACACACTTGAATGTGATGAATCCAGAGAGACTTCTCAGTCTCAGGTTTTGCTGCCCCAAGTAAAAGCATATTTGGATCCGGTGATAGGCAGAATTATTCAGTATATTAGAGGAGTAAGAAAATCTATGCATGCTCCTAATCCCAACCCGTATGAGTGTTATCTTGATACAGGATTGTTTGATCCTCCATTTGCTCCATGGGCGATTGGGGCTTTGATTGAGGAGTTCGAGATTGATTGGAAGGCATTTTGCGATTTTTACTTCGCAAAAAGCGAAGAGATTCTTAATGCTTGTGTTAATTCTGTGTACACGTTGATTGGATCTGATGAGTGTGACGAGTGTTTTGTGGATCCGGTGATTTGTGTGTGGCAGACGATTTTGGATGAATTGCGCACACACCAACCAATTGACTCCAATAAAGTGACACCGTTATCAGATGATTGTTCCTACCTTTCTGGGGTAAAGCAAGTGAGTTTAGACACTGTGCGATCTGAAATGAATGGATGGACCACTGTTGTTGACACCTGTGTGAATTCTGAAGGATCTTCTCCTGCTTGTGTGGAGTTTGAATCTGTGCGATCTGATGCCTGTTTCTCAGGTGTTCCTGCAGATTGTGATCGGCGTGAATGTGTCAGTTTTGACAAAGATATGTGGGGTCCCTTGTCATTTAAAAACAGATTTTTTTTCTCCCAGTGATTCTTTAAGATCTTCCATCTATGATCCTGCTATGGGGAAAATTCCTAAACCATGCAGCCTCAAGAGTAATGTTAATATGCGCTTTGTTCACACCTGTAAAGGCACGTTGCCAGATGACAGTTGTTCCAGTGTTTCTGTCTTGAACACTTTGCAGTCTGGTCCACAGATTGCGGAGGCTTGCGCTTTGGAAGCATTCGTTTCACAACCCAAAGCGATTTTTGGCTTCGCAAATTTTGCGTTCTGACTCCTCGGATTCGACATTGTTACCCGAGTCTAAGGGTTTGGTTTTGTGAATCTGATACTGAAGGATCTTTGCTTTGTCCAGTGAATGTTTCTGTGAGTCTACCCTGTACCATGGATGAAACTATGATGTCCACTCGTACTGACATTTGTGAGTCCCTTTCTTGCTCTGAGGAAAGTATTGACTTTCTACCCTGTACTCTGGATGAGTCAATATTACCTTGCAATAAATCTCCTGCAAGGAGCCCAGAGGCTTCTCGAGGTATTGCAGCTAATTTCATCTGTTTTTCTGCCATTTCAGAATTGCAGTCTGGTTTGACTGCTATGAAGGATTCTGTCTGTAGTGAAACTAGATTCAGAGAGGCAGTGTTGGTTTCACTAGATATTCCTGTGCATCCTGTTCTTGAAGATGAGATTCAGTCCCAACATATGGTAAAACCATCCCAGGGACATCTGCCCCGTCCGCAGAAGGTATTTGAGGTTCGGCCCTGTAACATGGATAGTTCAGAATCCTTGATTGCTTTATCAGAAAACTAGTGAAATGATGTTCCTGAAGTTTTGTTTGATGTTCTGGAGGTCTCCGAGTTCCTCCCAAAGGGTGCAGAACTTTTAGGAGGTGCCTCCTGCCCCGCACGGTCGTCTGAGGTGTTGCCCACTTCAGTAGGCATTGCTGCTATACTGACTACTTTTGCAGCTCTTGTGGAGCTTCAGTCATGCGTAGTCAATAATGAGTTCTGGTTGGATACAATTACAGTCATAGAGAATTCTAAGTCTGAATCCAAGTCTTCTTTTGAAAGACCAGTACTTGTGACCACTACTCGTGATGATTCTCTGCCCGGTCCTGGTTTTGGTCTTGTCGTGGCGGACTTTGAGGTTGGCAGTTCCTCGACATGTCCTGAGGTTTCTCTTGTGCTAGTGTACCCCGATGCGCTCTGTGAGCCAGAATGCCCAAGTGTCTCTCGGTTACCAGCATGCTCAGATGCTTCCTTGGTGGAGACATGTTCTGATTTTGCCTGCCTGCCTGCATGCCCAGAAGTGGTTCTGAAAGCCCTGATTTTGATGGTTGTCCTGGTAATCCTGAATCCGGAATTGTCATAGGTTCCATGGGGGTTCTTGGTAGTTCTCCATGTGAGCCTGGTGAACGTTCTGGCCTCTTGGGATCTCTGCGGATCTTTAAAGTGTTCTGGGAGATTCTGGGAGACATTTTTCTTGGTACCCTGGATGGGATCAACCGTGGCTTCTCTGTTGAAAGGGACACTTCAAATGGCTATTGTGGTAGATTTGGTATTTTTGGACGGTCCCTGGAAGGTGGTGGGTATTGCTTGGAGGGTATCGATGGGTTCTTCTCTGGCATTCGCAGTTCTGATGGGTGTTACGCTGAGACTGGTAGTACTGATGGGCATATTTTGGTGGTTTCTGCTTCCGATGAGTTCAGTTTCGGGAGGATTGACTCTGGAATTGGGCCTTGTCGGGCTGCCCCGGCCTTCATGTGTGTTCAGTCAGACTGCTTTGTTGGAAATGTCAGTTTTGAGGAACAACTGGAATCCGTCCCTAGAGGGGGGGGGGGGGGGTTACTGTAATGATCTGCTCAGCTGTCTGCACAGGCAGACAGCTTTTTGACCATTCTTTAGGTCTGAGTGCCGCAGGTCCCTGGAAAAGAGACCTGTCTTCACTCTGCAAGTTGCAGAGTTGCTCTGCTGGTGAGGAATTTGCATCTACTTGTCATGCAAATTGCTTAGCTGCTTCCTTTGATGGCTTGCAGTATAAATGCCATTCCTTCCCAGAATTCCCTGCTGGTCATGATGGTTTGTTCCTGCTAACTTGCCTGGAGTGTCAGCCCTCTGCTCATTGTTGGTTACTATTGCTATCTTAGAGTAGATACCCTTTGGGAGTACTCCTTGCATTCCTGTTTAGTGCAGTCAGGATTGTGTATATTTGTACTGCCTATTCTGTCGTGTCTTGTTCTTGCGATTGCGCTATCGCCACTGCTTGGCGGTAGCGAATCGTTTTGTCTGTTGGGATTGCACTTGCTCTTGCGGAGGAGCAGTGGATCCAATCTGACTTGTTCCTGTTGTCTGTTTGTCTGGAGAAAATGCTTGCTGTTGCCTGAGGTAAGGCAGCTGATTAGCAAGCGTTTCTGTTGTTTGTTTGTTTGTGTTTCTAGGTTCATTTGATAGTTAGGGTTGGCGTGTTTTGTCTCTGTTGCGCTTTTCGTGCGGAGACCGCGCCATTAGCGTTCTTTGTTGCTGTTGCGCTTTTCGTGCGGCGACCACGCTTAGCGAGTGCGTTTGTTATTTTCCTTGGCGTTCTGATCATTGTTATTTGCTGTGTCTTTCTTGCTACACTCGTGCTCTGTCTTACTTGGTTCTGTGTCACTATTGGCAATCGCCACTCTTGCGATTGCGTTCCCACTTGGTTTCCGCTGTTGTGTGTTCACCGTCGCCAGGTGGCGACTAGATTGGTGGACACACATACATTCTGTCTCTGTGCTCACTTTCTCTCTACAGGTGCTTTGCCACCAACCAAGCTGGGTTCTGTCATTTTTATACGCTTGTGGAGGATTTCCGCAGTGTCAGCGTGCATCATGTGCGCTGACCACGGAAATAATTTCCCAATCGTTACAAATGTACAAATAATGTCTAAGTAGCTATGTAAACATTTTCCTACTTTTCATGTTAAATATCAGAGGCAAAAGCTTTAATTTATTGAGAGTAGAATTTAGCTATGTTGGGACAAATCAATTGCAGAAGGGGTGTCTGCTTCAAAGCACAGCCAGTGTTGCATATCAGACTACAAAGTATATTTCTCAGAAAGCAAAAACAGTATGAAAAGCTGTGACAAAAGCTGTGAGCTTTCTCTCTCTCTCACACAGAGTTACACACAGGGTTAACTGAACAAGTGTGAGGGGAATTTCCCCTCTCCTCATGGCTTATTCTGCCGTCAGTTTTGGCGTCAGTTAAGTTTGAAAGTATTTTGATAACAATAAACAAAAAGGTTGCCAGTGAAATGTATACACAAGTACTTAGCAGCACTTCCCAAACAATTCCTATCTCAAATGAAAAAAATATGTAGATGTTCCTTTAAGTAGTGCTAGTTGCTCTAAGTAAACATTTGCTATGAAACTGCTGTAAGTACAGGCAAAATGTGTGCCATCTATGCATGTCAATTTTACCAACCTTTTGCAAACCAACCCCCCAATGTGAAAAATAGTTTTTAAACACCTGTGTGAGAAAGCGCAAAGGAGCCGCCGCCATGAGTCAGCGGCGGGCGGCTCCTTCAGCGCACAGCGGGCATCCGCACGGAGAGGCAGCCGCCTCCTCGCATCATGAGGCGGCTGCCTCCGTGCATCAGAGTGTGGAGCGTGAGGAAACCGCCGCGTTGGACGCGGCGGTTGGTACGCGGCTCCCCGCTGCGGAGACTCCGCAGAGCGGGGCTGGGCTGGCTGGGACGCATAGTCCCTCAAGTTTCAGAGTGACGCGCGCGCGCGCACTCAGACTAAATTTATGACTCTTAGGGGAGAGTCAGCTGACCAGGCAGGTCAGCTGACCATAGCTCCACTCCCCATTGGTCAGCAATCAGGGAGGTGCTGGGGGACACTTAAGTGTATATATAATGCCGGCTGTTCATTCTTCTGGTGTCTGGCGTTGCGTTCACATACGTGGGAGCACCCAGATCCGTTAGTCAGATCCGTTAGTGTGCCGGGACCAGCAGGAGCTGTAATCCTACACTAAGTTAGATTGTTGATAGCTTAAAGTATTAGTTTGATTGTGATTATATGTTATGACCTTTGCCTGCCTCGACTATTCCTCCGAACTCTGACCTTGTACCTCGATATTTCTGATACCTGTTGCCGAACCCTGCCTGTACCTTGACTCCGCCTCTGCCTCCTGATTTTGTACCCTGATATTTCTGATACCTGTTGCCGAACCCTGCCTGTACCTTGACTCCGCCTTGCCTACTGTATCTGTACCTATCTGTCCGTGTATTTACGACTTGGCTTGCCCGACCTCGAGAACCGACCTCACGATTGGAGGCGGTTCCTAGTCCCGTTAGTGACACTTGCGCCTGAGTGTCATTTTCGGACTTTCCTTCCTACTGTCAGTCTGACTCCTCCCGTCTCGGAGAGCTCAGACCTGTGGAAGGAATCTGTGCAGTTCTCCTTGCTGCACTGAGGCTTGTCCTCTGTATTACTGTTGCACCAATCACAACACTCTACACAGGTGACCAGAGGTTAGTTAGTATATTGGATTATCGGTGATACTGCAGATCACATATAATCTGATATACGTCTGTATTTCCCGTGATACTGCGGTTCACCGGTAATCAGACCTCTCTGTGCTTCACCGAGCGTTACAGAACGCCAGACCAAAAATACTATGGAACGCACTGATCCTCTGACGGTGCTTGCCACTTCGGTGGATAGCATTCATCAAGCACTAGGCCAGCACAAAGCCTTAATTGATGCCTTATCAGGCTCTGTGAGAACCCTCCAGACATCAGTTGATTCAGTGCGATCCCCTCCCAGTGATGACATACGTATGCCTGTCCCTGATAAGTTTTCCGGCCACAAGTCTGACTTCCGGAATTTCAGGAGTAGAGTGTTGTCATATTTTGAGTTAAGGCCCCGATCCTCGGGGACTGAGACCCAACGGGTTATTTTTATTAAAACCTTGTTGACTGGAGACTCCCAGTCGTGGGCATACAACCTGCCCGCTACCGATACTGCCTTGACCTCAGTGGAGGAATTCTTTAAGGCCATGGCCATAATCTACGACGACCCTGACCTTGCGGCATCCTCAGAGCGAAAGCTCAAACTCTTACGGCAAGGCAGAGGGTCGGTCGAGGATTATGCGGCAGAGTTCCGTAGGTGGTCAGTCACCTCAAGATTTGATAATTTTGCCCTCATGGACTATTTTCTGTCTGGGTTGTCGGAGGAGGTTTCCGACCTAATGTTGACTGTGCCCGAGCCCAAGACAGTTGACGAGGCCATATCATCGGCCATTCGAGTAGATCGCAGGCTACGCCATCAGAGGCAGGCTAGGAGTAGTCACCGTGTCAGGGTGACTTCATACACAGTACCGGCTGTTACATCCCCAGTAACTACAACTCCGCCTATCTCAACCTCTCCGGCCTTGCCTCCACCAGAGCCAATGCAAATTGGTCGATCTAAACTGACCCAGGTGGAGCGGAGGAGGAGAATGACGGAACAACTGTGTCTATACTGTGCGGAGGCAGGTCATAGGGTGCGAAACTGTCCTAACAGGTCGGTAAACGGGTCTGCCTAGGAGTAGTGGGGGGTGACACCCTAGGCACACAATTTTCACCCCTTAAAGAGAAAAAACTGCTTCTCCCCTGTATGATTACATGGGAGAATAAGTCAGTAGCCACTGAAGCATTTCTTGATTCCGGCTCAGCGGCTAATTTTATGAGTCTTGCATTTGCTCAGGAGTTGGGTATTCCCCTCAGTCCCGTGAGTCCCCCCATTCAGGTCACGGCGGTGGATGATTCCCCGCTGCAACGGGAGCGCCCACTGTCACAGACTCCGGAGGTGAAAGTCACCATAGGGGTTCTGCATGGGGAACTGTTACGTTTTTTTGTGTTACACATGTCCACCTCCACCATTATCCTAGGCATGCCGTGGTTGCAAACCCATTCGCCGCAAATAGACTGGGCCACGGGGCAGTTAACCACCTGGTCACCACATTGTTTCCAACAGTGTTTGGGGAAATTGACATTAGGGCAAACCAAGGTTCAGGTGGGAGGTGTGCCAGATCAGTACTCTGAATATGCCGACGTATTTTGTCCCAAGGCAGCTGACAAACTGCCCCCTCATCGGCCATTCGACTGTCCCATCGATCTCCGTTCAGGTTGTGTACCCCCTCGGGGTCATCTGTATAATTTGTCGGGACCCGAGAAAGTGGCCATGGGAGAATATATTCGTGAGAACCTAACCAAGGGCTTCATTCGGCCATCTCGGTCACCCGCCGGGGCAGGGTTCTTTTTTGTTAAGAAAAAGGATGGGGGCTTACGGCCATGCATCGACTACCGGGGGCTTAATAAAATCACAGTGAAGAATCGCTACCCTTTGCCCTTAATAGATGACCTTTTCACACAGGTCACGGAGGCTAGGATATTCTCGAAACTGGATTTACGGGGGGCATACAATCTTGTGCGGATCAGAAAAGGTGACGAATGGAAAACGGCCTTCAATACTCCGGACGGGCATTACGAGTACCTGGTGATGCCCTTTGGGTTATGTAATGCCCCGGCCGTTTTTCAGGAACTTATTAATGAGGTCTTTAGAGAGGTGCTGGGGAAGTTCGTTTTGGTTTACCTCGACGACATTCTTATATTTTCTAACAATCTTTCTGATCACAGAGCTCATGTCAGATGGGTATTGAACAAGCTGAGGCAGAATTTATTATATGCTAAGTTGGAAAAATGCATTTTCGAGGTCACGTCGGTAGCTTTCCTGGGATACATAATCTCTACCTCGGGCCTGTCTATGGACCCTGCTAAGGTCTCCGCGGTCTTGGAGTGGCCACAGCCGGTAGGGTTAAAGTCCTTACAACGCTTCTTGGGGTTTGCAAACTACTATAGAAGGTTTATTAAGGGGTACTCTACTGTAGTTGCACCCCTCACCAGTCTTACAAAGAAGGGGGCAGACACCACTCACTGGTCTCCCGAGGCCGTACAGGCATTCACCACTCTAAAAAGATTGTTCTGTTCGGCACCTATATTGAGGCATGTGAACACTTCTTTCCCATTTATAGTTGAGGTAGACGCCTCAGAAGTTGGAGTGGGGGCTGTGCTGTCTCAACGTTCAGGTCTTCAGGGGAAATTACACCCGTGTGCCTATTTCTCCCGGAGGTTCTCTCCGGCAGAGAAAAACTATGATATAGGCAACAGGGAGCTCCTTGCCATCAAGTTAGCCTTTGAAGAGTGGCGTCATTGGCTGGAAGGTGCGGAGCATACGATCATGGTGTATACCGACCACAAGAATCTCGAGTACATCGAGGGGGCTAAAAGATTAAGCCCCCGACAGGCTCGATGGTCGTTATTCTTTTCGAGGTTCACATTCTTGATTACATACACTCCTGGTAGTAAGAATACCAAGGCGGATGCACTCTCTAGGTGTTTTGAACCAGAAACAGCACAGCCCTCTGTTCCTGAGACCATTGTTCCACGGAAGTTGGTGCTAGCCGCTACTGAGACTTGGGAGAACTGGAAGGAAACTTTGGGTCCTTTCCAGCAGGATGTCCCAGAAGGAAAACCTGAGGGGGTTTTGTTTATCCCGCTGCCCTTTCGGCTCCAGATTTTGGAGTTCGTTCACTCACACAAGAATGCGGGACATCCTGGGGCGTCTAGGACGCAAGATCTCGTGGCAAGGTGTGCATGGTGGCCCTCTCTGGCAGCTGATTGCAAGGAGTTTGTCAGGGAATGTGCGGTGTGCGCAAAAAGCAAGCCCTCCCGGCTGGCATCTGTTGGTACCCTACAGCCTTTGCCCACCCCGAGTGAACCATGGACCCACTTGTCCATGGATTTTCTGGGGGAGCTTCCGAGGTCAGAGGGCATGTCGGTCATCTGGGTGGTAGTCGACCGCTTTAGTAAAATGGCCCATTTCGTGCCCTTGAAAGGACTCCCCTCGGCCCAGGAATTGGCCGACCTGTTCATCACTCATATTTTCCGGTTGCATGGCATCCCGGAGGACATAGTTTCCGATCGGGGAGTCCAGTTTGTTTCAAAATTTTGGAGGGCATTCTGCCACCAAATGGGCATGGGACTGTCATTTTCATCGGGTTACCACCCACAGACTAATGGCCAAACTGAGAGGGTCAACCAATCTTTAGAGCAATTCTTAAGATGTTACGTGGCTGAAGCACAGAATGATTGGGTTAAATTCTTACCTTACGCAGAATTTGCGCACAACAACTTAAAGAGTTCTTCCTCGGGGTTCTGTCCGTTCCAGATAGTGACCGGGAAGTTACCTAAATTTTCCCCGTTGCCGGTTGCGTCCAGTCCGTTTCCAGCCTTGGAGGCCTGGCAGAGGACATTTAGGGACATGTGGAAGATCGTAAAAGACAACCTTGTGAGAGCATTCCAGAGTCAGAAAAGTCAGGCTGACAAGAGACGCTCGCTGGAGTGGAAATTCAAACCAGGAGATTTGGTTTGGGTATCAACCCGTCACCTGACCCTAAAACAACCCTCTGACAAACTTGGTCCCAGGTTCGTGGGTCCATTCCCAGTTACTAGGAAGATCAACAATGTCACATACACCGTTGATCTTCCCACCAGCATGCGTGGAGTAAGGTCTTTCCACGTATCACTGCTCAAACCCGCAGTCCTGGTGGGTCCCACCCCTCCTCCTCCTGTCTTAGTCGATGCCCAACCCGAGTATGAGGTGGAGAAAATCATAGATTCACGTACTGTACAGAACTCGGTGCAGTATCTTGTACATTGGAAGGGTTACGGCATTGAAGAGAGGCAATGGGTTCCGGGGAACCGCATGCATGCGGACAAGTTAGTGAGAGAGTTTCATACGGTACATCCAGAGAAACCTGGAAGGAGCTGTCCGGAGTCCACTCCTCGGGGGGGGGGGGGGGGGGGGGTACTGTGAGAAAGCGCAAAGGAGCCGCCGCCATGAGTCAGCGGCGGGCGGCTCCTTCAGCGCACAGCGGGCATCCGCACGGAGAGGCAGCCGCCTCCTCGCATCATGAGGCGGCTGCCTCCGTGCATCAGAGTGTGGAGCGTGAGGAAACCGCCGCGTTGGACGCGGCGGTTGGTACGCGGCTCCCCGCTGCGGAGACTCCGCAGAGCGGGGCTGGGCTGGCTGGGACGCATAGTCCCTCAAGTTTCAGAGTGACGCGCGCGCGCGCACTCAGACTAAATTTATGACTCTTAGGGGAGAGTCAGCTGACCAGGCAGGTCAGCTGACCATAGCTCCACTCCCCATTGGTCAGCAATCAGGGAGGTGCTGGGGGACACTTAAGTGTATATATACTGCCGGCTGTTCATTCTTCTGGTGTCTGGCGTTGCGTTCACATACGTGGGAGCACCCAGATCCGTTAGTCAGATCCGTTAGTGTGCCGGGACCAGCAGGAGCTGTAATCCTACACTAAGTTAGATTGTTGATAGCTTAAAGTACTAGTTTGATTGTGATTATATGTTATGACCTTTGCCTGCCTCGACTATTCCTCCGAACTCTGACCTTGTACCTCGATATTTCTGATACCTGTTGCCGAACCCTGCCTGTACCTTGACTCCGCCTCTGCCTCCTGATTTTGTACCCTGATATTTCTGATACCTGTTGCCGAACCCTGCCTGTACCTTGACTCCGCCTTGCCTACTGTATCTGTACCTATCTGTCCGTGTATTTACGACTTGGCTTGCCCGACCTCGAGAACCGACCTCACGATTGGAGGCGGTTCCTAGTCCCGTTAGTGACACTTGCGCCTGAGTGTCATTTTCGGACTTTCCTTCCTACTGTCAGTCTGACTCCTCCCGTCTCGGAGAGCTCAGACCTGTGGAAGGAATCTGTGCAGTTCTCCTTGCTGCACTGAGGCTTGTCCTCTGTATTACTGTTGCACCAATCACAACACTCTACACAGGTGACCAGAGGTTAGTTAGTATATTGGATTATCGGTGATACTGCAGATCACATATAATCTGATATACGTCTGTATTTCCCGTGATACTGCGGTTCACCGGTAATCAGACCTCTCTGTGCTTCACCGAGCGTTACAACCTGCATTTAAGTTGTATTATTCTTAAAAAAATACAGTAGAATCCCTATATAGTAAGCTACAAGGACCAGGAAACATAGTTTACTAGATCAGAATTTTACTACATCAGAACTGGTCATACATTGTATATTTATAAAGATGCATTTGCTGGGACCTGAGGACAGAGTTTACAATACCCAACGGCTTACTATATCATAGTTAACTATAACGAGATTATACTATATCACTTTCACTGTCCCGAGTACATGTTCATCTTTTCTATCTGCCGTATCCTTATCATCTTGTAATTATAACCAGTGGCTTTCCCCTACGTAAAAACTATAATTTTCATTCAGATACTAAAAAATAATATACTATACCAGTAGTTTGTTTGTTTTTGTAGATGAACAGGGTACACATTACCTTAATTATTGTGCAGTGTGCACAAATGTGTGTAACTGAAGGAGATGGCACAAGGGCAGTGGGCTTATTGTGGATGTAAAGGTGTAGACAAGGCCATAGATGCCAGTAGGAAGAGTAGTCAGCAGCAGCTTGTAGGACATGCCCAAAATCAACTAGTTCATAATATCAAGCCTGAGGATAGAGTGATATAACTGTTATACTAATGATAATCTTTTTACACACAGATACATTCCATGAGACAGTTATAAATGAACACAGATGCATTCCATGAGACGGATATAAATGATCCTCTTGGCCCAGGGCCTTTCATATCAGCCAACAGAATGCTTTATGAGTAGTGAGTAATGACCCTGGAATTTCTTTGTGAAGGCAAACCCTTTCACCCAATCAGTCTGTAAAGGTGCAGACACACAGCAGCTCAGTGAGAGCTTCGCTACACACCTGATCCTAATTTCAGCTTAAACACACTCACTGTTGGCCTGTTCAAGAACAGAGATTTTTGGCTTTGGTGCCAATTAAATAGCCTGCTGTCAGGGATCCTTTCAGTGCTAAAGATGTTTATTTTGAGATGCTTGTACAATGGGAAGAACAAGAGATGAGAGTTAGCACTCTGTTGTTTCATGTATCTTTAGGGAGGACACTAGCGTGTTTCATACACAGATTTGCTGAAAGATTTATTATTTTCACTACATCAGGAATGAAAAAGGCTTAAGTTTTCTTGCCTTTTAATATGTGGGGCATGTACATTTATATCTTCTTCCTAGTAATTGGGCCTGTTAAGCCTTTCAGAACCTTTTGAACTATAAAGCTTAGATTACTAGGTAGGCATTTAAAATCCAGTTCATATTATATTGCCAGTGCATATTTTGGGTGATGCCAATACTAACAACATTAGTAGTAGTTTCCAATATTGTACTATTACACATTTGTAAGTAATTTCCCCCTATGCTGTACCCTCCTACACCATTGCCTAACCCTAACCTCCTTATCTAATAGGTAATGATATCTTTCACTCAGCTGAGCACTATACTGAGCACTGGCGAAACAATTCTCCTCAGCCAACACATAAAGTAAGTGAGCTCTGGCTATAGAAAAACTAATCCCCAGCACTAGACTAGCACTAGGCTTGGAATTGCCAAGTGCCAGCATCCACTATTAGCAGCAAGCCACTGCATAGCTGAAGCTAGCTACTCAGTGCTAATAGCCGGCGCCCAGCTATATTGTGGCTATACTATGGTCAACCATAGGCTTTGTAATAGATGAGTGCCTGTGGCCAATATTAGCAGCTAAATGCACCACCGTCCGTCACTCAGCTTTATTGCAACCAAGTGCTAGTCACCAAACTAACCACCATGCACTTATAGCTTACACTGTACATTGAAGTTGAACACCTGAGAGCAAACTATGGAATAGCCAAGCGTCAATGACACAACTATACACTCCTCACAGGATGACAAAGACTTTGTCTGCACTAGGTTCTAATATCTTTTATATCCTGTACTAAAACCCTCCATATGAATACAAAGCAGTTATTTACGTTCTGAAATGCCCAATCTACATTTCTGCAAAGCAGCACTGAGCTAAATATTGAGAACAGCATGAATCAATATGGTTCTATGTGGTAAATGGAAGTTATGTTTTATACTGTATGGGGAAGTGATTTAGTAAAGCATTAAGTGATTTATTAAAGAATTAGATAAGGTATCTTCAACTGCAGACTTGGTTTCCACAGTCCTCTGCTCATCACCTGCCACTGACTGGGCTTTGCGATTTACTAGGACATTAAGGACCACTATTGTGAATGCTGTAAATGCATTTCCATGAAGATGTGGAATGCATTACCACAACGGGTTAGAGTGAAACATTTTTTTTCCTCTTATACCCACTGTCGCTATTTACAAACCCTGCAAATTTAGTGTTTATAGCATGTAAGGTGGCTTAGCTATTAACCGTTAAAGTCGGCGGCCGTTCGCCTGCCATTAAAGTCTATGGTGCCTGCTGCGAACAGCAGTCTGTTCATGAACTTTTATGAAAATTCGCATTTGAGTAATTTCAAACTATGTTCTTTCACATTTTATTCTTATAGGAATTCCATTACATATATGCTAAATCATACTGATTTTTTGCATTATTCCCAGCTACTGGATTCTTGTTAACTGTTGGATAGATGATTTCACTTAGAGCCTGCATAGATCGAGGGTAGGAACAAATTGACATCAAGTGTATCATCACAGAATGACTGTATTTAACATCTAAAGCAGATGCTGAAAGGGGTGGAATAGTTAATCATGAAAAGGCTTACTTCAATATAATTTCCCCTCCCTGCCACACTGACACATTAGGCCCCAATATGTTCACATGCTTTAAAGAGCCTTGCTTAAATGAGATAGATAATGAAGTTAGAAAGAGGTGTTTTCTGTAAGCTCTGTGACAGATTCAATACCATCATAAATTATTGCCACTGAACTGCATGATTAATCCAATCCATAACGGAAAGTTTAGAGAAGTTTTCATAAATCATTGGCTGGATTTATTTTGGAATGTTAACACTAAGGCTTAGATTTCTAATGAGCGCCAGTGTATTTGGACTGCTACATTTTTTTCCTGGATGTACAGTTATAAGAAGAAGCAAGAACATTCTCTTTCAATTCTTAAGTTTTACATATGAGAAAACATTAAAAATTACCTTAGTGGGTTCTGAAATTATTTAACTTTAGCATAAAATAACGTACAACAGATTTCACTGTGTCATTATTCATTTAACAATAATGAAGCCAAAACTGAGAAACACAAAGTACATCCCATGAGTCAAGAACTGTAGAACCACCTTTAGCAGCAATAACTTGAAATGATCGTTTCCTGTATCAATTCACCAGTCTCTCATTGTTAAGGTGAATCTGTACTGTCCGATTTGTACAATAAAAAAACAGACTAATCGAGTCACTGTGATCTCCTGGATCCTTCCTTGCCATTTCCTCCACTCCCCGCCGCAATCCTGGCTTTTAATCGCCAGTTTTAGGTAGTGTTTATAAACAAAAAACATAGCCGCTAACCAAGAAGTGATGTTGCCCTCTGCATGAATGCCTTAGTGGATTTTGAGCAGTGTTTAGGGTCGTTGTCTTGTTGAAAGATCCAGCCCCGGTGCAGCTGCAGCTTTGTCACTGATTCCTGGACATTGGTCTCCAGAATCTACTGATACTGAGTGGAATCCATGCGTCCGTCAACTTTGACAAGATTCCCAGTCTCTGCACTGGCCACACAGCCCCACAGCATGATGGAACCACCACCATATTTTACTGTAGGTAATAGGTGTTTTTCTTGGAATACTGTGTTCTTTTTCCTCCATGCATAATGCCCCTTGTTATGCCCAAATAACTCAATTCTAGTTTCATCAGTCCACAGCGCCTTATTCCAAAATGCAGCTGGCTTGTCCAAATGTGCTTTAGCATACCTCAAGTGGCTCTGTTTGTGCTTTGGGCGGAGAAAAGGCATCCTCTCGCATACAGCATCTCCTTGTGTAAAGTGCGCCGAATAGTTGAACAATGCACAGTGACTCCATCTGCAGCAAGATGATGTTGTAGGTCTTTGGTGCTGGTCTGTGGGTTGACTCTGACTGCTCTCACCATTTGTCGCTTCTTTCTATCCAAGATTTTTCTTAGTCTGCCACTTCGAGCCAGGGGCGAAACTAGAAAACACTGGGCCCCCCTGCCAAACTTTGGATGGGGCTCCCTCCCCCTACACACTGAATAGGGACTATCTACAAATCTCTGTTTACAAAACTTTGTATGATTTGTTATCAGTGGCTGAACAGATGCAGTCATTAGAAAAATTGTGCTGACAGCAGAAAGATTTTTCTCTCCTTGCATCTAGTTGTCAGAATCTCAGGATGGGGCCTCTTGTGGCTTCTAGGCCCCCCTGCAGCTGCATCCCTTGCAGGGTCTATTGTTACGCCCCTGCTTTGAGCCTTAACTTGAACTGAGCCTGTGGTCTTCCATTTCCTCAATATGTTCCTAACTGTGTAAACAGACAGCTGAAATCTCTGAGACAGCTTGTTGTATCCTTCCCCTAAACCATGATGGTAAACAGTCTTTGTCTTCAGGTCATTTGAGAGTTGTTTTGAGACCCCCATGTTGCTACTCTTCAGAGAAATTTAAAAGAGGAGGGAAACTTACAACTGACCCACTTAAATACTTTCTCATAATTGGATTCACCTGTGTATGCACGTCAGCGGTCACTGAGTTTACCAAGCCAATTTGAGTTCCAATAATTAGTTCTAAAGGTTTTGGAATCAATAAAATGACAACAAAATGTATGCCCACATTTATGCACCTGCCTAATTTTGTTTAAACAATTATTGCACACTTCCTGTAAATCCAATAAACTTCATGTTACTTCTCAAATGTCACTGTGTGTGTCTCCTATATGATATATTTAACTGACATATTTTATCACAACAACCAAGGATTTATACAGGAAAATCATGATGATTAACAAGGTTGCTCAAACGTTTACATCCCACTGTATATATATATATATATATATATATATATATATATATATATATATATATATATATATATATATATATATATATATATATATATATATATATATATATATATATATATATGTATATATATATATATATCACACTACAAGTTTTTATTACATAGTGAATTATCTGCACTCCAGTCTGGGATTCTCACAGTTTCTCAGCATGTGACAGGCATTTCCCTTCTTCTCTCAACCTCACAAACTGCACTAGCTGAAACTGAGAGCAGAGAGTGAGAAGTAAACAAAACACACAGAGCCTGCAGGGGGTGTGCATAACTTGTATTCATTACAGCAGAGGAAGCCCACTCCTCCCTGGGTCAACAAATCTTGACAGAGAAAAGAAGATTAGCTATATTACAGCGACAGTGCAACTTGAAAAGGCTGCAGTAATCCAGACCACATTAGAACAGGTATAGGAACTTAAAGAGAAACTCCGACCAAGAATTGAACTTTATCCCATTCAGTAGCTGATACCCCCTTTTACATGAGAAATCTATTCCTTTTCACAAACAGACCATCAGGGGCGCTGTATGTCTGATATTGTGGTGAAACTCCTCCCACAAAGAAATCCTGAGTACGTACTCTTGCCAGCTTCCTGTCTGTGAACCCTGTTGCATTGTGGGAAATAGCTGTTTATAGCTGTTTCCAACTACCAAAACAGCAAGCAGCAGCTACATCACTTGCCAGCAGTAAAAATATCACCATGTGATAAATGTCCGAATGTAAATCAGGGATTTAAAATATTTTACAATGGGCAAACACTGACTAAATCATTTATACATAATTATTGTAAAAATGAAGCACTTTTTTTATTACATAACTTTCACTGGAGTTCCTCTTTAAAGGATAGACGAAATAAGGCTGAAATTTTTGTTACAGAGTCTCTTTAAGAAGGCCAGTATTTTTTCAGTTCATTGAGGTTTGTAGGCATTATTACTCTTAATAAGAGATGGCTTAAAACTCAGATTTTGGGTTCGCGGACTCGAACGTCCACAAATGTCTGAATTGGCGCAAACCGGGCGAACCGCCATAGACTTCAATGGGCAGGCGAATTTTAAAACCTACAAAGACTGTTTCTGGCCACAAAAGTGATGGAAACTTTGTTTCAAGGGGTCTAACACCTGGAGGGGAGCATGGCAGAGTGGTATACATGCCAAAAGTCCCTGGGAAAATTACGTATTTGACGCAGAGTAGGGTTATAATCCCTAAAGGGCAGAAATCAAAGTTCATTTCCACATTTGAGAAAAAGGGCTGCTTTAAAATGTCCAGAGTGGTAATGTAAGGGTTATGCCTGCTTCACACTGACAGACAAAATGCCACGTTTACCAGGATTGAGCGCTAACAGGTCTGTAAGGCCCTTAGGTGTGTGGGCGCTGCATGTGCGCTCAACTGAGGCAGACTGGCTTAGTGTACAGGTGGAATTATATTTTTTTTCTTGGGCCTATTTGTGAAAGTTATTGATTAAAAATTATTTTGAAAGTTATTTATGTATACATTTGTTATTTATAACAAATTAAAAAAATGCAAAGTTCTTTATAAAAAATACAAAATTTCAAGGTAATATTTCTATAATTTCAATGTTAATTTTCAAAAAATATAAAGTCAGCAGGTGTCAGGCTGGCAGCAGCAGGCCTGCCTGCCATTCGTGGTGGGGGTGGTGTCACCCAAATCCAATGCAGAGTCACACAGTGGAGGCTTGCCGCCAGTTGCCATTAATGTTCAGTGGGTGGCAGGCTGGCAGCGGGCCTGCCTGCCATTTGTGGTGAGGGTGGTGTCACTCAGTGACAGTGTTCTGTCTATGGAGTATCACACAGACACAGAGCTATGCAATACTGCAAACACAATACAGTGATAACAGAGGCCCTGGAGCTCCACCATGGTAACTAGTTATGCGAATATTCAGCCACGCGATATTGAGCGGTAACAGGTCTGTAAGGCCCTTAGCTCTGCCGGTGCTGCATGCGCCCTCAACTGAATGGACCAGCTTGGGCGTTATTTATTAAAAAGAAGTATTTGTTTTTTTGAAAAAAAAGTCAATGTCATTTACAAAAAATAATTCATTAAGTTAGTGTGTTATGCTCAAGTAAATGGACCAGCATAGTGTCATGATCTCACATGTACCAGAGGCCTAGATGGGATGGGAAGTTAATTATAGAACTTTATGATGGTAGCAAGCAGACTGGCTCACTGTACAACCTATTTTCTTTTGTTTTTCTTAAAGCATGTTAGTCAAATTTATCAAAAATGATTTCTAACATTATTATATCTGTGTGCTGCTTTTATTAATGTGTGCATACCATTTGTGTTTGTGTTTTGCGATCAGGTGCCTTTGCAAAACAGTTGTCCCTATTTTAAATAAACTCACAGAAAACTGTGGAAATGATTATAACTGTAATTGTATTGGTGAACTACCTTAAAACACATTACTAAACCATTCCATTCCCCAAATATTGCACCAATCCCCTACAATCGGAAACACTCCCTATCTGCATCTCCTGCCACATCCCTAAGGCTGTACTATTTATTGATCAGTCCCTGTAGCATTGGGCCCAATGAATCTTCAGCAGTATTGCAGCCTATAATGCCAGTAGTCGCGCTTGCAAAAAAGTTCACATGAAAGTTTGCATGAAAAATTTCCACTACAGTGTATAATCATCACATGTGATACTGCTTTGTTTACTCACGCTGCCCGGTCGGGACTTTGGAGTGGCCGGTATGATGCCCACTGGGTTTCCTTTAGCCATATTGTGAAACATGTTCCCAAACGGCTCACCGCATTCTTCGTCACCAAGTGACTCTGTTTTGCTGGTTTAGCATAGCTCTCACCGCACTCGGGTACCCCTTGTTGGTGGCAGTTGATTCGTCGTCCCCCCCCCCGCCTCTCACACTTGTTGGTGGTGTGCGGGCGTCTCCGCTCTGCTGAAGGCTCTTGGGCTGCTCTGCTTCCCCCTGTGCGTTATGTGGCTTGCAAACGCCACTTAGTCTGTGATGGATGGTGGCTCCACCGTCCGTATCAAACCGCCACTCCCCTGCTACGGTGGCCTAGGTGGGACGGCCAGATTTATAGATTACCAACATTTGATCACAGACAAAATAATAGGTTTTAATAGGAACACGCATTTACAAGAACACACCTAAATCAAAATCTGCATTTATACCCCAGGGGGATAGTGACTTACATTTGTGTATCCACATACACTCTTTTTGTAGGAGTATCTTATCAAAATCACCCCTCCTGGGGGTTATTTTTAATTGATAAATTCACCTAAAGTTTAATCCTTTTGGATCACTATTCTCTGAAATTCTCTAAAGTGTTGGGCCACTGACTGTTGCATGCTTTAAGCCACCACCTGGGGTGTCAGGTTAAGTCCGTACCTACGGAGGAATTTTTGAGAATCAGGAGAGGAACTGTTCCATGATAGAATCCTATAAACAAGAAGCCAGTAATCTAAGACAGTGCCTAAGAGAAAGGGGCTATTCAAACAGAACACTAAAAAGGGCCTATGTGAGAGGCCTAAAGACTGATAGACAAACACTTTTAGTGAAAAAAGAAAGAGGGGACAAGCAAGTACAGCAAGTGAAGAAAAACTTGGTGAAATTCATAGTGAGATATGGTAGTCATTGGGACAAATTGGTTGAAATCTTGAATAAAAATTGGGGAATACTTAGGCCCCGTTCACACTTGCGGTTTTGCAAAAACCGCACCGGATGTCCGGACCGCACCGGACCTGGATCGGACCTGAACCGTACGGTTCCTGTCCGGATCCGGTCCGGATCCGGTCCGGTTGCATACGGTTTCCGTGCGGTATGAACACGGTTGCGGTCCGGTTCCGGATTCTTAAAGAGATAACAACCTGTATAAATACCTGGGGTTCTGGGAGGTCAGCAGAAGCTCTGGGGTCATTGTTGGAGACAGCTGGACGTGTGGAGACCATCCTTGGATACAGAGACAGCAGTTGGGACCATGGATCCAGTCATTTTTTACGCTTATTACCTGGGAATTCTCTCCTTCCTGTTGTTTACCTACTACTATGTGGGGAGAAGGCGTGCTCCTCGCAGGAGATGGTGGGTGCACCCTCTACTAGCCAGGAGGCAGAGGAAGGGAGAGTTCCAGGCCCTCTACCGGGACCTCAGACGACACCCACAGAAGTTCTACAGCTACACTCGGATGTCTATTCCCCTGTAAGTATCTAGGCCTAAATACACCAACCCCCACCATTCCTAAACACCCCACCCTCACCCCCACAACACCTCATCCCTGTATACCTAGCTAAACACACCACCCTGACCCCCACACCCCTGTATACCTAGCTATACACTACACCCCCACCCTCCACAACACTCCCAAACCTCTGTAAACACCCCTTCCCCTATCCTCCACCCAACACCTTGTCCCACAACATACTTTACAGCTTCTTCCTTTCCATCTCCTGACAGGTTTGATACCCTTTTGGAGATGGTGAAGGATGACCTTAGGAAGAAGGATACCACGTTCAGGAGAGCAGTCACACCACAAGAACAACTACTCATCACACTGAGGTATGTAAAAACAAATGTTTTTATTGCAAAAACAACCACTTTCCAACATGGAAGACAAAAAATAACATATCTATGGTATAGCCCGGTCAGTTTTAAGGAACACCAACCACCAACTTTGTGCTGGAAGAGTTGCAGGGCATAGCTGCCCAAGTGTCTTTCGGGGACACCAGTCCCTAATATTAAAGTGCTTCAAAAACCTAACCACTGGCACAGGACCCTCTGAGCCATGGATGAAGGACACAGGTCAGTGAAAAGGCTAGGCCTCTCACCGACCAGTGTAGGTGTCCTTCATCCATGGCTCCAAGGGTCTTGTGCAAGTGATTAGGAACAAGAACAAAGTGAGGAGCAAGAGGAACCGATGGCAGAGGAGCAGGACTACAGGTAGTGTCTTTCAGGGACACCAGGCCCTAAATTTTTAGTGCTTCTAAAACCTAACCACTGGCACAGGACCCTCTGAGCCATGGATGAAGGACACAGGTCAGTGAAAAGGCTAGGCCTCTCACCGACCAGTCAAGGTGTCCTTCATCCATGGCTCCAAGGGTCTTGTGCAAGTGGTTAGGAACAAGAACAAAGTGAGGAGCAAGAGGAAGCGATGGCAGAGGTGCATGACTACAGGTGCAGTGCAACAGGCACAAGGTTGTGACCCAGGTAGTGTCTTTCGGGGACACCAGGCCCTAATAAATTGAAGTGCTTTAAAAACCTAACCACTGGCACATGACCCTCTGAGCCATGGATGAAGGACACAGGTCAGTGAAAAGGCTAGGCCTCTCACCGACCAGTGTAGGTGTCCTTCATCCATGGCTCCAAGGGTCTTGTGCAAGTGATTAGGAACAAGAACAAAGTGAGGAGCAAGAGGAACCGATGGCAGAGGAGCAGGACTACAGGTAGTGTCTTTCAGGGACACCAGGCCCTAAATTTTTAGTGCTTCTAAAACCTAACCACTGGCACAGGACCCTCTGAGCCATGGATGAAGGATACAGGTCAGTGAAAAGGCTAGGCCTCTCACCGACCAGTCAAGGTGTCCTTCATCCATGGCTCCAAGGGTCTTGTGCAAGTGGTTAGGAACAAGAACAAAGTGAGGAGCAAGAGGAACCGATGGCAGAGGTGCATGACTACAGGTGCAGTGCAACAGGCACAAGGTTGTGACCCAGGTAGTGTCTTTCGGGGACACCAGGCCCTAATAAATTGAAGTGCTTCAAAAACCTAACCACTGGCACATGACCCTCTGAGCCATGGATGAAGGACACAGGTCAGTGAAAAGGCTAGGCCTCTCACCGACCAGTGTAGGTGTCCTTCATCCATGGTTTCAAGGGTCTTGTGCAAGTGATTAGGAACAAGAACAAAGTGAGGAGCAAGAGGAACCGATGGCAGAGGAGCAGGACTACAGGTAGTGTCTTTCGGGGACACCAGGCCCTAAATTTTTAGTGCTTCTAAAACCTAACCACTGGCACATGACCCTCTGAGCCATGGATGAAGGACACAGGTCAGTGAAAAGGCTAGGCCTCGCACCGACCAGTCAAGGTGTCCTTCACCCATGGCTCCAAGGGTCTTGTGCAAGTGATTAGGAACAACAAAGTAAGGAACAAGAGGAATCAAAGGCACAGGTGCAGGACTACAGGTGCAGTGCAACAGGCACAAGGTTGTGACCCAGGTAGTGTCTTTCAGGGACACCAGGCCCTAAAATTGAAGTGCTTTAAAAACCTAACCACTGGCACATGACCCTCTGAGCCATGGATGAAGGACACAGGTCAGTGAAAAGGCTAGGCCTCTCACCGACCAGTGAAGGTGTCCTTCACCCATGGCTCCAAGGGTCTTGTGCAAGTGATTAGGAACAACAAAGTAAGGAACAAGAGGAATCAAAGACACAGGTGCAGGACTACAGGTGCAGTGCAACAGGCACAAGGTTGTGACCCAGGTAGTGTCTTTCGGGGACACCAGGCCCTAAAGTTTAAGTCCAGCAAAAACAAAAGTTCCCTGACATGGTCATCTGAACACCTCTGAACCTTGGTTGAAGGAGATGGGGCAGGGAAAAGGTTGGGCTAAAAAGCCCTGGGATGGTATCCTTCCTCCGAGGATCGGAGGTATTCAGAGGAGCATGTCCAGGAACAATTTGACTTTTTTTTTCAAATTGGATCGGCACCACTACTAGAAAAGGTGGGAGTTGCTGCCTGGAAATCTGGACTCTCTTGGGTGCTGGTCATGGATGAGCTGGACCCTGACAGCGGTGGCCCATATTGACTGCCTCTGTAGCCGGTGTACATCTGTGATGATTGCCAGGTGGGCACCGCTGTTGGTTGTGGGGGTCTAAAAATTGGTGGTTGCAATAATGGCGTGTCCATGTGTTGTTTGATCACCTCCAGCAAAGTGGAATGGCACGCCATCATGTTTTGTGAAGGCACCTTTTCCAAATATGGTATTAGAGACATCACAGTGTGAAAACACGGGTGTGCCTGCAATTTCAGTAGTTCCTTGCTTTGTTGATGCATTTGCTGCATCATGTTCTGCAGCTGGCCCACCGACTGATGATGCTGCGCATGCAGTTGGTCGATTTCTCCTCTGTGCATCTCATGCATCATTTTAAGCTCGTCCCTGTAGTGCCCATGTACAGCGTCGAGCTCACATTGCAGTGAAGTGATGTGGGACTTGTACTGCTCCATGATATGGCCCCTGTCCTCATCTTGCAACTGCCGGGTTATGAGAGTTTGGTGGCTCTGAAGAATCCCGAGAAGTCCGGAGACAGCCCCGGACATCTCGGACTCTGTCTCTCTCCTTGTTGGGGGGAGGGTACCTCGACGCCTCACTGGTGTGGTGGTCCTCACTGGTGGTGTGGCAGCATCTTCCCGTCCTCTGGCCTGTGTCGGGGTTGCCCTGCGCGCTGGTTGTGCTGCAGTCTCTCGGTGCTCCTCACTTTGTTCTTGTTCCCCTGGAGCTTCCATAGCGGTCGATTGTGGAGGTGCAGCTTCTTCCACACTCGGTCCTGCAACCTCAACATCCAAGCTCTCTTCTACCAAGTCATCATCAAAGGAGAGAGCTGAGATAGCTAAGGACTCCCTCCTCCTACTCCTCTCCTCGGGGAAATAGGTTACATCGGCGACGTCATCATCCACCAAGCTCTCCTCACTGCTGAACCGTGCCTCCTGGGTCAGTTCCTCTTGCTCCAAATTGTCTTCAGTCCTGTAGATAAAAACAATATTTATTGGTGTGCCAAACAGCATGTGGCGTCAATTCACAGAGCTAGCAAACACTAGCAAACACTTTATCAACCGTTTCTACCAAACATTTGATAAAGCTTGTGAGAAAAGTTCGCTAGCCATGGGAATTGAGGCCAGTTTATAGCAATACATGGCCGAAGTCATGGTAGTTGTCTGCTAAAAAATGAGCTCTCAGTTCCTGCCCACAGTAGTGGTACTTACAGTCTAGGTTCCAGGCTTGCATTGATGAAAGACAATTGCTTGGCAAATTGGTAGTCTTTTTGTCGCTTTCCCCCGCCACTGCCACTTCGTTCGGCAAGTTTTTTCTTCCGTAGCCATTTCACGTATGCATCACGTATATTGCGCCACCTTGTCTTGAACCTTTCTCCTGTAACGACATGAAAAATTGATTTCGATTATTTCTCTTGTAGGTACATCGCAACTGGACAAACATATACATCGCTACATGTCACATTTCGTATTGGGAAGAGCACGGTGGCAGGCATCGTCGTGAGGACTTCGAGGATCCTTTGGACGCGACTGAGGGCCAGATACATGCCTGTGCCAGACACCACGAAATGGGAGGAGATCGCCCAGGGCTTCTGGACCGAGTGCAAGTTTCCTAATTGTGTTGGCGCACTGGATGGGAAACACATCCGGATTCAGAAACCCGTGGGGAGTGGCAGCCATTATTTCAACTATAAAAAATACTTTAGCATTGTTCTAATGGCAGTGGCAGATGCGGACTACAAGTTTGTGTACGTGGACGTGGGGTCGTACGGTAGTTCCAATGACTCTGGAATTTTCCAGCGTACGACCCTTTGCCGGCTGATGGAGGAAGGCAGACTGCGTCTCCCCCGTGACAGACCCTGGCCTGGGACAAGGGCACCGGCCTACCCCTATGTGTTTGCGGGGGACGAGGCCTTTCGTCCTGTCCGACCATGTAATGCTTCCGTACCCAGACAGGGGACTTGATGCCAGCCAGCTACACTTCAATGCTCGGTTGAGCCGTGCAAGGAGAATGGTGGAGTGCACATTTGGGATCCTGGTGTCAAAGTGGAGGGTGTTCCACACGCCCATGCTGCTGAAACCGGGCAACGCAGTTGTCGTGGTGAAGGCAGCATGCATCCTCCACAACTTTGTGCGGCAGGAGGAAAGAGAGACTCCGGAACCCCCGAATGTGCTTCCACTAATGCCCCTGCGGAGGTATGCAACCAGGCCAAGGGTAGTGTCACTGCGGAACAGGGACCAACTGAGACTTTATTTTACCACACCACCAGGACGAGGGTGAATGTTTGGTTTTTAATATGTTTTGTTGAAATGTGTTTATTTTGGAGTTTCAAGTTTTTAAGTGATTTTAAATGTCTTAATTTTTTACAATAAATTGATGTTTAATAATTGGTCATTGTTTATGTTTTATGTGCACAGGTGGGGTACATCGCAGGTGGGTGGGAGACATCACAGGTGGGTGGGATACATCACAGGTGGGGTACAGGTGGGTGGGATACATCACAGGTGGGTGGGATACATCACAGGTGGGGTACAGGTGGGTGGGATACATCACAGGTGGGTGGGATACATCACAGGTGGGGTACAGGTGGGTGGGATACATCACAGGTGGGTGGGATACATCACAGGTGGGGTACAGGTGGGTGGGATACATCACAGGTGGGTGGGATACATCACAGGTGGGATACAGGTGGGTGGGATACATCACAGGTGGGTGGGATACATCACAGGTGGGGTACAGGTGGGTGGGATACATCACAGGTGGGGTACAGGTGGGTGGGATACATCACAGGTGGGTGGGATACATCACAGGTGGGGTACAGGTGGGTGGGATACATCACAGGTGGGTGGGATACATCACAGGTGGGGTACAGGTGGGTGGGATACATCACAGGTGGGTGGGATACATCACAGGTGGGTGGGATACATCACAGGTGGGGTACAGGTGGGTGGGATACATCACAGGTGGGTGGGATACATCACAGGTGGGGTACAGGTGGGTGGGGAACAGGTGGGTGGGCAACACATGAGTGACACAAATCCATAGCAAAAGTGGAATACATCACAAGCTAACCACAAGCCCCCCCAAAAACTTCTAGTCAACATACCCTCTGTGCCTTGCTGTCTCTTGCTCAAGTTCTCAAAGTCCTCCACATACAGCTTGGCAATTTTTTTCCACAGTCCTCTGCATTTTTTGATGTTGCTGTGGTCCGCATCCCCCTTGTCCCACAGGGCTGGTACCTGCTGCACCTGTAGGATGAGGTCTTCTGATGTGTAGGGCCTCACCCCCTCGTTATCAGACATATCGTCAGACATGTTGCTGCCAAAGAGCTCCAGCATGAAGTCACTGCTGCTCCACTCTGTGAACGCTGGTGCCATGTGGTCCCCATCCAAAATGGCCACCATACCATAGAGTCAGCATAGGAAGTGTGGTATAACATCCGGTTTTTATAGCCAGTGTGTTGTGCGCTCTCCGGTTCTCATTGGTTTCCATTGGCCGGATGCAACATTCCGGCTCCGGTCCGGATACGTCAGCCGGACCAGCCGGACCAAAAAATAGCGCATGTTGGAACGGACGCCGGAGTCCGGCTCCGGTCCGGCTCCGGTCCGGACGAAACGGACGCATGTGAACGGTCGCATAGACTTTCATTGCTATGCCCTGCGTCCGTTTCCTCCGGTCCGCATGCAGTCCGGCTCCGGCACGGCTCCAGCACGGCGATTCCGGATAGCAACCGCTAATGTGAACCGGGCCTTACCCTGGATAAAGACATTGCTGAAATAGTTGGAGAGACACCACTTGTGACGGTTGAGAAGAGGCAGCAGTTTGAATGACTTGCTTGTTAGGAGTAGAGATGGCCCAAACCTCCGATTTTTGGTTCGCAAACTGGGTTTGCTAACTTCCGCAAAAGTTTGGTTTGCGCAAACCTTCGCGAACCGCAATAGACTTCAATGGGGAAGCGAATCTTGAAAACTAGAAACACTTATGCTGGCCAGAAAAGTGAAAGAAAACATGTTTCAAGGGGTCTAACATCTGAGTTTTTGCATGGGTGAATGACATAGATGCCAAAAGTCCCGGGGAAAAATATGGATTTGATGCAAAGCAGCCTTTTAAGGGCAGAAATCACACTGAATGCTAAATTGCAGGCCTAAAGTGCTTTAAGACATCTTGCATGTGTATACATCAATCAGGGAGTGTAATTAGAGTACTGCTTCACACTGACACACCAAACTTACTGTGTAACGCACTGCAAACAGCTGCTTGTGTAGTGACGGCTGTGCTGGACTGGTGCGCACCATGGCGAGAGTGCAGGCCGTGGCGGTTTTCAAGCCCATATTGCCACCGGGCTGTGGTAGCTCAATGATAGAACAACAGTGACTGTCCAGCTGATCGAATTATGTCTGTCCACAATGAAGCAACAACCTTATTATCATGGGTGCGCCCCCCCCTCCCCCAAGACACTCATATAGCCATCGGTCATTGCTTCATTGTGATACGCAAGCCCCTTCACCGCGGCAAGGTAATAATCACAAAGAGGGATTGCCCGGAGTCCTGGACCCTGTTGGTGGTGGTGGAGAAGCCAGTCAAGCGACCTGCAGGCAGAGATGCTGTGTGGGGACTGGGAGCGACTTAGTCTTGGGGTAGGCAGTCACACGGTGTGCAGGCAGAGATGCTGTGTGTGGGGACTGACTTAGTCTTCAGGCAGGCCTGCTCGTGCTTTGCAGACCACTTGGTCAGATGGACCCTTGACCCAACGCTGGTGCCAGAGATGGCACCACTTGCCTTTCAACATCACGGTACAGTTTGGGTATCACCTTTTTTGAGAAATAATTGCATATCTTCCACTGCGATGTGTGGATTTGCTTTTGTGTGCTGCTTTCCCACAGGTGGTCATCAAATTGCAGTTTGTGCTTTGTCATCATGTGCCTTCGTAAGGAAGTTGTCCTTACGCGGGTCTTGGTCTTTCCACGGCTCAATTTTTGGTGGCAGAGAGTACAGATGGCATTGCTCTCATCTGAGGCAGACACACAAAAACATTTCCACACCGCTGAGCCATGGGGTGATGGCACTTTGGTAGTGGCGGCCGACTGAGTGTTAAGGGGGATGCTAGAATCAGAGCTGGAGGAGGAAGATATGTCACGCTTCCATGCGGAAGCTGAGGTGTTCTGTGTTAAATAGTCAACTACGTCCTGACAATCTTAGGGGTTGATGGCACGCGCCTTCTGAATACTGTACTTTGGTCCAGTGCCGCACAAAATCATGACAGCACGACCTCAAATAGACCTGCCGGGTGGCCTGCCTCTGGCTCTGTCTCTGCCTGTTTTGCCCATATTAGGGGGATGAAGTGAAAGGTATGCACTGACTTGACTAATACAATGTGCAGTCACACAGGTGAGTGAACAGGTATGCAGTGACTGGTATCAATACAATGTGCAGCTGTCTCACACACACACACACACACACACACACACACACACACACACACACACACACACACACACACACACACACACACACACACACAAACACACACACACACACACACACACGTACTGTGAACAGGTACAGTGACTGGTGGTATTAACAATGCGTGCGCTCATGTAGGTAGGTGGGTGCACTGAACACAACAGGTAGGTATATGCAGTGATGGGTATTACAAGTGTGCACCTTTCACACACACACACACACACACAGGTACCGCCGTGAACAGGTACAGTGACGGGTGGTATTAACAATGCGTGCACTCATGTAGGTAGGTAAGTAGGTAGGTAGGTAGGTGCACTTAACAGTGAACAGGTGCAGTGATTGGGATGGGATTACAAATCTGCAGCTGCCTGTCACACGCACAGGTAGTCACTGAATGTGCTAGGCCTGGCAGTGGCACAGTAGCAATTACACCAAAGGCCAGCTGCGACTGACTGACTGACAGGGCTGTATATAATGCAATGCAAGTGGGCCACAAAAAAAAAAAATTAGATCACAAGAACAAGATTAGCTCTCAAAAGAGCTGTTGAGGGGTGCTTTTTTAGCAATAACAATCAGCCAGGAGCAAGCTAACAAGCCTACAAAAGCCTAACTAAGCTTTCCCTATGAAAGTCTGCAGCAGCTGTGCCTTCTCTAATTGCTGCAGGCACACGAGTGAGTCCAATGCCTGACGCTGCCTGCCTTTTATAAGGGGAGGTGGAGTTGCTCCAGGAGAGAGTGTAGCCTAATTTTCTACCCTGTGCCTGCTGACTGTGATGTAGAGGGTCAAAGTTGACCCTAATGATGTAGTATAGGAGGCAAATCGAACCGCCATAAAGTTCACCGTTCGGGCCATCTCTAGCTAGGAGTGAATTTCAGAAACATAATAGCGGAAAGAGAAGGAGAAAAGGCATGTTCAAATGTCAGAATTGTAGGCAGTGTAGACATGTAATAGAAGGTGACACCTTCATGGATAGTGGAAACACAGAGGAAATCAAAATACGTGATTACATTGATTTTGCTACTACAAGGGTAATATATCAACTGATATGCCCCTGTAATATGATTTACATAGGCATAACAGGAGGGGACCTAGGAACATGCATAGGAGAACACATAAATAATATTAAGAATAAGAAAGAGGAAAGTGCAGTGGCCCAACACTTTAGAGAATTTCACAATAGTGATCCAAAAGTGCCTTTTAGGCACTGTCTTAAATTACTGTCTTTTTGTTTATAGGATTCTATCATGGAACAGTTCCTCTCCTGATTCTCAAAAATTCCTCCATAGGTACGGACTTAACCTGACACCCCAGGTGGTGGCTTGAAGCATGCAACAGTCAGCGGCCCAACACTTTAGAGAATTTCAGAGAATAGTGATCCAAAAGGATTAAACTTTAGGAGAATTTGTCAATTAAAAATAAGCCCCAGGAGGGGTGATTTTGATAAGATACTCCTACAAAAAGAGTGTATGTGGCTATACAAATGTAAGTCACTATCCCCCAGGGGTATAAATGCAGATTTTGATTTAGGTGTGTTCTTGTAAATGCGTGTTCCTGGGTCCAGGATAACCCAAGGTAAACCTATTATTTTGTCTGTGATCAAATGTTGGTGATCTGCAAATCTGTCCGTCAACAGTAATTGGTAGATCGGTATAGATGTGCAGGGGCGGGTGTTAACCACTTCGCGTCCCTGGTCATTTTCACAATTCAGCTCAGTTCTGATTACTTTGGCAATAACTTTATCAATAACTATCACCACTAAATGATCTATATATTGTTTTGTTCAGGACAAATCAGGCTTTTTGTGGCTGATAGTTGTTTTCAGTAGGTACCTTATTTTCTATGCTTTTTAAAATGAAAATAGGGAAAAAGTCAAAAAAATAGATAGTTTATTCATTTTCATACATTATAGCTTTAATGTAAACAGTCCTATTGTACATTAAACACTCACATTTTATTTGTCTATATCTCCTGTTTATTAAAACAGTTCTTTTGTTTTGACAATGTATTAGTAACACATTGTATACACTACCTAATAGTTACATTTGTCTGCTCCTAAATGTTTATTTTTCCACTTGTTAATTCATTAGGCTTGCCATTGAATTCCCTAGGGGAAGGAGAGTGCTTTTCTTTCATTCTGTTACAGCTGTATAGCATTTTTATCAGTTCAGAGATAACAAAACAGTGTTATCTAGGATTTTGTAGGGAAGAGAGTGCAGAGACTTATTTTAACGTCCTGGAGCTTCAATGGGTTAAGCTTCTCAAAGTATGGGTCCCTCCTCTCTCCGCTAAATGAGTGTGATATGTTTAGGGGTTATTTAAAAAAAATGGTAAAAAAAGAAGATACCCAGAAGGTTAAAAAGGATGGCAGTAATAAAATTCATGAAAATCCATAGGTTGAAATAATCTAACAGTGCAATATCAGTATAAGCCATAAAATGGAGTCTGGGTGCACAAAAGGAAGAATATGGATGAAATGAAACCATGCCAGTATAGAAAGAACCATAAGAGGGAGTCAAGAGTAAAACACGTCATTGGTCTTGAAAAAGTCAGAGACAATCTGATGAAACGTGTTGACCTTTTTTATCCCACCTAGGCCACCGTAGCAGGGGAGTGGCGGTTTGATACAAACGGTGGAGCCGCCATCCATCATGGACTGAGTGGCGTATATCACATAACGCACAGGGGAAGCAGAGCAGCCCAAGAGCCTGCAGCAGAGCGGGGACGCCCCCACACCACCAACAAGTGTGAGAAGCGGGGGGTGAATCAACTGCCACCAACAAGGGGTACCCGAGTGCGGTGAGAGCTATGCTAAACCAGCAAAACAGAGTCACTTGGTGACGAAGAATGCGGTGAGCCGTTTGGGAACATGTTTTACAATATGGCTAAAGGAAACCCAGTGAGCATCATACCGGCTAGAGTTGGGCCGAACCTCCGATTTTAGGTTAGCGAACCTGGTTCGCGAACTTCCGCGGAAGGTTCGGTTCGCGTTAAAGTTTGCGAACCGCAATAGACTTCAATGGGGATGCGAACTTTGAAAAAAAAAAAAATATGCTGGCCACAAAAGTGATGGAAAAGATGTTTCAAGGGGTCTAACACCTGGAGGGGGGCATGGCGGAGTGGGATACATGCCAAAAGTCCCGGGGAAAAATCTGGATTTGACGCAAAGCAGCGTTTTAAGGGCAGAAATCACATTGAATGCTAAATGACAGGCCTAAAGTGCTTTCAAACATCTTGCATGTGTATACATCAATCAGGTAGTGTAATTAAGGTACTGCTTCACACTGACACACCAAACTCACCGTGTAACGCACCGCAAACAGCTGTTTGTGTAGTGACGGCCGTGCTGGACTGGTGCGCACCATGGCGAGAGTGCAGGTTTTGGTGGCTTTACAGCCCATATGGTCGCCTGGCTGATGTAGCTGAATGACAGAACAGTGACTGTCCAGCTGATCAAATTTGGTCTGACCACAATGAAGCAACGACCTTATTATCTTTTGTGTGCCCCCCGAGACACTCATCTAGGCGCCGGTCATTGCTTCATTGTGATACGCAAGCCCCTTCACCACGGCAAGGTAATGATCACGAAGGGGAATGGGCGCATGTACATGCCTTTTCTTTTGTTGTTGCAGCTGCCCGCAGTGCAGCCAGAAAAATTAGGCAGTCATGTACACGCACCAGAAAAATTATTACAGCGGCCGCTGCTAGCAGCGGCCTAAAAAATTCAGCAATCCGCCTGGAGTCCCGGACCCTGTTGGTGGTGGCGGAGAAGGTAGTCAAGCGGCCTGCAGGCAGACATGCTGTGTGGAGGGACTGGTCAGCGACTTAGTCTTCTTGGGGCAGGCCAGGCAGCCAGTCACACGGCGTGCAGGCAGAGATGCTGTGTGTGCGGGGACTGACTTAGTCATGGGGCGGGCAGCAGCCCTCCGGGATCCATGTCTCATTCATTTTGATAAAGGTGAGGTACTTAACACTTTTGTGACTTAGGCGACTTCTCTTCTCTGTGACAATGCCTCCAGCTGCGCTGAAGGTCCTTTCTGACAGGACGCTTGCGGCAGGGCAGGAGAGAAGTTGGATGGCAAATTGGGACAGCTCTGGCCACAGGTCAAGCCTGCGCACCCAGTAGTTCAAGGGTTCCTCATCGCTGTTCACAGCAGTGTCTACATCCACACTTAAGGCCAGGTAGTCGGCTACCTGCCGTTCCAGGCGTTGGTGGAGGGTGGATCCGGAAGGGCTACGGCGAGGCGTTGGACTAAAGAACGTCCGCATGTCCGACATCACCATGAGATTGCTGGAGCGTCCTGTCTTTGACTGCGTGGACACGGGAGGAGGATTAGTGGCAGTGGTACCTTGCTGGCGTTGTGCCGTCACATTACCCTTAAAGGCATTGTAAAGCATAGTTGACAGCTGGTTCTGCATGTGCTGCATCCTTTCCACCTTCCGGTGAGTTGGTAACAGGTCCGCCACTTTGTGCCTGTACCGAGGGTCTAGTAGTGTGGCCACCCAGTACAGGTTTTTTATACGGGGGTCCCTCAACAGGCAGGACAGCATAAAAGACGACATCTGCACAAAGTCGGATCCAGTACCCTCCATCTCCTCTTGCTCTTCCTCAGTGACGTCAGGTAAGTCAACCTCCTCCCCCCAGCCGCGAACAATACCACGGGAAGGTTGAGCAGCACAAGCCCCTTGCGATGCCTGCTGAGGTTGTTCTCCTGCCGCTGTCCCCTCCTCCTCCTCCTCCTCCTCCCCCAAAGAAACACCTTGCTCATCATCCTCTGAGTCTGACTCGTCTTCTGCACACGACTTCTCTTCTTCCTCCTCCTCCTCCCCCCTCTGTGCTGCCGCAGGTGTTGAGGAAACAGCTGGGTCTGATGAAAATTGGTCACATGCCTGTTCCTGCCATAACGGTTCCTGGTCACGCTCATTCACAGCTTCATCCGCCACTCTACGCACAGCACGCTCCAAGAAGTAAGCGTAGGGAATTAAGTCGCTGATGGTGCCCTCACTGCGGCTCACCAGGTTGGTCACCTCCTCAAACGGCCGCATGAGCCTGCATGCATTTTCCATCAGTGTCCAGTTGTCGGGCCAGAACATCCCCATCTTCCCAGACTGTTTCATTCTACTGAAGTTGTAGAGGTAGTGGGTCACGGCTTTCTTCTGTTCTAGCAGGCGGGAGAACATGAGCAGGGTCGAGTTCCAGCGAGTCGGGCTATCGCAAATGAGGCGTCTCACCGGCATGTTGTTTTTGCGCTGAATTTCCGCAAAGCGTGCCATGGCTGTGTAAGACCGCCTCAAATGCCCACAGAACTTCCTGGCCTGCTTCAGGACATTCGCTAAGCCAGGGTACTTTGCCACAAATCTTTGAACCACTAGATTCATGACATGTGCCATGCAGGGTATGTGTGTCAGCTTCCCCATATGCAAAGCGGCAAGCAGATTGCTGCCGTTGTCGCACACCACGTTGCCTATCTCCAGGTGGTGCGGGGTCAGCCACTCATCCACCTGTTTCTTAAGAGCAGCCAGGAGAGCTGCTCCAGTGTGACTCTTCGCTTTGAGACAAGACATGTCTAAGACGGCGTGACACCGTCTTACCTGGCATGCAGCATAGGCCATGCGGAGCTGGGGCTGTGTAGCTGGAGAGGAGAACTGTCACTCAGCCAAGGAGGAGGAGGACAGCGAAGAGCATGTAGCAGGAGGAGAGGAGGTGGCAGGAGGCCTGCCTGCAAGCCGTGGAGGTGTCACAATTTGGTCCGCTGCGCCCTGCTTGCCATCGTTCACCACCAAGTTCACCCAATGGGCTGTGTAGGTAATGTAGCGGCCCTGCCCGTGCTTGGCAGACCAGGCATCCGTGGTCAGGTGTACCCTTGACCCAACGCTCTTCGCAAGAGATGACACCACTTGCCTCTCAACTTCACGGTGCAGTTGGGGTATGGCCTTTCTCGAAAAATAAGTGCGGCCTGGCATCTTCCACTGCGGTGTTCCGATGGCCACAAATTTACGGAAGGCCTCAGAGTCCACCAGCCGGTATGGTAACAGCTGCCGAGCTAACAGTTCCGCCACGCCAGCTGTCAGACGCCGGGCAAGGGGGTGACTGGCCGAAATTGGCTTCTTCCGCTCAAACATTTCCTTCACGGACACCTGACTGCTGCTGTGGGCAGAGGAGCAGGAACCGCTCAAGGGCAGAGGCGGAGTGGAGGAGGGTGCCTGTGAAGGTGGAAGGGAGAAAGCGGCAGAAGCAGATAATGCACCTGATGGAGGAGGAAGAGGAGAAGGAGGGTGGCTTTGCTTTTGTGTGCTGCTGCTGCTTTTGCTCAGGTGGCCATCCCATTGCTGTTTGTGCCTTTTCTAAAGGGGCCTTCGTAAGGCACTTGTCCCTACGTGAGTGTTGGCCTTTCCACGGCTCAATTTTTGTTGGCAGAGCGAACAGATGGCTTTGCTCCGATCTGAGGCACACACATTAAAAAATTTCCACACCGCTGAGCCACCCTGGGATGTGGGCACTATGGGGACCTCAGCAGCTGATGCTGAAGGGCAAGTTGGCTGGCTGTACATAGGTGGCGATACATGGTGCCGGACTCTGCCACCAGCTGTTTCTGACGAAGAGCTGCCCCAGCTTCTTTCAGCAACTTCTCTCCTCCTACTACTCTCTGACTCCCCCTCTGAACTGTCCCCCTCTTCATCTCCTCTATTGGGAACATACAGAGGATCCCTATCATCGTCATCATCGTAATCATCCTGCCCAGCTTCGCTTGCCTCAGACAAATCCAGACATGCACCATCAGTAGGTCCTTCATCCTCCTTACACGTTACATCCATAGTGTTGCCGGGTAACTCAAATATATGAGCTGGTGAAAATTCATCTGGCTGTAACAACAATGGCTGTGCATCAGTGATTTCAACACTAAATAATTCTTGCGAAGTGTCAAATGCAGCGGAAGTGGTGCTAGTAGTAGCGCTGGTGGCTGAGCAAGATGAGGTGTTCTGTGTCGCTAAATACTCAACCACGTCCTGACAATCTTGGGAGGTGATGGGACGTGCCTTCTTCCGAGCACTGTACTGTGGGCCAGGTCCACACGAAATTACATTTACACGACCTCGCGCAGACCTGCCGGGTGGCCTTCCTCTGGCTCTGGCACTACCTCTTCCTCTACCTGTTTTGTCCATATCGGGTATGCACGGAGTGGTATATCACACTGCGTGCACTCACGTAGGTAGGTGGGTTCACTTAACTGCACAGGTATGCGCACTGATGCGGTGGGTTCACTAAACAGAACAGGTATACAGTGGCGGGTTCACTGAACAGGTATACAGTGGCGGGTTCACTAAACAGAACAGGTATACAGTGGCGGGTTCACTAAACAGAACAGGTATACAGTGGCGGGTTCACTAAACAGAACAGGTATACAGTGGCGGGTTCACAGAACAGGTATGCAGTGGCAGGTTCACTGAACACAACAGGTATGCAGTGGCGGGTTCACTGAACAGGTATACAGTGGCGGGTCCACTGAACAGAACAGGTATGCAGTGGCGGGTTCACTGAACAGGTATACAGTGGCGGGTCCACTGAACAGAACAGGTATGCAGTGGCGGGTTCACTAAACAGAACAGGTATACAGTGGCGGGTTCACTAAACAGAACAGGTATACAGTGGCGGGTATACAGAACAGGTATGCAGTGGCAGGTTCACTGAACACAACAGGTATGCAGTGGCGGGTTCACTGAACAGGTATACAGTGGCGGGTCCACTGAACAGAACAGGTATGCAGTGGCGGGTTCACTGAACAGGTATACAGTGGCGGGTTCACTAAACAGAACAGGTATACAGTGGCGGGTTCACTAAACAGAACAGGTATACAGTGGCGGGTTCACAGAACAGGTATGCAGTGGCAGGTTCACTGAACACAACAGGTATGCAGTGGCGGGTTCACTGAACAGGTATACAGTGGCGGGTCCACTGAACAGAACAGGTATGCAGTGGCGGGTTCACTGAACAGGTATACAGTGGCGGGTCCACTGAACAGAACAGGTATGCAGTGGCGGGTTCACTAAACAGAACAGGTATACAGTGGCGGGTTCACTAAACAGAACAGGTATACAGTGGCGGGTTCACAGAACAGGTATGCAGTGGCAGGTTCACTGAACACAACAGGTATGCAGTGGCGGGTTCTCTGAACAGGTATACAGTGGCGGGTCCACTGAACAGAACAGGTATGCAGTGGCGGGTTCACTGAACAGGTATACAGTGGCGGGTCCACTGAACAGAACAGGTATGCAGTGGCGGGTTCACTAAACAGAACAGGTATACAGTGGCGGGTTCACTAAACAGAACAGGTATACAGTGGTGGGTTCACAGAACAGGTATGCAGTGGCAGGTTCACTGAACACAACAGGTATGCAGTGGCGGGTTCACTGAACAGGTATACAGTGGCGGGTCCACTGAACAGAACAGGTATGCAGTGGCGGGTTCACTAAACAGAACAGGTATACAGTGGCGGGTTCACTAAACAGAACAGGTATACAGTGGTGGGTTCACAGAACAGGTATGCAGTGGCAGGTTCACTGAACACAACAGGTATGCAGTGGCGGGTTCACTGAACAGGTATACAGTGGCGGGTCCACTGAACAGAACAGGTATGCAGTGGTGGGTTCACAGAACAGGTATGCAGTGGTGGGTTCACAGCACAGGTATGCAGTGGTGGGTTCACAGCACAGGTATGCAGTGGTGGGTTCAATGAACAGGTATACAGTGGCGGGTCCACTGAACAGAACAGGTATGCAGTGGCAGGTTCACTGAACAGGTATGCAGTGGTGGGTTCACAGCACAGGTATGCAGTGGTGGGTTCACTGAACAGGTATGCAGTGGTGGGTTCACAGCACAGGTATGCAGTGGTGGGTTCACAGCACAGGTATGCAGTGGTGGGTTCACAGCACAGGTATGCAGTGGTGGGTTCACAGAACAGGTATGCAGCCAGACAGGAACAAGTTAAGCCTAACTAATCTTTCCCTGAGAGACAGTCTGCAGCAGCTCGCCCTACTCTCACTAACGCAGGCAGCACACGAGTGACCGTAATGGCCACCGCTGCCTGCCTTATATAAGGGGGGGTGGGGCTCCAGGGGCTAGTGTAGCCTAATTGGCTACACTGGGCCTGCTGACTGTGATGTAGAGGGTCAAAGTTGACCCTCCATGTGCATTATGGGGCGAACCAAACTTCCGCAAAGGTTCGCCTGCGGGACGCGAACGCGAACCACTGAAGTTCGCATGGAACCGTTCGCAGGCAAACCGTTCGGCCCAACTCTAATACCGGCCACTCCAAAGTCCCGACCGGGCCGCGTGAGTAAACAAATCAGTATCAGATGTGATGATTATACACTGTAGTGGAAATTGTTCATGCAAACTTTCATGTGAACTTTTTTGCAAGCGCGACTACTGGCATTACAGGCTGCAATACTGCTGAAGATTCATTGGGCCCAATGGTACAGGGAATGATCAATAAATAGTACAGCCTTAGGGATGTGGCAGGAAAAGCAGATAGGGAGTGTTTACGATTGTACGGGATAGGTGCAATATTTGGGGAATGGAATGGTTTAGTAATGTGTTTTAAGGTAGTTCACTAATACAATTACATTTATAATAATTTCCGTTTTCTGTGAGTTTATTTATATTAGGTTATGATTGTGTGCAGCACAAAAATAGGTTCACTTATAACAATTGTCCCTAGTTGGGTGTTGAGCTTCCCACCACTCAGTTTCTTTTGGCAGAGGTTGCAGATGGCATTGCTGGTATCAGAGGCACACAAACAAAAAAATAATGCCACAATGGTGAGCTTTGGAATGTCGGCATTCGGGTGGTGGCAACAGCAGGCGTTGAAGGGCGTGTTGGCTGGATGACCCCAAGTGTATCACTAAATGCATCATGTGTGAATAACTCCTGTGACACAAAAAGTGGAGCAGCTATGTTGCTAGTGGTAGTGTTAAGTTTTTGTGGGAAACCAGAAGCAGAGCAGGAGGAGGACGGTGCATCAAAGAGGTTCTGTGCGAAAAGCTGTAGAAGATGTGGTGCGCTGTTTAAGCCAGTCAACCACATCCTCAGAATCTTGGGGGTTGAGGGTACGTGCCTTCGGAACACTGTACTTTGGTCGAAAGCCACCCGAAATCACACCAGCACAACCTCGAAAATACCTGCGGGGTGGCCTGCCTCTTTTATATATTTTTCCCAGATTTATTTTATTTATTTATTTATTGTATTTATAAGCGCCAACATATTACGCAGTGCTGGACATTAATTTAGGTTACAGACAATATTTAGGGGTGACATTCAGCAATATGACAATACAGGAATACAAGAAAAACCAGATAATGCAGCACAGTATGAGTACAAGGTAAAGCTTAGTCAGTCACTGGATGGAGCATGGAGATTAGGCAAGTTAGGTTTACTCAAATGCATAGCATGGGTTCACAGTAATGGAGGTGCATGATCAGGTAGGACACAAAAGGAGGAGGATCCTGCCCAAAGGCTTACACAATCTAGAGGGAGAGGTAGGGACACGAAAGGTAGGGGACCAGAGTTCAGCTGTGGGTTTAGAGCACTTGTGAGCTGTAGTAGGCCAGAGTGAAAAGGTGAGTTTTGAGGGCCTTCTTGAAGATGTTGAAGGAGGGGGTTGCCCTAATCGGTGAAGGTAGGGAGTCCCATAGGGTTGGAGCAGCTCTTGAGAAGTCCTGGAGGCGTGCATGGGACTGGGTGATGCGGGGGGGGGCAGTCAGGCGAAGTTAATTGGAAGAGCGGAGTGAGCGGCTAGGTGTGTACCTCTGATTAAGATCGGAAATGTAGGTTGGACAGGTTTTGTGAACAGATTTGTAGGTCAGACACAGTATCTTGAATCTGATTCTGGACTGGATAGGAAGCCAGTGGATGGATTCAAGGAGGAGATCCGCCGTGGTGGAGTGATGGAAGGAGTGGATAATTCTGGCTGCCGCATTCATGATGGACTGCAGTGGGGCTATTCGGGTCATAGGGAGACCAGACAGAAGGGCATTGCAGTAGTCAAGGCAGGAAATTATGAGGGCATGGATGAGGAGTTTGGTGGTGGCAGAGGTCAGGAAAGGGCGAATCTTACAGATGTTACAAAGGTGGAAGTTGCAGGACTTTGTAAGGTTTTGGATGTGGAGAGTGAAGGAGAGTGCGGAGTCCAGGGTGACACCCAGACAGCGAGCTTGAGAGGTAGGGCAAATGGTAGTGTGGTTAACAGTGACATGCACATCTGGGAGGTTCATGGATGGCCGGGGGGTGGGAAGATCATAAATTCCGTTTTGTCTAGATTTAGTTTCAGGAACCTAGAGGACATCCAGGAGAAGATGTCTGATAGGCAGGAGGAGACCTTGTCCATGGTAGTGGTGGATATGTCAGGGGTGTGGAGTTAGTTCTGCATACAGACGATAGTTAAAACCCATGGAGGAGATAACCTTGCCAATGGAGGATATGTATAGGGAGAACAGTAGGGGGCCAAGGACTGAGCCTTGGGGGACTCCCACCGAGTGGCGGTTGGGGGTGGACGAGGACTCATTGAAGGAGGTCGTGAAGGAGCCGTTGGAGAGGTAGGATTAAAGCCAGGTCAGGGCGAGATTGTGAATGCCCATGGACTGGAGGGACTGGAGGAGTAAGGGATGATCTAGTGTGTCAAAAGCTGCTGAAAGGTCAAGGAGGAGGAGAATGGAGTATTTACCTTCAGCTTTAGCTAAGGCAAGGTCATTGACCACTTTGGTGAGAGCAGTTTCGTTTGAGTGGGCAGGCCGAAATCCAGATTGCAGTGAAACTTAAAAATTGATTTTTTCAAAAACTATAAGGTCTTTTTGAAAAAAAAAATGTTTCCCTCTTATTCCCACTGATCCCCTTAATATACCCTGGGAATTTGGTGTTCCTAAACTTTAAGCAGGCTTTGCTATTAACCGTTAAAGTTGGTGGGTTTTTAAATGTATAAATTTTTCCTTTGAAACTTTCAAATCGATTTTCTGAAAAACTATAAGGTCTTTTTGAAAAAAATTGTTTCCTCTTATTCCTTCTTATCTCCTTAATATATTCTAATTTGAGGCTCTTAGCATTTAAGGGGGCTTTGCTATTAACCCTTAAAGTCGGCGGCTTTTTTATATTATACGGGAGCGTTATGGTTTAACGCGAAATTACGGTATGGTTTAACACGAAATTACGGTATGAACGAAACGCAAAATTACGCCTTGACAATTACGCTTACGGTATTTTCAATTACGATTTTAATGGCAATTACGCTACCATAATTTTGCATCGTAATAGCAAATTTCGCATGCGTAATTATAGTAATGCGAAATTACGAAAATTTTGGCTCAACTCTATCCACACAGATATCAATAACAGATACAGTTGGAAGCTAAGCACATCTTATGAAGATAGACAGTGTGCAGAGGCGTATCTAGAGGGGTGCAGGCATGGCTCATGCCATAGGCGCCACAGCACCATGGGTGCTATGCCTGCTCCTGTGCTGCATTGCCATGCCTGACCATGCGCTGTGCCCCCATGCCTGCCCCTGTGCTGCTATGCCGACATGCCTGCCCCTATGCTGCTGTGCCGCCATGCCTGCCCCCATGCCTCCCTTTCACTCAGACAGTTATCTGTTATCTGGAGAACATGGCTACTTAATTTATGTACGTAGGGTGCACTTGGCTTAAAGTTAGAGCAGAGGATGCTGTTTTTAGAGGGGGAGGGGGATTTGACTGGGTAGGGGGTATTTTTAGAGGGGGGGTGCAATTTCAGTGTTTGCCATAGACTCTATATTACCCAGATACGCCCCTCACAGTGTGCTGGCTTGTAATAGATAGAAAAGGACAGTAGAACTGCAAGGCCCAGCAATGAATGTGGCCTGGCCTGTATGCAGTGTCACACACACACACACACACACACACACACACACACACACACACACACACACACACACACACACACACACACACACACACACACACACACACACACACACACACACACACACACACAGTATAAAACAATATGAGCCCTCAAAAGGTATTTTGTTTTTGGGTGCTTTTAGCAATAAAGAACAGCCTAGCTACTGTAACTGTCCCTGGCTCTCTGTGGGCTGTATGCAGTGTTTCACCCACAAAGAGAGCTATGGTTTAGTAAGTTCAATTACAAAAATACAGTAGAAAGATATGCACTGTTCTAATACAGTGTGCTGTCACCCACAAAGAGAGCTTTGGTATAGTAAGTTCAATCACAAATACAGTGGGAAGATATGCACTGGTATAATACATTGTGCTGTCACACAAATACAGTGGAAAGATATGCACTGGTATAATACAGTGTGTTGTCACACAAATACAGTGGAAATATATGAACTGGTATAATACAGTGTGCTGTCACACAAATATAGTGGAAAGATATGCACTGGTATAATACAGTGTGCTGTCACACAAATACAGTGGAAAGATATGCACTATACTACAGTGTGCTGGCGGGCTGACTACAAATGCCAGCAGGCAACTGTGTGCTGTATCTATGCAGTGTCACCCACAAAGAGAGCTATGCTATAGTAAGTTAAATCACACAAATACAGTGGAGAGATATGCACTGGTATAATTAATACAGTGAGCTGGCAGGTAGACTACAAATGCCAGCAGGCAACTGTGAGCTGTATCTATGCAGTGTCACCCACAAAGAGAGCTATGGTACAGCAAGTTAAATCACACAAATACAGTGGAAAGATATGCACTGGTATAATACAGTGTGCTGGGCCTGGCTGGCACAGCACAGCAAGGGCCAGCTGCGAGTGCGACAGACAGGGCTGTATCTATGCAGTGTCAGTGTCACACACACACAAAAAAACACATCAGAAGAATATTACCCCTCAAAAGAGCTTTTTTTGGGGTACTTTCGGCAACAAATTTCAGCAAGGAGCAAGCTAACAAGAGCCTTACTAACACTTTCCCTATCTCTCGAGCAATGTCTCTCCCTTCCTCTCACTACAACAGCAGACAGAGAAAATGGCAGATGCTGCTGCGTTTTTATAGGGGGGTGGGGGTCCAGGAGGCAGTGCAGTCTGAATAGCTGCCATGCGTCTGCTGATAGTAATGTAGAGGTCAAAGTTTAGCCCAATAACAAGGTATAGGGGGCTGGTAGAACACGATATGTGTCCGCTACATGTCACGGACACCTGAAATCTGTGCGAACTACCCGCCGCGTGAACTGTTCAGGCCATATCTACTCTTAAGGTCCCACTACAGCATTTCACTAGGGTGGAGTTCTGGACTCCAAATGAACCATTGTGACACAATGATTCTTTTGTTTACCTTATTTTTTCAGCAACTATCAGTGCATTAGTGCATGACCCAGTTTGGGCCAAGCTTTAGTTGACACACAGCTGATCACACATTAGTTGCAAGAATACTCTGGTATACAGAAGTCCTGCAAAGTAAATGGGCATGAGATATTGCTGATAGTAGAATATCAGTAATTTTCCCAACATTCTCCTATCACTTGCCTACCACTAACCTCCCCTTACCCTTATCTAACACTAACAACGCCACTATCAAACACTGAAAATAAATGTCCCCATTGCTATGGTCATTGTTATCCCTGCCAATATGGAGTTTAGCTACAGACCTTTGAACAGCTGCCTCACTCACTTTGGCACAACTTTTTTTCAGTACAAGCATCACATACAATGGGCTCAGTTCTCTGCTCACCACTCTGCACACCAGTCAACGCCATCACTACTGAGTTATGCTAAAAACACCACCACTGTTCCATCAATGCTATTATCTTGTAGGTTTTTTTTGTTGATGTTATTGTTTACATGGATACCAATGGGGGCACCAAATTACTGAAATGCAAATCACACCCATATTACCTGCTTTGTACACAGGAGTAAATGATTGCAAGTTGTCCAGGTTCTGTAACCCGAAAAACAAGCCAAAGTTATCATCCTTTCACTATCATGACACTTGATATAAGGTGTTTGTGCTGGTATGCTGTGTTTAGTTTTCCGGAAATATGGAGCTGTGCATTACAGCCAAACAACTCCACTTTGGTCTGCTAAAAGAACATTGCTTCAGAAGTCTTTTGGTTTGTTCTAATGCAAGATTGTAAACTTAAAGGCTCATACACATGTATAACTTTTCCACCTATCTTCCAAACCTGGTCTGTTGGACGAAAGTTGGGTGTGTGAACGTGTAACAGATGATTAAACGAGCAACTAATGACAAGCGATTTGACCAATCCAACAGGGAGTGCCACAGTCCTAAAAAAAGAGCTGAAAGAAAGAGAAGGTTACACAACTTACCATATTGCAGAAAATGCCCTCTTCCATATCACCCCAAAGTAAGGCTGTCTTATTTAGACAAAGACAAGACAAATAACATTTATATTGCGCTTTTCTCCTTGCGGACTCAAAGCGCCAGAGCAGCAGCCACTAGGACGCGCTCTATTGGCAGTAGCAGTGTAAGGGAGACTTGCCAAAGGTCTCCTACTGAATTAGTGCTGGCTTACTGAACAGGCAGAGCCGAGATTTGAACCCTGGTCTCCTATGTCAGAGGCAGAGCCCTTAACCATTACACCATCAGCCAACTGCCTATTTACTCTCTGTAATGATCTGTAATCACCAGCGTTTTGAATGTATTTTCCTGGCAGCTCAAGGAAGACTTGCATCATAGATTTTAACCAATTTTTGTGAGTATCCTTTTGTGACAAACTTTGGCTGTACAGATTATCCCACAATTGATACATTGGGGTTTAAAAAGCAATGTACATGTTATTACTAAGGTTTACCTTGTGACAACTCTAGTCAGTGGCGGACATACGGCCGTGCAGGCCGTGCCGCCGCACAAGGGCCCCTGAAGTTCTGCTGCTTCAGGGGCCCATTAAGTATTGCAGGTTTTTTTTTTTGTTTTTTTTTTATTTTATTTTTTTTTAACCTGGGGGCCCAACTCCTGTCCTCCCCCCCTCACCTCGCCCCCCCCCCCCCTCATGCGGCGGGAGAGCGGAAAATACAAGAAGTCTCCGGCCGGGGCGGCAGCTGCAGCTTGGTCTCCAACTTTGGAGACATATCGGAAACTAAGCAGCAGCTGCCTCTAGCGTCTGCTGCAGCCCCGGCCGGAGACTTCCTGTATTTTCTGCTCTCCCGCCGGCTGCAGCGCATACCGGGAGGGGGGCCCCGAGGTGAGTGAGGGAGGATAGGAGTCGGGCCCCCCACCCGGATAGCTACCCACCCGGCTACCTTACCCACCCACCCGGCTACCTACCCCGCTACCTAACCATCCACCCGGCTACCTACCCGGCTACCTAACCAGGCTACCTACCCACCCACCCGGCTACCTAGCTACCCACCCGGCTACCTAACCACCCTGCCGGCTATCTACCTGGCTACCTACCCACCCGGCTACCTAACCACCCTGCCGGCTATCTACCTGGCTACCTACCCACCCGGCTACCTACCCACCCGGCTACCTAGCTACCCACCCGGCTACCTAACCACCCTGCCGGCTACCTACCTGGCTACCTACCCACCCGGCTACCTAGCTACCCACCCGGCTACCTGACCACCCTGCCGGCTATCTACCTGGCTACCTACCCACCCGGCTACCTAGCTACCCACCCGGCTACCTAACCACCCTGCCGGCTATCTACCTGGCTACCTACCCACCCGGCTACCTACCCACCCGGCTACCTAGCTACCCACCCGGCTACCTAACCACCCTGCCGGCTACCTACCCACCCGGCTACCTAGCTACCCACCCGGCTACCTAACCACCCTGCCGGCTATCTACCTGGCTACCTACCCACCCGGCTACCTAGCTACCCACCCGGCTACCTAACCACCCTGCCGGCTATCTACCTGGCTACCTACCCACCCGGCTACCTACCCACCCTGCTGGCTACCTACCCACCCGGCTACCTACCCACCCACCCGGCTACCTACCCACCCACCCGGCTACCTACCCACCCGGCTACCTACCTACCCACCCGGCTACCTACCCACCCACCCGGCTACCTACCCACCCGGATACCTACCTACCCACCCGGCTACCTACCTACCCACCCGGCTACCTAGCCACCCACCCGGCTACCTAACCACCCACCCGGCTACCTACACACCCACCCGGCTACCTACCTACCCACCAGGCTACCTACCTACCCACCAGGCTACCTACCTACCTACCCACCCGGCTACCTACCAACCCACCAGGCTACCTACCCACCCACCCAGCTACCTAACCACCCACCTACCCACCCACCAGGCTACCTACCCACCCGCCTACCCAGCCACCCACCAGGCTACCCACCCGGCTACCCAGCCACCCACCAGGCTACTTACCCACCCGGCTAAGGGCTACCTACCTACCCACCCGGCTGCCTACCTACCCACCAGGCTACCTATCCACCCAACCACCCATGGGAGCTGCGCGCCGGATGGAGGCTGGGACAGGAGGTCTGCTGCTGCAGGTGAGTAAATGTTTTTTTTTTATTATTTATTTTAGCAGGTGTATGTTCTGGGCAGGTCTGCCACATGATTGCGTGTATGTTCTGGGCAGGTCTGCCACATGATTGCGTGTATGTTCTGGGCAGGTCTGCCACATGATTGCATGTATGTTCTGGGCAAATTTGCTACATGATTGCATGTGTTTTCTGGGCAAATCTGCCGACATGATTGCACGTATTTTCTGGGCATATCTGCCGACATGATTGCAGGTATTTTCTGGGCATATCTGCCGACATGATTGCAGGTATTTTCTGGGCATATCTGCCGACATGATTGCACGTATTTTCTGGGCATATCTGCCGACATGATTGCACGTATTTTCTGGGCATATCTGCCGACATGATTGCACGTATTTTCTGGGCATATCTGCCGACATGATTGCACGTATTTTCTGGGCATATCTGCCGACATGATTGCACGTATTTTCTGGGCATATCTGCCGACATGATTGCACGTATTTTCTGGGCATATCTGCCGACATGATTGCACGTATTTTCTGGGCATATCTGCCGACATGATTGCACGTATTTTCTGGGCATATCTGCCGACATGATTGCACGTATTTTCTGGGCATATCTGCCGACATGATTGCACGTATTTTCTGGGCATATCTGCCGACATGATTGCACGTATTTTCTGGGCATATCTGCCGACATGATTGCACGTATTTTCTGGGCATATCTGCCGACATCATTGCACGTATTTTCTGGGCAAATCTGCCGACATGATTGAATGTATTTTCTGGGCAAATCTGCTCACTTTGGGCTCTATTCTCAATGAGTTACCGCATGAGTTAAATTAGGTAGTGATAAACACCGACCAAAATATCTCCATTTTGAAATTCACAAATTTTTTTCTCAATAAATTACCTCATGCGGTAAAAGTGTGGTAATTACCTCAAAATTTATCTCCAATTTGAGATTCTCAATTGAAAAGTTGGTGTTAATTAAGGATGTTTTTATCACCTACAAATGGTAGGTGATAATTATCACTTCTCTGCTTTTGGCCTTCAGGATGGAGCCTTTTGAGCTTTCTTTGCTTGAGTTCATGTCAATTTTACATAGAAGGCAGAAAAGACGAGTGTGTCTAATCTCAAGGCGCACTTTCAGACCTTGTACAGTCTTTTAGATGATTTTATAGATGCCGAGGAGGAAATTCCTCTCTGCTGTAAAAGATAAGCAGCAGCATAATTACCTTTAAAGAAAAACATTTCTTTGTTACAGCTGATACAAATCCAGCAAAAAATCTCCAGTGTATGTACTTCCTGCTTTCATGGAAGCAGACATAGGGTTAACATCCTGTATTTACACATTAGCTGCTCTGCTGAGGCAGCCAGCTGGCACAGCTGAGAGCTCAAATTACAGTTGTGATTATTCACAGATGCGGGTGAATTAGACAGGTTAAATTATATACATACGGGGTGCATTTATATATGTTTTCCTTCTGTCCTGTGCAAGAGTTGAGGTCCCACTTTAAATGTGACAGGCTGTCCTGGGTGGTCTCTGTGTAATGGGTGGCAAGTATTTGGGCTGCCCTACAGTGGTCAAAAAAAGCTTTATTTCCGTTCATATTACTGACAGTTTTATCACCTGTTTTATCACCAGTTTATCACCTGTTTTATCACCTGTTTTACCGCACTTTTATCAAACATTTATCACACTTGGTACATTTTTAGTGAATACTCACTATTTTCACTATTTTTAGTGAATTATAACTGGAGGTAATTTTTCACCCAAAAAAGAGTTACCGCACATGGTTTTGTGAATAGAGCCCATTATGTGTATTTTCTTGAGAAAACCTGCACAATTATGTGAATTTTCTGGGGAAAGGGTCACCAAAACTTGGGCCCACTGTCTTTGCGTTGCACTTTTCAAGGGAACCTGAGGTGAGAATAATATTGAGGCTGCCATATTTCTCTCCTTTTAAGAAATACCAGTTGCCTGGTTGCCGTTCTGGTCCTCTGCCTCTTATTCTTTCAACCATAGACCCTGAACAAGCATGCAGCAGGTCAGGGGTTTCTGACAATATTGTCAGAACTGAGAAGATTAAGCTGCATGCTTGTTGCTGGTGTAATTCAGTTTATTACTGCAGCCAAATAGATCAGCAGGGCCGCCAGGCAACTAGTATTGTTTAAAAGGAAATAAATATGGCAGCCTCCATATCACTCTCACCCCGGGATCACTTTAAATTACAGTTAGCTCCGCCCTTATCCGGTCATTGCCACGCCCATTTTTTGCCGCGGCGCTACGCGCCGCAGGTTCTATCCACGCCCATTTTTTGCCGCGGCGCGCTTCGCGCGCCGCAGGTCAGGGGGGCCCACAATTGATATTTTGCACAGGGGCCCACTGCTGCCTGTGTCCGCCACTGACTCTAGTGTTCATGTTTGGAGTGCAGTAAGTGATGGAATCTCTTCCCATGACCTCAGGGCAGACTGAACTACTGTGTGAGCCATATAAGAGAAAAAAAAAATAGCTGGAATAACTTTATTGTTCCTTGTTGATTTTCTGATTGGAGTCACTTGTGGCTAATCTTCCATTTTTGAATCGCATGCAAACACTTCTATTTCTCTGTCACTTATGTACTCATTTTTCTTGTGTCATGAATGTTAATTTTTTTCCTTCATCCAATCAGTTTTTCTCAGTTTTTGAAACTTTGATCAAACGTTTCATCAGTTACTCGATCACACTCCTGCCGTCATCTTGTTTGTGTCTTAATGTAGAAATTTGCATACTTTTTGGGACTCTCTGAAACCTACAATTAGCCCTTCCTTTGCACATGCATTCATTTTGTTTGTTTTTCCTTTGGAATGCGACTTCACTTCCAAAAATCCTGACATTTGTTTCTGTTCCACAGTCAATATGGAGGTTTCTCTGTTGCTGTTCCTGGCAAGAGATTTTAAAGATAGGATCCATTCATGATAGCTTCTTCCAAGTATGTGCTAAATATATCAATTGAAAAACCATGTGTCATCCATTCTCTCACGGAGTGTCCAGTTCATTCTCTCTGAAAACCTTTTGTGTTCTGAGTTATATGGTACAGTGCTCTGGACACATAATTCTATGGTTTTTTTGAAGATGGCTTGTTTTGCATTACTTCTTCTTATACTCAGTCCCATTTTCTGTATGGAACACTCTGGGTATTTTGCCAAATGTATTTCTTACTTGAGTCAGATACTGTTCTAGCTTCTTTGGCACTCCATCTTTGTTATTCATCAAGTACAATGTGGTGTACATGAAGTAATCATTAGCAAAAGTAAGAAAGTACTTATTCTTTCCTGGAGTTATAGGTTTCATTGGACCGCAAAGATCTGAATAAAATAAGTACAGAGGTTTAGGTGCTCTGCTGTTTTTTTTTTTTTTTGTATTGGAAGACCTTTTCTTGTCATCTTTCCTATAATGCAGCTCATACATTTCCTTATTTGGTCATCCTAAACTATAAGTTTTAACTGTGTCCGCACTTCTGTGCCCAAGATTTCAGTGCCAAGTATGGATGCAGCTAGAAAGGGTTTTTTTTTGTTTTTTATTTTTAACTTCGGCTATATTAAGTATTTAACAGTAATCACATTCATAGGGATCATTATTGTAGCTGGTATGAGACACATAGCCAAAGGACCAGTAATAGCTTTGCCCTCCATGGGCCTCGTGCAGATTTGTGAAAGACCCCCTGAAATGCAGAATGGGAAATGTTGCAGATGGGAAAAGTAACTCACCTCTCCAGGCTCCATCTGCATCACACCAGCCACTTTCCTCCCTTCTCCATGCTTCTCCATGGCATCAGCAGTGTCTCTCAACACATTGCCCTCTGGCACATACCAGTGGGTTATATGATTTATCTATAGCTCTATCTCCTGGCCAAGTATCAGCTCATGTGGCTTTTTACCATGGGCACATAACTTGAAAAGGGGAAAAAAATTTCTCCTCTTGGGTATCAACTTTTTTAAAGGGGCAGTATGGCAAATTGACTTATTATAAGATCATTCAATATAAACGTTTTCTAAGTGGAGCAATGTATTGAGCGTGTGTTGTTGTAGAATAAAAGTAGATTACAATAGTGCATTATGCTGGGAATACACGTTTCGTTTTTGCCTTCGTTTTAGCCTTCGTTTCGATTGTGCCTTTTGTCCTTTTCGTTCCCGAAATAATCGAACGTACGGTTAATATCACCACCCACGGTTTCGGGTTTTTTTTCGATTCTGATGGCTTCGTTTTTCCAATAATCGAAGGCTGCAAAGAAACGAAACGAAAATCCCTTTTTACAGGGACGGACTAACATAAACGAACATATAATCGATCTGAACAGCCATCAAGCCTACCAATGGCTCGATTAGATGGATAAAGAGAGATAATATCAAACATGTTCGATCACTAGTCGTTCGTTTTTGGGGTCTATTAATCGAAACTATAATGAGATTATGACTATTTTCACATACGTTTTCAACACTCGATTCGTTTACTGAACGAATCGAAGGCTAAAACGAAGGCATAAACAAAACGTGTATTCCCAGCATTAGCCACATTCAGTGAAGGAGTGGCGTCGGGAGATAAACCTTACTGACGCACAGTTAGCATACACCATTGTGGAGTAGGAGGCAGCCCTGTCAGCTGTTTGTATTTTCGTTATTCTTCTCCCCTTTCATGATCCCGGAGCGGAATGCTCCTACTTGTAACGGCACACTCGTGCAGTTTTACAGCTCATCAGAGCCGCTGTGTGTCCCAGGACAGTGATTTACGGCCCTGATGAAAAAATGCTACCGGCTGAAACACCCTTCAGCGAAGCGGGCAAAACCACGCTGTGGAGACCTGCTATTGCGCAGATTCCCAGTGGCTAGTTTTAGCAGGCACAAGTGCTATAGCTGTGTCCTGCATTCTTTACATTCCTATTAAACAGAGGCACACAGTTTTTCTTTCTTTGTGAATTCTTTGCTTTCGGAGGAAGGTGGTAAATCACTATCCTGAGGAGGCTCTGATGAGCTGTAAAACTGCACCAGTGTGCCATTACAAGTAGGAGCGATCCTCTCCGGGATAATCAAAGGGGGGAAGAATAGCAAAAATACAAACAGCTGACAGGTCTGCCTCCTCCTCCACAATGGTATATACTAACTGTGCGTCAGTAAGGTTTATCTCCCGATGCCACTCCTTCACTGAATGTGGCAAATGCACTATCGTAATTGACTTTTATTCTACAACAGTACAAGCTCAATACATTGCTCCACTTAGAAAAAGGTTATATTGAATGATCGTATAATAAGACAATTCACCATACTGCCCCTTTAATGAATGAAAAAAAAAAACAGAATGCCCAGCCACCTGAGTCTTATTAACCTTTTAATCAGACTTGACAGTTGGTAACCAAGAGGAACCAAGTGTGCTGCTTCACCTCTGGCCGGTACTAACCCATAAGGCTTTTAACATTATGGAGCACCTAGCATTTAGAGAGGGAAAACATCTACCCCATTTCAAAGTACAATTTTTCCAGTGTTAAGGACAAGGGGTTCTTGTCCTCTTCTGATGCCAAGAAGGAGGTGAGAGAAGAGAGATGATGATGCTATTTACTTATCAACTTATCAACGACCTGAACAGAGAGCTGAGGTCCGCAAAGAAGTGCTACGCAGAGAAGCTGGAACAGAAGCTCTCCTCAAACGACCCACGAGCCGTGTGGAAAGGACTGAAGGCTGCCACCAACTACAAGCCCCCCCACCTCAGCATGCCACACCGAGCACTGAGCTTGCCGAGAGTCTCAGTGACTTCTACTGCAGATTCGAGAACCAGCCAGCACTTGCAGGACTCCCACAGCCACCTGCACAATCTGCCACTGTAGCCCTGAGCCCTCACTCCCCCCCACCATCAGTGAGGGAGGCGGATGTGCTGAAACACTTGCTAAGATTAAATGCTAGGAAAGCCTCAGGTCCGGACGGAGTGTCACCAGCCTGCCTGAAAACCGGTGCTCGTCAGCTCGCTACCACCCTCTCTTCCATCTTCACAAGGTCCCTCCAGGAAGGCAAAGTTCCCGCGTGCTTCAAGAGGTCTGCCATTGTCCCTGTCCCCAAAAAGCAGGGCATCCTCGACCTCAACAACTTCAGGCCCGTGGCACTTACATCCGTGATCATGAAAGCTTTTGAAAGCATGGTGCTACCCCTCCTTAAGCACTCTACTGAGGGACTGCTGGACCCGCACCAATTCGCGTACAGAGCGAACAGGTCCACAGATGACGCCATCAACATCTGCTTGGAGCACGTCTATGATCACCTGGATGGGCCGGACTCCTACGCCAGGATCCTCCTACTGGACTTCAGCTCAGCATTCAATACCATCAGCTCTAAAATACTTCAAGACAATCTCGCTGCGCTAGGAGTCCACCCCATCCTACGCCTGTGGATCACGGACTTCCTCACCAACAGGTCCCAGGTCGTCAGGTTAGGCACCATCTCCTCACAACCTAGGATCACCAACACAGGGGCCCCACAAGGCTGTGTCCTGTCACCATTTCTTTTCTCTCTGTATACGAACAACTGCAAATCCACGTCAGACTCGGTAAAAGTAATCAAATTTGCCGACGACACGACCATTGTAGGTCTCATCACCAAAAACGATGAGAAGGCGTATCGCCACCAGGTCGAAAGCATATGTCACTGGTGCAGAGAGAACGGGTTGGTCCTAAACACAGCAAAAACGGTGGAGATGATCGTTGATTTCAGGAGGCGCGCCTCTTCCCCGCCTCCAATCCACATTGATGGCATGGAAGTGGAAAGAGTCCCCAGTGTCCGCCTACTGGGCACAACCATCTCCAATGACCTGAGGTGGAACACCAACACTGCCTCAACACAGAGGAAAGCCCAGCAGAGACTTTTCTTTCTCCGTCAACTGAAAAAGTTTGGTATGGCCCAAAAACTCCTGACAAATTTTTACTCCGCCACGATCGAATCTGTCCTATGCTCGTCCATCCTGGTCTGGTATGCCAGCTCCTCCGCCAGCGACAAGCTCAAACTGCAGAGGGTCATCAAATCTGCAGAGAGGATCATCGGGAGACCCCTTCCCACTCTGCACCTCCTCTACCACTCCAGGCTGAACACCAGAGCATTAAAGATCGCCAACGACCCCTTGCACCCAGGCTACCGCTTCTTTAATCGGCTCCCCTCGTGCCGGAAGCTCCGGTTCCGATCCATCTACACCAGGACCTCTAGACATAAGAACAGTTTCTTTCCCTCGGCTGTCAACCTCCTGAACTCTCTCCATGGAAATGCCCATCCCCACCCCACAATACCATGACGCACTGAAGCACCCTGCACATAGACGGCGCTCCAGCTCAAGCATACCTTTGGTTTTTTTGTATTGTAATAATGCCACATTGTCTCCCTCTGCATAAATGTCATATAATGTTCTGTATTCTGTATAATGTTCTGTTCCTACTGCGTGTTCTGTCCTGTATCTGTAAACACTGTACATCGTGTATCAGTACCCTGTACGTGCCAAGCCCAATTCCGGGCACGACCCAGTCGTGCTTGGCGAAATAAAGTTTTCTGATTTCTTTTCTGATTTCTGAACTTATTAGGCAGATGGAGGCTGCCATCTTCACCCAGGTAAATAAGAAAAAAAGGTTGTTTCTGACACCTTATCTATTTTTTCTTTAGAGTAAATAGGGTAATATGGGCAGAGGGGGTGTATTTAGTAATCGGACTCAAAGAGAAATTGATGGAGAAAATAGTTTGCGAAAATACAGTACATCTGGATCTTAGTGCTCAATAACAGTACAATACAGTACTTTGATTATCTCACAAATACAGATTTGATTTTTTTCACTGTGTGTGTGTGTGTGTGTGTGTGTGTGTGTGTGTGTGTGTGTGTGTGTGTGTGTGTGTGTGTGTGTGTGTGTGTGTGTGTGTGTGTTTTACAGTGATAATTAACAGTCCAGTGGTCACACATATCCCCTTTACCTGTTCACCTGGATGAGCATTGCTATTTGGTAACCTTATTGATGAAATGATCAGACAGTGCCATAACCCACTTCCTGCAATACTTTTTCCAACATTGTCCTTGTTTTTCAGATTAAAATGATTAATGAGGCTAAGAAGAGGGCCTATGCTGTGTTTTTAGAAACATTTTATATACTTATTTTATTTTTTTCTAAGATTTACTTTATCCTAGCTGTGACAAAGGACTTGCATTGATCCAAATCACATCAGCTATAGCAAATCTAACTTTACTTGATATTATGTTATTCTGCTGTTATTGCTAGCTAAAGCCCTATCCCATACAGCCATATCAATCCCTGACATCTAGTGAGGAGGATCAATAGTCTGAAACAGGCTGTCTACATGTGGGGTTGATGGTGTGGCTGTGTAAAATTTAAAGCTGTGTTGTAGTATGTAGAAAGTAGCGGGTTGGCACTACGAATACCTGAGCTGTGCCTCAATAAGCCTCATAGGTGGCCCATAATAGGCTTAGCGTGCTCTGGTGGATAGATCATATCACATATCAAAGAGGAGCAAAGTGCAATGGAAGCCTGCACTGCTAAACTGCTGATTTATTGTGGTACAAAAAATACAAAAACTTGGTGAAAGTCATATACAAATTTGGTGTACACATACCAGGTTGAGGTGGGCTATCTTAAGGTGCGGTGGGTGCTGGGTGCTCAAGCCTGACGGCCATTTGGTGCATGTCTGCACATCTATGGAGGCTGCCAATCCATTTAAAGCTATTGGCAAAAAATGTAAAGCTATTGGCTTGCTATACACCAGCGGTTCTGGATGCTAGCTTTGGCTACAGGTGCATAAAGAGATAATTTGCATATTCAGTAGTGGTGCATTGTGGGTAACCACAAATGTTCACTTATAGCTGAATTATTGCAAGTTTCCTCATGTTTTAAGAAGGCAAATCATTATCACACCAAGCATTGCCTTTTTAGTAGGAGGGTTTTTGGTCTCTTGTGGCCCCCCCATGCTTTCCTAGTGGTTTGGGTCACCCCGAGCTGTTTGGTTACTCTGTTGCTTTTAATAGGACATCAATAAATGTTGTACTAGTCACAAAAAACACCAAATAGCAGTAATTACAGTAGAATCAATTTCAAATAGCATAACAGATGTAACACAGATCAAGCAAATAACTAAAGCAAAAACATCACATATATAACATCACATAATATGAATGGCCTGTTATTGTGTATGCTGAAAAGAATCAAAATATCAATCTGCTACTAAAGTCAAAGTACAAAAAAAAATGTTTTTTACCCCAGTAGCCCCCCCCCCCCCTCAATCTCAAAACCCACCACCCATAAAAAAAACTCCCAAACAACCCACCCAGTTCTCTCTCTCAATGGACCACCGACGCTGAAGTCCAAAAGTTTCTACACAGATATAGCATAACATAACTTGGCCACCAAACAGATATCCAAACCACCACAGGAGACTCTGCAGTACTTGTAAATTCCTATAACTCCATCAACATTAAAGTGAACATCCGGACTAAAAATCGACTCAGCAGCACTGAAAAGGCTTGGTGTTTCTTTAACAGTTTCACAGCATCAGAACTTTGTTTCTCTTATACAAGCCTCATTTTTAGCTGCACAGAAAAAAACTGCCCGGGCTTTTTTCCCCTGATGCTGTGCAAAGCATGATGGGATTTCTGATTTTGTTGTTCTCGTTCTGCTGTTTTGGTGCAATTTTTTTTTTTTTTACATTTTGAATTTGACATTTGAAGCCTAGCGTGTGCAGCTGGGAGGGGTAATCAGGACACAGGACAGTTGGAACTGTGTCTCCTGCTCCTTGTCACCTCCTTTCAACCAAAAAGATGGCTGCCCCCATGACAAAGATGGCAGCCCCCATGAATCACAAACATTTGCCTGTTCTTTTAAAACAGGGTGGGCAAGAGATTATATTACCTATCTATTCTAATTAACATAACTAATGTAACTTAATGACAGTATGTTTGTTTAGGCTGAAGTTCCCCTTTAAGTATTAGCTAGTACATCCCATCATCCACTTTCCCTCATCAGATTCCAGGTAAATGTGCCACATCAACCAGAGTTAGAATGGGACAAAGATTTAGTATGGGACTCCTGAACAAATGTACTTTTTTAAGGTATACCAGCATGCTGCATATTTTCTATTGCCTAGGGTAAACAGGTTATTGTTCTGCACAACTGTGATGCCTGGTGATGTGTGGGGAAACATGCAAGGGCATGGAAACTTCTCTGCTCATGTATGTGGAGACATCTAAGGCTCCTGATGCACAGAAAGCTGTGAGAAGTCCAAAGCCACATCACTACCCACACAGGACAAATTCCACACTGCAGTCATTGCCATAGCTGCATACGCAGCAAAAGGATCTCACTTGCAATCTGTTCTTTGAGTGAATCAGGCCCCTTTTGTTAAAACTGGTCTACTTATTTAGATGCTGAAAGTTCACATGGTGCTCATGCCATGCCCATCAAGTGAGCGGTCCATGTATTATATCCAGACCTGTTACTATACTCATGAGGGCACATATACAAATGCTATAAGAAAGGAACACATTAACATCTATCTTAGATTGTAAGTTACAAGGCCAAGGCTCTCTCACCCGTTTTGTGTCTTGGAAATTGTTATTAATTTTGTATCTTGTAATATGTTATACATTTTACTCTTCGTGTTGCATTTGTCACTGTAATTACCAATTCTGTATTTTGTATCACAGTCCATATTTGGTGTATACCATCCATGGTTTGTATTATTGTGTACCTCATGTTTGTTTTTCTCACTTTGTACAGTGCCACAGACTATGTTGGCACTTTAGAAAATAACAATAAAGGAAACAATGTATTTATGTTGTTTTGGAGGCTTGACATTACTCATCCCTTAAAACGGGAATGGTTTATTGACATGTAGTTGCAACGACAAAACAAAAAGCAAGATACAAATCAAGCCATGCTTCTCGCATTGTAAAGTTGGTATTGATTTCTCAGCACAAGCACTAATGTAAAATTATTACTCTGAAAGTAGAAGAGTATGAAAAGAATAGTGCTTTATATTTGTAACAAAAAACCTGTACCGTGCGCAGAACAAATTATGGTTATATTCGTATTTATTGACAGGTACAGAGAAGACAAATGTAAAAATGTGATTAATGGCTGTTTTATGCTACACTATTAGAATTCTTTATTCTTTGACTTACAAGTTGAAAAGTGTGATTACAACAAGGATCAATATTATACAGAAATAACACACAAGGATTCGGTGTGCAAAGTGTAGTTGAATTCAAATGACAGTAATGTGACAGTAATAAAATATAGTTTCAATAACTGTTAACAGCATAATAATATTACAGTACTTCAGCTGGAATGATCTGCTGTCTTGAGACCTTGATACCTTGTTAAGACAGTGAATGAGTTAACACATCTGGACAGTTTTCTTCCGTGAGAATTCCATGAGGAAGAGAGTCTTCATACTAGCCAGAGACACCAAGAATCCTATTGAGACACCATTCACTTGTCAGAAGACTCTACTAATGAAAATAAACAGATGTGAACTGGATAGGAAAGAATTGCAATTCACTGCCACAGGCTCCGCTCACACACAGACACCTGGATAAGACAGTCTTATTGGCTCCACTTGAGACTTGCTTTCTGCTCGATTTATTGTTTTCTTAGGGGCTTGTCACATTTTACTGCCCGCTTTCATCCCTTCTAAAACAAAGGTTCTTTGCCAGACACTATTATTGAAAACTAGAGAATATCATATTGTCCATTTTTAGTCCATGTACCTATTTATCTGCCTAGCTGGCATTACTGAAAAGAAAATAGAAAGTGGCATTCTTAAAAGGAAACACAAACATTTGTAGCAACTGTAGCTGTCATAAGGATTGCATGGAAACACATAAGGACTTAAAAGGTGGATGAGCCACTACAGCAGAACCGGGCTTTATTATTTATTGAAGTTGGTTATTTACTTGTAAGCTGCATGGTGGTTAGAGGGTTAGTATTTTCGAGCTTAAAGCATCCTGGGAATGGTATCTGTTAAGAGTTTTGTATATGCTCTTCTATTTGGCTAGATTATCCTCTCACTATCCTCTCACTATTCTAAGACATGTTAACAGGCCTTACCCTAAAATTAGATACTACGTAAGTTGTGGTAGGCCTTGCCTTCCTAGCAATTTCAAAGTCTATAGAAATTGACCCAGCCCCGGAATTTGGAATAGCTATTCTCTTTTAGGTCAAGGAGGATTTAGAGCCTTAGACGTTAAGCACGCTAAATTTTTTGTTAGGTGCAGATTTTACTTGGTTGTGCTGGATTAAGTCCTGAGCATTGCACCAATGGAGATAGATTTAAATATGATGTTGACAGAGACAGACAACTTCTCATACTTCAAAGAGCAGATTGCTCGGAACATGTCTCTAGTGGAATTTGGATTTTTTGGTGCTGATTCATTTTCTCTGGACTTTAGGTTCTGGTTAGGACATTTGTTTGTTATCTTCATTAAAATTCAACAACTAATGTGATTGGTTCAGACTTCAAAATATATTATTTGGCACCCTCACAATAAATGTACTGTACCTGTAACACTTTTTCCAGTCCGAAGACTGGTACCATGGTGGATATTATCCTGTCCTTATGTTTATCATTGGTAAATGTCTATCTTGAGCTCCAGAATTGCAATTACACAGAAATCACACCCGAAATTGTGCAATTTTGCAAGCATACTAAAATTGCATTAAAACCACAATTGCTGAAAAATCTACCTCCCCCTCCTTCTCTTTGAAATAACAGAGCTGAAAGTTCAACCGGGTGATTACTAGGTAATGAATATATATATATATATATATATATATATATATATATATATATATATATATATATATATATATAATAAGCTCATCGGAGCACAAGCTTCCAATCCCCGGCGTCTTTTTAGCACCTTCAACTCCCTGCTTAAACCCACCCCCCCACCTTCTGTTTCCTCCCTCTCTGCCACAGATTTAGCCACCCACTTCACCAACAAAATAGTCTCCATCCGTCAGGAAATATCCAATCTTCAATCTTCACCTCCCACCCGCTCACAACCTACTCCTTCTCCACCCTATCCTCCCCTCACCTCCTTCACTCCTACTACCACTGAGGAGGTCAACCACCTACTGCAGACTTCCCATACCACTACCTCCCCCCTTGACCCTATCCCTTCTGATCTACTTCAGCCTCACTTCATGGATCTGGCCCCAGTCCTCACTACCATGTTTAACCTCTCCCTATCCACAGGCACCTTCCCCTCAGACTTCAAGCAGGCCACTGTACTGCCTCTGCTCAAGAAACCCTCCCTCGACCCCTTGCTACCCTCCAACTACCGCCCGATCTCCCTCCTCCCCTTCGCCTCAAAACTCCTTGAGCGTCTGGTTCACAAACGCCTGACCCAGTACCTCAATGCCAACTCACTACTAGACCCACTGCAATCTGGATTTCGGCCTGCCCACTCAACCGAAACGGCTCTCACCAAAGTGGTCAATGACCTTGCCTTAGCTAAAGCTGAAGGTAAATACACCATTCTCCTCCTCCTTGACCTTTCAGCAGCTTTTGATACAGTAGATCATCCCCTACTCCTCCAGTCCCTCCAATCCATGGGCATTCACGATCTCGCCCTGACCTGGCTTTCATCCTACCTCTCCAACTGCTCCTTCACGACCTCCTTCAATGAGTCCTCGTCCACCCCCAACCACCTCTCGGTGGGAGTCCCCCAAGGCTCGGTCCTTGGTCCCCTACTGTTCTCCCTATACACATCCTCCATTGGCAAGGTTATCTCCTCCATGGGTTTTAACTATCATCTGTATGCAGATGACACCCAAATTTATCTCCACACCCCTGACATATCCACCACTACCATGGACAAGGTCTCCTCCTGCCTATCTGCCATCTCCTCCTGGATGTCCGCTAGGTTCCTGAAACTAAATCTAGACAAAACGGAATTTATGATCTTCCCACCCCGGTCCTCCCTGGACTTCCCAGATGTGCAGGTCACTGTTAACCACACTACTATTCACCCTACCTCTCAAGCCCGCTGTCTGGGTGTCACCCTGGACTCCGCACTCTTCTTCACTCCCCACATCCAAAACCTCACAAAGTCCTGCAACTTCCACCTTCGTAACATCTGTAAGATTCGCCCTTTCCTGACCCCTGCCACCACCAAACTCCTCATCCATGCCCTCATAATTTCCCGCCTCGACTACTGCAATGCCCTTCTGTCTGGACTCCCTAAGACCCGAATAGCCCCACTGCAGTCCATCATGAATGCGGCTGCCAGAATTATCCACTCCTCCCATCGCTCCACCAGGGCGGCTCCCCTCCGTGAATCCCTCCACTGGCTTCCTATCCAGTCCAGAATCAGATTCAAGATATTGTGTCTGACCTACAAATCCATCCACAAAACCTGTCCAACCTACATTTCTGATCTTACTCAGAGATACACACCAAGCCGCTCACTCCGCTCCTCCAATGAACTTCGCCTGACCGTCCCCCGCATCACCCAGTCCCATGCACGCCTCCAAGACTTCTCAAGAGCCGCTCCGACACTATGGAACTCCCTACCTCCACCCATTAGGGCAGCCCCCTCCTTCAACACCTTCAAGAAGGCCCTCAAAACTCACCTTTTCACTCTTGCCTACCACCCCTCACAATTGCTCTAAACCCACAGCCGAACTCTGGTCCCCTACCTCTCGTGTCCCTACCTCTCCCTCTAGATTGTAAGCCTTTGGGCAGGGTCCTCCTCCTTTTGTGTCCTACCTGATCATGCACCTCTATTACTGTGCACCCATGCTATGCATTTGAGTGAACCTAACTTGCCTAACTCCATGCTCCCATCCAGTGACTGACTAAGCATTACCTGGTACTCATACTGTGCTGTGTGATCTGGTTTTCTTGTATTCCTGTATTGTCATATTGCTGTATGTCACCCCTAAATATTGTCTGTAACCTTAAATAATGTCCAGCGCTGCGTAATATGTTGGCGCTTTATAAATACAACAAATAAATAAATAATTAATAAATATATATACATATATATATATATATATATATATATATATATATATATATATATATATATATATATATATATATATATATATATATATATATATATATATAATTTTTTTTATTATATTTTTTTTTTTTTTTTGGGTGAGTACACAACTTTTTTTAAATATTTAGTTTGAGTTTCATCCCACTTAAACAAAAAAGAAGAAAAAAAGAAAAAACAAGTTCTACATAACTGAGTAATGTAAATCCAAGGTAAAGGACCATTACAGCAAAAAAAAAAAAGTAAGCAATTCAGATCTGACAGAATCAACAGGTTTTGGACTAGTCCATCTCCTCATGGAGGATTCTCATTGTTTTCTTTGTCTTCAAAAGCATTTTGTAAATGGCAGTAGTTAAGTCTAATTGCCAAAATAGCATGCAAGCGAATAGAGAGGCTGGCTGGTATATTACTCTTTTGGCAGTTAAACTTAACAACTGCCATACAGGAAATGATTTTGAAAACATTGAAGATCCTGAGAATTCCCCATGAGGAAATGGACTAATCCAAAACCTGTTATTCTGCTCACTGTTTTCAAAGGTTGAAATGCACCAAATTCGTCTCTCACTGTCACTCCAGAACCAGAAATGCATCCCTTACACTTCTGCAGAGTCAATTTAGTGAAAACAATATAAGCCAATTACTATCTTTTTGGAATGTTAGTGAAAAACCAGAGAACCCAGTGGAAGCCCACACAAACATTAGTAAAGCACTAAATCTGCATTCAGTCATTCTCCATGCAGGTCTTGGAAAAAAATGGCTTAATAATGCTTTTTTACTTTTACTTGGTGGGTATTACAATGTGCACCTATCACACACAGACAGGTACTGGACAGGCACAGTGACACTGCGTGCGCTCACATAAGTAGGCGGGTGCACTGTGAACAACAGGTAGGTATATGCAGTGATGGGTATTATAATGTGCACCTGGCACAGTAGTAATTATACCACCAAGGGGCCAAACGCCAGCTGCGACTGACTGACAGGTCTGTATATAATGCAAGTGGGCCACACCAAAAAAAAAAAAAAAAAAAACAAGATTAGCTCTCAAAAGAGCTGTTGAGGGGTGCTTTTTTAGCAATAAGAATTGCAAGGAGCAAGCTAACAAGCCTACAAGAGCCTAATTAAAATTTCCCTATAGGTCTCTGCACAGCAGCTATGCCTTCTCTAATTACTGCAGGCACACGAGTGAGTGAAAAGCCTGACGCTGCCTGCCTTTTATAAGGGGGAGAGGGCCTCCAGGAGGGAGTATAGCCTGATTGGCTACAATGTGCCTGCTGACTGTGATGTAGAGGGTCAAAGTTGGCCCTAATGATGTAGTGTAGGAGGCGAATCGAACCACCATAAGTTCGCCGGGAACCATTCGCCAGTGAACCGTTCGGGCCATCTCTATTAGCCAAGCACAGAGGCTCCTGAAAACTAACTGAAAATTAGTGTGATCATACTTTTTTGAATAAACCCACTTTTTTTCCCTAATCAGTACTACAAAGCATGAAAGGACCTAAATAGCTAGGTACGGCTCCATAGACACCTCCATCAGTTTATTGCAGAATGAATCTATTAATAAAGACATCTAAAATGTACCCACCTGTTATTTGACAGACCTGCAAGGGAAAAGCAGTTGAATAAACCAAGATGCTTATTTTCTAAATTATATCTATCTATAATTGTATTGGTGCAATTATTAAAAAAGTTGATTTTTTTTTACTTTGTTTCCTGCTGCTGCAGTGCCAAATATACTAGAATAAAAACTGGCAATTTAAAATGTATAATGCTACTTCTAAACTCATATATAGTAGCAAAATTTATCAGACATTGATTTGTAAGTTTTAGTTAGCTGTATTGATTAAATATCTGAAGCAAGAAAGTGATGTATGTTCCTGGGATATCTTGACCACAGTGTTACTCGGCATAGTCTTTGGACTGGGCAGCTGGGTGCATCAAGTTCTGATCCCTGTATTCTTTTATCAACTATACCTGTAACGATATGTGTCAGCAAAAACAGAGTTCTGATTATTAGGTGATCTGCAGTATCACCTATAATACAGATATATACCTGATTATACGGTGATCTGCAGAATCACCTATAATACAGGTATACCAGAAAGCTGATGTGACAGCAAATAGCAAGTATAGTGATTGGTGCAACAGTAGTACTTATAGGTTTAGCTATACCTCACCAGAAGAGCTGGTGGGTGCTAACAGTACAGCGCCCCTCACCAGAGTCAAGGGCCCTCTGGTGAGAGTAGAGTGGTCAGACTAATCGTGTTGGCAACAGACAGACAGATACAGTACAAAATCGGAAGGTAGAGACAGGAAGGTTTAAACAGGCAAAGTCGGCAGCAAGATCAGATGGGCAGAGGTACAGAATCACTGAGCGAAAGAGTAGTCAGAACGAGCCAAAGTCATACACAGATAATAACACAGTAATGAAGTATCTTTATAGCTATCAAACAATTCCTATATTGTGTGAAATCCCTGGTTTCCTCCTGGATCAAAGCACACCGGAACTATCTAAGGGTCTGAGCGCTAACACAAAGTATTTGCAACAGCAGACAAGTTGCGAGTGATTCAGCTAGGCTTATAAAGCAGAGGAGACCCCTCCGGCACGTCCCCTCCTATCAGCCAATGAGGAGTGGCGAGCGTCTCCTCTGACGTCAGCTGACCGGCCGGTCAGCTGACGCGCCTCCTCCCTGCATAAAGGTCCTGTTTGTATGTGCGCGCACACGACAATGCGACCTTATGTGCTGCTTACAGCAGACCCGTCCTCGGCGTGCTAGACGACCGAGGCACGGATAGATTGCTAGGCGGAGAGCTGGAGGCAGCTGCGGTGGTAGCGCTGTTCACCGCAGCTGCCTCTCAAACGTTTGTTACAATACCTTTATTAAATTTGACGTAATCACTGTGCCTATGATAAGCAAATACATATGGGACCATATGCAATTAACTTTTTCTCCTGAGTTTCTCCTAGAAGGTAATTTTTAATCTTCGATTTAGATTAATTTTTCAGCACTTTGTAATGTAAAAGTACCAAAAGTAGGGGAAAAATAGCATCAAAATTATTTTGAGAATTTTTTTGTTTGCTGGTTGTTTAAAATGCATTTAATTGCTGGGCTCATATGCAATTACTTTTTATGCCTGAGTTTTCACCTAGGAGATATTTTCAAAATTGTCAATTCAATGCCTTTAAAACCATCAACAAGTAAGACAATATATAAAATAATTGTAATAGTACTTTTTCACCTACTTTTTGTTACTTTTTCAGTTGCAAAGTGGTGAAAAGTATTTTAAATGGAAGATGAAAAATGTTCTCCTAAGAGAAAACTCAGGAGAAAAAGTTAATTGCATCTGGGCCATGGTGTCAGAAATAACTATCTCTTGGCTGGGGCGGAAGAGTAAGAACTACACACACACTGTGCGGCTAATGGTGTGGCAGGGTTGTATCTAAAGCTAAATACTCACCACCCGACGGAGAAAGACGGATCCGGTGATGTCCCTTAGACGATAAGTATTCCACAATCCATCTTCCGGCCAGTGGGTACACACAAGTCACATGATGAGCACAAACAGGAAGTCAAGCGATCGCGGTACTTTGCATGGAGTCATCAGGGATCTTAAAGATCCAATCCGCCATGATGGTCGTTATCGCCACACATCGCTAAACATTGTTCACGTGATCACATGCCTGTACCCACGTCACAAGATCGTGAAACAATCGCTCGTTGCTCAAAAAAAAAATCACTGGCCGTTTGAAAAATCATCGTGTGGTGGGTACAGGCCTTTAGTGTCACTTTTTCCTGGCTCCAAAAGTTAGGATGTATGTTTACGCTCCCCATAGGAACATTTTTCTTGGAGGAACAGATTATATCTTCCAAATGCTACTTTGTAAATCCTGCTAATATGGTGTATAAAGCAGCACTAACACAGAAAGAAAGGAGGATCATCTCTATTTCTCTCTATTTCTTGGCAGACTATCTGTGATGAGCAAAAAGGCCGATATTCTTTTCACATTCATTTTCATGAAGATAATGTTGAATTCGACTTTTGACCAAAAATGCCATAAAAAAAATGTGTAATAAGCTTGTGATTTGTCTCTATGAACCAATTGACAGCTTGGTTGCATCATCAGAAAATACATTGCAAAGTAAATAATGATGTTGTTGTTTTTGTTGTTTTTTTATTCAACACACATGAATGGCAAACTTTACATGGTGAACTGGCTTGTTGACTTTGTGAGAATCTCATTAAAGAGACACTGAAGCGAAAAAAAATATATGATATAATGAATTGGTTGTGTACTATGAATAATTACTAGAAGATTAGCAGCAAAGAAAATATTCTCATATTTTTATTTTCAGGTATATAGTGTTTTTTCTAACATTGCATCATTCTCTAATATGTGCAGATTACACAACATTCAGCATTCAAAATGATTCTTTCAGAGCAGTCTGCGAACTAATGACCTCTCCTCTGCCAGAGGAAAAGTAAATAGTTAACTAACAGTTGAAATAATAAAAGTCAGAAAACAGCCCTCTCCGCGACTTTGAAAGTCGTAGAGATAATGGGTTTTTTGTATAGAGATAACAACTGGAGTTTCTTAACTCTTCCTGTACTAGAAACAATTAGACTGATGTATCTGATCTTAATGTTTTATTTCTTAGCTGTATTACACATACAAATCCTAATATCATAGTTTTTTTTTCGCTTCAGTGTCTCTTTAAGCAAGAGTGGGGCTGATTCATCATGGGGCCAAACTTGTACATTTTGTTTAATCATCCCTAGTTCTGACTAATTCCACTATACATGTAATCATGCTCTGTCCATATGAATATTGCATATGTACCTACCTTCTGTCCATATTTTAGCACTGTACATGTACATAAGCTCTGCACACGTCTTGTATATGTGCCGACATTCTATACATGTTCTCCTGCTCTGTACGTAAACACCCTGTACATTTTCCCACACTTTGTATATATACCCATGTTGCTGTTCACATACCTACACTCTGTACACAGATACACTGCATGTGAACCAATCTGTTATTGCATTTCAGTTTGAAACCTGCAATGCATATCTGAAACTAACTGAAGCTGCAATATAAGGAATCCACCTGTGAGTGCCACGGAGACCAGGAAGTGACAGATTCCGTCCGCTTGTTCCCCGCTGGTGACTCACAGGCCACACATGCTAATAGGAGGAGGGCGCGTTCTCAGTACGCCCTCCGCAAAGGTAAACAATAGTCAGCTGACCCGCTCAGCTTACTAGAGCGGTGTCAGCTGACTTAGTGCTTGACAGGGCTTTGCTGTGGGATTGGTTGTGCGGAAGGTGGCCGGGCAATGATTGGATTGTGAATGATATTTAAATGTACAGAGTGCTCCCAGTCATCGCCCATGATAAGCATAGCTTTCGATAGTTGTTGGGTGTGCACTCTTTGATTACCGATTGCTGGATATTGACCTTGGCTTGTATTTGACTATTCCTGTCAGCTGTGATTAACCCTTGCTTGCTTCCTGGATATCACTTGCCTGCTACCTGGACTGACCCTTGCCTGTTTACTGAATACTCTCTTGTCTACTGCCTGTACTGACCCTCGCTTGTTTACTGGATATTCCTGCCTGCCGCCTGCACCGACCATTGCCTGTTATTGGATACCTCTTGTATGCTATCTGTATTGTCTATTACCTGGGAACTTGCCTGTCGTCCCTGCTACCACTGACAATTGACGCTGATTGCTGCAATCCTCTGAATCCAGGTAATACCTGTGTGATACTGCTGAACTGTTGAACTGTGTTGCTAGCCTTAGTAGTGGCTCTTGGTGGTGTATCTGTTGTCTATGCTAGCTGGTATGCCTTGCTCGCCTAAGTCTAGTGGTGTGACAGGCAGGGACAGTTTAGGTGTCAGCTAGTGGTGTGCCAGGCAGGGACAGCTAGGTGAAGAGCGAGACTTAGCCTGGGCATACACGCTGACTCCGAGAGTTATACCTCCAAGCCTGACATGCATTTTCTCCCTTGCAAAAACTGTGCACAAGAGTGAACCATTACTGATTTAAAATAACTGAGGGTAAAATGGACACACCAGTGGCCCAACACTTCTGTGAACCAGGACACAACATGCAAAATCTGAAAGTACTTATTGTTAAGGGCAGCCCCGCCATCAGGGGGGGGACAGCCATCACATCAGTGACAGGCCCCGTGCTCCGAGGGAACTACAGGGGGGCCCGGGCCCCTGGATTTCCGCATCGCTGTCTGAGCAGCAGGAGAGCTGGGGTTGCTGCCTCTGTCCCCAGTCTCTCCAGCGAGCGTGGTGCACAGCAGACAGAGATGAGAGATCCGTCCCTCTCCTCTCTGACACTGAGGGGCGGGGCTGAGAGGAGAGGAGCCGAGATTTGAGCCCAGGAGGGAGGAGGAGGAAGAAGTTTGAAGACGGGCAGCACTGTGAGGAATCCTGAGGATGGGAGACTAGGAGACTAGGACACTGAGGATCAAGGAGACTAGGAGAGAGTGAATTGTGTGAAGAGCAGCAGGTATTTTGCACACACTTGCAGCACGCTGCCTGGTCCTCAGCTGCTGTGCTGCAGATTCAGTGACCAGCTGTCTCCCCCTTATTTCTCTCCCCCAGCCTGAGCAGCCGTGACATCTAAAGCTGCTGAAACAGGGCTGCCTGGCTCTCCCCTCCTGACCTGTCAGCTGCCTGGCTCCTATCAATTGTCTTATGTCAGTTCTGCCCTCTCTGAGACATCAAGTGTTCCCCTTCTCCTCCCCCCACCCCACACAGTCATTTCCCTTCATTCCCTAAAGGTAGCCATACATCTAGCAATGTATGGACAGATTCCACCAAGAAACAGATCTCTCTTTAATCAAATTTGATAAGAGAGAGATCTGTCAGCTGCCCATACACCACAGGCCGATTCCCCATCAATTTCATGCTGAAATCGATATGGAATCAGCCTTGTGTGCCGCCTCGCTGCCCTGGCGCTGTCCCCCCAATGTAAGGCCCCATTCACATCACAAACGTGGATGGCCATGCGTGCGGAACGCAATGCATGCGAACGCACGCCATCCGCATTTGTGTGCGTTGCGTGGCTGATCCCATCACTGAAAAGTGAATGGGACAGCCACGCGTTTTAACAAAAAATGCATGCAGCATGCGTTCCCGGACCGCACAGGTCCGGAACGCATGCAGTGTGAACATCAGACAGTGCACTCTATGCACTGTCTGATGTCGTGCTTGTCTGCCTCCTGCACGCGTTTCCAAAACGCAGCTGGAAACGCGTGCAGTGTGAACGCAGGGGCAAATCCAGGATTTTCAAGGGGGGGGGGGGGGGTCCTGATAGGTCTCTTTTGGCAAGCCGCACACTACCGCGCATGCGTTTGCCCACACAATCCACATGATGCACAGCATTTCTCCACAAAATACACACAATGCGCAGTGTTTCCCTACAAAATACACATGATGCAGTAGCGTTTCGCCAAAATATATATAATGTGGCAGTGATTAAGTAGCCAGATAACCCCCCTTTATTATGGATAACGAAATTACCCCACCCCTCTTTAGTATAGGTGACCAGATGACCCCCATTTATCACACAGGTAGCCAGATGAGCCCCCCCCCCCCCTCAGTTAGGATAAGTAACCATATGATCCCCATTTATAGTATATAGCCAGATAACTCCCCGTTCAGTACATTCCCCCTTGTATTTCGCCAGATCCCCCTTGTATATATGGCCAGTGTATATAGTCAGATCCCCTGTATATATAGCCAGAGATCCCCCCCCCCCTGTATATACCCATATACCCACTGTATGCAGCCAGATGCCTCCCCCTGCATATAGCCAGTGTATATAGCCAGATCCCCCTGCATATAGCCAGTGTATATAGCCAGTTCCCCCTGCATACAGCCAGTGTATATATATAATCGTAATGTGGGCAGCAGCCATCAGAAAATAATCGTAATGTGGGCAGCAGCCAGCAGTCATCAGAAAATAATCGTAATGTGGGCAGCAGTCACCAGAAAATCACAATGTGGGCAGCAGGCACCAGAAAATCGCAATGTGTGGGCAGCAGTGACCAGAAAATCGTAATGTGGGCAGCAGACACCTGAAAATCGCAATGTGGGCAGCAGACACCTGAAAATCGCAATGTGGGCAGCAGTCATCAGAAAATCGCAATGTGGGCAGCAGTGACCAGAAAATCGTAATGTGGGCAGCAGACACCTGAAAATCGCAATGTGGGCAGCAGACACCTGAAAATCGCAATGTGGGCAGCAGTCACCTGAAAATCGTAATGTGGGCAGCAGACACCTGAAAATCGCAATGTGGGCAGCAGTGACCAGAAAATCGTAATGTGGGCAGCAGTGACCAGAAAATCGTAATGTGGGCAGCAGTCACATGAAAATCGTAATGTGGGCAGCAGACACCTGAAAATTGCAATGTGGGCAGCAGTGACCAGAAAATCGTAATGTGGGCAGCAGTCACATGAAAATCGTAATGTGGGCAGCAGACACCTGAAAATCGTAATGTGGGCAGCAGACACCTGAAAATCGCAATGTGGGCAGCAGACACCTGAAAATCGCAATGTGGGCAGCAGACACCTGAAAATCGCAATGTGGGCAGCAGTCACCTGAAAATCGTAATGTGGGCAGCAAACACCTGAAAATCGCAATGTGGGCAGCAGTGACCAGAAAATCGTAATGTGGGCAGCAGTGACCAGAAAATCGTAATGTGGGCAGCAGTCACATGAAAATCATAATGTGGGCAGCAGACACCTGAAAATCGCAATGTGGGCAGCAGTGACCAGAAAATCGTAATGTGGGCAGCAGTCACATGAAAATCGTAATGTGGGCAGCAGACACCTGAAAATCGTAATGTGGGCAGCAGACACCTGAAAATCGCAATGTGGGCAGCAGACACCTGAAAATCATAATGTGGGCAGCAGACAACTAAAAATCGCAATGTGGGCACTGCAGCAGTGACCAGAAAATCGTAATGTGGGCAGCAGACACCTGAAAATCGTAATGTGGGCAGCAGACACCTGAAAATCGCAATGTGGGCAGCAGAGACCAGAAAATCGTAATGTGGGCAGCAGACACCTGAAAATCGCAATGTGGGCAGCAGTGACCAGAAAATCGTAATATCGGCAGCAGACACCTGAAAGTCGTAATATGGGCAGCAGACACCTGAAAATCGCAATGTGGGCAGCAGTGACCAGAAAATCGTAATGTGGGCAGCAGACACCTGAAAATCGTAATGTGGGCAGCAGACACCTGAAAATCGTAATGTGGGCAGCAGTCACCTGAAAATCGCAATGTGGGCAGCAGTGACCAGAAAATCGTAATGTGGGCAGCAGACACCTGAAAATCGTAATGTGGGCAGCAGAAACTAGAAAAAAAATGCACCTGTGAAAAAAAAACAAATCACTTACCTGACAGAAGTCTTCTCCTCTCCCGGCATCTGGCTCGCAGCTCCCCGAGTCCTCCTGCAGCACATCTCCCGCGCTGACAGGCAGAGTGCAGGGCTACGGCAAGATGGCTCCCGAAGCCCTGTACTGGAGACACAGTCTCCAGAGCAGGGCTTCGGCAGCCATCTTGCTGTAGCCCTGATCTGCCTCCGGGAGACTGCGGGGCTGCGGGGAAGAAGCAGCATATCTGGCTGGGGGGTCCCTCAATAGGGAGGGTGACAGCGCTCCCCCCCCACACGGCTAGCGGGCCCCGGGCCCCCTACTGCGCACACACATGAGCAAGCGGCAGCTGCACTATTACATTCAGTGGCTGCCGCTGCTCAGATTCCGGAGGCACTTCCGGTCTAGGTGCAAGGGGGTGGTTCCAGACACCCGGAACAACCGCTTCCGTGCGCCAGTGCGAACGGGGCCTAAATGTCCCCCCGGTGCCCTGTGGAAAGTATACATTACCTGTCCGTGGCCTGCGCTTGTCCCTCGTTGCCCCTGGGATATCTGCTCTGCAAACATGCATGTCCCACGTGGTTCACTAGTAAAGGCGTGTGTTGATGTCACACACGCACCCCTACTAGGAAACCACATGGGGCATGTGTGTATGGAGAGGAGAATGTGCTCAGAGCAGCGGAGGGACAAGCGCAGGCCACGGACAGGTTAATGTATACTTTACACAGGGCACCGGGGGGACATTCTTCATTAGTGGAGGACAGCACCGGGGGTTTTGATGCGTTCGTCTATTGTCAGGAAGTTGCATGCCATTCCCGCTGCACACTCAATCAAGCAAGTCGCCCAACATCTTGCAGCATGCACGATCAAGGATGCGACCAATTTTCATCCCGAAATTGATCGCATTGTTGGTCGGACATGCACTTGGCAGCATAGATTTTCATCTAATTCAATTATAATAATCGGATGGTCGATCAGCCACCAAATCGCCTGATGTATGGTCACCTTTACTCTGCTATTCACACATGGGGTGTTCCTTTTGTTATTCCTGCCATAGTCATAGTAATTCCTACCATAGTCATGTCACTGACTGTCCTCAGAGGAGCTCACAATCTAATCCTACCATAGTCCTAGTCTAATGTCCTACCATATTATTATTATTATGTATTTATATAGCAGTGACATCTTCTGCATCACTTTACAGAGTACAGTGTCATGTCACTGACTGTCCTCAGAGGGGCTCACAATCTAATCCTACCATAGTCATAGTGTAATGTCCTACCATATTATTATTATGTATTTATATAGCACTGACATCTTCTGCAGCACATTACAGAGTACATAGTCATGTCACTGACACTGTCCTAGCCTATGAAAGCAGTTACTGGCGGGCACTGTAGCCAGTGTGTGGGCCCGGGGGGTCCAGTCCTGATGATGTGTGAGGGGCCCCAAAATTTCTGATGGCAGCCCTGGTTAACCACTTGCCGACCGCACACTCATACCGTGCGGCAGAAAAGTGGTAGCTGGAGGACCAGCGACGCAGGTGCCTCCATCATTAATCAGAAAAGGCCGCTCGCGCGAGCAGCCGTTTCCTGTTAGATCACGGAGTGGGTCTCCGTGAATAGCCTGCGAGCCGCTGATCACAGCTCGCAGACTAAATGTAAAAGCAGGAGACGTATGTCTCCTTTGTTTACATTGTACGGCGCTGCTGCGCAGCAGCGCCATAAGGCAGATCGGCGATCCCCGGCCAATCAGCGGCCGGGGATCGCCGCCATGTGACAGGGGACATCCTGTCACGGGCTGCACAGGACGGATAGCGTCCTGTGCAGCGCAGATCAGCAGAGGGGAGAGGTAGGAGAGGGAGGGGGGGAATTTCGCCGCGGAAGGGGGCTTTGAGGTTCCCCCCCCCCGCAACATGCCTGCCCACTGGAGCGATCAGACCCCCCCTGCACATCATCCCCATAGGGGGGAAAAAAGGGGGACGATCTGATCGCTCTGCATGCCACCTGATCTGTGCTGGGGGCTGCAGAGCCCACCCAGCACAGATCACAAAAAACAGCGTTGGTCCTTAAGGGGGGGTAAAGGCTGGGTCCTCAAGTGGTTAAGGGTAACTTCAAAAATGAACGATCAAGTACAAATTTATGAAAATGTTTAAGACATTACCAGGTGGTTTAACTTGTGGAATGGGATACATGACACCTAGATCCCAGAAAGCTTGCATAATTTAACTCTACCAGTTAGCCATTAAAAGGTATTACTTTTACAACACTTTGTTTTTTCTACCTACATATACTGTTTCTACCTTGCAAGCCTAGAATCTATGCTTTCTTGTCAATTATTTCATGTATGATTTTAAACAAAAGTCTTTTTTGGCCAGCTGGTCTGCAAACTAAAAAGAAAAAAATAAATTGGAATTCAGAACCTTTGTCTGGTTATCGAGGGAATTTAAGATGTTGGGAATGAAATGGTTGTAAACCATTCAAATTGCATTTTATAACTTTCCGGGTAAGGAAAAAAGTAGGGTACCCTCAATGGAATTTGTAGCTCTGCTCTCCTGCTAACACTATTAAGCAATCTCTCGCTGTAATCTAAAAAGAAATGTAAAAGAAATGCATAAAATTGAATCCAGAGGTGAGAGTCTAACATCCTTGTAATGTCCTTGATAGAGGTCAAACTGGGAAATGCTGAAAGGATGTCTTGTGTCAATGAGATGCGGTAAGCTAATTTGTGATTCAACCCACCAGCGTTAACCAAAAAGTAAAATGTCATTTTTGGATGGATTTAACCTTCAATGAAGACCTGTATTACCTTTCTAAAATATACCGTAGTTCTACTAAATCAAGCCATAACATTTATTTATACCTGAAGTCAGACTGTTTAAAGAGGAAGTTTACTGAATATAACTTAATAAATAAAATTGCTTATATTTTTACAATATTTCTTTATAAAAGATTTGGGCTACTTTCACATTAGGATGTTGCGCTGCGGTTTGATGCAACGTTAAAGTCGCAACGTAACAACGCAACGCGGCCAAAAAGAGTATGTCGCCAAGTGTTACTGAGCATGTAGGGATGGGACGAATCCACAATTTTTTCGAATCCGAATCCGAATCCGAATCTGAAAAGGTTCTCGAATATCTCGAACCTTTCAAATCCCGAATCTCACGAATCTTGTACAAAATAATTGTGTGATATATGGAAGAAACATAGTAAGGTACAGTACATTGTGCCCCTCAAAAAGACAAACAGAATGCGAGTATATTACTACTTTTCTTACTGTAGCAAGATGTCTGTGGTGGTGTCTCTTTCCTACTTTGGAGGCAGCTTGTGTGAGGCTCAGGCAACAGCAGCCATCAGCGAGTATCTGGCTTGTGTGGGACTTGGACTGCAGGAATTCATAAAGGGAGAAGGGTAGGAAAGGCTCATTAAGTTCAACCACCAAACCTTTTCTCAAAGAACAAGCACATGATAATCAAAATTACAGTATAGGTAGCTTCTGGTAAAGGTGCCCCCAGTATAGATAGCCAGGCATAGGTCCCCCCAGTATAGATAGACAGGTAGATAGGTCCCCCCCCCCCCAGTGTAGGTAGCCAGGCATAGGTCCCCCCAGTATAGGTAGCCAGGCATAGGTCCCCCCAGTATAGATAAACAGGTAGATAGGTCCCCCCCCCCCAGTGTAGGTTCCAGGCATAGGTCCCCCCAGTATAGATAGACAGGTAGATAGGTCCCCCCCAGTATAGATAGCCAGGTAGATAGGTCCCCCCAGTATAGGTAGCCAGGCATAGGTCCCCCCAGTATAGATAGCCAGGCATAGGTCCCCCCAGTATAGGTAGCCAGGCATAGGTCCCCCCAGTGTAGGTAGCCAGGCATAGGTCCCCCCAGTGTAGGTAGCCAGGCATAGGTCCCCCCAGTATAGACAGCCAGCCATAGGTCCCCCCAGTATAGATAGCCAGGCATAGGTCCCCCCAGTATAGATAGCCAGGCATAGGTCCCCCCAGTATAGACAGCCAGGCATAGGTCCCCCCAGTATAGATAGACAGGTAGATAGGTCCCCCCCCCCCAGTGTAGGTAGCCAGGCATAGGTCCCCCCAGTATAGATAGCCAGGCATAGGTCCCCCCATTATAGATAGCCAGGCATAGGTCCCCACAGTATAGATAGACAGGTAGATAGGTCCCCCCCAGTGTAGGTAGCCAGGCATAGGTCCCCCCAGTATAGATAGCCAGGCATAGGTCCCCCCAGTATAGGTAGCCAGGCATAGGTCCCCCCAGTATAGATAAAAAGGTATATAGGTCCCCCCCAGTGTAGGTAGCCAGGCATAGGTCCCCCCAGTATAGATAGCCAGGCATAGGTCGCCCCAGTATAGGTAGCCAGGCATAGGTCCCCCCAGTATAGGTAGCCAGGCATAGGTCCCCCCAGTATAGGTAGCCAGGCATAGGTCCCCCCAGTATAGATAGCCAGGTAGATAGGTCCCCCCAGTATAGATAGCCAGGCATAGGTCCCCCCACTGTAGGTAGCCAGGCATAGGTCCCCCAGTGTAGGTAGCCAGGCATAGGTCCCCCCAGTATAGGTAGCCAGGCATAGGTCCCCCCAGTATAGACAGGTAGATAGGTCCCCCCCCCAGTGTAGGTAGCCAGGCATAGGTTCCCCCAGTATAGATAGCCAGGCATAGGTCCCCCCAGTATAGGTAGCCAGGCATAGGTCCCCCCAGTATAGGTAGCCAGGCATAGGTCCCCCCAGTATAGGTAGCCAGGCATAGGTCCCCCCAGTATAGATAGCCAGGCATAGGTCCCCTAGTAGGCCGCCCGCCCGACCTCACGTAGGCCCGCACCCGACCTGCAGCCGACCACCAGCCGACCTCCACCAGCAACGTCCCCCACCAGCAACGTCCCCCACGGGTGCCCCCGGACATACTGTACCTGCCGCTGTTCTGTCCATCCACGCCTTCCGATCTAGTCCGTCCGTCAACGCCGGGTCTTCTCCGCGAAAGCGACGTCTAGAGGCAACGTCATCACGCAAGAGCGGGAGCGACGCGCGGATGGACGCGAGGTCGGAGGTGGTCACGATGACGTCACAAGCGGCGCAGGTAATGTATACGCGTGCGACGAAATGTTGCGGCCGGTTGCGCGGATTCGTCGGATTCGAATGCGCGCAAATGGCCTGGGGATTTGAATCCACGAATCTCGAATCTTTCCTAAGATTCGATGGATTCGTGGATTCGCCGGATTCGAAGTCCCATCCCTAGCAAACAGTCTAACGCAGCTAAAAAAGTGTATAACGCATAGCATGCAGCACTTTCATCTATTTTTATGCATTGCAGCGTTAGACACCAACGCAACGTCTGCACTGGGAACAGGCCATTGATTTTTCATTGCTGTGAGTTATTCTGTGTTACATGTTGTTTTAACGTGCGACTTTAACGTCGCACTGTGAAAGAGCCCTAAGTCACTGTTTGCCCATTGTAAAGTATTTCCGCTCCTTGGTTTATATTTCACTGTGTATTTGTTTGTTTATTGTTGTTAAGTGAGCAGGAACAACACAATGGGCTTAATTCACTAAGCTTCGCTGCTACAGCAGCGCAGCTTAATGAGAGCAGGGAGTGTTATAATGCCCTGCGCACACTAGGCAGTCATAGCATGCGCAGTGAAATTATGCTGTGCTCATTTATTGTAAAGGGTGCTGCGTTACACTTAACGAGCGCTCTATTGAACCTACCTGGAGCCCGGCGGGTACAGTAATGCAGGACATGTGCAGGACATGTGCAGTAGCGCAAAAGCACTGACACAGGTACAGGACGCAGGGACACTTGCCTTTTATTAGGCAGGATGAGTAGGTAAAATAAGTTAATTTTTTTTGCAAGAATAAATCAAACGTATGCCTTATAAAACTATCAAAAAATTTCAAAAAATGGTAGCCAATAGTGGGAGGTGCTTGCTTTTGACATTGCTGTTCTTTTTTTTAGCTATAAAAAATTAAATTTCACCCAGAGTAAAACCTACTATATAAATTACTTTTCTTATATTGCTGTCAGTTAGAGTAGATCAGGCTTTCTCAACCAGGGTTCCCTGGAACCCAAGGGTTCCTTGAGTACTCTGCAGGGGTTCCTTGGCATTTTCCCACATCGTGGGGATGTATAATGGAGCTCACTATAATAGGTGGTACTGTAACAAGAAGCACTAAATCGGGGGGTCAGGAGACAGTATAATGAGTGGCAGTGTAATAGGGGTAGTGAAATAAACAGCCACACATACTTTTAATCACTTGCTGACCGCACACTCATACCGTGCGGCGGCAAAATGGTAGCTGGAGGACCAGCGACGCAGATCTGTGTCGCCAGGTGCCTCCCTAATTAATCAGGAAAGGCCGCTCGCGCGAGCGGCCGTTTCCTGTTAGATCACGGAGCGGGTCTCCGTGAATAGCCTGCGAGCCGCTGATCGCGGCTCGCAGTCTAAATGTAAACGCAGGACACATATGTCTCCTTTGATTACATTGTACGGCGCTGCTGCGCAGCAGTGCCGTAAGGCAGATCGGCGATCCCCGGCCAATCAGCGGCCCAGGATCACTGCCATGTGACAGGGGACATCCTGTCACAGGCTGCACAGGACGGATAGCGTCCTGTGCAGCGCGGATCAGCAGGGGGGAGAGGTAGGAGAGGGAGGGGGGAAATTTCGCCGTGGAGGGGGGCTTTGAGGTGCCCCCCCTGCAACATGCCTGCCCACTGGAGCGATCAGATCCCCCCTGCACATCATCCCCATAGGGGGGAAAAAAGGGGGGCAATCTGATCGCTCTGCATGCCACCTGATCTGTGCTGGGGGCTGCAGAGCCCACCCAGCACAGATCACAAAAAACAGCGCTGGTCCTTAAGGGGGGGTAAAGGCTGGGTCCTCAAGTGGTTAAAGACCATGCCTCCTGCAAAATAAATGCAGGGGTTCCTCGAGATCAAAAAATTGTTTGCAGGGGTTCCTTGAGATCCAAAAGCTATTTGCAGGGTTCCTCCAGGGTAAAAAGGTTAAGAAAGGCTGGAGTAGATAGTAAAAAGCTGCCAGATCTGACTTTTTTGGACTAGTCCATCTCTCCTCATAGAAGATTATTAGTATTACCTTTATTCTTTACAAAGACACTCCATGTAAAGGATCTATACAAAGATGTAAGCAGCTTCTCTACTTCTTTGCACACTACAGTATTTTGGCTTTTGGACTGAGCAACTGCAGTTCAGAAAGTGCTTTTATAAATAACGCCTGGGTAGGGTGAAAAAAAGGGGGGGGGGGGCACCCTGGATAAAAACAAACAACACACAGAGACACTGGGAACCCTGATGCTGCAGTAAGTTAAGACAATAAGAAGGTGTTGCAGAGTCAATAAAATGTGCTCACAAAGGAAGGTGGCAGATGGGCAGTAGGCACTGTAGGCAGGTGGAGATACACAAACCTTACTCCACTCCGGAGACCAGCCAGACTGGATGCGGTCACTCTCTTGTACAAAAAGTTCTAGATGGTTGCAAAGGTGGTGTTAGGCCACCTGGCCAAATAGAATACCCCTCCCGAAGGGGGGTTGTTAACACAAAGGTGGAGAAAGAGGTGCCCAGGGTATGATAAAACTACGTTAAAAGCAACCAAAATGGAAAAAAGTTTGATGTGGCTTACTTCAATGATGACACATTCAAATAATTTGTAACATACTTTTAATGTGCACTTGGCAAGGCGTTTTGTGGGTCTCAGCCCGCTTCCTCAGGCCGAATATAGTGCCAGTAGAAAACAAGCCAGCGTTTGAGGCACTTGGCTTTTGGACTGAGCAACTGCAGTTCAGAAAGTGCTTTTATAACTAAAGAAATAATGGAGATGTAGAGCTGTCATGTTTTCACTGCATACTGTAAATGACAATTACATAAGAAACAAAAGTATTTTACAGTGCAGTTATTCTGGGAGAAATCTACATATCTATGTATGTATTTTAAAGTTTGCAATATTTCACAATAGTTGTCGTTTAACTCAAACACATGGATAAATGAATTGGCTTCCCCCTAGATTGGCCCTAGACTATGATACATACACTACACGATACATGCATAGACATATGACTATGGTAGGGATTAGATTGTGAGCCCCTTTTGAGGGGCAGTTAAGTGACAAGACAATATACTCTGTACACCATAGCAGAAGATGTCTGTGCTATATAAATACTAAAAAATAGTAAAATAAAAAATATATAACACAGAAAGAAGAGAGGAGCACAATCTCCACAATATGACAGGTGTGCTGGACCCATCACCGCCAAGATAACTGTAGTTGATAATCCTTTACTACATTAATTGATTACTTTTAATCAATAACAACAATTAAGGAAGTAGTCAATCAATGAAACCCACACAATTAAAATGAATTCAACAACAGAGACTCTTTTTCTGCTAACTGTGCTTGCATGACACCAATAGCTCAAATTAGTATATAAAATATAAGAATATAAATATAAGAATACACATATAAAATGGCCAGTGCCAATGCAAATGCAAAACAGAAAGTTGCATCTGAATATCTAAGAGCAAAAAGGCAGCAAAAAAAGTTAGTAAATAAGAATGTGCCACTGCCAGCAGTAGACTAATAAATTAGTAAATAGGTGCAGACTATGTATAAGACATAAGTAACAAGTTACGCTGTGAGCATACAGCAATGACGTACAGTGGGTTGCAAACGTATTCGGCCCGCTTGAAGTTTTCCACATTTTGTCACATTACTGCCACAAACATGAATCAATTTTATTGGAATTCCACGTGAAAGACCAATACAAAGTGGTGTACACGTTAGAAGTGGATCGAAAATCATACATCATTCCAAGCATTTTTTACAAATCAATAACTGCAAAGTAGAGTGTGCATAATTATTCGGCCCCCTGAGTCAATACTTTGTAGAACCACCTTTTGCTGCAATTACAGCTGCCAGTCTTTTAGGGTTTGTCTCTACCAGCTTTGCACATCTAGAGACTGAAATCCTTGCCCATTCTTCTTTGCAAAAGAGCTCCAGCTCAGTCAGATTAGATGGACAGCGTTTGTGAACAGCAATTTTCAGAACTTGCCACAGATTCTCGATTGGATTTAGATCTGGACTTTGACTGGGGCATTCTAACACATAGATATGTTTTGTTTTAAACCATTCCATTGTTGCCCTGGCTTTATGTTTAGGGTCATTGTCCTGCTGGAAGGTGAACCTCTGCCCCAGTCTCAAGTCTTTTTCACTCTCCAAGAGGTTTTTTCCAAGTTTGCCCTGTATTTGGCTCCATCCATCTTCCCATCAACTCTGACCAGCTTCCCTGTCCCTGCTGAAGAGATGCACCCCTTGAGCATGATGCTGCCACCACCATATTTGACAGTGGGGATGGTGTGTTCAGAGTGATGTGCAGTGTTAGTTTTCTGCCACACATAGCGTTTTGCATTTTGGCCAAAAAGTTCCATTTTGGTCTCATCTGACCAGAGCACCTTCTTCCACATGGTTGCTGTGTCCCCCGCATGGCTTGTGGCAAACTGCAAATGGGACTTCTTATGCTTTCTGTCAACAATGCCTTTCTTCTTGCCACTCTTCCATAAAGGCCAATTTTGCACAGTACATGACTAATAGTTGTCCTATGGACAGAGTCTCCCACCTGAGCTGTAGATCTCTGCAGCTCATCCAGAGTCACATTGGGCCTCTTGACTGCATTTCTGATCAGCGCTCTCCTTGTTCGGCCTGTGAGTTTAGGTGAATGGCCTTGTCTTGGTAGGTTTACAGTTGTGCCATACTCCTTCCATTTCTGAATGATCGCTTGAACAGTGCTCCGTGGGATGTTCAAGGCTTTGGAAATATTTTTGTAGCCTAAGCCTGTTTCAAATTTCTCAATAACTTGATCCCTGACCTGTCTTGTGTGTTCTTTGGACTTCACGGTGTTGTTGCTCCCAATATTCTCTTAGACAACCTCTGAGGCCCTCACAGAGCAGCTGTATTTGTACTGACATTGGATTACACACAGGTGCACTCTATTTAGTCATTAGCACCCATCAGGCAATGTCTATAGGCAACTGACTGCACTCAGATCAAAGGGGGCCGAATAATTATGCACATACCACTTTGCAGTTATTTGTTTGTAAAAAATGTTTGGAATCATGTATGATTGTCGTTCCACTTCTCATGTGTACACCACTTTGTGTTGGTCTTTCATGTGGAATTCCCAAAAAATTGATTCATGTTTGTGGCAGTAATATGACAAAATGTGGAAAACTTTAAGGGGGCCGAATACTTTTGCAACCCACTGTATATAATAGTACAAGTATAAGTAGCACTGTGCCTGTGCAGAACAATCCCAGCTACGGGAGCCTTACTGTGGCTCACCGGCCCTTACAGAGCGAACAGCTGATGAGTTGGTGAATGCACAGCTATGCTGAGGGACACAGAGACTTTTAGGGACTGGAAGAAGCCCCAGGTGAGTCTTTTTTCTATACGTCACCTCAAGTACCCTCTAACGCACGCTACACAAGTAGTGCATGTGTTGTGTGCATAAACACACCTTATATGGTTTGCATAACTCCCTCTAAAATGAATGTGAACTTTGTGCTCAGGTAAGTTTCCCTGGCCATCCGTGAATAGACCCCATTATATTGTCCAGTCAAAAATGCACCATCAACATACAAATAGAGGTGTCGCGAACCTCCGATTTTCGGTTCGCAAACCCTGTTCGCGAACTTTTGGGGAAGGGTCGGTTCGCGTGAACTTTCACGAACCGCAATAGACTTAATGGGGAGGCGAACTTAAAAATTTTGAAAAATTTCTGCTGACTAGAAAAATGATAGAAAATATGTTTCAAGGGGTCTAATACCTGTAGGAAGACATGGTTGAGTAAAATACACATCAAAAGTCCCAGAAAAAAATCTGGATTTAACACAAAGCAGTGTTTTAAGGTCAGAAATCTCATTGAATGTTCAATTGCAGGCCTACACTGCTTTACAACATCAGCAAGTGTAATCCCTCTCTCCCTCCTCCCGGTCTTGTCTTCCAGGGAATTGTAGTATTTCAAAAGCCAGCTTACATACCTTGGCTGGGAATTGAACCCAGGTCTGAGTGCATGGTAGGTAGCTCACTTCACCACTATACCACCACCAACACTACATGCTGGAGCCAGCCTAGCATGTACCATTATGATATATTCAAGAGAAAAATGAGCTTGCTTAAGGATTTGTAGTATGTCAAAAGCCAGCTTATTTACCTTGGCCAGGAATTGAACCCAGGTCTGAGTGCGTGGTCGGTAGCTCACTTCACCACTATACCACCACCAACACTACATGCTGAAGCCAGCCTAGCATGTACCATTATGAAATATCCAAGAGAAAAATGAGCTTGCTTAAAGAATTGTAGTATGTCAAAAGCCAGCTTACATACCTTGGCCAGGAATTGAACCCAGGTCTGAGTGCGTGGTAGGTAGCTCACTTCACCACTATACCCCCACCAACACTACATGCTAAAGCCAGCCTAGCATGTACCATTATGATATAGCCAAGAGAAAAAAGAGCTTGCTTAAGGATTTGTAGTATGTCAAAAGCCAGCTTACATACCTTGGCTGGGAATTGAACCCAGGTCTGAGTGTGTGGTAGGTAGCTCACTTCACCACTATACCACCACCAACACTACATGCTGAAGCCAGCCAAGCATGTACCATTATGATATATTCAAGAGAAAAATTAGCTTGCTTAAGGATTTGTAGTATGTCAAAAGCCAACTCACATTGACCAGGAGTAGAACCCAAGCCTACCACTCTGTAGGCTGCTATCCTAACCATTATACCACCAACACAACACACTACAATGCTACAGGGAGGAAGTAAGTCTGCTCCAAGAAGTTTCAGCATGTAGTGTTGGTGGTATAATGGTTAGGATAGCAGCCTACAGAGCGGTAGGCCTGGGTTCTATTCCTGACCAATGTGAGTTGGCTTTTGACATACTACAAATCCATAAGCAAGCTCAGACCTGGGTTCAATTCCTGGCCAAGGTATGCAAGCGGGCTTTTGACATATTACAAATCCTTAAGCAAGCTATTTTTTCTCTTGGATATACTGTATCATAATGGTACATGCTAGGCTGGCTTCAGCATGTAGTGTTGGTAGTGGTATAGTGATGAAGTGAGCTACCTACCACGCACTCAGACCTGGGTTCAATTCCTGGCCAAGGTATGTTAGCTGGCTTTTGAAATACTACAATTCCCTGGAAGACAAGACCCTGCTTCTCTCTACCACGCACTCAGACCTGGGTTCAATTCCTGGCCAAGGTATGCAAGCGGGCTTTTGACATACTACAAATCCTTAAGCAAGCTCATTTTTCTCTTGGATATACAGTATCATAATGGTACATGCTAGGCTGGCTTCAGCATGTAGTGTTGGTAGTGGTATAGTGGTGAAGGGAGCTACCTACCACGCACTCAGACCTGGGTTCAATTCCCGGCCAAGGTATGTAAGCTGGAAGCAATTCCCTGGAAGACAAGACCCTCCTCCGTCCGGGAGGAGTAATATAAGGAATAACAATCAGCTAGGAACAAGCCTACAAGAGCCTAACTAAACTCTCCCTAGCAGAGTCTGTCAGCAGCTGTCCCTTAACTAAGTACTGTAGGTAGACGAGTGAGTAAAATGACAGGAGAACCTTGCCTTTTATAAGGGGGAGTGGGGCTCCAGGAGTGAGTGTAGTTTGATTGGCGACAATGTGCCTGCTGACTGTGATGTAGAAGGTCAAAGTTCTGCTCAATGGAGCATTATGGGGGGGGCGAATCAAACTTGCGGGAAAGTTCGCCTGGAACTGTTCGCCGGCGAACCGTTCGGGACATCTCTACATACAAACCTATATTATCATGCTTAACTAGAAATTTTAAACACAATACTTTAGCTGGGCATGCAATTTATTATTTACCTTGACTAAAGTTAGACTAAAGCTGGTCATACACTATTCACCATTTTTTGTTTGTGATGAATATTACAACCAAATTTTATGATTAATTACTCACCCCTAGTGGCTGTAGCACTCAATGCCTTCCAATCTATTTCAACACACAGACTATCCAACCTTGTGAATGCAATTGATGCACGATACATACCTGGGTCTTCCTACAGTCCCCTCCCTTGTCGTCCTTCGCGCAGCTGGATCTGGGTCAGTCGGCTTAGGTGCAATATATGAGAGTGCAATGGGGCACGTGCATGGCCGGGTCATGCATGTGCAGTAAGCCCTGGTCAAGAAAACTTTCCAGAACAATTTGAGAAGGATCCAGGCAGTGCAGAAGGATGGGGAGGGACCGATCAACCTGGAAGGGGCTGACAGAAGCCCCAGATATGTATACATTTTTCATTTTGCCCCATCTCAGATTTACTATAGCCTCCCTGGTGGTAAGGACAAGGCTGACTCATTGTTAAAAAAACTTTCTACAAATGGTATGGAAGAGTTAGCCTCGTCCACGCGGAAAACTGGCCTGGAAAGAGTTATAATGGTGTATGTGCACCACTTACTGGCAGTAGGCACATATTACAGAAAATGTATGGAATCTAATACCATACTGTATATTGTATAGAAAATGATACTTATTGCCACACTCATGTCTCAATCACCTGCCCAATGGCTCATCCAAATGCTTTTCTGCAAGCATGCAAAAAAAGCATTTGTTGACTTTCAATGGCGATTCCCAGAGATTGTTATGTTTCATCCCTAATGGACCCCAGAATGACCAGACCATGCTGCTTCCAGACAGTGGAAAAAATAAAGAACAAAATGGTACTTTTGCATAAATGGTGGTAAATGTCGTGCAAGTGTGCGCGTGATCTGGCCCTTAGTTGTACCACACAAGGGAGATGTTTTAGGTAAACAATGGACAGTATTTATTTCTGCATCTGTAGATGTATTTCTTCATCCATATTTGAGGAGGATTTTTCTATTTGTGATTAAAAAGTTTGTTTTAGAAATGTTAATTTAATTTTTTGACATGATTTTGTATTTGAAACTTTTATTATACTCAGAATGGATACTAGACCCTTGCTTGACGGATTTTAGTAAGTTGCAAGCAAAAATATCATGAAAATTAATTGAACCACTTTTTGCACAGAAATCCTGCAGAAATTGAACGCTAGGGAGGTTAAGTAGATTGTTTGTATTTTAGAACCATTTAGCTATTTCCTTCACAATGAAGCTGAAGTAACTGCTCTATGAGAGTAATAAGATGTCTTCTGAAGCACAAAAAGGTGTCCAACTAAAACAGCTTTATGTTTAGTTCGTTTGGATAATGGATATATCATGACCTGGTTCAGTGAGAATCTGCATACTCAAAAAAGTAGTGTTTTCTATAGCGATTCTGTGATGTTTCCTCAGTTATAAGTTATGCTTATAGTTTGTATTGTAAATTAAAACCCAGTGCATCCCATTGTATCTGGTATAATAGTGTTTTTGATCAGAAGCCTTTCTATTTTGCAATTGCAAGCCAGATACATTATTTATATGCCAAGCATCTCAGGGTAAATCCCATATAATTTATAAATCCTGTTCAGGGCTTGTACGTAATGGTGCTATAAAATAGTTTATGGATGTTCTAAAAGTAGAATTAAACAAATACTTGCTTAAAAGCTTCTTGCAAGAATCATCTATGAACACTTGTGGAGAATGATAGATACAAAAATAATAAGTTTTATAAATGCGGTTATTTTAATTCTAACATTATTTTGCGTAACGGAGAAATAGACAGGATAAGAACAGACTTCTCCAGAATCAACAGAAGTGAACATGGTAGGCCTGACTTACTGAAGCATCTCCAACAACCTCTACGGAGGTTGTCCCAAGGGGTTCAGCAAACCTGGACTTGATTGAAATTATATAATCAGCTGGCAGGTAAAAAAAAAAAAACAAATTTCCACACTCACCTGCTATTAACGCAGAGGGGATTATTGAAAGATTTGCTACTTCTGCTGTGTCATTTCAGTCTAAGGTCAGGGCCACACTTGTCCATGCAGTAAACCATCAGTTTTCTGCCATGAGTTTTCCTGTGGTATTTCCTGCTTTGTGCTTTTTCAAATGAATTTTATGTGATTTTATGTGAGTTTTTCCATGTGTTTCTGTTATGCGTTAACAATTTTTCCTCTTTAAAAAAATAAATAAATAATAATCAAAAATTCATTAATTTCTCGTGGGAAAGCATTAAGTGTAAGTTGCATGTGTATCTCACAACCCATACAGAAAGAATTAACTTGCTAAGCGTTTTTTTCCCACATGAAAAATCTCACTGAAAAAAATCACATCACTGAGTTTTTTTGTGTGCGGCCCATAGAGTAACATTATGTGAGATTCTGCATGCTTTTTCCACACCGTGGAAAAACGCATGCGATTCTAATAAGTGGGACCCGCCTAGCCTTATGCAGATATCTACACTAAGGCTGGTGGTGCGCTTCTGAAAAGCACATGCAATTCTGCTCATTATGCTCCCGGCATGAGAAGTTTCTTCTCTATAAAACTCTCCCAAGCATCCTCAATGGGGATATGATAAATGATTTAGCAACCGTAAAGTCAGATTGATTAATCACTCCTGGTTTCTGGACATGAGTCAATAAAAGTCAATGGCCACCGACTTTAGCAGTTAATAGCAAAGCCCCCTTATGTGCTAGAAACACCATATTTGCAGGGCATATTAACCACTTAGGTCCACCTGGACAGATATATCTGTCCAGATAGCCTGCACTGCTGCTGCGGCGCCCAAAGTAAGCCTAATTGGTGATGGAAAAAACAAGATATAGATTAATTAATTGTGATAAGTAATGATAGTTATTGGCGAATTAATGAGATTTGAAAGTTGCTCCGATGCATAAGGTGAAACGACACTGTAGGCTGAAGTGGTTAAGGAGGATAGTGGGAACAAGAGGCAAAACAAATTTTCAAAAAGACCTTATAGTTTTTGAGATAATGAATTTTAAAGTTCTTGTTCTGAGTGTGGGAAATGTTGCAACTTTAGGGGTTAATAGCAAAGCCCACGAACATGCTTGAAACACCAAATTTGCAGGGTATGTTAAAGAGAGCAGTAGAAACAAGAGGAGTAAAAATTCAAAAAGACCATATACCATATAGTTTTTGAGAAAATGTATGTTAACGTTAGAGAGAAAAATTTGCAAAGTTACTGTGGTAAAATCACTGATAATGTATTAACATGTATTTAAATATGTTTATAATATATAGAAAAATATTTTCAGAGTGTGGGAAATGGGCCTCTTTAACCCCTTGTCCCCCATGCAGGCTGAGATAGCCATAATGCAGAGCCCCGGCTATACCAGTCTGCATGATCCATGGTATGGGGGGCTCTGGGGGAGAGGGGCCGCCACCCCCTCTTCCCCAGAGCCCTTGTCCAATCCATGGACAAGGGGCTCTTCCCCACCTCCGGTGCCCCAGGTGCATATTACATAATATCTGTGACACACACATGCACACACTTCTTATGTTCAACAGCATTCTCAGAGTAAAGCCTAGCATGCACATCCAATTTTGATTGGCCAATTTTACCACCTCCATGTAGTATGAGAGCTTACCTGCACAATATTTTCATAATATTCAAAATCTGTTGTCTCTTATACTACATGGAGGTGGTAAAACTGGATGCATATTCCAGGCTTTAGTTTCCACACAACCCCTACAATCTGCCATGTGTCCTTGATACACTTTTGCTTCACTTATGGGACAACTGTGCAGCTTTAACTCACTGTGCATCATCCATCACACACTCTCCATTTATCCCATAACCATTGGCTATGCCAGACACAGAAATCCTTATGAAATGTATGTGTATGTCTGTTTGTTGAAGTGTTCTAAATCTGAAGCAGTACTAATAATAAATATCTAGCTGACTGTGGATATAAGGCTGATATATATTTATTCTCCATTTATTTTTCATTACATACCTTAGGCTTCTTTCACATAGAAAATCTTCTATGTGCCGCCCACTGAGAGTTTTCCAGTTGCCTTCGATGCCTCCTCACTGACCGCACTGGCCATCTGCAACTGCCTGTGTGAAGAAGGCCTAAATTAGATATCCTATGGAAGGTCTTAAAATTTCATTAGGATCAAGTAATTCAAAGCCTGAATACACAAGAACATTAGCAGAATTCCCCTTTTTCAGTCATCTAGTTGATACAAAACAGATAAGAAACGGACACATGTTAGTTGCCTGTGGCTATACAGGATTTTGCTGGATTCTGGAGATGATCTAATCAGCAAGAGCTGAAGATGGCAGGAAAACTTCCCTTAACTATTTGAGAACTAAGCTCTTTCTTTCAATCTCATCTATATCTCACACACTTTTCTCATTTCCACTCACACTCACAGCAGAGACTCTCTGCTCTGCTTATCAGTGCTGTCTTAATAAATGCACCCCAGAGTCCAGAGAAGACTGCCATATATCATAATACTAACCCCACCCTCCAGCTATAATTGTCCCTGACCTCCTTAATCCGATAAACCGGTAATAGTTACCCATCAGGAGGGGAGAGTCCAGTAATAGTTTCATTGTGGTGCTGCTTTGCAGCCAGATACATAGCAACCTAAATCACTATCATAACTCCCCATTTGAATGCAACTAGTGATCAACAATAGGTTTATATACAGTTGTAAGGGATTCTGTAACATCCTTGCACCCCTAAAACACTAAAAATCCACTTACTGCTGTAATCCACCATGACTTCAACACATTTTGGATAATTTTATGGCTTTCTTTGCTGTAGTGTTGCACATGAATAAATGCTAGCACATTGTAGCCATTGGGTACAGCACCGGCCATGTAGTGTAGGGATCATTGTATATGCTGATTTCCGTTTCCGCAGAAATTCCGATTTCTGTCAATGCCGATTTCTAATTTCCAAGTTCCCATTTCTGAGTAGTATTTTTGGGCATTTTTGTGTATTTTCTGATTGGCTAAATACTTCTGAGTTGACTCTACATTCTCTAATTGGTCCAATGCTTCTCAGTTCTGCGATTTGGCTAAACTTACCGAATTGTACTAATGCCATATTTCCACAGAAATCCGATATTCGAGTTCTGTATTCTGATTGGAAATATGGTTTCTGATCGTAAATGTGGAAATTTCATTTGCGCAAAATCCGAATGAGCATCCCTAATGAAGTGGGATTTTATAAGGAAGGTCACCCTGCCAGTCTGCCAGTCACCCCCTTGCCCGGCGTCTGACAGCTGGCTTGGCGGAACTGTTAGCTCACCAGCTGTTGCCATACCAGCTGGTGGACTCTGAGGCCTTCCAAAAATTTGTGGCCATTGGGACACGCAGTGGAATATACCAGGCTGCAATTATTTCTCCAAAAAGGCGATACCCAAACTGTACCATGAAGTTGAGAGGCAAGTGGTGTCATCTCTGGCACACAGCGTTGGGTCAAGGGTCCATCTGACCAAAGATGCCTGGTCTGCCAAGCACGGTCAGGGCAGGTACATTACTTACACAGCCCATTGGGTCAACCTGGTGAGGGGAGTACGTGGCTGTGCAGCGGACCTAGTGACACCTCCACTGCTTGCAGGCAGGCCTGTAGCCACCTCCTCTCCTCCTGCTACATCCTCTTTGCTGTTGTCCTCCTCCTTGGCTGAGTGGCAGCGCAACTCTACTGGTGCTGCGATCTCCTCTCCAGCTACACATCGCCAGCTCCCCAGGGCCTATGCTGCATGCCAGGTACTATGGCGTCACGCCATCTTAGACATGTCTTGCCTCAAAGTGGAGAGTCACACTGGAGCAGCTCTCCTGGCTGCTCTGAACAAACAGGTGGATCAGTGGCTGACTCCGCACCAACTGGAGATCGGCAACGTGGTGTGTGACAACGGCAGCAATCTCATTTCGGCTTTGAATTTGGGAAAGTTGACACATGTACCCTGCATGGCATATGTGCTGAATCTCGTAATTCAGAGATTTGTGTCTAAGTATCCAGGCTTACAGGATGTCTTAAAGCAGTCCAGGAAGGTGTGTGGGCATTTCAGGCGGTCTTACACGGCCATGGCATGCTTTGCCAATATTCAGCGGAGAAACAACTTGCCGGTGAGACGCTTGATTTGCGATAGCCCGACTCACTGGAATTTGACCCACCACATGTTCGACTGCTTGCTACAACAGGAGAAAGCCGTCAAACAGTATCTCTACAACTACAGTCAAAGGACACAGTCTGGGGAGATGGTGATGTTCTGGTCGAAGTACTGGACACTGATGCGAAATGCCTGCAGGCTCATGCAGCCGTTTGAGGAGGTGACAAACCTGGTGAGTCGCAGCGAAGGCACCATCAGTGACTTCATCCTATATGCCTTCTTCCTGGAGTGTGCCGTGCTTAGAGTGGTATATCAAGCTGTGGAGGAGCGTGAATAGGAACAGGAGCGGGAGGAAGAGTTGTAGGATCAATTCTCAGCAGAAGCAGATGATTCCTCAACACCTGCGGCAGCACAGAGGGGGGAGGAGAAGGAGGAGGAAGAGTTGTTTGGGGAAGAGGAGTCACATGATGAGGAAGGTGTTGTTTTGGAGGAGGAGGATGAGGCAGAACAACCGCGCAGGTGTCGCAGGGGGCTTGTGCTGCTCAACTTTCCCGTGGCATTGTTCATGGCTGGGGGGAGGAGGAAAACTTAGCTGACATCACTGAGGAAGACCAAGATGAGATGGATAGTACGTCTGCATCCAACTTTGTGCAGATGGTGTCTTTCATGCTGTTCAGCCTGCTGAGGGGACCCCGTATAAAAAAACTTAAGGGGAATGAGCTGTACTGGGTGGCCACGCTACTAGACCCTCGGTATAGGCACAAAGTGGCCGAGATGTTTCCAAATCACTAGAAGGCAGAAAGGATGCAGCACTTGCAGAACAAGCTGGCAACTATGCTTTACAATGTGTTTAAGGGTCATGTCACAGCACAACGCAATAATGGTACCACTGCCAGTAATCCTTCTCCCATGTCCACGCAGGCAAGGACATGACGCTCCAGCGGTCTCATGGTGATGTCAGACATGCGGACATTCTTTAGTCCAACGCCTCGCCTTAGCACTTCCGAATACACCCTTCACCAATGCCTGGACTGGCAGTTAGCCGACTACCTGGCCTTAAATGTGGATGTAGACACTGTGAGCAGTGATGAACCCTTGGACTACTGGGTGCGCAGGCTTGACCTGTGGCCAGAGCTGTCCCAATTTGTCATCCAACTTCTGTCTTGCCCTGCCTCAAGCGTCCTGTCAGAAAGGACCTTCAGCGAAGCTGGAGGCATTGTCACTGAGAAGAGAAGTCGCCTAAGTCAAAAAAGTGTTCAGTACCTCCCCTTTATCAAAATGAATGAGGCATGGATCCCGGAGGGCTACTGCCCGCCTGAAGACTAAGTCAGTCCTCGTACACAGCATCTCTGCCTGCACGCCGTGTGACTGCCTGCCCCATGACTAAGTCGCTCCCCACACAGCATCTCTGCCTGCAGGCCGCTTGACTGCCTTCTCCACTACCACCAACAGGGTCCAGGACTCCAGGTGCTAGCAGCGGCCACTATAATAATTTTTCTGGTGTGTGTACATGCCTGCCTAATTTTTCTGGCTGCACTGCGGCTGCAACAGCAAAAAACAAAAGGCATGTACATGTGTCAATTCCCCTTCGTGATAGTTACCTTGCCGTGGTGAAGGGGCTTGCGTATCAGAATGAAGCAATGACCGACGGCTATATGAGTGTCTCGGGGCGTGGCACACCAAAGATAATAAGGTTGTTTCTTCATTGTGGACAGACCAAATTCGATCAGCTGGACAGTCACTGTTGTTCTGTCATTGAGCTACCTCAGCCTGGCAATCATATGGGCTTGAAAACCGATATCGCCTGCACTCTCGCCATGGTGCGCACCAGTCCAGCACGTCCGTCAACGGCCATCAACAGCTGTTTGCAGTGCGTTACACAGTGAGTTTGGTGTGGCAGTGTGAAGCAGTACACTAATTACACTCCCTGATTGATGTATACACATGCAAGATGTTTTAAAGCACTTTAGGCCTCCAATTTAGCATGCAATGTGATTTCTGCCCTTAAAACGCTGCTTTGCGTCAAATCCAGATTTTTCCCCGGGACTTTTGGCGTCTATCCCACTCATCCATGCAAAAACTCAGATGTTAGACCCCTTGAAACATCTTTTTCATCACTTTTGTGGCCAGCATAAATGTTTCTAGTTTTCAAAGTTTGCCTCCCCATTGTAGTCTATTGTGGTTCGCAAAAGTTCGCAAATTCGCAAATGTTTGCTGAGGTTTGCGAACACGGTTCGTGAACCTAAAATCGTAGGTTCGGGCCATCTCTACTGCTCATGCCTACCTGGGGAAGATTTGTTGGATTCATACTATTTAGTGCATCCATAGATGCCTAACATGACACTCCAACAAAGCAAGGTGACATGTCTGCTAGTTAGAGAAGGTCTTTTGACGGCAATCTAAAAAAGGGGGCCCGGGAGAAACTTATAGCTAATTTCCATGTGTCAGGAAGGAAAGAATAAAAATAGATACAGAATGTATTAGTGACATTGGCCTCAATTCACTAAGCTTATCTCCTGTCTTTAATAACGTTTCTAGAGTGGTCACCATGGTGATGAGTTAACTCTTCTGTCTTTAAGTTAAAGGGATACTGTAGGGGGGTCAGGGGAAAATGAGTTGAACTTACCCGGGGCTTCTAACGGTCCCCCGCAGACATCCTGTGTTGGTGCAGCCACTCACCGATGAACCGGCCCTGCCTCCGGTTCACTTCTGGAATGTCAGACTTTAAAGTCTGAAAACCACTGCGCCTGCATTGCCGTGGGCTCGATCCCACTGATGTCACCAAGAGCGCACAGCGCAGGCCCAGTATGGTCTGTGTCTGCGCAGTACACTCCTGGTGACATCAGCGGGAGTGAGGACATGGCAACGCAGGCGCAGTGGTTTTCTGACTTTAAAGTCAGAAATTCCAGAAGTGAACTGGAGGCGGGGCCGGAGCATCGGTAAATGGCTGTGCCAACACAGGATGTCTGCGGGGGACCATTAGAAGCCCCGGGTAAGTTCAACTCATTTTCCCCCGACCCCCCTACCGTATCCCTTTAACTCTTCAATCCTTAAAATAACTCCACAGTTAAAGACAGTCTGTTCATTAACTGCGTGTGGAAATAACTACAGAGGAGGTAAATTAACTACAGAGGAGGTAAATTAACTACAGAGGAGGTATCTTAAGGAATGGAGAGATACGATAACTAGTGATGGGCCGAACCTCCGATTTTCGGTTCGCGAACCGGGTTCGCGAACTTCCGCGGAAGGTTCGGTTCGCGGAAAAGTTCGCGAACCGCAATAGACTTCAATGGGGAGGCGAACTTTGAAAAATAGAAAAAATTATGCTGGCCCCAAAAGTGATGGAAAAGATGTTTCAAGGGGTCTAACACCTGGAGGGGGGCATGGCGGAGTGGGATACGCGCCAAAAGTCCCGGGGCAAAATCTGGATGTGAAGCAAAACAGCATTTTAAGGGCAGAAATCACATTGAATGCTAAATTGCAGGCCTAACATGCTTTCAAACATCTTGCATGTGTATACATCAATCAGGCAGTGTAATTAGAGTACTGCTTCACACTGACGCACCAAACTAACTGTGTAACGCACCGCAAGTTACCAGCTGTTTGTGTAGTGACGGCCATGCTGGACTACTGCACAACATGGCGATATTGCTCTTCCTCACTCAGTGATGTCAGGTAATGTGTGACTGCCTTCTCAACTTTCCATGGCATTGTTAAATAGCTTATGTTTTGTTTTTAAATTAGATTTTCTACTTGCTGTGTACTTGTTTAGTACCGCTACAATGAGAATCCTATGGAGGCGGGCAAGTCTGGCATTGTGACCCCGGGTAATGGCCGGGGAATGAGGGATGGAATCCGGTGTGGAGCCTGAGCAACGGCTACCACTACACAGGCAAGGAGGGCAGCAGGCAGGCATGCACGCCCGCCCCGAGGTAGTGACCAAAAATAACAATACAGGAGGACTATCGAGGGCTTGCTGCATTTGACATAAATGTTCTTTAAATCCTTTAACGAGAACCAGTTATGGCGGGCAAAGATGACACCATATTCCTTTCACGAGAATCATATGGAGGCGGGCAAGTCTGCCATTTTTTACCTCGGGTAATGGCCGGGGAATGAGGGATGAAATCCGGTGTGGATCCTGAGCAACGGCTACCACTACACAGGCAAGGAGGGCAGCAGGCAGGCATGCACGCCCGCCCCGAGGTAGTGACCAAAAATAACAATACAGGACTCAGGAGGACTTTTGAGGCCCTAATTGTAATGAATCAACTTTAAATCCTTTAACGGGAATCCGTTATGGAGGGCAAGTCTGCCATTGTTTGTCACCACGGGTAATGGGCGGGGAATGAAGGTTGGATTCCTGCTCGAAGTGGGAGCCTGCTGAGACCCATGCTGTAGCTGCCCGGACCGTGCTTTGCAGACCAGGCATCTGTGATCAGATGGACCCTTGACCCAGCGGAAGACAAACCAAGTCGAAAGCATTTGCCAAGAATGTTTTACGGAGGACAAGTTTTCTGCCTTTTTTTTTCAATTGTTTGAAACTGTAGATGGTTGTATTTTTAAATTATTTGAAAATGTAGATGGTTGTATTTTTAAATTGTTTAAAAATGTAGATGGTTGTATTTTTAAATTGTTTAAAACTGTATCCATTCAAGTGCAAGTTATGCACTGACTGCCAGGTATAATGTGCAGTCACAGATGCAGTGAAAGGTATGCAGTGACTGCAAACAGCCGTTTGTGTAGTGACAGGCGTGCTGGACTGGTGCGCACCAGGTGATGGTGGCTTTTCAGCCCATATGGTCGCCCGGCTGATGTAGCTGAATGACAGAGCAGTGACTGTCCAGCTGATCAAATTTGGTCTGACCACAATGAAACAACGACCTTATTATTTTTGGTGTGCCACCCCCACCCGAGACACTCATATAGCCGGCGGTCATTGCTTCATTGTGATACGCAAAGGAGATTGCTGCCGTCGTCACCAGGGATGCTCAGCAGAGCTCGAATATTCGAGTAGCTCGAATATTCGAGCTCTTTTTCAGCTATTCGAGCTCGGTATTCGAGCTCTAATAGCTGCAGCTATTCGAATGGGCTATTCGAGTGAACTCGAATATCCCATTCACTATTTGCGCTATTCGAGCAAACAGCGCTATTCGAGCTCGAATACCGAGCTCGAATAGCGTCATAGCCCACAGAGGCGCTCAGTGTTGATGATACTGGCAGATGCAGTTTACTCCTATCTGTTATTGCCTGATGAAGCGGGTTTGTATCCCGTGAAACGCGTTGCACTTTATTTGGAGTATCCAATAAAATTGTTTTGACTGAAAATCCACAGTCGTGTGTTCTGCTTGGAGGGGGTGAGTCCACCACTGCCTCCTCTATTACCAAGATGGGTTTTTAAGTTCTTTTAGTGTTTTTTATCCTATTGGCGCCTCTGTTATCCTATTATCTACATCAAGTCCACCCTTGGTGGAGGGTTGTACCCTTCCTTCTTCAACTGCAGAGAGCGACTTTTTAATCCTGAGTGGGGTCAGGACAATCTCCCCACCTGCTTTGACAGTGGTTGCCTACTTGGTAACCCTGGTTTGTGAGTATTAAATTAATATTATTACTCTATCAATTATACCTTACCAGTACATACTACACTATATTGGGCTCTTGGTGTTCTCTCTTTTTCTCAGTGTCATAGCCCAGGTTGACGTCCTTAGAGCCAATCAGAGGGCTCCCAGGCCCTCTGACGGCAGCCAATCACAGAGGGGGACCCTGGCCAGCCCCTACCCTATAAATAGCGGCCGCAATGTTAGGTTTTTCCGTCCTTGCTTGACTTGTACAGAGAGAGATCTGCTCCTTTGTGTTTTGGCTTAGCAAGTGCTCTATTGTGGTCAATCACCTAGCGTTTTTGCTCACATACACCTGCTATAAACACCTATATTGTTGTTAGCTAGATAGAGATTGTATTTTAGTTAGTAGCTCGTGTGTTACATAGAGACAGCTGCTGCTGCAGGCAAGCTTAGAGCTTTCAGCCTCAGGGCCTTGCCTGTGTGGGCAGCTGTCCTCCTGTTCTCTGTTAGTTTATTTCTCATCTATACCTGTGTTTGTGCTGTGTATTCTACCCTGTCTTGTCCTTTACTACTGAGTGATTATTGTATTTTGTAGTTATACTGTACTAGGGACACTCACTGTCACTGTTCATAGCTCCTGCGTGTGTGTGTGCGTGCACTCTCTGTAGTGTACACAGTACACACTCTATTCCCTTCTACTGAATCATCTGATTACTACTGAATCTGATTATTGTATTTTCTAGCTGTACTTACTGTACTAGGGACACTCAGTCACTGTTCATAGGCTAGCTCCTGCGTGTGTGTGTGCGTGCACTGTCTGTAGTGTACACACACTCTATTTCTTTCTACTGAATCTGATTACTACTGATTATTGTATTTTCTAGTTGTACTAGTGTACTAGGGGACACACTCACTGTTCACTGTTCACACTTACTGATTACTGATTATTGTATTTTGTATTTGTACTGTACTAGTAATCACTTAGCGATCTAATCACTTAGTGATTAGTGTCACCTCACCCACCAACCCACTCCATTAAAGTACCCCACTTTTTCACCCGCCCTTTTAAAAAACTTTTTTGTTTACGCCAAAAACATCTAAGATGTCTGGAAGTGGCAGCCAGCGCGGTTTGGGCAAGGGGAAGGGCAGCAAGGGAATCAGGAGGAGAGGGAGCAGCATTGTGGCAAGCCGCGCCACCATGCACAGTTCCGCAGCAGCAGCTGCGTCAGTGGCTAACATTCCGCCTATAGCCACTGGCCGTGGATGCCTTGGGCGCCCAGCAGGAGCATCTGCAACTCACACTGCAGAGTCACAGCAGCAGCAGCGTGTAGTACCTGCTCCTATTTTCCTCCAGCCGGGTCGGAAATGTCCCATTGAGGAAAAGGATGCAGCCACTGTGGTGCAACTGATGACGGAGGATGAGCAGCCCGCCATCAGCTCTGCATCTGAGGCCTCCACCCTCACCACCACCACCACCCCTGTTCGCAGCAGCAGCCCAGCAGGGCCTGGGGAGGAGGCCAGTTCACCGTCAGTTGGCGACCTGTCATTCAGCAGTCTTTTCGCCCTAAGTTGGGCGAAGATCTTTATCAGCCCTTCCCTAAGAAACCTGTCATTTACTTTTTGCCTAAGGTGCACAAATCCCTGGTGGATCCCCTGGCCGCCCCATTGTCTCAGGAAGGGGTTCGGTTACCGAGCCCCTTTCGAAGTACCTGGACCATGCCCTCCGACCCCTGTTGAACTATATTCCCTCTTTCTTGAAGGACACTATGCACGTCCTCCAGATAGTGGAGCAATTGGAATGGCATGAAGGTGACAGCCTGGCCTCCATTGATGTGGTGAACCTTTACAATAGGATACAGCAGAAAATGGGGGTCAGGACTGTGCTCGACATGCTTTATGCGACTAAACTAGTCGATGAGCCAGGCAGCGATTTCTTGGGACAGTGTCTCAATTTCATGTTAAGTCACAATGCGTTCCGGTTCGGTGGCGTTTGGTATAAACAGATTGCAGGGACTGCGATGGGGACATCGGTAGCTCCAACCTTCGCAAACGTGTTTTTGGCGAGGTGGGAGGCTGAATACATCTATAGTGAGCGCAATCCGTATAGATGTTATTTGAGGGCATGGTACAGGTACGTGGATGATGTGTTGGTCATTTGGGGATCCACCAGGGATCTTTTTGATTCATTTTTGCAATACATCAATGTGAATGACATGAATATGTCATTCACAGGTGAATGGGGAGGATCTCAAATTCCGTTCCTTGACCTTACTATTGAAGTGATGGAGGGTACCTTGGTGACAAGGGGGCACAGGAAGGGCACTGCTACAAACTCGGTCCTGCACAGTGCAAGCCATCATCCACCTCATGTAAAATCGTCCATACCCTACAGTCAGTTCCTTAGATTACGTAGAAACAATGGTAGACATTAGTGATGCTCAAATACCCCTTTTTAAAATTCGAGTTTGGTCGAATTCGAATAGTAAATTATTCGAGGTCAGTCGAATATTCGAGTCGAATAATTTTTACTATTCGATTCGACCTCGGACTTCGAGCTCACTATTCGAGTCGGTATTCGAGCTAACTATTCGAGCTGACTATTCGAATTGGCCTTAAATAGCCTTCCAACACTTGTTTTGAGGGTGAATGATGCAAGAAACCTCTTTTTTTCCAAGTAACAACAGCAAGTGATTATGTGGGGATGTTCCTTTAAAAAAAAATGTGGAAAGAGAAGTTGTGTCCTTAATTTTGTTCAGTAGTGTTACTGTATATACTTGTTCTTCTTCTTCTTTATCTTTCTTCTTCTTCTTCTCGATCTTCTTCTTCTATATCTTCTTCTTCTTCTTCTTCTATATCTTCTTCTTCTTCTTCTATATTGTCTTCTTCTTCTTCTTCTTCATCTTCTTCTTCATCTTCTTCTTCTTCTTCTTCTTCTTCTTCTTCTTCTTCTTCTTCTTCTTCTTCTTCTTCTTCATCTTCTTCTTCTTCTTCTTCTTCTTCTTCTTCTTCTTCTTCTTCTTCTTCTTCTTCTTCTTCTTCTTCTTCATCATCATCATCATCTTCTTCATCTTCTTCTTCTTCTTCTTCTTCTTCATCTTCTTCATCATCTTCTTCTTCTTCTTCTTCATCTTCTTCTTCTTCATCTTCTTCATCTTCTTCTTCTTTTTCATCTTCTTCTTCATCATCTTCTTCATCTTCTTCTTCATCTTCTTCTTCTTCTTCATCTTCATCTTCTCCTTCCTTTTCAATATCGTCTTCTTCTTCTTCACGTATTTCTCTTTTCAATTTTTTTTTTAAAGAAATGCAGCTATTTTTGAGCGTAACAAATAGCTGGTGGGCGCACGCATGTTGGAAGCGCCATTGTATGTGCTCCCTGGCAGTGGAAACACAAAGACAGCAGGAGGTAAATTCAGCAGCAGGAGGAGGAGGATGAGTGTGTGGCAGCAGGCAGTCAATGAGGCAGGCAGCTCGCCGTGACATAATAGCCCTGGTACCTAGCGGTGATACCAGGGCTGTAAATAAACACAACAGGAGGTCCCAGACAGCGGTCGTGCAGCCCACATTGTGTCCAATACACAACTGGGACAACACAGTTTTCAACCCGGGCACCTCAGAAAAATTAAACCTTTTTTTTTTTTTAAATGGTTTGTTTGGTTTTTGGTTTTGCAACCAATATAGCTATTGTTTGACGTAATAGCTGGTGGCAGAGTGGCAGCAGAAGGTAAATCATCTGTGTACCCTGGCAGTGGGAAACACAGACAGACAGCAGCAGCAGCAGCAGGAGGAGGTATGGAGGAGCAGTGTGAGTGTGGCAGCAGGTAGGCAGCGTGACATAATAGCCCTGGTACCTAGCGGTGATACCAGGGCTGTAAATAAACACAACAGGAGGTCCCAGACAGCGGTCGTGCAGCCCACATTGTGTCCAATACACAACTGGGACAACACAGTTTTCAACCCGGGCACCTCAGAAAAATTAAACCTTTTTTTTTTTTTAATGGTTTGTTTGGTTTTTGGTTTTGCAACCAATATAGCTATTGTTTGACGTAATAGCTGGTGGCAGAGTGGCAGCAGAAGGTAAATCATCTGTGTACCCTGGCAGTGGGAAACACAGACAGACAGCAGCAGCAGGAGGAGGAATGGAGGAGTAGGCGAGCAGCTACTGTTTGACGTAATAGCTGGTGGCAGAGTGGCAGCAGAAGGTAAATCATCTGTGTACCCTGGCAGTGGGAAACACAGACAGACAGCAGCAGCAGCAGCAGGAGGAGGTATGGAGGAGCAGTGTGAGTGTGGCAGCAGGTAGGCAGCGTGACATAATAGCCCTGGTACCTAGCGGTGATACCAGGGCTGTAAATAAACACAACAGGAGGTCCCAGACAGCGGTCGTGCAGCCCACATTGTGTCCAATACACAACTGGGACAACACAGTTTTCAACCCGGGCACCTCAGAAAAATTAAACCTTTTTTTTTTTTTAATGGTTTGTTTGGTTTTTGGTTTTGCAACCAATATAGCTATTGTTTGACGTAATAGCTGGTGGCAGAGTGGCAGCAGAAGGTAAATCATCTGTGTACCCTGGCAGTGGGAAACACAGACAGACAGCAGCAGCAGGAGGAGGAATGGAGGAGTAGGCGAGCAGCTACTGTTTGACGTAATAGCTGGTGGCAGAGTGGCAGCAGAAGGTAAATCATCTGTGTACCCTGGCAGTGGGAAACACAGACAGACAGCAGCAGCAGCAGCAGGAGGAGGTATGGAGGAGCAGTGTGAGTGTGGCAGCAGGTAGGCAGCGTGACATAATAGCCCTGGTACCTAGCGGTGATACCAGGGCTGTAAATAAACACAACAGGAGGTCCCAGACAGCGGTCGTGCAGCCCACATTGTGTCCAATACACAACTGGGACAACACAGTTTTCAACCCGGGCACCTCAGAAAAATTAAACCTTTTTTTTTTTTTTTAATGGTTTGTTTGGTTTTTGGTTTTGCAACCAATATAGCTATTGTTTGACGTAATAGCTGGTGGCAGAGTGGCAGCAGAAGAAGGTAATTCTGTGTACGCTGGCAGTGGGAAACACAGACAGACAGCAGAAGGGCAGTACACAGCAGCCCACTGTAGGTGTAAAATGTGTGGCTGCAGGCGACGTAATAGTCAAAGTGAACCAGGCTGGCTTAGTGAGCAGGAGCCAGGAGGTGGTAAAGGGTGGTAAGGCACATTAACGATGGTTCCGGCAGCCAGTTCATGTCCCCCTCTCGCCGACAACAGGGGCCAGGAACTCGCCTTCCACCCACGCCTGGTTCATCTTGAGAAACGTCAGTCTGTCCACAGACTTGTGAGACAGACGTGAGCGTTTCTCGGTGACCACGCCACCAGCTGCACTGAAGCAGCGCTCGGACAGCACGCTGGAAGGGGGGCAGGACAGCACTTCCAGGGCGTACTGCGCCAGCTCGCTCCAGATCTCCATGCGCTTGACCCAATACTTCATGGGATCAACAGGGGCATCGCTGTCAAGCCCGCTGTACGACCCCATGTAGTCAGCCACCATGCGGGTCAGGCGCTGGCTGTGACCGGAGGAGGATGCTGCTGCATGCATCTCCTCTCTAGTCACTGCTGCCGGAGCCTCTACAGTCCTGTAGAGCTCGTGGCTGAGAGACAGCAGGTCTGTGGGGCGCTTGCTGCTGCTGGATGCAGGCACCTGCTGCTGCCTCTGTGCTGGCTGCTGGACAGTGGGGGTGGAAGGCTGGGGGAAGGCTTCCTCCAAGCGCTCAACAAGGGCCTGCTGCAAGCTCCTTATTTGTTGCGCTGGGTCTCCTCCTGCAGGCGGCAGGAACTGGCTCAACTTCCCCTTGAGGCGTGGGTCCAACATCATGCTGATCCAGATGTCCTCCCTCTGCTTCATCTGGATCACCCTGGGGTCCCTGCGCAGGCACGTCAGCATGTGCGCTGCCATTGGGAAGAGGCGGGCCACGTCTGCTGGCACATCGACGTCAGTGCTGTCCTCATCCTCCTCCTCTGCCGCCTCATCCTCTCTCCACCCCCGCACCAACTCAGCTGCGCTGTGCTGATCCCCCTCATCAGCAGCCAGGTCAGGGACCTCCACCAAGTCCTCCTCCTCCTCCCCCTCAGAGGTGGACTGCGCAGCTGGTTGCCGCTCCTGCTGGTCCAAGGCTGCCGCTCCCTCTTCCAGCAAAGCATCGAGGGCCCTGTTCAGCAGAGAAACCAGGGGCACCCACTCGCAGACCATAGCATGGTCCCTGCTCACCATGTTTGTGGCCTGCAGGAAGGGAGCCAGCACTAAGCACACCTGCTGCATGTGCCTCCAGTCATCATCGGGGACGATGGACGGGAAGTTGCTGGTCTTGTCCCTTCTCAGAGCTGCGGAAACAGTGGCCAGGGCAAGGTACTGTTTGACAGCGCGCCTCTGTTCAACCAGACGCTCCAACATCGCCAGGGTGGAGTTCCAGCGAGTCGGAACGTCAAGGATCAGCCGATGGCGTGGCAGATCCAGCTCCTTTTGCACGTCTTCCAGGCTCGCACAGGCTGCAGCCGAGCGCCGGAAGTGACGCACAACATTCCTTGCCGTTTCCAGCAGTTCGCCCATCCCCTGGTAGGTGCGCAGGAACTTCTGCACCACCAGGTTCAGCACGTGGGCAAGACAGGGGATGTGGGTCAGGTTTCCCCTGTCTATTGCGGCAACCAGATTGGCCCCATTGTCGGCCACCACCTCTCCGACTCTGAGGCCTCTGGGGGTCAGCCAAATCCTCTCCTGCTCCTGGAGTTTGGCCAACACATGGGTTGCCGTCAGCTTGGTCTTCCCAAGGCTGACCAAGTGCAGCAGCGCTTGGCAGTGGCGGGCCTTCACGCTGCTGCTGAGGCGGGGGGTTTGGCCAGGTGTGCCGGAGGATGGCAGAGGATCGGAGGAACCTGCTGCAGTTCCCCTGACCCTGCGGGGTGGCACCACCCACTGTGTTGCTGCTGCTGCTGTGCCCGCTGCTGCTCTCCCATCCTCACCCCCTTCCACCAAGCTGACCCAGTGGACAGTGAAGGACAGGTAGCGGCCTGTCCCGAAGCGGCTGCTCCAGGAGTCCATGGTGACGTGGACCCTTTCACCAACCGCGTGCTCCAGCCCTCGCTCCACATTGGCCATCACAAAGCGGTGCAGTGCAGGAATGGCCTTGCGGGAGAAAAAGTGTCTGCTGGGGAGCTGCCAGTCTGGGGCTGCGCAAGCAAGCAGCGCACGAATGTCGCTCCCCTCCTGCACGAGCGTGTACGGCAGGAGTTGGGAGCACATGGCCCGTGCCAGCAAGCCGTTCAGCTGCCGCACGCGACGGCTGCTGGGAGGCAGAGCCCTAACCACCCCCTGGAAGGACTCGCTCAAAAGGCTCTGGCGTGGCCTTTTGCTGACACGGGAATCAGCAGACACAGCAAAGGAGGCCACTGAGGACTGGCTGCCAGAACAGGCCTCAGTGTCGGCGGCAGGAGTTGCAGAGGGGGGAGGAGCAGTGCGTTTCCGCACTCCTGCTGGTGCTGCTGGAGGAGCAGGAGGGCGGGTGGCTGCTGTTGCTGCTGCTGCTGCTGAAGGCTGTGCCGTGATGGGTGTGGTGCCACTGCCAGCAGCAGATGCCTTCAGCCTCTGGAACTCCTCATGCTGGTGGAAATGTTTAGCCGCAAGGTGGTTGATGAGCGAGCTGGTGCTGAACTTTAAGGGGTCTGCACCTCTGCTCAACTTCCGCTGACAGTGGTTGCAAGTGGCGTACTTGCTGTACACAGTGGGCATGGTGAAAAACCGCCAGATTGGTGACAGAAACTTCCCCCTACGGCATGGAAGCGCTGCTGCCTGTCTCCCTGTGGTGGTTGGGGGGGGGCTTGGGTGCGGCTGGGGGTGGTACTGGCTGATGCTGCTGCTGCTGCTGAGCCTGAGACACCAGCAGGCTGTGGGACGCTGCCAATGCTTGCAATGATGCGCCTCCTTGCAAGGCCCACAAGCGCATCCTCCTCCTCCTCCTCAGAGCTGCTGAGGACGACATCCCCTGGAGGTGGTGGCACCCAGTCTCTGTCTGTCACCGGGTCATCATCATCCTCCCCCTCCTGAAACATGTCCTGCTGGGATGAGGACCCCCCAAACTCCTCTCCTGATGCATGGATGGGCTGCTTGACTGTCGCCACAGTCTTGCTGTCCAATCCCTCATCCCCCAAAGTGCCCATCAGCATCTCCTCCTCAAGATCGCCAACAACAGCAGACAATTTACTCATGATGCCTGGGGTCAAAAGACTGCTGAATGACAGGTCGGCGAGTGACGGTGAACTGGCCTCCTCCCCAGACCCTGCTGGGCGGCTGCTGCGAACAGGGGTGGTGGTGGTGGTGAGGGTGGAGGCCTCGGATGCAGAGCTGATGGCGGGCTGCTCATCCTCCGTCATGAGTTGCACCACAGTGTCTGCATCCTTTTCCTCAATGGGACGTTTCCGACCCGGCTGGAGGAAAATGGGAGCAGGTGCTACACGCTGCTGCTGCTGTGTCTCTGCAGCGTGAGTTGCAGATGCTCCTGCTGGGCGGCGCCCAAGGCGTCCACGGCCAGTGGCTATGGGAGGAATGTTAGCCACTGACGCTGCTGCTGCGGAACTGTGCATGGTGGCGCGCCCGCGGCCGCGGCTTGCCACAATGCTGCTCCCTCTCCTCCTGATTCCCTTGCTGCCCTTCCCCTTGCCCAAACCGCGCTGGCTGCCACTTCCAGACATCTTAAATGTTTTGGGCGTATAGACAAAAGTTTTGTAAAAGGGCGGGTGAAAAGTGGGGTACTTTAATGGAGTGGGTTGGTTGGTGAGGTGACTGAGTGAGTGTCCCCTAGTACAGTAAGTAAGTAGTAACAGTCAGGAAGTACAACTAGCAGTTACAATAATCAGTAGTAATCACAAGTAAATTTAGTGTGTGTACACTCAGACAGTGAGTGCACGCACGCAGGAGCTAGTAGCCTATGAACACAGTGACTGAGTGTCCTAGACTCCTAGTACAGTAAGAGTAAGTAGTAACAGTAAGTAGAACTAACTAATTACAATAATCAATCAGCGATCAGAAGGAAATGGAGTGTGGGTGTGTGTACACTCAGACAGTGAGTGCACGCACGCAGGAGCTAGTAGCCTATGAACACAGTGACTGAGTGTCCTAGACTCCTAGTACAGTAAGAGTAAGTAGTAACAGTAAGTAGAACTAACTAATTACAATAATCAATCAGCGATCAGAAGGAAATGGAGTGTGGGTGTGTGTACACTCAGACAGTGAGTGCACGCACGCAGGAGCTAGTAGCCTATGAACACAGTGACTGAGTGTCCTAGACTCCTAGTACAGTAAGAGTAAGTAGTAACAGTAAGTAGAACTAACTAATTACAATAATCAATCAGCGATCAGAAGGAAATGGAGTGTGGGTGTGTGTACACTCAGACAGTGAGTGACCGCACGCAGGAGCTAGTAGCCTATGAACACAGTGACTGAGTGTCCTAGACTCCTAGTACAGTAAGAGTAAGTAGTAACAGTAAGTAGAACTAACTAATTACAATAATCAATCAGCGATCAGAAGGAAATGGAGTGTGGGTGGTGTGTGTACACTCAGACAGTGAGTGACCGCACGCAGGAGCTAGTAGCCTATGGACAGTGACTGAGTGTCCTAGACTCCTAGTACAGTAAGAGTAAGTAGTAACAGTAAGTAGAACTAACTAATTACAATAATCAATCAGCGATCAGAAGGAAATGGAGTGTGGGTGTGTGTACACTCAGACAGTGAGTGCACGCACGCAGGAGCTAGTAGCCTATGAACACAGTGACTGAGTGTCCTAGACTCCTAGTACAGTAAGAGTAAGTAGTAACAGTAAGTAGAACTAACTAATTACAATAATCAATCAGCGATCAGAAGGAAATGGAGTGTGGGTGTGTGTACACTCAGACAGTGAGTGCACGCACGCAGGAGCTAGTAGCCTATGAACACAGTGACTGAGTGTCCTAGACTCCTAGTACAGTAAGAGTAAGTAGTAACAGTAAGTAGAACTAACTAATTACAATAATCAATCAGCGATCAGAAGGAAATGGAGTGTGGGTGGTGTGTGTACACTCAGACAGTGAGTGACCGCACGCAGGAGCTAGTAGCCTATGGACAGTGACTGAGTGTCCTAGACTCCTAGTACAGTAAGAGTAAGTAGTAACAGTAAGTAGAACTAACTAATTACAATAATCAATCAGCGATCAGAAGGAAATGGAGTGTGGGTGGTGTGTGTACACTCAGACAGTGAGTGACCGCACGCAGGAGCTAGTAGCCTATGGACAGTGACTGAGTGTCCTAGACTCCTAGTACAGTAAGAGTAAGTAGTAACAGTAAGTAGAACTAACTAATTACGATAATCAATCAGCGATCAGAAGGAAATGGAGTGTGGGTGTGTGTACACTCAGACAGTGAGTGCACGCACGCAGGAGCTAGTAGCCTATGGACAGTGACTGAGTGTCCTAGACTCCTAGTACAGTAAGAGTAAGTAGTAACAGTAAGTAGAACTAACTAATTACGATAATCAATCAGCGATCAGAAGGAAATAGAGTGTGTGTTGTGTGTGTACACTCAGACAGTGAGTGCAGTGCGCACACGCAGGAGCTAGTAGCCTATATGAACAGTGACAGTGAGTGTCCCTACGGGTACAGTAAGAGTAAGTAGTAAGTAAGTACAACTAACTAACAATAATCTATCAGTAATCAGAAGGAAATAGAGTGTGTGTACACACAGACAGTGAGTGAGTGCACACACGCAGGAGCTAGCTAGTAGCCTATAAACAGTGACAGTCAGTGAGTGTCCTACTCCTAGTACAGTATAACTACAATACTATTAGTAAAGGACAGCAGAAATACTGGTATAGATGAGAGAAATAAACAGAGGACAGCTGCCCACAGAGGCAAGGCCCCCCTGAGGCCTAAACCTGTAAGCTTGCAGCAGCTGCCTGTCTCTAATGTAACACACAAGCTACTAACTAAAATACAATGTCTATCTAACTAACAACAATATAGGTGTATATGGCAGGTGTAGGTGAGCAAAAACGCTAGGTAAATGATCACAATAGAGCACTTGCTAAGCCAAAGCACAAAGGAGCAACTCTCTCTCTGTACAAGTCTCAGGCAAGCATGGAGAAACGGAACATGGCGGCCGCTATTTATAGGGTAGGGGCTGGCCAGGGTCCCCCTCTGTGATTGGCTGCCGTCAGAGGGCCTGGGAGCCCTCTGATTGGCTCTAAGGACATCAATCTGGGCTATGACGCTATTCGAGCTCGGTACCGAGCTCGAATAGCGCCGGGTTGCTCGAATAGCTCGAATAGTGAATGGGCTATTCGAGTGTACTCGGATAGCCCATTCGAATAGCTCCAGCTATTCGGAGCTCGAATACCGAGCTCGAATAGCTGAAAAAGAGCTCGAATATTCGAGCTACTCGAATATTCGAGCTCTGCTGAGCACCACTGGTAGACATGAAGACTTTAAAAAACAAGCATTGGAAATGTATAATCGTTTCCTAGCTAGAGAATATGAAAGGATTCAACTTGATCAAGCACTGGAAAAAGTTCGAAAAATTGATCGGACAGATCTTTTAGTGAACAAAGATAAGTCAGAAAAAAATGGTTTTGTATTAGTTTTTGATTATTCCCCAATGTCTGACAAGATTCAGGAAATCATTAATCGTAACTGGCAAATCCTTGAGCAAGACGCGAGTTTAGATCCAAAGGTGACACAGCCACCTACTATGGCATTTAGAAAGGGTTCTACTTTGGGATCCGAAATGCTAACGAATGCTAACGAATAGTGAATTCATAGCTCCCACACGTGACAGTTGGTTAGGTGGGAAAAGATTTAAAGGTACTTTTCCATGTGGACATTGTCCTACTTGTCCCCACGTTCTTAAAACTAAAGAAGTCCAATTGGGCTCGGTCCACTTCCAGATTAAGGATTTTATCACTTGTATAACCGAGTTTGTGGTGTATGCCCTCCTGTGTCCCTGTTCCTTCTTTTACATTGGGAAAACAACTCGCCCCATGCGAGAGAGATTGGTTGAACATATACGTTTTGTTCGGAAGGCTGAAGGGGGTGTACCCAGACTGGTAAAGCACTTTGAGGAAGTGCACGGCAGCGATCCGGCCCTCCTTAAAATGGGGGGTCTGATTGCTGTCATGACTCCGAGAAGAGGGGGTGATCGGGAGAGGCTCCTGTCACAGCAGAGGGAGTCCTTTTGGATCTCCAAAACTAATGCTATGGGACCCCTTGGGTTTAATGATAAAAATGAACTAAGTGTCTTCCTAGAAAGATAAATGTGATTGTATATATTGTCCTAAATGTTATCCTAATTGCCTCAAAAATGGGAACGGTGATATGATAATCCTTTTTAGTGGGTTTATGGGTAATTGGGTGAAAGCTTAGGTTTAAGTATTATGCATTATTCACTTTTCTAGTTAGAAGGGAGTTAAGTCTGCTTGTATTTTTAAGGCCTTGAATCTAGCTCATAATTAAATTTAATCATGGTCTGTACGAATATCTAACTCTATTAGTCTGCGAGGCAAAAGTAACATATGTGTTCATCTGCGCCTGCCTGCCTATCCACTCCTTTGCACCTCCGTAACATAATCCACCAGGGCCAATGACAAGCCACTATCCCTCCCGGATTGCATAAGGAGGGAGTGGCTCCGAGTTGGTCTTCGGGTATGTTTACCCATCTCCATGGTGATGCAGACGTCCACATGACTTGGACGTCATATGCAGCCGGGATTGGTGGATGGATACTGCTGAGGGCGGAAGTGCGCAGATGACGCGCACTCCTCCGTCAGCCAGGGAGTTGGCGGCGGATTGGCTTAGGCAGGCCTATGGACGTAGGTTTTTGTAACTATATAGTTACGCCCATCCCTCCGTGGCGTTGTTGGAATCATAACGCCACTGAGCTAAACCCTGTGAGCAAGCACCGGCAGGTGCGAAACAATTGTCGAGAGGACGGGCTCTGTGTGTTGGGTGACACCTGGACGGGTGATGTAATCTGATGGTGTTTCCATTTCCTTACGCTGCTACATTGTTTTACCCATATATGTGCAATAAATGCTGTTTGAAGCGCACTGGTGCCCACGCTTCTTCTCTCAAGAGTGACCACATTCAGCAGTCTTTTGACCCCAGGCATCATGAGTGAATTGTCTGCTGTTGTTGGCAATTTTGAGGAGGAGATGCTGATGGGCACTTTGGGGGAGGAGGGATTGGACAGCAAGACTGTGGCGACAGTCAAGCAGCCCATCCATGCATCAGGAGAGGAGTTTGGGGGGTCATCATCCCAGCAGGACATGTTTCAGGAGGGGGAGGATGATGATGATGATGATGACAGGGTGACGGACAAAGACTGGGTGCCACCACCAGCACCTGGGGATGTCATCATCAGCAGCTCTGAGGAGGAGGAGGAGGATGCGCTTGTGGGCCTTGCAAGTAGGCGCATCATTGCAAGCATTGGCAGCAGTAGGCAGGCAGGTCCCACAGCCTGCTGGTGTCTCAGGCTCAGCAGCAGCAGCATCTGCCAGTACCACCACCAGCCGCACCCAAGCCCCCCCCCCCCCCCCCCCAACCACCACAGGGAGACAGGCAGCAGCGGCTCCAGTACGTAGGGGGTTTTTCACGTCACCAATCTGGCAATTTTTCACCATGCCCACAGTTCACAGCAAGTACACCACTTGCAACCACTGTCAGCGGAAGTTGAGCAGAGGTGCAGACCCCTTAAAGTTCAGCACCAGCTCTCTTATCAACCATCTTGCTGCTAAACATTACCACCAGCATGAGGAGTTCAAGAGGCTGAAGGCATCTGGTGCTGGCAGTGGCACCACACCCATCACTGCACAGCCTTCAGCAGCAGCAGCAGCAACAGCAGCCACCCACCCTCCTGCTCCTCCAGCACCACCAGCAGGAGTGCGGAAACGCACTGCTCCTCCCCCCTCTGCAACTCCTGCCGCCGACACTGAGGCCTGTTCTGGCAGCCAGTCCTCAGTGGCCTCCTCTGCTGTCTCCGCTGATTCCCGTGCTAGCAAAAGGCGACGCCAGAGCCTTTTGAGCGAGTCCTTCCAGGGGGTGGTTAGGGCTCTGCCTCCCAGCAGCCATCGCGTGCGGCAGCTGAACGGCTTGCTGGCACGGGCCATGTGCTCCCAACTCCTGCCGTACACGCTCGTGCAGGAGGGGAGCGACATGCGTGTGCTGCTTGCTTGTGCAGCCCCAGACTGGCAGCTCCCCAGCAGACACTTCTTCGCCCGCCAGGTCATGCCTGCACTGCACCGCTTTGTGATGGCCAATGTGGAGCGAGGGCTGGAGCACGCGGTTGGTGAAAGGGTCCACGTCACCATGGACTCCTGGAGCAGCCGCTTCGGGACAGGCCACTACCTGTCCTTCACTGTCCACTGGGTCAGCTTGGTGGAAGGTGTTGAGGATGGGAGAGCAGCAGCGGGCACAGCAGCAGCAGCAACACAGTGGGTGGTGCCACCCCGCAGGGTCAGGGGAACTGCAGCAGGTTCCTCCGATCCTCTGCCATCCTCCGGCACACCTGGCCAAACCCCCCGCCTCAGCAGCAGCGTGAAGCCACGCCACTGCCAAGCGCTGCTGCAGTTGGTCAGCCTTGGGAAGACCAAACTGACGGCAACTCATGTGTTGGCCAAACTCCAGGAGCAGGAGAGGATTTGGCTGACCCCCAGAGGCCTCAGAGTCTGAGAGGCGGTGGCTGACAATAGGGCCAATCTGGTTGCCGCAATCGACAGGGGAAACCTGACCCACATCCCCTGTCTTGCCCACGTGCTGAACCTGGTGGTGCAGAAGTTCTTGCGCACCTACCAGGGGATGGGCGAACTGCTGAAAACGGCAAGGAATGTTGTGCGTCACTTCCGGCGCTCGCCTGCAGCCTCTGCGAGCCTGAAAGACGTGCAAAAGGAGCTGGAGCTGCCACGCCATCGGCTGATCCTTGACGTTCCAACTCGCTGGAACTCCACCCTGGCGATGTTGGAGCGTCTGGTTGAACAGAAGCATGCTGTCAACCAGTACCTTGCCCTGGCCACTGTGTCCGCCGCTCAGAAAAGGGACAAGACCAGCAACATCACGTCCATCGTCCCCGATGACGACTGGGGGCACATGCAGCAGGTGTGCTTAGTGCTGGCTCCCTTTCTGCAGGCCACCAACATGGTGAGCAGGGACCATGCTATGGTGTGCGAGTGGGTGCCCCTGGTTTGTCTGCTGAACAGGGCCCTCAATGCTTTGCTGGAACAGGGAGCGGCAGCCTTGGTCCAGCAGGAGCGGCATGCAGCTGCACAGTCCACCTCTGAGGGGGAGGAGGAGCAGGACTTGGTGGAGGTCCCTGACCTTGCTGCTGATGAGGGGGATCAGCACAGTGCAGCTGAGTTGGTGCGGGGGTGGAGAGAGGATGAGGTGGCAGAGGAGAAGGATGAGGACAGCACTGCCGTCGATGTGCCAGCGCACGTGTCCCGCCTCTTCCCAATGGCAGCGCACATGCTGACGTGCCTGCGCAGGGACCCCAGGGTGATCCAGATGAAGCAGAGGGAGGACATCTGGATCAGCATGATGTTGGACCCGCGCCTCAAGGGGAAGTTGAGCCAGTTCCTGCCTCCTGCAGGAGGAGACCCAGCGCAACAAATAAGGAGCTTGCAGCAGGCCCTTGTTGAGCGCTTGGAGGAAGCCTTCCCCCAGCCTTCCACCCCCACTGTCCAGCCAGCACAGAGGCAGCAGCAGGTGCCTACATCCAGCAGCAAGCACCCCACAGACCTGTTGTCTCTCAGCAACGAGCTCTACAGGACTGTAGAGGCTCTAGCAGTGACTAGAGAGGAGGTGCATGCAGCAGCATCCTCCTCCGGTCACAGCCAGCGCCTGACCCGCATGGTGGCTGACTACATGGGGTCCTACAGCGGGCTTGACAGCGATGTCCCTGTTGATCCCATGGAGTATTTGGTCAAGCGCCTGGAGATCTGGAGCGAACTGGCGCAGTACGCCCTGGAAGTGCTGTCCTGTCCCCCTTCCAGCGTGTTGTCCGAGTGCTGCTTCAGTGCAGCTGGTGGCGTGGTCACCGAGAAACGCTCACGTCTGTCTCACAAGTCTGTGGACAGACTGACGTTTCTCAAGATGAACCAGGCGTGGGTGGAAGGCGAGTTCCTGGCCCCTGTTGTCGGCGAGAGGGGGACATGAACTGGCTGCCGGAACCATCGTTAATATGCTTTACCACCCTTTACCACCCCCTGGCTTCTGCTCACTAAGCCAGCCTGGTTCAGTTTGACTATTACGTCGCCTGTAGCCACACATTTTACACCTACAGTGGGCTGCTGTGTACTGCCCTTCTGCTATCTGTCTGTGTTTCCCACTGCCAGGGTACACAGATTTACCTTCTGCTGCCACTCTGCCACCAGCTATTACGTCCAACAATAGCTATCTGTTTAATTTACCTTAAAAAAATAAAAAATAAAAAACCAATAAAAAAAAAAAGGTTTAATTTTTCTGAGGTGCCCGGGTTGAAAACTGTGTTGTCCCAGTTGTGTATTGGACACGATGTGGGCTGCACGACCACTGTCTGGGACCTCCTGTTGTGTTTATTTACAGCCCTGGTATCACCGCTAGGTACCAGGGCTATTATGTCACGCTGGAATAAAAATCTGTGTAGGCGCTCAACATAGGAAACAGTTCAAAGTTCCAGAATAGTCTGTATTCAAATGAGAAACGACCGATATCACACGTTGACAGGTAAATATCCACCAGGTACTCTCACCAGATCAGTAGGCTGACTCAATTACAAATCAGCAAAGACAGCTTTACAATCAACTCCAAGGATCTTCTACTGCTCTTAGCATCTGTGAATTAAAACATGATATGCGGACATAGCGTAATACTGCTATATTGCAAGTTTGTTTATGACAATTCACCCTGTGTTAGGTGATCAGGTGATCCACTGCGTGTTCCCACCACCAACAATGTAATGGTTAACCGCTCACCAGATTCCAATGCTGACCCCCTGTAACGATCAGCTGTGCACGCTTGTGTTTATATCCTAGTTGTTCAGACGGGATACACTTCCTTAAAGACTGAGACAAAAAGCTCCCATAGCATAATACTGTATTTAATAAAGATTAAAAACACACTGATGCACTTACAAGTGAAGACATCAAACAGCGCATATAGAAAAATCCTCGGTAATGTGTTGCAAGTTACTCCGTATCCTGACTCGCGTCTCCCAGTGCTACTTCCGCCAGGCGGATCTGGTGAGAGTACCTGGTGGATATTTACCTGTCAATGTGTGATATCGGTCGTTTCTCATTTGAATACAGACTATTCTGGAACTTTGAACTGTTTCCTATGTTGAGCGCCTACACAGATTTTTATTCCATTTGAATTAGGGAGGTTGTTCCCATCCCACTGTGTGGCGACCCATGCTCTTTGTGTATTGTTGGCTCAACATATTCATATTTTATATCTTTATTTGGAGTAGCGCCTATAACCACTTTCATTACAATATTATGTCACGCTGCCTACCTGCTGCCACACTCACACTACTCCTCCATTCCTCCTGCTGCTGCTGCTGTCTGTCTGTGTTTCCCACTGCCAGGGTACACAGATTTACCTTCTGCTGCCACTCTGCCACCAGCTATTACGTCCAACAATAGCTATCTGTTTAATTTGCCTTAAAAAAAAAAAAATAAACCAGTAAAAAAAAAAAGGTTTAATTTTTCTGAGGTGCCCGGGTTGAAAACTGTGTTGTCCCAGTTGTGTATTGGACACGATGTGGGCTGCACGACCGCTGTCTGGGACCTCCTGTTGTGTTTATTTACAGCCCTGGTATCACCGCCAGGTACCAGGGCTATTATGTCACGCTGCCTACCTGCTGCCACACTCACACTACTCCTCCATTCCTCCTGCTGCTGCTGCTGCTGTCTGTCTGTGTTTCCCACTGCCAGGGTACACAGATTTACCTTCTGCTGCCACTCTGCCACCAGCTATTACGTCCAACAATAGCTATCTGTTTAATTTGCCTTTAAAAAAAAAAAATAAACCAATAAAAAAAAAAAAGTTTAATTTTTCTGAGGTGCCCGGGTTGAAAACTGTGTTGTCCCAGTTGTGTATTGGACACGATGTGGGCTGCACGACCGCTGTCTGGGATCTCCTGTTGTGTTTATTTACAGCCCTGGTATCACCGCCAGGTACCAGGGCTATTATGTCACGCTGCCTACCTGCTGCCACACTCACACTACTCCTCCATTCCTCCTGCTGCTGCTGCTGTCTGTCTGTGTTTCCCACTGCCAGGGTACACAGATTTACCTTCTGCTGCCACTCTGCCACCAGCTATTACGTCCAACAATAGCTATCTGTTTAATTTGCCTTAAAAAAAAAATAATAAACCAGTAAAAAAAAAAGGTTTAATTTTTCTGAGGTGCCCGGGTTGAAAACTGTGTTGTCCCAGTTGTGTATTGGACACGATGTGGGCTGCACGACCGCTGTCTGGAACCTCATGCTGTGTATTTACGGCCTGATACCACCGCTAGGTACCACAGCCTATTATGTCTCGCTGCCTGCCTCATTGACTGCCTGCTGCCACACAATCATCCTCCTCCTGCTGCTGCTGCTGAATTTACCTCCTGCTGTCTGTGTGTTTCCACTGCCAGAGAGCACATACAATGGCGCTTCCACCATGCGCCATCAGCTATTTATTACGCTCAAAAATAGCTGCATTTCTTTAAAAAAAAAATATATATATACTTTTTAATACTTTGTGATATTATTTTTAGAGGTGTCCGGGTTAAAAACTGTGTTGTCCCAGTTGTGTATTGGACATGATGTGGGCTTCACGACCGCTGTCTGGAACCTCATGCTGTGTATTTGTGGCCTGGTACCACCGCTAGGTACCACAGCCTATTATGTCTCGCTGCCTGCCTCATTGACTGCCTGCTGCCACACAATCATCCTCCTCCTGCTGCTGCTGCTGAATTTACCTCCTGCTGTCTGTGTGTTTCCATTGCTAGGGAGCACATACAATGATGCTTCCACTATGCGCCACCAGCTATTTATTACGAAGAAGAAGAAGAAGAAGAAGAAGAAGAACCACTGAGCCCCCCTGGGGTGATGGCGCTATGGTGGCATCAGCAGCTGACGTTGAAGGGCATGTTGTCAGGCTGGCCATAGCTGGCGATACATGGCGCCGGACACTGCCCCCAGCTGTTTCTGAGGACGAGCTCCCTCTGCTTCTATCATGGAGTCGTCTCCTTCTACTCCTCTCTGGCTCCCCCTCTGAACTGTCCCCCTGGTCATCTCCTCTATTGGGAACATACGTGGCATCCGTATAATCGTCATCATAATCCTCCTGCCCAGCTTTGCTTTCCTCAGACAACTCCACAACTGCACCAACTTCAGGTGGTTCATCATGCCCCTCCTCACACATTACGTCCATACTATCGCCACCTAACTCAGACGTATGAGGTGGTGTACCTGTGCCTTCTTCTTCTTGTTGCAGTAGTGGCTGTGAATCAGTGATTTCACCACCACCAAATAACTCCTGCGAAGTGTCAAATGCAGCGGATGTGGTGCTTGTACTAGCGCTGGTAGCACTGGCTGCGGGAGATGAGGTCTTCTGTGTTAAATACTCAAGCACATCCTCACAATTTTAGGAAGTGATGGCACGTGCCTTCTTCTGAGCACTGTACTTTGGTCCAGGTTCGCACGAAATCACAGCAACACCACCTCGCACAGACCTGCCAGTGCCAGGTGGCCTTCCTCTGGGTCTTCCTGTACCTCTTCCTCTACCTGGTTTGTCCATTTTGTCCATCTTGGGGGGAAGCTAGGTATATGCAGTGAGGTGAGTTCACTCAACAGAAAAGGTAGATATGCAGTGAGGTGAGTTCACTCAACCCAAAGGTAGTTATATATGCAGTGAGGTGAGTTCACTCAACACAAAGGTAGTTATATATGCAGTGAGGTGAGTTCACTGAACACAACAGGTAGTTAGATGCAGTCAGCTGAGTTTACTCAACACAAACGTAGATATATGCAGTGAGGTGAGTTCACTCAACCCAAAGGTAGTTATATATGCAGTGAGGTGAGTTCACTGAACTCAAAAGGTAGCTATGTGCAGTGAGGTGAGTTCACTCAACCCAAAGGTAGTTATATATGCAGTGAGGTGAGTTCACTGAACTCAAAAGGTAGGTATGTGCAGTGAGGTGAGTTCACTCAACCCAAAGGTAGTTATATATGCAGTGAGGTGAGTTCACTGAACACAACAGGTAGTTAGATGCAGTCAGCTGAGTTCACTCAACACAAACGTAGTTATATGCAGTGAGGGGAGTTCACTCTACAGAAAAGGTAGATATGCAGTGAGGTGAGTTCACTCAACTTAAAAGTTAGTTGTATGCAGTGAGGCAAGTTCACTCAACACAAAAGGTAGTTATGTGCAGCGAGGTGGGTTCACTCAACACAAACGTAGGTGTATGCAGTGATGAGGTGGGTTAACTAAACACAACAGGTACTAGTAGTAGGTAAATGCAGTACTGGGTAGGTAGTATAATGTGAAGCTCCCTGTCACACACACAGGTGTCACTGAATGTGCTGCTGAATGCTGGTGGGCTGCTGGCAGTGGGACACACACATTATGAATTCGCAATGCTGTCTAAGCAACACAAGTGTCTCACACACACAGGTAGTAGTCACTGAATGTGCTGCTGCTGCTGCTGGCAGTGGGACACACAGTATGAATTAGCAATGCTGTCTAAAAAATACAAGTGTCTCACACACACAGGTAGTCACTGAATGTGCTGCTGCTGCTGGCAGTGGGACACACAGTATGAATTAGCAATGCTGTCTAAAAAACACAAGTGTCAGTTTCAAACACAGAAAAAATAAATTGATCACACGAGCAGGATGAGCTCTGAAAAGAGCTTTTCTGAGGCGCTATTATAGCAATAATATTCAGCTAAGCAAGCTAAGAAGGCAAGAGCCTAACTAATCTGTCCCTAGGAGAACAAGTCTGCAGCAGCTGTCCCTATTCTGTCTCTAGCAGGCACACGAGTGAGGCTAATGGCCGCCGGAGCCTGCCTTATATAAGGGGGGGTGGGGCTCCAGGGCTTAGTATAGCCGGATTGGCTACAATGCGCCTGCTGACTGTGATGCAGAGGGTCAAAGTTGACCCTCATAGAGCATTATGGGGCGAATCGAACTTCCGGGAAAGTTCGCCTTCGCCGGCGAAGGCGAACCACCCGATGTTCGCCTGGAACCGTTCGCCGGCGAACTGTTCGGCCCATCTCTAACGATAACTCTCTCACTGTGTGGAGGTAAGTTTTCTCTTGCCTTATTATATCCAGCATGATCTTAGTGAATTGAGGCCATTGTATCTTTCCAACTTTTTGAGAGCAATTTTCTATTAACTGCCATACTTACATAAGGGCATCATAATCTCTAGTATAGAGTGATTCTAAAAAAAAAATGTAATTTTCACCGTAATAAATGAGGCACTTGCTATGCATCAGGTTATGTCAGCAAGGTTAAAATAATATATATATTGTCTTCAACTTCAGCGTCCTGTGAAAGGCAAGTAAATAGATTAAAATAAAAAGTGTGTATGATGCGCTATAATATGACATCAGCTTGGTCAAGACACTATCTGCATGCAGTTTGTATGTTCTCCATGTGCCTGCGTGGGTTTACTCCATGCACTCCAGTTTCCTCCCACATCCTGAAAAAAAAATAAACATACAGAAAGTTAATTGGCTTCCCCATAAATTGGCCCTACACTACAATACATACACTACACAATACATACATAGACATATGACTATACTAGGGATTAGATTGTGAGCTCTTCTGAGGGACAGTTAAGTGACAAGACAATATACTCTGTACAGTACTGTGGCACTATATAAATATTAAATAATAATAATAACCAGTGTTGTTCGGATACAATCCGTGATTACGGTATAGCCGTGATTCACGAGCATATTTTCACTATCCGACATCGTGATCCGAATCCATGATTGGGAATCGATCACAGAAGTCAATCACAAATTCAGCCGTTACTCCAGGTGTTCGGCCCGTGATCACAGCCATGATCATGGGAAAAATATCTGTGATTCTCACCTGAAAACCTCCTGACTTTAGAGGTTAATAGCATAACATGGTAGAAACTCCAAATTTGCCAGATATTTTAAGAACTGTGGGAACAAGAGGAACATTTTTTTCAAAAAGGCCTTATAGTTTTTGAGAAAATCGATTTTAAAGTTTCAAAGGAAAATAGTATACATTTAAATGCAGTAATAGTGGTAAATTACAGTTAATGTATTTACCGCATACATGTATACTTTTTTCCTTTGAAACTGCCTTTGAAACTTTAAAATCGATTTTCTCAAAAAAATATAAGGTCTTTTTAAAAGACCTTTCCCTCTTGTTCCCACTGTTCTTAACATATCTGGCAAATTTGGTGTTTCTACCATGTAAGGGGGCTTTGCTATTGACCGCTAAAGTTGGCGGGTTTTCTGGTGATAATCACAAATACTTTTTTCATTTGAAACTTTAAAATAGATTTTTATCAAAAACTATTAGGTCTTTTTGAATTTTTTTTTTAACTTGTAGCCACTGATCACCTTTATAATCCATGCAATTTTGGTGATTGTAGCATGTATGAGGGCATTGCTATTAATGTTAAAGTCAAATCAGTGATCACGGCCATGATCATGGATTCTACATGTAATCACGACTAAAATCCGAGTCGAATCCGGAGCTCCAATTCAAATCCGGATAACGATCACGGCATATCCGGAATTCGATTCTGCCGTGGCCGGATTGACTCGAATTCATGATTGGGGGTATCCGAGCATCACTAAAAATAACAATAATAATAATAATAATGAGTAGTGAAGGAGGGACACACCATGTAAGGTTGCAGAGTTTTACTAAAGAAGAAGAACTCAACATGCTTCAGTCAGTTCAACTTCAGGGAAAAGTGAGAAGAGGGTAGAGGGGCCAGATACCGACTAAACAATGTTGCTTGCCTAACTGTTGTCCTCTTTAGATATCTTAAAACATTATTATGGTCCTTATGCAATTAACTTTTTCACCTGCGTTTTCTCTTAGGAGATAATTTTCATCTTCTCTAAAAAACAACTTTTCAGCCTTTTACAATTAAAAAAGTACCCAAATGTTAGTGAAAAAGTACTATCAAATTTATTTTAAAGCGGAATATAACCCTGCATTTCAACTTTGCTCTAAACCATTATTTACAGCATATTATATGCAACCAGCATTTTTTTTTACTAGACCAGCATTGGAAGGGTTACACACAGAGCTTTAAAGTTCCGTGGATAGAAATGCAGACGCATCCGAAGTTTAGATAGATAGATTTATGTAAACACAATGTGACAAGTGGTGAATGTTACACACTCTCTGGCTGTCCTCCAGCTCCTGCACAGTCAGAGAGTGTGTGTCAAATTCCACACTTGTTACATTGCGTTTACTTAAATGTATCTAAACTTCGGATGCGTCAGCATTTCTATCCACGGAACTTTAAAGCTCTGTGTGTAACCCTTCCAATGCTGGTCTAGTAAAAAAAAAATGCTGGTTGCATATAATATGCTGTAAATAATGTTTTAGAGCAAAGTTGAAATGCAGGGTTATATTCCGCTTTTAAGTGTTTTCTTGCTTGCTGGTTGTTTAAAAAGCATTTTATGGCAAGGTACGAAAATATCACCTTGGAGAAAACTTAGGGGAAAAAGTTAATTGCATATGTGCCTATGACTTTTGGCAACTAGTAATGAACATGAAGTTCACATAATCATAATTTTGCATTGTAATTCACTGTACTGACCACTGAAACTGCAGAAAAGTGCCAAGATTAGCCTGCCTGCATACTGTACAGTATATCCAGGCAGGCATGTCTTGACACTTGTCTGCAGTTTTAGTGGTCAGTTGTTCCTGATCCTGGTATGAATTGCTCCACCTTTGCTAAAGGCTGCTATAGTACTGATGAACTTTCAATACATGTTGTGTACCGTATATACTCGGAAGCAAGCCAAATTTTTGACTCCCAAAAAGTGGGTCAAACGTTAGGGGGACGACTTGCTTGCGAGTCATGTTGTAGAAATTCCCCCTCCCCCTGCTCCCCCCACAACCGTCGCTGCTATTACCTTAGCTCGGCGCAGCTTCTATTCCCCTGTCCTGCTCGTATTTCCCAGCAGCGCGCCCCACGGCGGCTGCTGTAATGAGGGAGGGAGCCTTAAAAAAAGCGCGGTTCCCATAGTAACGGCGATACACAGCGCCGCTACAGGAAGCCGCTCTCTGTACGGCTTCCTCCCTCATCACAGCAGCCGGTGTGGGGCGCGCTGCTGGGAATTACAAGCAGGACAGGGGAGTAGAAGCTGTGCCGAGCTAAGTAATAGCAGCGGCGGCCGTGGGAGGATGCACTACCTACCTATACTGGGCACTATACTAGCTATACCGGGCACTATACTAGCTATACTGGGGCACTATACTAGCTGTATACTGGGCACTATACTAGCTATACTGGGCACTATACTAGCTATACTGGGGCACTATATTAGCTGTATACTGGGCACTATACTAGCTATACTGGGGCACTATACTAGCTATACTGGGCACTATACTACCGATACTGGGCACTATACTGGGGCACTATACTAGCTATACAGGGCACTATACTAGCTATACTGGGCACTATACTAGCCATACTGGGCCCTATACTAGCTATACTGGGCACTATACTAGCTATACTGGGCACTATACTAGCCATACTGGGCACTATACTAGTTATACTGGACACTATACTAGCTATACTGGGCACTATACTAGCTATAAATAGTACACTTCAGCGCGAATTCACTTGTGTCCACCACCGAAAACACCATAAAAATAATACGCTTACCAGATTATCACAGACCTTAACTACAGGGTCTGCAATATGGCTTAATGAGGTCAGCAGCAGGTATCTTCGCAGCCGGCCTCCTCTCCAGACAAGCCGAGCAATCTAATCCTCAATTGCAGTATTTCACCAAAAATGAGGCATGCAAAGAGACAAACGCACATCTAAGCGTATCTACAGCGATTTTAATATCTCATTTAAAAAAAACATAAAAGTTTTTTAAAAAGTCACTCACATCTGGGCCCTTATGACAGGAACCCACAAGGAAAAACAGCACTTAAAACATAGGACGCCGTCCAGCCACACGTCCGCCTCGTCCGACCGGTTTCACTGTCAAAGTTTCATCAGGGACCAGTCTCTCTTTGCATGCCTCATTTTTGGTGAAATACTGCAATTGAGGATTAGATTGCTCGGCTTGTCTGGAGAGGAGGCCGGCTGCGAAGATACCTGCTGCTGACCTCATTAAGCCATATTGCAGACCCTGTAGTTAAGGTCTGTGATAATCTGGTAAGCGTATTATTTTTATGGTGTTTTCGGTGGTGGACACAAGTGAATTTGCGCTGAAGTGTACTATTTATGTTAATTGAAGACGTTTTGCTGAGACGTTGGACTTTGGCTGCGATATATGTAGTGTTCCACATGTTAAGATTTGCTTGGCTGCGCTGATATTGTTTTTTGATTATACTATACTAGCTATACTGGGCACTATATTAGCTATCCTGAGGCACCACCTACCCATACTGGGCACTACAGTATACTAGCTATACCGGGACACACTGGGGGGAATCACATGGACAGCATTTCCTACCCCCGGCTTATATGAGGGTCAATCATTTTTTCCTGGTTTTTCAGGTAAAAGTTAGGAGGTCGGCTTATATGCGGGTCAGCTTGCTTGCGAGTATATACGGTATATTGTGGAAGGCCAGGTAGTATTTTAAGATCTATGGAGGACAATATGCAAGTAGCTGAGGTAAAACCTAAATATGACTGTGAGTGGCTTGCAAAAAGTGGCTTCCTGGAACTTTTTTGAGAAAACAAGTGCGTTGATGATTTAGAATGTACAAAATGACACGGTTGTTCCATAACTCTCCATCCAAGGCCCGGTTCACATTAGCGTTTTGAGCCAAACGGATCCATTCTCCGCTTCACCGATTTGGATGGCTCTGTGCACACTGCCAAAGGGAAAGTGAAAATGGATCTGATCAACGATCGATTGAATAAGTTTTCACTAAGTTTACCATTAAATACATACCGAATGCTCTTTTGAAGCTGGTGGTAGAGGCTTCCTCTTCTTCCGCTGTGACTACACAGCGCGTCATGTGACTAGTTATGAAGTCACGTGACGCGGATGAAGACAGAAGCCTCTACCGCTGGCTTCAAAAGAGCATTAGGTATGTATTTTACCTCCCTTACCCACCCGCCCGGCTGCTGCACCCTCCCTCATGCCCCTATCCCCCGTGGAATGGTCCTTTACTTCACTAGTGTGAAGAAACGTTCTGTTTTCCATTGCCCCAATGCTGCAGCATTTTTTGTTCGGTTCCATTCCGCTGCGCAGAATGGCCTGGAAAATTAGGGCCTGCAGCATTTTTTCGGTCCGGGGAATGGAACGTACTGAACATATCCGTACCAACGGATGCATGTGAATAGATCCATAGGTTAACATTGGATCCTTTCACATCCATTCCATTTGTACAGTATACGTTTCAGTTACGTTCAGCAAAAAACAGCTAATGTGAACCAGGCCTAAGCGTAGAAGATAATTCCTGGAGAACAACTTATGACAACACATGCTATCGGCAAAGTATCTGGCCACTTGAGGTCAGTCTCTGCACAAATACTATTCACTTAGTTTGTTTTTATTTTTTTAGAATGCTGTTAATCCTTTAAGCCATTTCATTAGACAGATACAACAAGCAGTTAGGATATATGAAGAGTCTTAAAAACCTGATGTACATTTAACTGCCTGTGATAACTCAATCACTAAAAAAGGGTGCTTTTATATTATTCTAACTATGGTATCAATTATTTCTATAGTTTCTTAGCTGATGTTAATAATCCTAACATAAGTCAAAGCTCCTGCACACTATGAAAACAGGTCAGCCATGACAAATCAGCCTCAGATGGCATATACTTTTTCATTTACATGAAATCAATCTGAGATGTTAAAATTGAATCCATTGGATATAAAATGGCTTTAGGGATTGTTTTAATAGGTTTTCCACTACTGTGTTGAATGAAGGCAAATGATACAATTACCACTATAGTGAGAAGCCAGAGGGGAGAACCCTGGAATAAGCTAAAACTTCTCAATAATGGTTACCCATTTGCCAGCATGGCTTACATGCCATGCTGTTTTATCAAGGCAACAAATCGACAACAAATGGGTTTCTTGTTCACTTGCATATAGTCTGTAGAGATTTTGTTAAAGTCCAGCTATTGGGCAGTTGTGGAGCAAAGAAAGCGTCTATAATTAAGTCGGCTTGAAAGGCAAATCTGGGCAGATGGCAGTGGCCACTATCGGGCACTCCGAAATTTACCTTCTTTGCCACAAATCACTGCTTTTATAATGCCCGCAATATTTATTTATTTATTTATTTATTTGTTGTATTTATAAAGCGCCAACATATTACGCAGCGCTGGACATTAATTTAGGTTACAGACAATATTTAGGGGTGACAAACAGCAATATAACAATACAGGAATACAAGAAAACCAGATCACACAGCACAGTATGCGTACAAGGTAATGCTTAGTCAGTCACTGGATGGGAGCATGGAGTTAGGCAAGTTAGGTTCACTCAAATGCATAGCATGGGTGCACAGTAATAGAGGTGCATGATCAGGTAGGACACAAAAGGAGTGAGGACCCTGCCCAAAGGCTTACAATCTAGAGGGAGAGGTAGGGACACGAGAGGTAGGGGACGAGAGTTCGGCTGTGGGTTTAGAGCAATTGTGAGGGGTGGTAGGCAAGAGTGAAAAGGTGAGTTTTGAGGGCCTTCTTGAAGGTGTTGAAGGAGGGGGCTGCCCTAATGGGTGGAGGTAGGGAGTTCCGTAGTGTCGGAGCGGCTCTTGAGAAGTCTTGGAGGCGTGCATGGGACTGGGTGATGCGGGGGACGGTCAGGCGAAGTTCATTGGAGGAGCGCAGTGAGCGGCTTGGTGTGTATCTCTGAGTAAGATCAGAAATGTAGCCCAATAGAATCATGGGCGCAGGGCGCTTGCGGAAAAGCAAATTGCGGCATTGCTTCAACTCTAGGCAATTCTGCAATTTGCTTTTCCACAAGCTCCCTGTGCCAGCAGCAATACTATTAGGCACCACCAGGCATGGGGTCTTAGGGTTAGGCACTAGAGATGGCCTGAACTGTTTGCTGGTGGATAGGTGCCAGTGAAGAACACGTGTTTGCATCCATGCCGGCAAGTGAACACATGGTGTGTGGGCTGTGCCCCCTATACATCATCATGGAGCCAAACTTTGACCTCTCACTCCAGAGTCAGCAGGTACATGGCAGCCAATCAGCTAGCACTCCCTCCTGGACCACACCCCCCCCCCCCATCAAAATGCCAGCATGGCATCCATTTTACAGTCTGCCTGTTTGCTGTGTGAGTGAGAGTAAGGAGAGAGATGTGCTGGCGATAGGTAATGCGTTAGTTAGGCCTTTGTTCTGTGTTCCCACTGAGTTTCTTGCTGTTATTACAGTGCCTTGGGCACCCAAAGAGCCCTCCAAATGGCTGGTACATAGGTTGTCTTGCTATTGTGATATTGCAGTTCTCTGTGTCTGACTGTCCACAGTTTCTAAATGGGTTTGGATAACCCCCTTTGTGGTGCGATCAGACAGCCAGGTTTAAGGCAGCTCAATAAATGCTCTGTGTAGAAAAGAGAGAGAGCACTATAAAAACAATTAGATACAAAGCATGTTTCCCTGTCCAAGACAGGTCTCCCCTGGATTCAGATGGCTGTTGGTGAGATACAGCCTGTGTATGCTTGTGTCCCTTTGAAAAGCCAGGGACCAGGCTCTCAGGATGGCAGCATGGTGGACTCCTCCAGGGGACGCAGTCAGCCTTTGGATCCAGGAGGACCATCCGGATGTCCCGTGGGTTGAAAGGAACCAGTGGCGCTTGACCCACAGCGATGCTACTAGCTCCCCCCGGTGGAAGACGGGAGAGCAGGGTACGCGTATCAAGCACCACCACAAGTTGTATGCAGGAGAGGTAGTCGTCGCACGGTTGCTTGGCAATACCGGGGTGACTGTAGATAATTGACGAGGAAGTGTAAATGGTTAAAAGTGGTGGTTTATTGGGCAAATTGATGACGCATTTCTCAGAGGTACATCCTCTGTTTCATTAGGTCATAAAACAAACAATAGGGCAGCATGCAAATGTATAGATTTGGAAAGCATTAATTAATTCAAACTGGCCAATTGGCATAATCTAGGTGGGAGGGGAAGAGGAAGTGAGGTAACAGGTGGGAATGTATATGGAAAACAAGTCATTGCATATGCATTAAGAGCTGTGATGTCACTGTTCTATTGGGCGGGGCATGCAAAACACCACATGGGAATACTCAGAACTTAGTAAGCACATGTATGGGCATACATGGGCATATTTACGAGTATGCAAATGTGGTGTTTTGCATAACCCACCAAATAGAACAGTGACATCACAGCTCTTAATGCATATGCAATGACTTGTTTTCCATATACTTTCCCACCTGTTACCTCACTTCCTCCTCCCCTCCCATCCAGATTATGCCGATTGGCTAGTTTGAATTAATTGATTCTTTCCAAATCTATAAATGTGCATGCTGCCGTATTGTTTGTTTTATGACCTCTCTTGACTGTCCACAGTGCACTGACACCGGTGTGCATACTGCTGCTATTGGTACAATTGGTACTTGTACAATACCCCTCATAAGTGCTTTTTCGTTCTCTTTTGGTATTGTTATATTGCGTCAATGTCCAGTGACAGTCCGGTTGGAGATCAGTCTGCTGGTGGTCATAGTAGTGGACTGACCACATAACCCAATAATCCTTCACCACCACTACTGGCATCATCTAGCATCCGATCACTACTACCCCCTGTACTGGGCCTATATTGTGAGTGATTGTTGCAGATTGCATTATATAAAAATGAAGAAAAACCTTTTGAGATAGAATGTGGGAGGGGTGTGACCTGATTGAATACAAATGCGTTTAATACAAAAATACAAAACTTTATTAAACACTTGCAAAAAAATCATATATAAAATCATACATGACAGCGGATAGCCCAAACCCTCACCGCCCTCAAACCCACCTGCCCATTTATCTTTACCCACTAAATCTGCCAAGCAGATTATGTCCTATGTGCGCATGGATCAAAAATTGGAGCTGCACAGCCCAAAAACAACAGTCCTGCCTGACACATGCAGGGTTAGAAAAAGATATAAAAAATGGCATTCAGTTTCCAAAGGATATGTGGGAGGATAAGGTGCTAGGTATCCTCCACTCCCAGCCAGAAAATGTTAATAAATAATTTCACAGATTGTCATATAGCCATACCACAATTTTCAGCATTCTCAATTGCTGTAGTTGTTATACCATGACAGTTGCGACAATACCGATCAACTACCGCCTGACAGGCGTGCTCAGCAACTTCCAAATCACAGTCCATACACATGTGATGGTAAGAGTATATGACCGCCAGCTTGTATGCCTAAAGGCCCATCTTTATTGCATAAATCAGAGGTAAACAGCATGAGTGTAATGGTGAGGTCCATGCAAACACAGCTGATATGTTTTCAAGCAAAAGCAAGAGGCATAAGCATATGTAAGTTCATTGCAAGCAAATGTGAGCCAGGCTGTAAGCAGGTCTTGCAGGTGTATAGAAAAGTTTCAGAGAAGCATGGTAGGCTACTATCATAAAATGTCCTGGTTGCTTGAAAAGCATAGAGTATGCCCAGCGGGGTCTTACTATTTCTTGATGACATGTGGCTGGGAGGAGCAGATGGATCCAATGGTTTAGGGAAGACAGGGTAGCGGGCAAGACGCCACCATGGAAAAGGACAGTGTCCTTGATCGATTTTGCCGGCTTCTATCAGCTTCTTCAGGAGGCGTATCTCTGTAGTCATGACACGCCACCTATGTATCTACTGCTGCCCAATCCGGCCGCAGCGCTCGGCCACCCCCGCCCCCATCCATGGGCCAATAGTGAGCAGGGGGGTGGGGCAGACAGACACGGCGGGCGAGCCAACCAATAGCGCACCTGGCGCGGCCGCGAAGCCTTGCCCCCCGGGTGCCGGCCCAAGGACAAAGGCGGGAAAGACCAATCACAGTGCAGAGTGGCTGGATCAGATGGCGGGAACACACAGGGGACGCACATGGTAACTCTGATATAAACATAAATCCAGCTAAGTGTAAATTAATATGAGCATCAAAAGACTTTTACTAGAAAAATACTTTTACCAAAAAAACAGCAGCATTCAAATTGATGAAACGAATTCAGATAATCTGCCCCAAAATAACAGAGTGGCAACACATAAATTTGTATGATGCCAATCATATGGAGCTAATACCCCAATAAAGGTACAAATTGTAGCATACTCAGCTATAAATTGAATATAACATCACTAACAATGCAATGGCACAGTGAAGCGCAAGACCGATCAAAGTTAAAGGGGCAGAAAGGGAGCATAACTTGTGTTCTCATTAAGACCTGGATGCTTTGTTGCATCTAAATCAAATATCCATCTGGCCTCCTTCTGTAAAAGTAAGCAATCCATATTACCCCCACTTAATGAACTATGGATCCTATCCAAACCACCAAACCGCAAAGACTGATATTTACCACCGTGAGATGTTTTAAAGTGTTTGGCCACCGGGGTGATATTGGTAACATTCAAACTCTTTATATTATTATTATTTAGTATTTATATAGCGCCGACATATTACGCAGCGCTGCACAGTGTATATATATATCTTGTCACTAACTGTCCCTCAAAGGAGCTCACAATCTAATCCCTACCATTGCCATATGTCTATATTATGTAGTGTAAGTACTGTAGTCTAGGGCTAATTTTAGAGGGAGCCAATTAACTTATCTGTATGTTTTTGGAATGTGGGAGGAAACCGGAGTGCCCGGAGGAAACCCACGCAGACACGGAGAGAACATACAAACTCTTTGTAGATAGTGCCCTGGCAAGGATTCGAACCAGGGACCCAGCGCTGCAAGGCGAGAGAGCTAACCACTACGCCACCATGCTGCCCTGTCTTTATACTAGTAATATGTTGTGAGATTCTACAACAAAATTCGTTTTTGGTCTTCCCCACATAGAATGTCCCACAGGGGCAGATCAGTAGATAAATCACAAGAATTGAAAGGGACCAATCTCTCCCATCAGGTAGCAAACCTGAATTACCTACTACTTGAATATAGCGACACATGGAGCAACCACCACAGGTATAAGTACCTGTGGTCTTGCAATGTTTAATGCTGGTTTGAGGGTCCACAAAATGGCTATTGACCAAAAAGTCATGGAGAGAGGGCGCTCTCTGAAAAGAAAAAAGGGGAACTTTTGGAACAATGGTGCTCAGTTTGGTATCATTAATCAGTATATGCCATTGCTTTTCTATGATTCGGGAAACCTCACAATGTTGTGCTGAAAACTTAGTACAGAATTATTATTATTATTATTATTGATTTATAAAGCGCCAACATATTCCGTGGCACTGTACAAAGTAAGAAACAAACATGGGGTACATAATACAGACAATGGTGTACACTAATATACAAGATACATAATTAGTGACAAAATACAAAAAATGATACAGCATACAGAGTACAAAATACAGAAGTGGTAATGACATTGATAAAAGTAACATGATGAATAAAATGTATAATGATTTCCAAGACACAAAAGGGGGAGAGAGCCCTGCCCTTGCGAGCTTACAATCTAAAGGGAATGGGGAGAAACAAGAGGAGGGGTAGTATACGATAAAATATATAAAGGCAGTGTGTTTTAGGATACCTAGTAGGAGTGCAATTTGGTCTTAGGACAATTGAAGTGGCCTAGGGTAGCGCATATGCTTGTCGGAACAAATGAGTTTTTAGAGAGCGTTTAAAAGTAACAAAGGTTGGCGAGTGACGGATGTGTTGTTGTGGGAGGGGATTCCAGAGAAGGGGTGAAGAGTGTGCAAAATCTTGTAAGCGGGAATGTGAGGAGGTGATTCTAGAGGAGGACAACAGAAGATTGTGTGCAGATCTGAGATCTAGGTGTATGTTCATTCTTTCTGGCTGAGTATCTCTTACCATCAAGGAGTGAAGTCCTTACACTCGTATCTGCTCTTTTGTAAGCTTTATGTAACGATTGGTGTCAGCAACACAGATTTTTCTGATTATTGGGGATCTGCAGTATCACCAATAATACAGATGCTATACCTGATTATGTGGTGATCTGCAGAATCACCAATAATACTAATATAGCTAGACACAGGACACCCAATGTGATATAGTGTTTTGTGCAACAGTAATTGGAGAGATTATCTCCTGAGAATCGGGAGATACAAACACTTCTGCAGCCTGGGATTCCCTGAGGGGCAGGGAATCAGGCTATACTGCAGCCAGTGGATACCTGAGGAGCAGGGATCACTGTCTGGAGTAATATTGATGATGATTGGTCTGCAGCTAGGGATTCCCTGGGGAGCAGGGAATCAGACTGTACTGCAGCCAAGGATTCTCTGAGAGGCAGGGAATCAGACTGTACTGCAGCCAGTGGACCTTGGATAGGTAGAGACCCACTGGCTGTGCTGCACGATGGTCTCCAGGGAGCTGGTGACCATAGGCCTGATATAGCAGCTAATGACCACCTGAAGAGCAGGCGTCACAGTTATACAGTAAGGCTGATCACCCAGGGGCTAGGTGACAGCCAGAAAGGTCAGACAAGCCAGGTCGGCAACAAACGGACAGACAAAGTACAGAAGCGGAAGACTGATTCGGTATCCAGGTACAGGCAATGTTGGCAACAGGTAATCAGATGGGCGGAAGTACCGAATCAGGGGACAGGAGAGTAGTCAGGAAAGCCAAAGGTCATAACAGGTAAAATAAATCTCTCTCAATCCTAGTCTTAGGTGTGAGGTCCTTGGTCTCAACACCTGGGATCTATTATTATTATTTTATTATTTATTGTATTTATAAAGCGCCAACATATTACGCAGCGCTGGACAATAAATATATACAATGATACAAGGATGACATACATAGGGTTATACACATAGAACAAAGTTATACATACAAATTGTACAAAATACATGATCATGCAATATGGGCTGGTTAGGTAGGCCCAGTAATACAAGTACAGGCTGTCATAGGACAGGAGCACATGATCCTGTAGATTACACTAGGGAGTGGAGGACCCTGCCAGAGGCTTACAATCTAAAGGGAGGGGTGGAAACACTAGGGGGGGCTGTTAAATATTCCTTAGAGAGTTACTGTGTGGTAGGAGGTGGCTGGGCCATCATAAAGAGGTGGGTTTTGAGGGCTTGTTTGAATGTGTTGAAAGAGGGAGCAAGTCTGATGGGTGGTGGAAGGGCATTCCAGAGGGTGGGGGCAGCTCTTGAGAAATCCTGCAGGCGGGCATGGGAGTGTGAAATGCGCGGGGTGGTGAGGCGAAGGTCGTTGGAGGAACGGAGGGGGCGACCTGGTGTATACTTGTGAACAAGCTCCGAGATGTAGGTAGGGCATGTTTTGTGCACAGATTTATACGCCAGGCATAGAATCTTGAAACTTATCCTGAGACGGATAGGGAGCCAGTGCAGGGATTCACAAAGGGGAGATGTGGATGCAGAGCGGTGCGAAGAATGGATGAGTCTTGCAGCCGCGTTCATCACTGATTGAAGGGGGGCAGTGCGTTTCAGGGGGAGGCCAGAAAGGAGTGAGTTACAGTAATCAAGGCGGGAGATGATGAGGGCATGGATGAGCAGTTTGGTCGTATCCGGGGTTAAGAATGGGCGGATCTTGGAGATATTACGGAGGTGGAAATTGCAGGCTCTTGTGATGTTTTGGATGTGTGGGATGAAGGAGAGGTCAGAGTCCAAGGTGACACCCAGGCAGCGGGCCTGGGAGGTAGGGAGAATGGTTGTGTTGTCGATTGTGAGGTGGAAACCTGGGATGGGTGCAGCAGCATGGGGTGGAAAGATCAGGAGCTCAGTTTTGTCTAGGTTAAGCTTTAGGAACCTAGCTGACATCCAGGAGGAAATTGCTAAGAGACATGAGGAGACCTTGTTTATGGTGGTGGCTGAGAGATCGGGGGTATGGAGGTAAATCTGAGTGTCATCTGCATAAAGGTGGTAATTGAAGCCCAGGGAGGAGATAAGCTTGCCAATTGAGGAAGTGTATATGGAGAAAAGAAGGGGGCCTAGAACAGAGCCCTGGGGGACCCCAACTGAAAGGGGGGCAGGAGTTGAGGAGGAGCCATTGAAGGAAGTGGTGAAGGAGCGATTGGATAGGTAGGAGGAGATCAAGGCCAAGGCAAGCCCATGCATGCCCATGGACTGTAGTGATTGGAGGAGGAGGGAGTGGTCAACAGTGTCAAATGCTGCAGAGAGGTCAAGGAGGAGCAGGATGGAATAACTGCCTTTGGCCTTGGCAAGGGTAAGGTCGTTGACCACCTTGGCGAGGGCTGTTTCAGTTGAGTGCGCAGGTCAGAATCCAGACTGTAGGGGGTCAAGTAGGGTATTGGTGTTGATGTATTGGGTAATGCGCTGGTGGACTAGGCGTTCGAGGAGTTTAGAAGCATAGGGAAGGAGGGAGATTGGGCGGTAGTTTGAGGGTAGGGATGGGTCGAGTGAGGGTTTTTTCAGCAGGGGAAGCACAGTGGCCTGTTTGAATGCTTTGGGGAAGATGCCTGTGGAAAGGGAGAGATTGAACAAGGAGGTGAGGACTGGGGCCAGGTCAGGGAAGTGGGGACGAAGAGTATTCGCGGGTACCGGATCACAGGGAGAGGATGTGGGGGGGAAGCCACTAGCAGCAGGCTGACTTCATCAATGGTGGCAGGAGCAAAAGAGGCGAGGGGTGGATGAGACAAGGGAGCCGCTGGGAGGGAAGGCAAGGGGACAACCTGAGACGCATTGGTAAGGGAGGGATGGAGGAGGGAAATTTCATTGCGTATTGATGCAATTTTAGTGGTGAAGTGGTTGGCAAGGTCATTGGCTGAGAGGGAGGAGCTGGGAGCGGGAGGAGTGGGGTTGAGGAGGGAATTGAAGGTAGCAAAAAGCTGTCGAGGGTTGGAAGCTTGGGTTACAATCAGTGCTGCAAAGTACCTTTGTTTAGCCTCAGAGAGGGCAGTGTGGAAGAGTAACAGTTTGGCCTTGTAATCTAGGAAGTCAGCATTGAGATGTGATTTCCTCCATTTCCGTTCGGCTGCTCGAGTTTCTTTCCTGAGGTTACGTGTGTGGGTGTTGTGCAAGGGTTGGGGGTTGGGGGGCTTGATAGGGCGGAAGATTGAGGGGGCAGCTTGATCCAAAGCAGATGAGAGGGCAAGGTTATATTGTGCAGCCGCTTCATTGGGGCATGTTAGGGTGGGTAGGTGGGAGGAGAGGGAGAGAAGGGGACTTGCTAGGACATTTGGGCTGAGATTACGTAGGTCTCTCTGCCATCGACCAGGCTGAGGGGTGGGGAGATAGTGAAGGTGAGGAGGTGATGGTCAGAGATAGGGAAAGGTGCGATGTCCAGGTTGCTGAGGGAGGTGGACTTTGAGAATATGAGGTCAAGAGTATGACCAGCGCGGTGGGTGGTGGAATTTGTGGGCTGAGAGAGACCAAGGGATTTGGTGAGGGAGAGTAGCTGCTTGGCAGCAGTGGAGATAGGCTCATCGATAGGTAAGTTGAAATCCCCGAGTATGATGGTGGGGAGGTCAGATGACAGGATGTGGGGGAGCCAGGAGGCCAGGTTGTCCAGGAAGAGTGAAGTTGGAGCAGATGGGGGGTGATATAGGACCGCAATGATGGCTGGGAGAGGTTGGTACAGGCGGATTACATGGGCCTCGAAGGATGAGAAGTGCAGGGAAGGGGGCGGAGATAGGACCCGGAAGGTGCAGGGTGCGGAGAGAAGCAGACCCACTCCTCCTCCAGACCTGTTGTCAGGTCTGGGTGTGTGACTGAGATGCAGTCCCCCATAGGAGAGAGCAGCGGCTGCGGTACAGTCAGAGGGGGTGAGCCATGTCTCTGTGAGGGCGAGGAAGGTGAGGGATTTAGAGAGGAAGAGCTCATGGATGGATGTGAGCTTGTTGCGGACAGATCTGGCATTCCATAGACCACAAAACAGAGGGAGAGAGAGCCTGGGGGTTGTATGGATGGGAATGAGATTATTATGGTGTGGTCTGCGGATGCAAGAGGAATGTGGAGGGGCTGGAAGGGGGTTGGCTGGGAGTTTGGGGACCAGTGGGGGTCTAGGAATGGGTGGGTTGAGGATGGAGGGAGAAAGCACTGGGACCAGCTGGAGAAGCAGGTGGAGGAATAGCATGTGGTAGTGGTGGAGGGGTGGCAAAGGGTTGGTAGGAATATGGTGGGTGAAGTGTGGGTGAGCCAGAGAAAGGACTGGGGGGAAGGGGTGCATTACGTTGTGTGGAGAGGAGGCTGGCAGTGGTTTGGACAGAGGTAGATGTGTAGAGAACGGTGGAAGATGCATGGAGTAGGAGAGAGGAAGCAATGTGTGTGAGGTTTGGATAGTGATCAGGAATGCAGGTGAGGCTAAAAGATTGAGGAAGTTACCTTGGTGTAATGCTGATTTCTGCTGAATTGCTGTTGAATTCTGGTAAATTCTGGTTAATTTCCACCCTTTGAAAACGACCCTTAGAAGACGACCCGAAGTCGGCCGGCCCGACTACCAGACCTCCTGATATACACACAGCATCAGAGCAAATGAGTAATCAGGATGGTCTGGCAGACGATTTGCAATTAAGCAGGGGGGAGGGCCACTATAGTCTCCTGCAAATCAAACAAGCTTGTGAGCGCTCAGACCTGAGTCAGATCCCACAGTGTGTTAGAACCAGCCGGAGCTGGGAATTCACACTGAGTCAGATTCCAGTGATATTGTTACTATCATCTGTTAGACTAGTTCCCAGGTGTAGATAGTAGATGATAGTAACAATAGCAGATGATAGTAACAATATAGCAATCTCCTAGTCTTAGGTGTGAGGTCCTTGGTCTCAACACCTGGGAACTAGTCTAACAGATGATAGTAACAATATCACTGGAATCTGACTCAGTGTGAATTCCCAGCTCCGGCTGATTCTAACACACTGTGGGATCTGACTCAGGTCTGAGCGCTCACACGTAGATGTTCGCAACAGCAGACAACTTGCAAGTGACAAGCGAGACCTATATATACTAAAAGCGCTCCACAGCGCCGCCCCAGTCACTCAGCCAATCCGGAGCATAGCTGGAGTCAGATGATCGGCATGATAAGCTGACTCCCCTTCTAGCAGCATAAAGGTCCTGTCGCCTGGCGCGCGTAGTTTTCCATCTGTGTGTACTAGAAGGACCAGGCAAGGCAGCACCACGCTGCTGCGCGGCAGCAGCCGCCGGCTGGGACGCGGAGATAGCCGCCATGCCGCTCTCCCATGCGGCGGCATCTCCGCTATTCATTACACTTTAACCAAGTTTTTGTCACTGTATCCTCTCTCTCGAAATCTCAATTTCAGGCGAGGCGCCTCCTCATGAAATATGTCATCGTCTAAGCAATTGCTTCGAACGCATAAATATTGCCATGTAAGAATGCCCTTAATGGTATGTGTTGGATGGAAGCTTTCTGCCCACAATAGAGAATTTGTGGCCGTTTTCTTCCTGTATAAGCGTGTTGAGATAAGGCCGTTACCGGAAATCGAGACTGAAAGATCTAAAAACGGAACATCTGAAGAACTCGCCTGCATGGTAAATTTAAGATTGCGAATGCTATTATTAATATTAACCAAAGAATTATACAGCGCTCAGATGTCCACGCCAAATGCAATCAATATGATTCAAATGTATTAAATACAATCAATATGATTCATACATTTTATGACACATATAATGTCCTATGCAGAAATCTCACACCAATCTGGTGTACCTGCCAAAGAAAATATAGTTCCTATATGCCACACAGTTCTATGGGTGCGCTTCTGGAAAAAGGCTTGAGTCGGTCCTTTCCTGTAAATGCTATCACCACCAGGGACACCCTAAAGGATCCACACTCACCGACTGTGGTGGGCCCGTAGCTACAGTGGCCTTAGATCGCCTTTGGGGTACTTGCCAAGCTCCCCACACCCTGTGGCTGATGCCACTCAGAAGTCTCTCCTTGTCTCCTTCTTGGGTCACATACTGTATATACCTCAATGCAAACAAAGGCTATCATTGCGCAAATATCTTATCAAAAAAAGTTTTATTAAAAGGTCCTAAGGGAATTAAGTTCAGTTATAGATAAACCCCTTTATCTTATCTTTTGTGACTCTCTTTCAACTGGCAGAGTTCGAGTGGATTGGCGTACAGCCCAAGTTTTCCCATTATTTTAGAAGGGCAAAAAATCAGATCCAAGAAATTATAGACCTGTAAGCTTAACATCAGTTGTATGCAAACTATTTGTGGGGTTACTAAGAGATACTATACATGACTTCATAGTAGAAAATAATCGTATTTCTCAGCATCAACATGGGTTTACTAAAGACAGGTCCTGTTTGACTAACATGCTCAGCTTTTATGAGGTAGTGAACGCTAATATGGATATTGGGAATGCTGTAGATGTGATATACTTGGACTTTGCAAAGGCCTTCGACACTGTTTCACACAAAAGTCTGGTGCAAAAGTTGAGGATGCAAGGACTGGGGAAGAGTCTGTGTGCATGGATTGGGAACTGGCTAATGGACAGAAAACAAAGAGTTGTGGTCAATGGATCGTACTCAAAATGGGAGACTGTTAGCAGTGGGGTCCCACAGGGGTCTTTACTGGGTCCAGTGCTCTTCAATTTATTTATTAATGACCTAGTAGATGCAGTAGAGAGCAATGTTGCTATTTTTGCAGATGATACAAAATTGTGCAGAATCATCAACTCTCAGGAAGATAATGTCATATTGCAACAGGATCTGGATAGGATGGCTATATGGGCACATACATGGCAGATGAAATTCAATGTTGAAAAATGTAAAGTCATGCATTTTGGTCGTACCAATGGTCTAGCACCATACAAAATAAATGGGATACAGTTGGGGACATCAAACTTGGAGAAGGACTTAGGAGTACTCATCGACAACAAGTTAAATAATCGTACTCAATGCCAAGTCGCTGCAGCTAAAGCTAACAAAATTTTGGGATGCATTAAAAGGGAAATAAAAACTCGAGATGCTAGCATAATATTGCCCCTGTTTAACTCTCTAGTAAGGCCACATCTGGAATATGGAATTCAGTTCTGGGCACCACATTACAAAAAAGATATTGCGGTTTTAGAGCAGGTGCAGAGACGAGCAACAAAATTGATACATGGGATGGAAGGTCTCACTTACCAAGAAAGGTTAGATAAACTGGGTTTATTTAGTCTAGAGAAAAGATGCCTTAGAGGAAATCTAATTAACATGTATAAATACATCAGAGGGCAATATAATAGCTTGGCGGGTGAGCTTTTTGTTACTAGGCCTTCTCAAAGGACTAGAGGACATGATCTGCGCATGGAGGAAAAACGTTTTAGCCATTTATTTAGGAAAGGGTTCTTTACAGTAAGAGTGATTAAGATGTGGAATGCATTGCCACAGGAAGTCGTTATGGCAAACTCTATACCTGCATTTAAAGGGGGCTTAGATGCTTTCCTTGCATTGAAAGACATCCATGGCTACAATTACTAGGTAATGCCTAATGATGTTGATCCAGGGATTTTATCTGATTGCCATCTGGAGTCGGGAAGGAATTTTTCCCTTTTGGGGCTAATTGGACCATGCCTTGTAAGGGTTTTTTCGACTTCCTCTGGATCAACAGGGATATGTGAGGGAGCAGGCTGGAGTTGTACTTTGTACTGGTTGAACTCGATGGACGTATGTCTTTTTTCAACCAAAATAACTATGTAACTATGTCACAAGCAGATGGTAAACCTGTTAAGTATAGGAACGGGCTCCACCCCGTGCAGCCTCCCGGGCTGGCGGCCGTATGTATGTAATCTCAGGGTCCCACTCGCTCCACCACGCCACCCGCGTCTCCACTCTCCACTGCTCCAGCATGTATCACTTACGCATGTGGCTCCTCCCTATCGATTTCATCATGAGAATGACTCATTCAGGGGATCAATAAGATATCTGCGCAATGATAGCCTTTGTTTGCATTGAGGCATATATGTGACCCAAGAAGGAAACAAGGAGAGACTTCTCAGTGGCATCAGCCACAGGGTGTGGGGAGCCTGGCAAGTATCCCAAAGGCAATCTAAGGCCACTGTAGCTACTGGCCCACCACAGTCGGTGAGTGTGGATCCTTTAGGGTGTCCCTGGTGGTGGTTACAGCTTATACATAGAGAATTCATGGTTGGAGCGCTGCTCTGGTACAGAGATGTTATTATTAATAGCTTTTACAAATTGAGACAGAAGGTCAAGGTCACCCGTCCAGTAGATGAGAACATGGCACAGGTACATCGAGAGACCACCGTCAGCAAAAAATTATCTTTCCCGCGCCCCCAGGTACAGGTTGGCATATGACAGAGCACACATTTTGCCCATCGCAGCCCCCTGCATCTGGAGGTATTGGATCCCTTTAAAAAGGAATATATTGTTAGGCAAAATGAAGTCCAATAAAGTTAACAAGAACATATTATGGGCTGTGTGCTGAATTCCCAATTCAATCAAAAAAAATACTCACTGCTTTTACTCCTAAATGATGTGGTATACTGGAGTATAGGGCCTCTACATCCAAAGCCTTGTAAAAGATGGGACGAGTCATGCACATTTGACAGCAATGCTTGCACCTGTGGTTGAAGGTGTCTATCGATGTATATCCCAGGGGTTTGGTTAAGTTTTTGTGAAAGTTTGGTAATGTGTAAAATGTCGTGAGAATAGGACTCAGAACCTTCAAAAAGGTAACAGTATCCAGATTAATCACAGTGCGAGTGCAGCTGAGTGTCCTCAATTATGTCAAACAAACAACGCCCTCTGACACCAGTTGGCTCTGGATGGGGAGACCCTCATATAACATTCATGTTTGTTCAGAATTTCAAGACACATATCTCTATATAATTCTGCCTTCATGAGCACCACATTTCCCCCCCTTATCTGATGGTTTAATAACCCATTTTTTATTTGCAATCAGATCAGTAAGTGCATCACGTTCAATGGTACTGAGATTGTCAGAGTCCGATTTGCATCCTCTTAATTTGGATATGTCCCTCTCTACTACTTCAACGAAGGTCTTGAGATTAGGGCACAACGAGAACGGTGGAAACTTCTTAGATTTATTGTGCAAACCAATCTGATCAAGATGAGGGACGAAGTAGGATGCACATATCCCCACTTGGTCCGACTCTGTGTGATCAACAGTAGTATTCTGTAATTCAGTTAGAATTTGGAGAGCAGTAAAATCCTCATCTGACCATGGCTTTTCAACATTGGATATGGACATTTTATGTGGTTTATTCCTATAAAGGGCATGTAGCAAGATTCTTCTCCCAAACAAATGCAGATCGACAATGGTATCAAAAAAGTTAATGTTGTATGTAGGACAGAAACCTAGACCTTTTGACAGCAGGGTACGATATTCAGCCTCGGACAGACCCACCGAACCACCGACGTAAAGTTTGGTGGGCCTCCTTTAAGAGATGTGACGTCACAGTCACATGACCAGAGAGGGCCCCCACTCTCTCCTATCCAGCGGCTGGGCCTGCGCCAACGTAATGCATTGGGAGGCCTATAAGAAGAGGCAGCGCAGCAGCATCATCCATTTTGTTACAAGCTCCGCCCTCCGAGTCCGACCACACTGCATCAGCGTTGCACGCTGCTTGGCGCCAGACAGAGGCCTCAGGCCTGGCCTAGCTGAAGACGCAGCCCGCAGGGGGAACGCCTGGCCTGCTCTGAGTGGACTCTGAGGCCTGAGGGAGAGGAGAGCGGAGGCAGCCGCTTGCTGCACGCAGCCACCCACACACTGTGAGTCTGTCTGACCGTCTATGCTACTCTGCTCTGACCTGCCTGCTGCCGCTCAGGACCTGTCACCTGCTGCCACGCAGCCAGACAGTCCAGAGTCAGCTGCACGCATGGTGGGCCCTTTCTTTGTGTGTTTGGAGGGGGGAGGACTCGGAGGAGACTGTAACTCAGCCCAGGGGAGTGAGGAGAGGCAGCTCAGGAGACGCTGCCAGTGCAGACAGTCAGACAGTCCAGAGTCAGCTGCATGCACGGTGGGCTCTTTCTGGAGCCAGGGGGGAGGACTCGGAGGAGACTGTAACTCAGCCCAGGGGAGTGAGGAGAGGCGAGCTGTGACTGTGAGGAGAGGGATGAGATCACCAGGCCTGGCTGCACTGTGTATGCATGGTGGGACTTTGTGAGGCGGAGGGGAGGAGGCTCAGCCCAGGAGACTGTCATGGAGTGTGTGTGAGAGAGAGGGGAAGGAATCACCAGACCAGCCTGGCTGCACGGACTGTATGCATGGTGGGACTTTGTGTGGGGGAGGAGAGGAGACTCAGCCCAGGAGACAGTGTCAGTCACCCAGTGTAAGAGAGAGGGATCACCAGACCAGGGATGCTTGTTGGTTCTTGTGGCCTGCCTGGAGGCCAGAGAGGCAGCCGCAGGACTCAGAGGAGATGACAGGTCAGTGTGTGGGCAACTGGGGGGAGTTGGTGTCTGGCTGTGGTGTGTGCCTGCTGTGAGTCTGCCTGCCAGCCATGGGTGGTGGATGATGGGCACATTGGGCAGTCTCAGGCAGTGGCACACAGTGCAGTGTGTTAGTGGGGGGGTTGGCCTAGCTGGTGCCAATTTACACACAGGGATGAGGCCCAGCCCAGGGACAGCTGTGTTGTGGGGGATTGGTGCAGCACTGGCAGCAAATGATGCACAAGGAGGCCCCCAGGGACAGGAGGAGTTGTGGGGGATGGTAATGGTGGATAAGGCTTTAGCAGCACTTTACAGAGTACACCTATTCCTGTCTATCCTCAGAGGTGCCTACAATGTAATCCTACCACAGTCATAATGTAATGTCCTACCATCTTACTATTATGTATTTATATAGCACTGACACCTCTTGCAGCACTTTACAGACTCCATAGTCATGTCACTGGCCTATCCTCAGAGCTGCTCCCAATCTAATCCTACCGCAGTCATAATGCCCTACCAGACCAGTAATGTCCTACCATCTACCTATTATGTATTTATATAGCACTGACACCTCTTGCAGCACTTTACAGACTCCATAGTCATGTCACTGGCTTATCCTCAGAGGTGCGCACAATCTAATCCTACCATAGTCGAATGTCCTACTACTACTACTACCTGTATATCTCGGGCATCTGCAGGCTGCAGCAATGTAATGTCTACCTTGTTTTGCAGGCTTGCAGCAGTGCAGCTGACGCACGCAGTAACACCGCCAGAAGATTGCCAGAGACAAACCGCTGCCTCCTCACAGGCTTTTTGGTCTGCTGCCAGGAGAAGCTGCCCACGACATTAGGTGAGTGTCCTATATGGGAGCTGAGACTCTTACCACAGTCGTAATGTCCTACCATCTTAATATTATGTATTTATATAGCACTGACACCTCTTGCAGCACTTTACAGACTCCATAGTCATGTCACTGGCTTATCCTCAGAGGGGCTCACAATCTAATCCTACCATAGTCATAATCTAATGTCTTGTCATTATGTATTTCTGTAGCACTGGCTGCTTCTGCAGGCAGCGTGTTAGTGCTAAGACACTTAAGTGTCCCCAGTGGAGGACCAATGTTAATGTGCACCTGAACTCTTTGCACAGGACAAAAGGAAAATGTAGAGAAATGCACGATGTATGTAGCGTTTAGCCTGTCTAATTGCTCATTTGTGTCTAATAACACGTGTAGAAAGCTAATTTGAAAGGAGCAATTTTTTTTTAACAATGTCTGCTTCAATGAAAGCAGGAAGTACACACAGCAGATTAATTGCATTATTTATATCAGCTGCAATTTTTTTTGTATAAACACAAAGTAATATGCAATATGGTGCTAAATTCGATATGGACGCTTATAGGGATGTTTGTTTTTATGTTAAGCTTCCCCCTCCGTGTGTTCTGGATATTAGAATGTACTTATTGTAGATGACTTGTTAGAAGATGCATATATCTGGCACTACAGGGTGTTTTCTCCTTTAAAAAGCTCTGACAGGCATTCCTAAAATGACATGTATTGCACCCAAGAGATCACTGTGTGAATGGCTGCAATTAAATATTCCTCTTGAAAATAGGTGAATTTTGATTGGCTTTTGTAGGCTCTACTTTTCGTAATAATAATAAGTCACCCAGTGACCAACTGCAATTTTGAATACCCTAACTCTACCAGAAACGGTGTAAGAGTGGCTGCATTTTTCCCAGTGAAATTTGTATTTGTCTCTGCCCACTTTTTGGTTATGGGGATAAAAAGTAACCTATGTTACAGGTAATGTGTGATTATTCAAATCTGTTGACTTGGTGAAAGAACGCTGTTTCATTTTTTAGTGGTGATGCTTGGGGTTGGGTATGTGTGCTCCGCCTCCGAGTTATGGGCTGGGTGGGCCCTAGACTGAAATTTCTTTGGTGGGCCCCAAGGGTCCCAGTCCGACCCTGACGATATTCATCTGGAATATTTTCTCCCGTTAGATTAATAATCTCAATATTCGTATTGGATAGGGCAATCCTTCCACAACTGGTGCCCCTTACCTCCCCAGTCCCCACCCCCTGCCCACTGGCTAAAAAAGCCAAGGCAGATGATGAGGAGGGCAGAACCCCATCGGAATCTTCCTGACATGATGAGCTAGATTCCTGCTGAATGGGTTCCTTATCTTTGGCCTTTTTGTTACCTGATTTAGGTGGACCATTTTTATTTTACTTATGTCTAAGATTGTACTGGCGAGAATTATCGTTCCCAGATGTAGAACTTGCAGAAACCACAGCACTTCCACCTGCAGAAGGATCTGATTCCTCTGCAGCTGATGGCTGTTGTGGAGAATTATTTCTAGGGGATTTAGGCTTACTGGGAATCCTTCTTGCTGCTCATCAGGATTCTGGATATCCGGGTAACCCAGATATCCGAACTTTTTTACGCTATTCAGATCGGACTTCGGTTTCCGGATTTCTCTGGAAATCCGGATAGCTATCTGCGGATATTTGGCCGCATAACCCGGATATCCACGGATATTGCGGATATCCGGAACCGAAATACTGTAACTAAGGAGATGACGTCCTGGAGCCAATCAGAGGGCTCACAGAAGAAGCCCTAGCAACCAATCACAGAGGGGAACCATGGCCAGCCCCACCTGACCTCATTGAGCCAATCAGAGGGCTTCCAGCCTGGCAACCCTGGCACCCAATCACAGAAAGGAACACTGGCTCACCCCCCTGTATAATAAGGAGGGCTGCCATGATGAGACATATCATCTTAGCTTGCTGAATGCTCACTGAGAGACATGCTCCAGTGCAGGTGGCCTACCAAGTGCTGTACACAGTTATAAACCTAAAGGTGTTCAGTGATTAACCCCTTCACTACTATGACTACACTATTGTTAAATCTTTAATTAGCTTGATTGATGTCATTGTATGACAGTCAGAGTGTGTGCTGCAGTGCTGCTGGCCTAGCAGTGATGAACTGAAAGCTGTTCAGTGATTAACACCTTCACTATCACTACACTATTGTTAAATAATTAATTAGCTTGATGTCATTTGTGTGACAGTCAGAGTGTGTGCTGCAGGCAGCTGCTATGTGTCTGTGTGTGTGCTGTGCACAGACCAGGGTATAGGTAAAACCTTGATGCTACAACCCCACTTCTTAATACAGCACCAGGGAGTCAACCAGTCCACACCCATATCCACCAAGGGTGCAACAACAGTCCAAGTAAAGAAAGACTGGGTCTCGACCTGGATTTTAGGCCAATTGGTCAATTTTTATTCGCAGAACCACAGTGCTAGAGCACAAGGTTTCGACCAGATGGTCTTTATCAAGTGCTTACCAAGTACTTGTGCAACAATCACATATATAGACAATTAAAACACACCCCAGTAAGAGGCAGGCACAACACTTAAAGAGAAACGCCACATTGTATAATTATCACAGAAAACATTTTAGAGTATATGCCTCGTTCATGCCATTTGGCGCCAAAGTGCCGAGGTCATCAATCCACCTACTCTCCCTGCGCAACAAGGAGGCTTGGGGGTCCACACCCTCCTGCGAGAACACCTTTTTCAGAACACACCATCTTAGGTCACCTACTGCATGTCCACATTCGAAAAAATGAAGACCCACAGGGGATTAAAATTTATCCTTGGATTTCTCATTATCCTTCTTTTTTGTAATTCCTAATGCTACTCCTATGCTCATTTATCCTCCTCCTAGCATCCCTAGTAGTCTGGCCCACATAGCCCATGCTGCAGGGGCACTTCAGCAAGTAAACTACCGTTCAGACCGGCGGTTTCCGCGCAGCAACACATGTCTGGCTTGTCTGGACCTTCTAGTGCACACAGATGGAGAGCTACGCATGCGCGCGCCAGGCGACAGGACATTTATATCAGCAAAAGAGGCATCAGCTGATCAGGCTGATCAGCTGATCCCAGCTGGACTCTGGATTGGCTGAGTGGCTCGGGCGGAGCTGCACAGCACTGCAAGTATATATAGATCTTGCTTGTCAGTTGCTGGTGGTCTGCCGTTGCGAATACTTACGTGTGAGCACTCAGACCTCAGTCAGATCTTACAGTGTGTTTCTAACAGCAGGAGCTGCAAGATTGCGGTATGGTGAAGCTCAACTCAATGATGTTGAAGTTGATGTGCCTTGGTCCACTCTGGCAGCACCCCAGAGTATTGTAGCTAGAAAGAAGTTAGACCGGCACCATCAGTAGAATTCAATGCTCTTTTAATATTCCTTAGTGCATAACAGCCATTACAACGACGTTTCGAAGTTTCCACTCCTTTTTCAAGCTTGGCTGAATACAAGTGACAATATGGCTAACACATAGCCGCTTTATATATCATACATCAGCTGGGGGACACCAATAGTCATGAAGCATACTCATACCCAATAACAACGGTCCTTACAGAGTAGGACCTGATGGAGAACTAGACTAATGGGCTCCCATTGGATGCCTCCATGTGAGGCTACTCACCTCTATGTTATTTTGAAGTGCGACTGTTCCGCATCACAGTCCCCTCCCCATATGACCCTTGACGCTGTCAGCGCTACTCATCAAGGTGGAATATGGAGGCTGCTATCCCTATTCAAGGGTCATATGTAAAGGAGGAGAAGCAGAGGGGAGATAGGGATAGCAGCCTCCACGTAGACTTAGATATTGCAACTTGCGGATTCCGTATAGCATGGATTAACATGGGTTTAGTGTTACGGACTCCGCATCACTGGCGCTTCCGTATTCCACCTTGATGAGTAGCGCTGACAGCGTCGGTGCTCTCATCATTGGGCCACGGTAGATGTGGGCGGTGACGACGTGTGACGTCACGCCGCCCCACATGACTGCCCGAAGTCTCCCACTAAGTCCGCCGAGCGGTGGGCTATGGGGTGATGACGCGGACAGACTCCGGAGCCAGGGGGCGGACTGTGATGTGGAACCGTCGCACTTCAAAATAACATAGAGGTGAGTAGCCTCACATGGAGGCATCCAATGGGAGCCCATTAGTCTAGTTCTCCATCAGGTCCGACTCTGTAAGGACCGTTGTTATTGGGTATGAGTATGCTTCATGACTATTGGTGTCCCCCAGCTGATGTATGATATATAAAGCGGCTATGTGTTAGCCATATTGTCACTTGTATTCAGCCAAGCTTGAAAAAGGAGTGGAAACTTCGAAACGTCGCTGTAATGGCTGTTATGCACTAAGGAATATTAAAAGAGCATTGAATTCTACTGATGGTGCCGGTCTAACTTCTTTCTAGCTACAATACTCTGGGGTGCTGCCAGAGTGGACCAAGGCACATCAACTTCAACATCATTGAGTTGAGCTTCACCATACCGCAATCTTGTAGTTCTACAGCACAAGGTGTGAGCACACTCATTATGGCTGAAATGGAACATGCCAACATGGAGGCATCCATACTCTCCTATACTACCGAAGAAGCTATGAAAATTATGTCGCAAGTATCTATGGACGTTGCCTATCTAAATATGGAGGACGATAAAGCTTTATATAAACAGATCATCAAAACCGCTAAGTCGTATATTACCTTGGAATTACACGCCAAGACTTTAGCAGAGTATTATAGATCTCAACGAATACCGAGGGGCATGAGATCAAATGTTGCACTAATTATGTTCTCTAATGATGCTGCCTTTTGTAATAAGTGGAGTAAGATCTGGAATAAAGCATCTTTTGATGCCATGGTCCTCACAGTTGAGCGACTTCAGGAAGAGTTACCTAAGTTATCTGCCTTACGACACAATCTGGAGGAAAGATTAAAAGCACTCATTCCAAAAGATGCATATGATCGCTTTGAACTTGAACTAGCGATTATGCTTGAAGGTCACCTCAAAGAGATTGAGGCAACGAAAAGGGACAAATATCAACGTGATGCACAGGACTACACGTTGGGCTATGTGTATCAATGGCAAAGACCTATCCGCAATAGGAGACCTATGCGGAGACCACATCCAGGTGGTGCTCAAGGCCCCGTACAAAGAGAAGGCCGACAAGAGTCCTCAGATTTTTTGACGAGTTCCTCTCAGGAGGGCAATTCCGATCATCCGTCAAACGCAGGAGACAGCGCAGGGGCGGGCGGAGGCGATGGCAGCATCAGAGAACGGCTTCGGCCACGACAGAACAAACCGTACAAGAAAACAACATAGTAGTTAATATCTCATCAGTTGTTCTCACTCCGTCTCAATCGTCTGCACTTAATCATGGGTTATCGTTCGCACCGGTACAGGGTCCTGACCCACTTGAAGTTGATGTTGATCTTCAAAGATTCTTCAGATCAATCAAATTGAAATACTTCTTTTCGATTCCCAGAGAGTTTCCTTCCATGATTCCAACTAGAGATGTTGAACTGCTACAACTACAAGATTCTGGATTGAGGCTGAGGAGCAATTTTCAGCCTCCCTCTTGTCAAGTGATCGACATCTTTATTAAAAAAGTTCAAGGAGAGGTGGATTCCCTCTTGAGAGACACTCGGATGTTGGGATTACTTATGACCAATAATGTCTCGAAACAAGAACGTTCCGCTATCAATGAACTGGTAACTAATTCTAAGTTAACTATTAAGCCCGCCGATAAAGGTGGGGCCATTGTGGTCATGGACACTGACAAGTATCGCCAGGAAATCAAGCGACAGTTATCAGATCAAACTACCTATCAGTTATTACATGCCGATCCCTTACCAATGATTCAATCTAAAATTGCTAGTGTTGTCAAACTAGCTGAAGAAGACAATATCATTGATCCCAAGCTGGCCACTTTTCTTATTCAGTCCCATCCCATCACTCCAGTACTATATACTTGCCCCAAAATTCACAAATGCTTGGAAAACCCTCCCGGTAGACCCATAGTAGCGGGAGTTGAGTCTGTTTTTGCACCCATTGCTAAATATCTAGATAGAATATTAAGACCATATGTGATATCACAGAAGTCTTATCTGCGAGATACGCCTATGTTTCTCGGGGTTCTACGTAATATGCAGCCTATTGTTGGTGATTGCCTGTTGGTGACGATGGATGTGGAGAGCCTCTACACCTCCATCCCTCATGATGGGGGTGTGGAGGCTGTCCGCTATATGTTAGAGACTGCATCAGATTTTAACGGCAAGCAGATAGACTTTGTATGTACCTTACTAGAAATTGTGTTATCATGTAATTATTTCAGATTTGAGAATGACTTCTACATGCAAATCCGGGGGACAGCGATGGGGTCGAATGTGGCCCCGTCCTATGCTAATATTTACATGGGTGCCTATGAGGAGATGTACATTTATTCAAATGAATTGTTTCAAAAATATGCCCTACAGTGGTTTAGATATATTGATGACATCTTCTGCATGTGGGCGGGGCCACATTCGACCCTGCAAACATTCGTCACACAAGTGATGGAACAATGTAGAGTCATTAAACTTACTATACATAGTTCTGAAACCCAGGTCAGTTTTTTGGACACTCTGGTAGTTAGGAAAGGGGATCGGCTGGTCACCGACCTCTATGTTAAGCCCACGGATGTCAACTCCCTTTTGCATTATGGGAGTTTTCATCCGTGGGCTACTAGGAGGTCGGTGCCCATAAGTCAGTTTCAAAGGGTGCGGATGATTGTAGACGAAGGGGATACCCGTTAGATGAGGTTAGATCAGATGCAGACCAAATTCTTGGAAAGGGGATACCCACCCGATATTGTGACTCAAGCAAGAGAAAGAACAGTGGGGGACAGTACAGTTAGAAGAGCTCGTAAACAGTTACATAACAGAATTCCTTTTGTGTCTAGATATAACACAGCTAGTGAGAAAATATCTAAGATCATAAGAAAATATTGGCCTTTATTAACAGAGAGCTTCCCAGAGATACCACAATTTAACCACTTACCTGTTTTTTCTTATAGGAGGGCCCACAATCTGCGTGACCGACTGGTACACGCAGATACACAGGGGACGACATGGTCAGGTACACTCTCACGACGAGGTAGGTTTCCGTGTTTGAATTGCGTTCATTGTAATTCTGTGATCAGAGGAGATGAAGTGATTCATCCCCATCGTGGAATTAAATTTAAAATTAAGGGATGTCACACCTGTGACTCCACGCATGTGGTGTATGCATTAAAATGTCCGTGTGGACTTATCTATGTGGGTCAAACCACTCAAAAATTGAAGAAGAGATTGTCATCGCATAAACATGCGATTCGTGAGAAGTTGACAGACCAGGCCGTCCCCTATCACTTTGTTCAAGCTAACCACAATGTCAGTCAGCTTAGATTTTTGGTCTTGGAACAAGTCCCCCCTCTTAGGAGAGGGGGTGATCGCATTAAGAAATTATTGTGGCATGAGGCTCATTGGATTAAGGTTCTTGACACCATGGAGCCCAGGGGCCTTAATCGTGAACTTGATTTATTACCTTTTATATAATGATTTACTATGCCCCTGGACCTCATGGTGTCGATCCTATATCCAGGGTATTTCTTTATTGGGCCATGTCATCACTTTATAATTATAGTGTGTTTATGTCCATGTAACTGGATTATCTGATATGTGGATATAGCAGATTTCTTTATTACTGATAGATCTTTTTATCACTGTCAGATCCTCTTTATTTACTGTCAGATTCTCCGCTGTCTCCCCTCTGCTTCTCCTCCTTTACATATGACCCTTGAATAGGGATAGCAGCCTCCACGTAGACTTAGATATTGCAACTTGCGGATTCCGTATAGCACGGATTAACATGGGTTTAGTGTTACGGACTCCGCATCACTGGCGCTTCCGTATTCCACCTTGATGAGTAGCGCTGACAGCGTCGGCGCTCTCATCATTGGGCCACGGTAGATGTGGGCGGTGACGACGTGTGACGTCGCGCCGCCCCACATGACTGCCCGAAGTCTCCCACTAAGTCCGCCGAGCGGTGGGCTATGGGGTGATGACGCGGACAGACTCCGGAGCCAGGGGGCGGACTGTGATGCGGAACCGTCGCACTTCAAAATAACATAGAGGTGAGTAGCCTCACATGGAGGCATCCAATGGGAGCCCATTAGTCTAGTTCTCCATCAGGTCCGACTCTGTAAGGACCGTTGTTATTGGGTATGAGTATGCTTCATGACTATTGGTGTCCCCCAGCTGATGTATGATATATAAAGCGGCTATGTGTTAGCCATATTGTCACTTGTATTCAGCCAAGCTTGAAAAAGGAGTGGAAACTTCGAAACGTCGCTGTAATGGCTGTTATGCACTAAGGAATATTAAAAGAGCATTGAATTCTACTGATGGTGCCGGTCTAACTTCTTTCTAACAGCAGGAGCTGGGAATTCACACTTAGCCAGATTACCTTTGCTTATGCTCTGTTATACTCTAGACCAGTTCCAGGGTGTTGAGACCAAGGACCTCATACCCAAGCTTAGGATTGCTGTGTCATTGCTCTGTTATACTCTAGACCAGTTCCAGGGTGTTGAGACCAAGGACCTCACACCCAAGCTTAGAATTGCTGTGTCGTTACTCTATTATACTCTAGACCAGCTCCAGGGTGTTGAGACCAAGGACCTCACACCCAAGCTTAGGATTGCTGTGTCATTACTCTGTTATATCCTAGACCAGTTCCAGGGTGTTGAGATCAAGGACCTCACACCCAAGCTTAGGATTGCTGTGTCATTTCTCTGTTATACTTTAGACCAGTTCCCGGGTGTCGAGACTAAGGACCTCACACCTCAGATTAGAATTGTGCTTATGTATATCTGTTATGACCTTCTGCTTTGCTGACCTCTCTCTTGCTTTCTGATTTGATACCTCTGCCCATCTGTCTACCAGTTGCTGACCCTGCTTGTATCCGGTTACCGAATCAGTCTTCTGTCTTTGTACCTTATATGCTCCTGTGTTGCCGACCTGGCCTGTCTGACCTTCCTGGCTGTCACTCGTTCCCCGAGTGATTAGTCTGTCTGTATTTCCTTGGCACTAATCCACCTGGTGTCAGTTAGCTGCAAGGACCTCCTGTACCTCAGAGAGGCCTTCCTGCAGTGCAGTCAGTGGTCTCTTCCCATTAGGAGTCCATTGGCTGCAGTACAGTCTGATTCTATTCCATCAGGGAATCACTGGCTGCTGCTCTATCTCATCTCTAGAGATAGCTCCTGCTTGGCCATAGGTCACCTGCTCCTCAGGTGTCCACTGGCTGCAGTGGTGTCTGTATCTCTCGCTCCATGGGAGATAGCCTTCTACTGTTGCATTCAAACTCTTACACATTATTAGGTGTCCAGAGGTTAGTCATACTTGTATTATTGGGGATTCTGCAGATCATCAATAATCAGGTATACATCTGTATTCTTGGTGATACTGCAGATCACCAATAATCAGATTCTCTCTGTGTGCTGACACCAATCGTTACACACTGCCAGTAATATTCCTCCTCCTCCAATGTCCACGCAGGCAAAGACAGAACGCTCTAGCGATCTCATGGTGATGTCGGACATGTGGACATTCTTTAGTCCAACGCCTCACCTTAGCCCTTCTGGATCCACCCTCCACCAATGCCTCAACCGGCAGGTAGCTGATTAACTGGCCTTAAGTGTGGATATAGACACTCTGAGCAGTGATGAACCCCTGGACTACTAGGTGCGCAGGCTTGTATTGTGGCTAGAGCTGTCACAATTTGCCATCCAACTTCTGGCTTGCCCTGCCTTAAGCGTCCTGTCAGAAAGGACCTTCAGCGCAGCTGGAGGCATTGCCAGTGAAAACTGTTCAGTACCTCACCTTTATCAAAATGAATAAGGCATGGATCCCGGAGGGCTACTGCCTAATCAAAGACTAAGTTAGTCCCCACACACAGCACCTCTGCCTGCACGCCGTGTGACTGCCTGCCGCAAGACTAAGTTAGTTCCCACACACAGCATCTCTGCCTGCACGCCATGTGACTGCCTTCCCAAAGACTAAGTCAGTCCCCACACAGCATCTCTGCCTGCCGTCCGCTGCTGCCTGCCCCAAAACGAAGTCGGTCCAGTCCTCACACAGCATCTCTGCCTGCAGGCTACCTGACTGCCTTCTCTGCCACCACCAACAGGGTCCAGGATGCCAGGTGGAGTCCTGAATTTTTCGCTAACAAAAAGAATACTTTTTCTGGTGCATGTACATGCCTTATTTTTCTGGCTACACTGCAGCTGCAACAACAAAACAAAAGGCATGTACATGTATCAATCCCCCTTCATGATCGTTACCTTGCCGCGGTGCAGGGACTTGCAAATCACAATGAAGCAATGACCAATATGAGTGTGTTGGGGGGCACTCCCAAGAGAATAAGGTTGTTGCTTCATTGTGGACAGACCAAATTCGATCAGCTAGACAGTCACTGTTGTTCTGTCATTGAGATACTTGAAAACCGCCATCGCCTGCACTCCCGCCATCGCCACACCAGTCCAGTACGGCCATCAATACACAAACAGCTGTTTGCGGTGCATTACACAGTGAGTTTGGTCTGTCAGTGTGAAGCAGTACACTACTTACATTACTTGCTGATCCATGTGTACACAGGCAAGATGTTTTCAAGCACTTTATGCCTCCAATTAAGGAATGCAATGTGATTTCTGCCCTTTAGGGATTATATCCCTGTTGTGCGTCAAATCCGTCATTTTGTACTGGACTTTTGCTGTGTATCCCACTCCGCCATGCCCCCTCCAGGTGTTAGACCTCTTGAAACATCGTTCCCATCACTTTTGTGGCCAGAAACAGTGTTTGTAGTTCGCCTGCCCATTGAAGTCTATTGCGGTTCGCCTGGTTCGCGCAAACTCAAACTTTTGCGGAAGTTTGTGTTCGAGGTTCGCGAACCCAAAATCGGAGGTTCGGGCCATCTCTACTCAGGAGTGAGTTGGGGAAAAGACATCAAGTCGTTATAACTTTCTATGAGATCAGGATACATACCATGCTTATTTTAGAATGTGTAGTCCCTTTAAAGTGGACCTCCAGTGAATATCACTTGTTCACTGGGTCCTCTGCTTCTATGTAAATCACCCCAGGGTTGCGTGACCGCTGACTTCTGGCACGTAGCCCTGCCCTCCATGAAAAACGCCATTTGTCAAAAGTCGGCGGGTACGCAACCCCAGGTGTGATTTACAAACAGAATATATTGCGGATGATTAGAACTTTATAAAAGAAAAGGACCCAGAAGTGGACCCAGTGAATATGTGCTATATTTCTAATAACAAATAAATGATAATCTCTTTAGTTTATAAAAAAAACTATAGTGTGGACCACTCACCCTTGAGAGGTTTCTACATGCCTGCTGTAAGACAGAGGAAGTATGTTTGATTCACGTTCGCATCTAATACATTAAAACACACACACAAAGGAGGACAAAAATCAGGTTAATATTCTAAATCACAGTTTTGACCAATAATTATTTGTTACTACATGCAAACAGGAGTGTGTTATTATAATGAAGTCACAGACTAATCAGGCTACCATCAGATTAACCATAACTACAGGGTTTTTCAGTCCCTAACTTAGATTGATCTATTAATAGACCTCCTGAAATAATCCTTAGCTTGAGCTCCCTGGGCGGGGGAGTTATTAAAAGACAGACATAGCAGACAGCAGCCGCAGGCTAATAACCCCTGTGTCACTAAGGCCGCTATGCTGAATTCATCCTGTAAGAGACTGTCTGACATTGAGAGCTGCTGATGCTGCTGGAAATAATGGGGTTATTTTTCCTCCGTCATTGTCCCTGTGGTCAGTTTAGATGGTGGTGAGAAAACTGATCAGGATGCTGCACAGATATAGTGTCACACTTTAGCTTCTATTGTTACATAGACACTGAAGAGTAAGTAGTAAGTCTACATTAATGTGTTAAATAGCTCAGCCACATACACAGAAAATCATACTGGATGAGCATAAAGAATGCAACAAAACACCCTTCAGGGATATTTTAATAAGAGAAAGGATCTTCAGCCTTTACCGATAAGACAGAAAAGCAGATATAAAGTAGGACATGTAATTCCTGCTAATGGAGGACCTACAAGTCGAGTGATATTTTATAATCCAATTATGAAGCTATATAGAGAATATACAGTCTCAAAACTCAGCAGATGTTTTAAGTTGAATGGATTGTGATTGCTACTTCTCAAGGATATTTCCTTGTTATATAATGCATTGTGTATTGAAGCACTCATGGAAATTGTGATGGCAGCAATAGCAGAAAGAGGTTATGGATAAAGATGTGAAAGCATCTGACCAGAAGTACAAATATTTACTGTATAATCACATTCTAATTACACTATCATTTTAAATGTGTTTAGAGGCAGAGCAAGACTTTGTTTGCACACACTAAAACTAGCATTTGGTACTAGTGAATCTCCAAGGCGGCTACAGTGATTGTTTTATTAGCATGGTAAGTTGTGTAAAACAGTCATAGCAATGCATCACCAGTGGCATAGCAATAGGGGGTGCAGAGGTAGCAACCGCATTTGGGGCCCTTGGGCTTGAGGGGCCCCAAAGGGACCACTCCTCAAACACAGTATTTGCTCTTTATTGGACCTGTGCTGATAACATTCACTTCTATAGTTGTTTTGAATACTAGAATACTAGTGATCATTAACACACAGTTTCCAATCCCCTTCTTGCACCTCTGACACTGTGGTTGTCCTTGATTGGTTCTGGTGTGTTGTATGAATTGTTATCTAAAGCATGCTTGGGTGGCCCAATGCTAAAGTTGCACTGGTGCCCATGGCTACTATGTATCACAGTTGTGTAAAGTAAAATTTGAGCTATTTAAAGTGGTGTTTAACCCTTTCCACTCGTATGTCCCGCATAGCAGGACATTGCTAATTCCTCCTTGCACTCGTATGTCCCGCAGAATGGAACATTCTGCGGCAGCAGTTTGAAGCAGTTTGACGGTGATCTGTCCCCCAATAATGTCCGATCGCTCTCCCCTTGTCTTCCCTGGCATGTACCCCACCGGCAAAAAACAGACGTCCGCGATCGGCGATACAGAAAGTGTTAGGATGCATTGCAAAATGCACAGAGAAGCAAGTGCATCCTCTGCAGCAGGGAAAAAAATCTCAGCAACTAATGTGGCAATTTTGTTTGTGGAGGACAGATGCACATCATCATATGTCCAGGATTCGTGTGATGACAGTGATTTTACTGTCAATGATGATGATAATGAATATTATCTAGCATGTGTATACATCAATCAGGGAGTGTAATTTGGGTCAGGTGTGCCCCCCAACACACTCATATAGCCGGACATTGCTTCATTGTGATACGCAAGCCCCTTCACAGCGGCAAGGTAACAATCACGAAGGGTAATTGACACATGTACATGCCTTTTGTTTTGTTGTTGCGGCCGCAGTGCAGCCATAAAAATTAGGCATGTACACGCACCAGAAAAATGATTATGTTTGGTAGCAACAGCGGCCATAAAAATTCAGGAATCCACCTGGAGTCCTGGACCCTGTTGGTGGTGGTGGAGAAGGCAGTCAAGCGGCCTGCAGGCCGAGATGCTGTGTGGGGACTGACTTAGTCTTGGGGCAGGCAGCAGCGGCTGGCAGGCAGAGACGCTGTGTGAGGACTGACTTAGTCTTGGGGCAGGCAGTCACACGGCGTGCAGGCAGAGATGCTGTGTGTGGGGACTGACTTAGTCTTCGGGCAGGCAGTAGCCCTCCGGGATCCATGCCTCATTCATTTTGATAAAGGTGAGGTACTGAAAACTTTTTTGACCTGACTGCTGGTGGTATAATACAATGTGCAGTTACACAGGTGCAGTGAAAAGGTATGCACTGACTGCTGCTATAATACAATTGTGCAGTCACACAGGTACAGGGAAAAGGTATGCACTGACTGCTGCCATAATGCAATTGTGTAGTCACACAGGTGCAGGGAAAAGGTATGCACTGACTGGTGGTGGTATTGTATAATATAAAGTGCAGTCACACAGAGGCAGTGAAAGGTATTGAATGTGCTGGACCTGGCACAGTACAACAATTAGCAAGGGCCATCTGCGACAGACAGGGCTGTGTATGCAGTGTCAGTGGCACACAAAAAAAAAACCACAGAAGAGCATTAGCTCTCAAAAGAGCTGTTTTGGGGTGTTTTTCATCAACAAATATCAGCAAGGAGCAAGCTAACAGACCTCCTAACTATCGCTTTCCTTATCTCTCTAATGTCTCTCCCTTCTCTCACTAATACAGCAGCACACAGAGTGAGAACATGGCCGACGCTGCTGCCTTTTATAAGGGGGGGGGGGCTCCTGGAGGGAGTGCAGCCTGATTGGCTACCATGTGTCTGCTGACTTTGATGTAGAAGGTCAAAGTTTAGTCCAATGATGTAGTATAGGGGGTGGGTCGAACTCGCTAAGTGTTCGTGGTTTACCGCAAACTCGAACCAGCTAAGTTCACGCGAACAAGTTTTCCGGCGAACCGTTCGGCCCATCTCTAATTATGAGCATAAACTTTTACTAGCATCAAACTTAAATAAATAGAGAAGATGAAGTGCAGTTAAAAAATGATAAATATGCATTTGCTGTTTATGGAAATGTTTTGTATGTGCATATTTCATATGTGTATTTGTCTGTGTAAGAATTGCTATATTAGAAAAAGCTTTGGCAAAAATATAAGAACAATCTATCAACAAGGGCAAGTAAGCGACCATGGCATGTTCAAAATCAAAGCATGTTAATATATGTGGTCAGATTATTTAAACTCTTAAACACTGCTTAACCAGAAATAGCATTAAAGTCTTTAATCTTGGCAGTTTGAACAGGCCCTAATAACAAGCAGGCTCAAATGTTCTGACCCCCCAGGCTATCCTTTCTATTCTGCATTTGACCTCAACAGAAATGAGCTTATAATCTTGTGATCCTTCCTGAATCCTCTACTTCTCCAAATATGCCTACAATTTGTTTATATAATAGGTTGCTGTATCTGACACCTTACAATCACTGAAATTATCAAAATAATGCAAATAGTTATCAGTAGTTGATGCACAATGAGTACAAGCAGCCATAAGTGATACAATTCTTTGGATGATCAATCATCCAATTTGATAGTAATATTGATTGGAAATAATTGTTTGGGCCCACTAACGGAAGTATCATTGCTATCCAATTTAATCAGATTAATGGAATCGATCTGACAAACATCTGATCGAATTGCATAGCAACTTTCCTTACATACGTGGGCCTAAATAATTATTTCTGATTGCTATTACGATCAAATTGGATGATTCATCATTTGGAGAATTGTATTATTTAATTGCCACCTTATAGGAAACCTGAGACGTGAAAAAGAAAAATTATGCATATTTGGCAATTCCTCCAGTCGGGGGGGGGGGGGGGGGGGGGTATACACAGTTGGCCGTGCCCCATTGCACCCCCGTTGCAGGCACAGAACACTCCTGGCTACTAGAGATGGCCCGAACCTCCGATTTTCGGTTCTCGCGAACTTTCATGAACCGCAATAGACTTCAATGGGGAGGCGGACTTTGAAAACTAGAAAAAATTATGCTGGCCACAAAAGTGCTGGAAAAGATGTTTCAAGGGGTCTAACACCTGGAGGGGGGCATGGCAAAGTGGGATACACGCCAAAAGTCCAGGGGAAAAATCTGGATTGGACGCAAAGCAGCGTTTTAAGGGCAGAAATCACATTAAATGCTAAATTGCAGGCCTAAAGTGCTTTAACCACCTTAGCGGTATGGACGAGCTCAGCTCGTCCATTACCGCCAGAGGGTGCCGCTCAGGCCCTGCTGGGCCGATTTTGATGAAATAAAGAGCAGCACACGCAGCCGGCACTTTGCCAGCCGCGTGTGCTGCCCGATCGCCGATCCGCCGCGAGCAGCGGCGAAAGAGGGTCCCCCCAGCTGCCTGAGCCCTGCGCAGCCGGAACAAATAGTTCCGGCCAGCGCTAAGGGCTGGATCGGAGGCGGCTGACGTCAGGACGTCGGCTGACGTCCATGACGTCACTCCGCTCGTCGCCATGGCGTCGAAATTAAGCAAAACACGGAAGGCCGCTCATTGCGGCCTTCCGTGTTACTTTTGGCCGCCGGAGGCGATCAGAAGAACGCCTCCGGAGCGCCCTCTAGTGGGCTTTCATGCAGCCAACTTTCAGTTGGCTGCATGAAATAGTTTTTTTTTTATTTAAAAAAACCCTCCTGCAGCCGCCCTGGCGATCTTAATAGAACGCCAGGGTGGTTAAAACATCTTGCATGTGTATACTACAATCAGGGAGTGTAATTAGAGTACTGCTTCACACTGACACATCAAACTCACTGTGTAATGCACCGCAAACAGCTGTTTGCGTAGTGAAGGCCGTGCTGGACTGGTGCACACCATGGCGAGAGTGAAGGCTGTGGCGGATTTCAAGCCCATATGGTCGCCGGGCTGTGGTAGCTCAATGATAGAACAACAGTGACTGTCCAGCTGATCAAATTGGTCTGTCCACAATGAAGCAACAACCTTATTATTTTTGGTGTGCTACCCCCTGAGACACTCACATAGCCGGTGGTCATTGCTTCATTGTGATACGCAAGCCCCTTCACCGCGGCAAGGTAATGATCACGAAGGGGAATTGGCACATGTACATGCCTTTTGTTTTGTTGTTGCAGCTGCACTGCAGTCAGAAAAATTAGGCAGGCATGTACATGCACCAGAAAAATTAGTATAGCGGACGCTGCTAGCAGCGGCCTTAAAAATTCAGGAATCCGCCTGGAGTCCTGGACCCTGTTGGTGGTGGTGGATAAGGCAAGCCACCTGCAGGCAGAGATGCTGTGTGGGGAGCGACTTAGTCTTGGGGCAGGCAGGCAGTCACACGGCGTGCAGGTAGAGATGATGTTGTGTGTAGGGACTGACTTAGTCTTTGGGCGGGCAGTAGCCCTCCGGGATCCATGCCTCATTCATTTTGATAAAGGTCAGGTACTGAACACTTTTGTGACTTAGGCGACTTCTATTCTCAGTGACAATGTCTCCAGCAGCGCTGAAGGTCCTTTCTCACAGGACGCTTGAGGCAGGGCAAGACAGAAGTTGAATGGCAAATTGTCACAGTTTTGGCCACAGGTCAAGCCTGCGCACCTAATAGTCCAAGGGTTCATCGCTGCTCACAGTGTCTGCATCCACACTTAAGGCCAAGTAGTCGGCTACCTGCCAGTCCAGGCATTGGTGGAGGATGGATCCGGAAGGGCTAAGGTGAGGCGTTGGACTAAAGAATGTCCACATGTCCGACATCACCATGAGATCGCTGGAGCGTCCTGTCCTTGCCTGCGTGGACATGAGAGAAGGATTACTGGCAGTGGTACCTTTATTGCGTTGTGCTGTGACATCACCCTTATACGCATTGTAAAGCATAATTGCCAGCTTGTTCTGCATGTGCTGCATCCTTTCTGCCTTCAAGTGAGTTGGTAACATGTCCGCCACTTTGTGCCTATACTGAGGGTCTAGTAGCGTGGCCACCCAGTACAGGTCATTCCACTTGAGTTTTTTTATACGGGGGTCCCTCAACAGGCTGGACAGCATGAAAGAAGCCATCTGCACAAAGTTGGATCCAGACGTACTATCCCTCTCCTATTGCTCTTCCTCAGTGATGTCAGGTAAGTCCTCCTCCTCCTCCCCCCAGCCACAAACAATATCACAGGAACGTTGAGCAGCACAAGCCCCCTGCGACGCCTGCTGCAGTTGTTCTTCTGCCACAGCTTCCTCCTCCACAGAAACACCTTCCTCATTATCCGAGTCTGACTCATCTTCCCCACATGACTCTTCCTCCTCCTCCCCCCGCTGTGCTGCCGCAGGTGTTCAGGAAACATTTGGTTCTGATGAAAATTGCTCCCACAACTGTTCCTGCCGTAACTGTTCCTCTTCATGCTCCTCCACAGCTTGATCCACCACTCTATGCACAGCACACTCCAGGAAGTAAGCGTACGGGATCAAGTCGCTGATGGTGCCTTCACTGCGACTCACCAGGTTGGTCACCTCCTCAAATGGCCGCATGAGCCTGCATGCATTTCACATCAGTGTCCAGTTGTTGGGCCACAACATCACCATCTCCCCAGATTGGGTCCTTTTACTGTAATTGTACAGGTACTGGGTATCAGCTTTCTCCTGTTCTAACAGGCGAGAGAACATGAGTAGGGTCGAATTCCAGTGAGTCGGGCTATCACATATCAAGCGTCTCACCGGCAAGTTGTTTCTCCGCTGAATGTCCGCAAAGCGTGCCATGGCTGTGTAAGACTGCCTGAAATGCTCACAAAACTTCCTGGCCTGCTTCAGGACGTCCTCTAAGCCTGGGTACTTTGACACAAATCTTTGAATGACTAGATTGAGCACATGTGCCATGCAGGGTACATGTGTCAGCTTTCCCAAATTCAAAGCGGAAAGGAGATTGCTGCCGTTGTCACACACCACGTTGCTGATGCCCAGTTGGTGCGGGGTCAGCCACTGATCCACCTGTGTGTTAAGAGCAGCCAGGAGTGCTGGTCCAGTGTGACTCTCCGCTTTGAGGCAAGACATGTCTAAGGCAAGACATGTCTAAGATGGCGGCCAGCATGCAGCATAGACCCTGGGGAGATGGGGCTGTGTAGCGGGAGAGGAGATCGCGGCACCAGCCATGGAGGAGGAGGATGACGACAGCAAAGAGGATGTAGCAGGTGGAGAGGAGGTGGCAGGAGGCCTGCCTGCAAGCCATGGAGGTGTCACAAGTTAGTCCGCTGCACATCCACGTACTCCCTGCTTGTCAGCGGTCACTAGGTTGACTCAATGGGCTGTGTAAGTAATGTAGCGGCCCTGACTGTACTTGACAGACCAGGCATCCGTGGTCAAGTGGACCCTTGACCCAACACTGTCTGCTAGAGATGACACCACTTGCCTCTCCACTTCACAGTGCAGTTTGGGTATCGCCTTTTTAGAGAAATAAATGCGGCCTGGCATCTTCAACTGCGGTGTCCCAATGGCCACAAATTTACGGAAGGCCTCAGAGTCCACCAACTTGTATGGTAACAGCTGGCGAGCTAACAGTCCTGCCATGCCAGCTGTCAGATGCCGGGCAAGGGGGTGACTGGCAGAAATTTGCTTCTTCCGCTCAAAGATTTCCTTCACGGACACCTGGCTGCTGTGGGCAGAGGAGCAGGCACCGCTCAAGGGCAGAGGCGGAGTGGAGGGGGGTGGCTGTGAAGGTGCAAGGGAGAAAGCGTCTGAAGATGCTGCACCTGAAGGAGGAAGAGGAGAAGGAGGGTGGCTTTTTTTGTGTGCTGCTTTTGCTCTTCCCATTGCAGTTTGTGCCTTTTCTCCATGTGCCTTCGTAAGGCAGTTGTCCCTACGTAAGTGTTCGCCTTTCCACTGCTCAATTTTTGGAGGCAGAGACAACAGATGGCATTGCTCCAAACTGAGGCGGACACATTAAAAAATTTCCAAACCGCTGAACTCCCCTGGGGTGATGGCACTATGGGGGCATCAGCAGCTGACGTTTAGGGATGGTCGCTGGATTCCGCGGAATTGTAAATTCCGCTATTCCGGCCAGAATTAGGTGATTTCGGTTCCGATATGACGGAACGGAATTGCTATGGTACTAAAACAGAATTCCGCGGAAACATTTAAAATTCCGTGGAATTTTACGGAATTCAAATTTGTTTCCCCACCAAACTTAAGGATTTGTAGCATGGGTTTGATTCCCAGCCAATGTATGTAAGCTGGCTTTTTAAATACTGTAATTCCCTAAGCAAGCTAATTTTTCTCTTGGATATATCACAATGGTACATGCTAGGCTGGCTTCAGCATGCAGCATTGTAGTGTGTTGTGTTGGTGGTATAATGGTTAGGATAGCAGCCTACAGAGCGGGAGGCCTGGGTTCTATTCCTGGCCAATGTGAGTTGGCTTTTGACATGCTACAAATCCTTAAGGAAGCTCATTTTTCTCTTGGATATATCATAATGGTACATGCTAGGCTGGCTTCAGCATGTAGTGTTGGTGGTGGTATAGTGTTGAAGAGAGCTACCTACCATGCGCTCAGACCTGGGTTCAATTCCCGGCCAAGGCTTTTGAAATACTACAATTCCCTGGAAGAGGAGACCCTCCTACCTTCAGGGAGAAGGGAGGAGAAAAAGGACTAAGGGAACAGTTAATAGGGTCTATGGGCTACCATATAAAATAAACAAGGTAGATTTTGTGATTATTTTAATTTTTCCGTCGGAATCCGGAATTCCGTGGAATTTCGTAAAGATCTGGTGGAATTTTCAGGTAGTGATGGACTTACCTCCCTGGTAGACCAAACAGACACAATTTTGTAATTCCATTAAAAAAATAGCATTTAATAGGTACTCCAAATTGCAATGCGTTTCGCAGGCACAATCCTGCTTCATCAGGCAAATCGAGGAGAGCAAACTAGTAAGGGTCTGTTATACTATACAGCAAAGCACCTCTGCCTACCTACACAGCCTGTTTATAGTATTCAAAATCTGTTGGCCCTCTTACTACATACAGTAAGTGGTAAAATCAGCCCATGGCCACACATTGGTCAATCATGCAATTTTCACTTCAAGTCCTATTCGAGCGAGTGATCAGACTGACATTCAGATCTCATATCGATCGGATATAGAAGAAAGCTAGCATACACATAAGATTTCCAATCAGATTTCCAAACGGATATTGATAGCTTAAAATTAATTGAAAGGACATACATGTGGAATGATGGCTAGTATTTTGATCAATATTTTCAGTTTGTCCAATCAAGAAATAGATCTATTTTTAACTGTGACTGATCACTCTCAGTCACTGGACTGTTTTTCCACCTTCATGTAGCAAGAGGGTAAACACAATACCATGAAAAGATTGAGTAGGTTAGTTCCCATACTGCATGGACGTGGTAGAATTGGCTAATCATTGGCCAATCAAAACTGAATGTGTGCACCAGATTTTAAGCCTGATACACACTTTCAATTATAATTGGCTAATCACTGACCAATTTTACCACCTCCATGTAGTATGAGGGTGAACAGATATTAAACACTATCAGCAGACTGTGAAGGTAAAACCTCATACTAGTTGGAGGTGGTAAAATTGGTCAGTGATTGGCCAATCATAATTGAAAGTGTGTACCAGGCTTTAGACACAGTGGCCCGTATGCAATTTCATTTTTCACCTGCATCTTTTCCTAGGTGATATTTTCACAACTTGACATAAAATACTTTTTAAGCCACCAGCAAACAAGAAAACACTCAAAATGAATTTGATAGCACTTTTTTCACCAACTTTTGAATGCCTTTTTGGTTGTAAAATGCAAAAAAATTAGTTTAAAGTGAAGATGAAAATTATCTCCTAGGATAGAACCTAGGAGGTGAAAAATGTAATTGCAGGGCCATATGCAATTCACTTTTTCACCTGAGTTTTCTCCTTGGTGAAATTTTCAAACTTGTCAATAAAATTCCTTTTAACCACTTTACCCCCGCGCGTACGTATTTCTCCGCCCCTTTTTCCATCCTTTAAAAACCAGGGACGGAGAAACACGTACTTTCCGCAGTCCCGACGCTGCCCGCGCTCCCGCTCGTAAACACGCCGCCCGCCGCTAGTAAAACCGCCGCCGCCCGCTCGCCCAGAGATCAATGAACGGGAAAATCCATTCCCGTTCGTTGATCTAAGCCCCGCAATGATCAGCTGCTCTCCTATGGGCAGCGCGATCATTGTGAGAAAAAACTCACGTGTCCAGCCTCCTTATTCTTCCTCCAAGCTTCCGGAAGGAAGCTTGGAGGTTGCATTAAAACAAAAAGTTACTGTGGCCATCTTGTGGCCAAATAGTAAACTACACCCTACACATTTTTCACATACAAATAAATGACTTTTACACATAAAATTAACTCATTACCTCCCACACTCCCCATTTTTTTTTTTTTTGTAATTAAAAAAAAATTAAAAAATTTACAATTAAAAAAAATACATAAATAGTTACCTTAGGGACTGAACTTTTTAAATATTTATGTCAAGAGGGTATAACACTGTTACTTTATATACTATGGGCTTGTAATTAGGGATGGACGCAAAACTGAAAAAAATGCACCTTTATTTCCAAATAAAATATTGGCGCCAAACATTGTGATAGGGACATAATTTAAATGGTTTTATAACCGGGACAAAAAGGGCAAATACGTTTCATGGGTTTTAATTACAGTAGCATGCATTATTTAAAAACTATAATGGCCGAAAACTGAAAAATAATTATTTTTTTCCCCACATTTTTCCTATTTTCCCATTAAAACACATTTAGAAAAAAATAATTCTTGGCATAATGTCCCACCTAAAGAAAGCCTAATTGGTGGCGAAAAAAACAAGATATAGTTCATTTCATTGCGATAAGTAATAATAAAGTTATAGACGAATGAATGGAAGGAGCGCTGAAAGGTGAAAATTGCTCTGGTGCTCAGGGGGTAAAACCCCTCAGTGGGGAAGTGGTTAAACCACCACCAAGCAAACAAATAGTTGAAATATTGTGATAGCACTTTTTCAAGTACTTGTCGGTACTTTGTTCCATTGCAAAGTGCTAAAAAGTTATTATAAATTAAAGATGAAAAAATATCTCCTATGAGAAAACACAAGTGAAAAGTGAATTGCATATGGGCCAGGCCTTGTATCTTTCCTACAGTAATGAATCTACAGACCATAAAGCAACTAAATAACCCCAAGAGTAGAAGCAATGAAGCCAAGTCAATAAGTTTGGGGCAGAAGCTATACTAGCCTGATGTCTAAAAAAAAAATCAATAAATAAAATATGTTAAGTGGAGAGGAAATGAATGCATGCTTCATGCTTGGTGCCCTGAAAACTCAGCAAGCTACATTTCTGTAAATGAAGAACACCTGGGTGCAATTTTTATGTCATAACTGCTAAAATGGACGACAGAATTCCACCCAAGGAGTAAATACATTTACCAGCAATAAAGAGTTCTGAATACATTTGGTAAAACAATTTAAATTGCTAATGAACATTTTGACAAGTTGGGTTTAAACCAAGGTAACTTTGAAAAAAACTAAATATTTGTCACAAGGTCTTCTAAAACTGTAACCTGAGCTTGTCAATGGAAGAAGCTCACAAAAAGTATGCTTTTGTATTGGAGAGTGCGAAATTCCTCTGTAATCAGTCCTCATTAAATCTCCTGTAGCCATTTATTTATATGCATGGTACATTTTAGTGCAGCTGATGTATTTCTGGCACAGGTTAAAATGCACGCTGAAAGCAAGAGCCTTGGAAGCAATAAAGGATAAACTCTTTGCGTAGAGATCTTATCAGAACAGTCTGGACCTAAACTGATTTTGTGTAGAATTCTAATTTAATGAAAGTTTACAAAGATAGAAAGAGAGAGACAGAGACAGAGAGAGACAGAGGGCCTGATTCTATTTAAAAAATCACTAGCGTTAAGTGCTGGTGATTGTTTAACTCATGCGATTTGCAAATCAAATAATACAATTACAAATGCAAAAACATAAAAAAAGAAGAAAAAAAAACAACTGTTTCCTCAATCTTCTTTAACATCTTCCTTCCTATGTTGGCTAGTATTGCCAAAACTAACTCTAACAAGTAACTTGTCTATATATCTTATCTAAAGTTTAGATAGTTTTCACAGCAAATTTAGCTGCAAACAGCTTTAACTGAATATGATTATTTCTTCCTGTGATACAATGACAGCAGCCATGTTGTTTGTAAACATTACACACAGGCAAGCTGATCTGCATCTCCAGCACTCAGCCTGTGAAACCCTAATGCCCCTTCCTCCTGCCTCTGAAATCTCTGGCTAGTAACACTTCCTCCTCCTCCTGCCAAGACTGAGCCCATAAGCCATTGATACTGTCTGAAAATGCCAAGGCACTCTGAAAAGCTGTGGGTGAGGCTTGTTTAGTTTATAGGGAATTAGAGTATTAAAACAAAAATGTATTTGGCTTGAGGAATGCCCTATAAACAATATAAAAGGAACACAATTATGCAATGAGTACGTTTATCTCGGATCCACTTTAATGACATGGTTGGACTTTTTAAGAAGGGGGTATATTTCTAGGGGCAGTGAAGACAACTATTTTACACATGTGGTGAGTCAACACTTGCTGGAGGCTTATGTTGAATCTGGGAAACATTAACTCTACCCAAAACCTTTTATGTTTTTTTTTTTTTTCTGAATTTTGGACAGAGAATGCCAGGTTTCAAATGTGAGTTTGTTTTTGTTATCTGTGTCTTCATTGAGAAAATTTGCTTTCACTTGCTGTCTTTCGTTACAATCATGAGGAAAAAAAGGAAGCAAGGAGAGTTCTGTGTAATGAAGACATTAGTCAAATCTTAACAGACCTAATAATTTCTGTTTGCATGTTAAGCCTAACGCCAGAAACCCACTAGGAGCGATGTTCTGAGCATTTCGCGATTTGAAAACTCTTGCTAATGTAATGCTATGGGTGTGATCCCACTTCAGCGATGTGATTTTATAAAAATATCCCCCATAGCATTGCATTAGCAAGAGGTTTTTCAGATAACTAGCGAATAGAAATCGCTCCTAGTGGGTTTCTGACCTTAAAAATGTTTGAGTGCAGCCATGAAATGTTACATTTATTTGACTAAAAGGTATTAATTAGCTTTTGTGGATCGCAAAACGCTGGGTACCCTACAAACTAGTAAACTATATTTGTGGATGTTTCCATTAGCGCACTGCATTTGTGATGTGATTTTTTTCCGATCTCATTTGTCATGACTGCTGCATTTGTGCAATTGTCTCCCGATACAAATTATAGGAGCACAGGAAAATTGCATAGTAATAGCGCCAGTAGGTGATTTTTTTTCATGATCCGGAGATTCAAAATAAATTCAAAATATTTCCCCGCTCATTTTTTTCTCTGCTCGTGAAATGCAAGTGTTCAATTGCCCAGTACATCGGATCACAGCTGAATCATTGGGGAATCGTGGAAGTGAAAGAAAACACAATTTCTTAGTGGAAAAGAGCCCTACGGGCAAATTAACACTATCGGCTATATGCAATAAACAACGATAAAATTACAACAATTTAAATGGTACTTACAGAACTAATCCTCTCTTATGATTTTCTAATCACTTGCTTCTAATCTGGTGCACCTGACCTGACTAGAATCTTAGAAGAATTTAGGGGGTTTACCTAAATTATCCATATGCAAACCTTACACACATATTCAAATTAGACAAGGGACTACACCATTTTGAATGTGCATTACATTTAAAGTACATCTGAAGTGAAAAAAAAATATGATACCTATGGAGAAGGAAGGCTCTGGATCCTATTGAGCCTTGCCTGATGGCTCGAACGTTTGCAAACCGGCGAACTTTGCGAACCGCAATAGACTTCAATGGGCAGGCAAACTTTCAAAACTACAAACACTGTTTCTGGCTACAAAAGTGATGGAAAAGATGTTTCAATGGGTCTAACACCTGAAGGGGAATTCTTCCAAGATGTTCCAGCACAGCTCTTTTATCAGAAATCACTTTATTGGATCATTAAAACATGTACAAAATTAGCTGCATAGTGGCTCCGGTCCACCGTTTCGGACCATCACAGTCCTTGTTCATGCCACACAGCCAGGCTGTGTGGCGTGATGGTCCAGCTAGTTTTGTACATGTTTTATTGAATCAATAAAGTGATTTCTGATAAAAGAGCTCTGCTGGATCATCTTGGAAGAATTGCTTAATATACCCTGTGGGTACACGAGTGGATCCGCTGCACGCCAATCCCCAGCATCGCTTGAGTTCGGGCTCACACACCCTTTTGGTTACTAACACCTGAAGGGGGCATGGCAGAGTGGGATACATGCCAAAAGTCCCTGGAAAAATTCCGGATTTGACACAGAGCAGGGTTATAATCCCTAAAGGGCAGAAATCACATTGCATTCCTAAATTGGAGGAATAACGTGCGTGAAAACATCTTGTGTGTGTATATAAGGATCAGGTAGTGTAATTAGTGTACTGCTTCACACTGACAGACCAAACTCACTGTGTAATGCACCACAAACAGATGGCCGTGATGGTGTGCACGTTGGCAAGAGTGCAGGTGATGGCGGCTTTCCAGCCCATCTGGTCGGGCTGAGGTAGCTCAATGACAGAACAACGGTGACTGTCCAGCTGATCGAATTTGGTCTGTCGACAATGAAGCAACAACCATATTTTCTTGGGTGTGCCCCCCAACACACTCACATTGGTCATTGCTTCATTGTGATATGCAAGCCCCTGGGGAATTGACACTTGTACATGCCTTTTGTTTTGTTGTTGCAGCCAGAAAAATTAGGCAGGCATGTACACGCACCAGAAAAATTATTATTCTTTTTGTTAGCAGCTTTAAAAATTCAGGTATCCACCTGGAGTCCTGGATCCTGTTGGTGGTGGCAGAGAAGACAGTAAAGCGGCCTGCAGGCAGAGATGATGTGTGGGGACTGACTTAGTCTTGGGGCAGGCAGCATCGGCCGGCAGGCAGAGATGCTGTGTGGGGACTGACTTAGTCTTCGGGCAGGCAGTCGCAAGGCGTTCAGGCAGAGATGCTGTGTGTAGGGACTGACATAGTCTTTGGACGGGCAGTAGCCCCCCGGGATCCATGCCTCATTCATTTTGATAAAGGTGAGGTACTGAACACTTTTTTGACCTAGGCAACTTCTCTTCTCACTGACAATGCCTCCAGCTGCGCTGAAGTTCCTTTCTAGGATGTTTGAGGCAGGGCGAGCGAGAAGTTGGATGGCAAATTGTGACAGCTCTGGCCACAGGTCAAGCCTGCGCACCCAGTAGTCCAGGGGTCCAGAGTGGGAGCCTGAGAAAAGGCTACCCCCACACATTCAAGGAAGGCAGCAGGCACGACATGCAAGTCTCGACTCAGGGAGGTAGTGACGAAAAATAACAATACAGGAGGACTCTTTCGAGGCCCTGCTGTATAATGACGAGACAAATACACTTGAAATCCTTTAACGAGAATATGTTATGGAGGGCAAGTCTGCCAAGTGAAAGGTATGCACTGACTGCCAGGTATAATACAATGTGCAGTCACAGATGCAGTGAAAGGTATGCACTGACTGGACGAATACAGTGTACAGTCACAGAGGTGCAGTGAAAGGTATGCAGTGACTGCTGGTATAATACAATGTGCAGTCACACAGGTGCAGTGAAAGGTATGCAGTGACTTCTGGTATAATACAATGTGCAGTCACACAGGTGCAGTGAAAGGTATGCACTGGCTGCTAGTATAATACAATGTGCAGTCACACAGGTGCAGTGAAAAGTATGCACTGGCTGCTGGTATAATACAATGTGCAGTCACTCAGGTGCACTGAAAAGGTATGCAGTGACTGCTGGTGGTATGATACAATGTGACCCAGGTGCACCGCAAAAGTATGCAGTGACTGCTGGTGGTATGATACAATGTGCAGTCACACAGATGCATTGAAAAGGTATGTAGTGACTGCTGGTGGTATGATACAATGTGACACAGGTGCACTGAAAAGGGATGCAGTGACTGCTGGTGGTATGATGCAATGTGCAGTCACACAGGTGCACTGAAAAGGTATGCAGTGACTGCTGGTGGTATGATACAATGTGACACAGGTGCACTGAAAAGGTATACAGTGACTGCTGGTGGCATGATACAATGTGCAGTCACACAGGTGCACTGAAAAGGGATGCAGTGACTGCTGGTGGTACAATACAATGTGACACAAGTGCACTGAAAAGGTATGCAGTGACTGCTACTGCTGGTGATATGATACAATGTGATACAGATGCAGTAAAAGGTATGCACTGAATGTGCTGGGCCTGGCACAGTATAGCAATTAGCAAGGGCCAGCTGCGACAGACAGGGCTGTATATGCAGTGTCAGTGGGCCACAAAAAAACAACAACAAAAAAACACATTACAAGAACATTAGCTCTCAAAAGAGCAGTTTTGGTGATGCTTTTCAGCAGCAAATATCAGCAAGCAGCAAGCTAACAAGAGCCTAACTAAGCTTTATCCATCTCTGCAGCATCCTTTCTACCTTCTCTCACTAAAACAGCAGCACGCGTGGGGGGGAGGGGCTCCAGGAGGGAGTGCAGCCATATTGGATGCCATGTGTCTGCTGACTGTGATGTGGAGGGTCAAAGTTTAGCACACTCCTGCTTGCACATGCACAATGCAATAAAGCTGCCCATCTTCAGGGGCACTCAGGCTCTCAACCAGTGGTGCTCAGCAAAGCTCGAATATTCGAGTAGCTCGAATATTCGAGCTCTTTTTTCAGCTATTCGAGCTCGAATACCGAGCTCGAATAGCTGCAGCTACTCGAATGGACTATTCGAGTGAACTCGAATAGCCCATTCACTATTCGAGCTATTCGAGCTAACAGTGCTATTCGAGCTCGAATACCGAGCTCGAATAGCGTCATAGCCCAGATTGATGTCCTTAGAGCCAATCAGAGGGCTCCCAGGCCCTCTGACGGCAGCCAATCACAGAGGGGGACCCTGGCCAGCCCCTACCCTATAAATAGCAGCCGCCATGTTCCGTTTTTCCGTCCTTGCCTGACTTTGTACAGAGAGAGATCTGCTCCTTTGTGCTTTGGCTTAGCAAGAGCTTTATTGTGGTCAACTACCTAGCGTTTTTGCTCACATACACCTCCTATACACACCTATATTGTTGTTAGTTAGATAGAGATTGTATTTTAGTTAGTAGCTTGTGTGTTACATAGAGACAGACACAGCTGCTGCAGGCAAGCTTACACTGCTTTAGGCCTCAGGGCCTTGCCTGTGTGGGCAGCTGTCCTCCTGTGACTGTCCTCTGTTAGTTTATTATACCAGTGTTTCTGCTGTCCTACCTTTACTACTGAGTGATTGTATTTTGTAGTAACTGTACTAGGACACTTACTGTCACTGTTTGTTTCATAGCTCCTGCGTGTGTGCGTGCACAGTACACACACTCTATTTCCTTCTGATTACTATTGATTATTGTAATTTCTAGTTGTACTTACTAACTACTTACTACTAGGGACACTCAGTCACTGTTCATAGGCTAGCTCCTGCGTGTGTGTGTGTGCGTGCACTCAGTACACACACTCTATTTCCTTCTGATTACTATTGATTATTGTAATTTCTAGTTGTACACTTACTTACTACTTACTACTAGGGACACTCAGTCACTGTTCATAGGCTAGCTCCTGCGTGTGTGTGTGCGTGCACTGTCTGTACAGTACACACACTCTATTTCCTTCTGATTAGTATTGATTATTGTAATTTCTAGTTGTACTTACTAGTAACTACTTACTACTAGGGACACTCAGTCACTGTTCATAGGCTAGCTCCTGCGCTGCGTGTGTGTGTGCGTGCACTGTCAGTACACACACTCTATTTCCTTCTGATTACTACTGATTATTGTAATTTCTAGTTGTACACTTACTTACTACTTACTACTAGGGACACTCAGTCACTGTTCATAGGCTAGCTCCTGCGTGTGTGTGTGAGTGCACTCAGTACACACACACACTCTATTTTCTTCTACTTAATCTGATTACTACTGATTATTGTATTTTCTAGTTAGTGTACTAGGGGACACACTTACTGTTCACTGTTCACACTTATACTGATTACTGAATTATTGTTTTTTGTATTAGTACTGTACTAGTAATCACTTAGCGATCTAATCACTTAGTGATTAGTGTCACCTCACCCACCAACCCACTCCATTAAAGTACCCCACTTTTTCACCCGCCCTTTTAAAAAACTTTTTTGTTTACGCCCAAAACATCAAAGATGTCTGGAAGTGGCAGCCAGCGCGGTTTGGGCAAGGGGAAGAGCAGCAAGGGAATCAAGAGGAGAGGGAGCAGCATTGTGGCAAGCCGCGGCCGCGCCACCATGCACAGTTCCGCAGCAGCAGCAGCTGCGTCAGTGGCTAACATTCCTCCTATAGCCACTGGCTGTGGACGCCTTGGGCGCCGTCCAGCAGGAGCAACTCACGCTGCAGAGACACAGCAGCAGCAGCAGCAGCGTGTAGTACCTGCTCCTATTTTCCTCCAGCCGGGTCGGAAACGTCCCATTGAGGAAAAGGATGCAGACACTGTGGTGCAACTGATGACGGAGGATGAGCAGCCCGCCATCAGCTCTGCATCCGAGGCCTCCACCCTCACCACCACCACCACCCCTGTTCGCAGCAGCCGCCCAGCAGGGCCTGGGGAGGAGGCCAGTTCACCGTCACAAGTTGGCGACCTGTCACTCAGCAGTATTTTTACCCCAGGCACCATCAGGGTATTGTCTGCTGTTGTTGGCGATTTGGAGGAGGAGATGCTGATGGGCACTTTGGGGGATGAGGGATTGGACAGCAAGACTGTGGCGACAGTCAAGCAGCCCATCCATGCATCAGGAGAGGAGTTTGGGGGGTCATCATCCCAGCAGGACATGTTTCAGGAGGGGGAGGATGATGATGATGATGATGATGACGTGGTGACAGACAAAGACTGGGTGCCGCCACCACCAGCACCTGGGGATGTCATCATCAGCAGCTCTGAGGAGGAGGAGGAGGATGCACTTGTGGGCCTTGCAAGGAGGCGCATCATTGCAAGCATTGGCAGCAGTAGGCAGGTCCCACAGCCTGCTGGTGTCTCAGGCTCAGCAGCAGCAGCAGCAGCATCTGCCAGTACCACCACCAGCCGCACCCAAGCCCCCGCCCCAATCACCACAGGGAGACAGGCAGCAGCGGCTCCAGGCCGTAGGGGGTTGTTTTTGTCACCAATCTGGCAATTTTTCACCATGCCCACAGTGTACAGCAAGTACCCACAGTGTACAGCAAGTACGCCACTTGCAATCACTGTCAGCGGAAGTTGAGCAGAGGTGCAGACCCCTTAAAGTTCAGCACCAGCTCGCTCATCAACCACCTTGCTGCGAAACATTTCCACCAGCATGAGGAGTTCCAGAGGCTGAAGGCATCTGGTGCTGGCAGTGGCACCACACCCATCACTGCACAGCCTTCAGCAGCAGCAGCAGCAACAGCAGCCACCCGCCCTCCTGCTCCTCCAGCAGCACCAGCAGGAGTGCGGAAACGCACTGCTCCTCCCCCCTCTGCAACTCCTGCCGCTGACACTGAGGCCTGTTCTGGCAGCCAGTCCTCAGTGGCCTCCTCTGCTGTGTCCGTTGATTCCCGTGCCAGCAAAAGGCCACGCCAGAGCCTTTTGAGCGAGTCCTTCCATGGGGTGGTAAGGGCTCTGCCTCCCAGCAGCCGTCGCGTGCGTCAGCTGAACGGCTTGCTGGCACGGGCCATGTGCTCCCAACTCCTGCCGTACACGCTCATGCAGGAGGGGAGCGACATGCGTGCGCTGCTTGCTTGTGCAGCCCCAGACTGGCAGCTCCCCAGCAGACACTTTTTCTCCCGCAAGGCCATTCCTGCACTGCACCGCTTTGTGATGGCCAATGTGGAGCGAGGGCTGGAGCACGCGGTTGGTGAAAGGGTCCACGTCACCATGGACTCCTGGAGCAGCCGCTTTGGGACAGGCCGCTACCTGTCCTTCACTGTCCACTGGGTCAGCTTGGTGGAAGGGGGTGAGGATGGGAGAGCAGCAGCGGGCACAGCCGCAGCAGCAACACAGTGGGTGGTGCCACCCCGCAGGGTCAGGGGAACTGCAGCAGGTTCCTCCGATCCTCTGCCATCCTCCGGCACACCTGGCCAAACCCCCCGCCTCAGCAGCAGCGTGAAGGCCCGCCACTGCCAAGCGCTGCTGCAGTTGGTCAGCCTTGGGAAGACCAAACTGACGGCAACCCATGTGTTGGCCAAACTCCAGGAGCAGGAGAGGATTTGGCTGACCCCCAGAGGCCTCAGAGTCGGAGAGGTAGTGGCCGACAATGGGGCCAATCTGGTTGCCGCAATAGACAGGGGAAACCTGACCCACATCCCCTGTCTTGCCCACGTGCTGAACCTGGTGGTGCAGAAGTTCTTGCGCACCTACCAGGGGATGGGCGAACTGCTGGAAACGGCAAGGAACGTTGTGCGTCACTTCCGGCGCTTGGCTGCAGCCTGTGAGAGCCTGGAAGACGTGCAAAAGGAGCTGGAGCTGCCACGCCATCGGCTGATCCTTGACGTTCCAACTCGCTGGAACTCCACCCTGGCGATGTTGGAGCGTCTGGTTGAACAGAAGCACGCTGTCAACCAGTACCTTGCCCAGGCCACTGTTTCCGCCGCTCAGAGAAGGGACAAGACCAGCAACATCCCGTCCATTGTCCCCGATGACTGGAGGCACATGCAGCAGGTGTGCTTAGTGCTGGCTCCCTTTCTGCAGGCCACTAACATGGTGAGCAGGGACCATGCTATGGTCTGCGAGTGGGTGCCCCTGGTTTGTCTGCTGAACAGGGCCCTTGATGCTTTGCTGGAACAGGGAGCGGCAGCCTTGGCCCAGCAGGAGCGGCAAGCAGCTGCACAGTCCACCTCTGAGGGGGAGGAGGAGGAGGACTTGGTGGAGGTCCCTGACCTTGCTGCTGATGAGGGGGATCAGCACAGCGCAGCTGAGTTGGTGCGGGGGTGGAGAGAGGATGAGGCGGCAGAGGAGGAGGATGAGGACAGCACTGCCGTCGATGTGCCAGCACACGTGGCCCGCCTCTTCCCAATGGCAGCGCACATGCTGACGTGCCTGCGCAAGGACCCCAGGGTGATCCAGATGAAGCAGAGGGAGGACATCTGGATCAGCATGATGTTGGACCCACGCCTCAAGGGGAAGTTGAGCCAGTTCCTGCCGCCTGCAGGAGGAGACCCAGCGCAACAAATAAGGAGCTAGCAGCAGCCCCTTGTTGAGCGCTTGGAGGAAGCCTTCCCCCAGCCTTCCACCCCCACTGTCCAGCCAGCACAGAGGCAGCAGCAGGTGCCTACATCCAGCAGCAAGCGCCCCACAGACCTGCTGTCTCTCAGCAACGAGCTGTAGAGGCTCCGGCAGCAGTGACTAGAGAGGAGGTGCATGCAGCAGCATCCTCCTCCGGTCACAGCCAGCGCCTGACCCGAATGGTGGCTGACTACATGGGGTCCTACAGCGGGCTTGACAGCGATGCCCCTGTTGATCCCATGGAGTATTGGGTCAAGCGCCTGGAGATCTGGAGCGAGCTGGCGCAGTACGCCCTGGAAGTGCTGTCCTGCCCCCCTTCCAGCGTGCTGTCCGAGCGCTGCTTCAGTGCAGCTGGTGGCGTGGTCACCGAGAAACGCTCTTGTCTGTCTCACAAGTCTGTGGACAAACTGACGTTTCTCAAGATGAACCAGGCGTGGGTGGAAGGCGAGTTCCTGGCCCCTGTTGTCGGCGAGAGGGGGACATGAACTGGCTGCCGGAAGAACCATCGTTAATGTGCCTTACCACCCTTTACCACCTCCTGGCTCCTGCTCACTAAGCCAGCCTGGTTCACTTTGACTATTACGTCGCCTGCAGCCACACATTTTACATCTACAGTGGGCTGCTGTGTACTGCCCTTCTGCTGTCTGTCTGTCTGTCTGTGTTTCCCCACTGCCAGGGTACAGAGATTTACCTTCTGCTGCCGCTCTGCCACCAGCTATTACGTCCAACAATAGCTATATCTGTGTAATTTGCTGTAAAAAAAAAAAGTAAACCATTAAAAAAAAAAGGTTTAATTTTTCTGAGGTGCCCGGGTTGAAAAATGTGTTGTCCCAGTTGTGTATTGGACACGATGTGGGCTGCACGACCGCTGTCTGGGACCTCCTGTTGTGTTTATTTACAGCCCTGGTATCAACGCTAGGTACCAGGGCTATTATGTCACGCTGCCTACCTACCTGCTGCCACACTCACACTACTCCTCCATTCCTCCTGCTGCTGCCTGTCTGTGTTTCCCACTGCCAGGGTACACAGATTTACCTTCTGCTGCCACTCTGCCACCAGCTATTACGTCCAACAATAGCTACTCTCATTACTCCTCCATTCCTCCTGCTGCTGCTGCTGTCTGTCTGTGTTTCCCACTGCCAGGGTACACAGAATTACCTTCTGCTGCCACTCTGCCACCAGCTATTACGTCCAACAATAGCTATATCTGTGTAATTTGCTGTAAAAAAAAAAAAAAGTAAACCATTAAAAAAAAAAAAAAAAGGTTTAATTTTTCTGAGGTGCCCGGGTTGAAAACTGTGTTGTCCCAGTTGTGTATTGGACTCGATGTGGGCTGCACGACCGCTGTCTGGGACCTCCTGTTGTGTTTATTTACAGCCCTGGTATTAACGCTAGGTACCAGGGCTATTATGTCACGCTGCCTACCTACCTGCTGCCACACTCACACTACTCCTCCATTCCTCCTGCTGCTGCCTGTCTGTGTTTTGCACTGCCAGGGTACACAGATTTACCTTCTGCTGCCACTCTGCCGCCAGCTATTACTTCCAACAATAGCTACTCTCATTACTCCTCCATTACTCCTGCTGCTGCTGCTGTCTGTCTGTGTTTCCCACTGCCAGGGTACACAGAATTACCTTCTGCTGCCACTCTGCCACCAGCTATTACGTCCAACAATAGCTATATCTGTGTAATTTGCTGTAAAAAAAAAAAAAGTAAACCATTAAAAAAAAAAAAGGTTTAATTTTTCTGAGGTGCCCGGGTTGAAAACTGTGTTGTCCCAGTTGTGTATTGGACACAATGTGGGCTGCACGACCGCTGTCTGGGACCTCCTGTTGTGTTTATTTACAGCCCTGGTATCAACGCTAGGTACCAGGGCTATTATGTCACGCTGCCTACCTACCTGACTGCCTGCTGCCACACACTCATCCTCCTCCTCCTGCTGCTGAATTGACCTCCTGCTGTCTGTGTGTTTCCACTGCCAGGGAGCACATACAATGGCGCTTCCAACATGCGTGCGCCACCAGCTATTTATTACGCTCAAAAATAGCTGCATTTCTTTAAAAAACAAAAAAAAATATATTCTTTTTATTAATACTTTGTGATATTATTTTTAGAGGTGTCCGGGTTGAAAACTGTGTTGTCCCAGTTGTGTATTGGACATGATGTGGGCTTCACGACCGCTGTCTGGAACCTCATGCTGTGTATTTACGGCCTGGTACCACCGCTAGGTACCACACAGCTTATTATGTCTCGCTGCCTGCCTCATTGACTGCCTGCTGCCACACAATCATCCTTCTCCTCCTGCTGCTGCTGCTGAATTTACCTCATGCTGTCTGTGTGTTTCCACTGCCAGGGAGCACATACAATGGCGCTTCCAACATGCGTGCACCACCAGCTATTTATTACGCTCAAAAATAGCTGCATTTCTTTAAAAAAAATATATAAAAGAGAAATAAGTGAAGAAGAAGAAGACGATATAGAAGAAGAAGAAGATATAGAAAAAGAAGAAGACGGAATAGAAAAATAATAATAAGAAGAGGATATAGAAAAAGAAGATATAGAAAAAGAAGATATAGAAGAAGAAGATGAAGAAGAAGATGAAGAAGATGAAGAAGATGAAGAAGAAGATGAAGAAGATGAAGAAGAGGATGAAGAAGATGAAGATGAAGAAGAAGAAGAAGACGATGAAGAAGAAGATGATGAAGAAGATGAAGATGAAGAAGATGAAGAAGAAGAAGATGAAGAAGATGAAGAAGAAGAAGAAGACGATGAAGAAGAAGATGATGAAGAAGATGAAGAAGAAGAAGATGAAGAAGAAGATGAAGAAGAAGAAGAAGAAGAAGAAGAAGATATAGAAGAAGAAGAAGATATAGAAGAAGAAGAAGATATAGAAGAAGAAGAAGAAGAAGAAGAAGAAGAAGATATAGAAGAAGAAGAAGATATAGAAGAAGAAGAAGATATAGAAGAAGAAGAAGAAAATGAATAATAAGAAGAAGATATAGAAGAAGAAGAAGAAAATGAAGAAGAAGAAGAAGAAGTATATACACTACTGAACAGAATTTTGGACACAACTTCTCTTCTCTTTCCACCTTTTTTTTTTAAAGGAACATCCCCACATAATCACTTGCTGTTGTTACTTGGGAAAAAAGATGTTTCTTGCATCATTCACCCTCAAAACAAGTGTTGGAAGCTATTTAAGGCCAATTCGAATAGTCAGCTCGAATAATGAGCTCGAATACCGACTCGAATAGTGAGCTCGAAGTCCGAGGTCGAATCGAATAGCAAAAAATATTCGATTCGAATATTCGATCGAATTCGAATAATTTACTATTCGAATTCGACCAAACTCGAATAATAAAAAGGGGTATCCGAGCATCACTGCTCTCGACACCTTTGAGGGCTCCCAAAGGTGGAGTAACTTCATTGGGAACAGTGCCGGAACAAAGGGATTTAGAAGGAACAGGGTGGCTCAATACGATCTAGAGCCTTGCCTTTCCAAAGGTAAGTATATTTGCTTTAATTCTTCACCTGTCAATAATGTTTAAATTGCTCAATGATTAGAGATATCTAATTGCTTTAAAGTAAAAAACAAATGCTGTGAGTTGTATTTGATTTTTCTGTCTGCTCGGAGTCCTTAGATCGCAATACTTACACCTGTTCAGAAATGTCAGTTGATTTGTGCATAACCTGCTTTAAAAACCCACTGGAAAAAGGTATAAATGCATTTTTACTGTGTGGGATTTATTTTATGGAAATACAAAGTATAATGTGTTTTGTGTGATATATAAGTTTAGGATTCTTTTATAACATTGTGATTGCTTGATATGTGAAAAGTGAGATATACTAAGTAATACAAACCACTAGGATAATTTCCACATGCCAAAAAGCAATGAAGCCATCATCTTGTAATGCCGCATAATGTAGGTCATTTATGCTGCATGTATACAGAAAATATGCATTAGTGTGATGCATTAGATGTAAAGAATACTGTTAAAAGGCATGTAAGTCAAACAGAGCTATAAAGAGCTCTGTTACCTTGCTAATGGATTATATTGGGTTAAAAGCACTTACATCATTTGGATTAGTTAACATTTCAGAACACAAATTTGTAGGTCCTTATTGCAAAGAGGTATGACTCAAGAAGACATTGAAAAAAAAAATACTATGCAGTCAGCATAACATAGAAAACAATAATCAAATAAATAATAGATAATAATCATAAGATACTGTATATCAAAATAGGATAAGCAGGGATGAATTTATAACTAGGCACTCTAGGCTAAAGCCTACAGGCACCGTGTGCAGACAGAGATGGTCGGCAGCAGCGTGCATGCAACTGATGTTTCTGTGGCCAACTCACTCTGAAGTCCATCTGGCCTTGAGCTAGTGCAGTCAGTGGGGATTGCATCTTTAGCATCCATCACGGCACCTCACCACCACCCCAGCCCTGACAAGACATCCCGTAGCCTCCCTGGCGGTAAGCCTGACCTATGCATGGGCTGTGATTTCTATGTGTGCAGCGGTAAGCCCATGCTGGGCTGTGAAGAATCTGCCTCCTGCTTTGTTTACCTGGGTCCTGCGTGCGATCAGCACTGCCAGCAGGACCCAGGCTTCTCCCCTGAACCTTTTTTCAAGTATTTCGACCCCCGGGATCCCCAAGTCCCCTCTATTCTTTTGGGGACCCGGTGGCAAATCAGTGCGTGGCGGCGGGGGCAGCGTGACGTCACACGGGGCTAATTTTTAAAGTGGACCTGAAGATGTTCAGGTCCAAAACTAGTGTAAAAGAAAAGATTGAAATCGCCCTGTGTGTCTGTATATATATACATGCATACATTTTATTACGTGTGAGCATGTATGTATGTATATGTGTGTGTGTATATATATATATATATATATATATATATATATATATATATATATATATATATATATATATATATATATATATATATATATATAATATATATATATATATATATATATATACGCATACACACATGTAGGTACATGTATGCATATGCTTGGACATGCATGCATGTATGTACAGTACAGATCAAAAGTTTGGACACGCCTTCTCATTCAAAGAGTTTTCTTTATTTTCATGACTATGAACATTGTAGATTTACACTGAACGCATCCAAACTATGAATTAACACATGTGGAAGTATAGTACATAACCAAAATTGTGAAACACCTGAAAATATGTCATATTCTTGGTTCTTCAAAGTAACCACCTTTGTACATACATACATACATACATGCATACATGTACATACATGTAAGTACATACATGTACATACATGTACATACATGTATATACGTTCATGTATGTACGTGTATGTATGTATGTACATGTATGTATGTATGTATGTATGTACGTGTATGCATGTATGTACGTGTATGTATGTATGTACGTGTATGTATGTATGTACATGTATGTATGCATGTACGTACGTACGTGTATGCATGTACATACATACATACACGTACATACATACATACACGTACATACATGCATACACGTACATACATACATACATACATACATACATGTACATACATACATACACGTACATACATGAACGTATATACATGTATGTACATGTATGTACATGTATGTACTTACATGTATGTACATGTATGCATGTATGTATGTATGTACATACATGTATGTATGTACATGTATGTATGTATGTATGTACGTACGTACGTGTATGCATGTATGTACGTGTATGTATGTATGTACGTGTATGTATGTATGTACATGTATGTATGCATGTACGTACGTGTATGCATGTACAGGATCTTCTCAAAAAATTAGCATATTGTGATAAAGTTCATTATTTTCTGTAAAGTACTGATAAACATTAGACTTTCATATATTTTAGATTCAAATATACACAACTGAAGTAGTTCAAGCCTTTTATTGTTTTAATATTGATGATTTTGGCATACAGCTCAGGAAGACCCAAATTTCCTATCTAAAAAAATTAGCATATTTCATCCGACCAATAAAAGAGAAGTGTTTTTAAAACAAAAAAGTCAACCTTCAAATAATTATGTTCAGTTATGCACTCAATACTTGGTCGGGAATCCTTTTGCAGAAATTACTGCTTCAATGCAGCGTGGCATGGAGGCAATCAGCCTGTGGCACTGCTCAGGGGTTATGGAGGCCCAGGGTGCTTCGATAGCGGTCTTAAGCTCATCCAGAGTGTTGGGTCTTGCGTCTCTCAACTTTCTCTTCACAATATCCCACAGATTCTCTATGGGGTTCAGGTTAGGAGAGTTGGCAGGCCAATTGAGCACAGTAATACCATGGTCAGTAAACCATTTACCAGTGGTTTTGGCACTGTGAGTAGGTGCCAGGTCGTGCTGAAAAATGAAATCTTCATCTCCATAAAGCTTTTCAGCAGATGGAAGCATGAACCCACTTTTGAACCAGAAACAGCGGCAGAAGCACCTGACCTGGGCTACAGAGAAGCAGCACTGGACTGTTGCTCAGTTGTCCAAAGTACTTTTTTCGGATGAAAGCAACTTTTACATGTCATTTCGGAAATCAAGGTGCCAGAGTCTGGAGGAAGACTGGGGAGAGGGAAATGCCAAAATACCTGAAGTCCAGTGTCAAGTACCCAACAGTCAGTGATATTCCGGGGTGCCATGTCAGCTGCTGGTGTTGGTTCACTGTGTTTTATCAAGGGCAGGGTCAATGCAGCTAGCTATCAGGAGATTTTGGAGCACTTCATGCTTCCATCTGCTGAAAAGCTTTATGGAGATGAAGATTTCATTTTTCAGCACAACCTGGCACCTGCTCACAGTGCCAAAACCACTGGTAAATGATTTACTGGCCATGGTATTACTGTGCTCAATTGGCCTGCCAACTCTCCTGACCTGAACCCCATAGAGAATCTGTGGGATATTTTGAAGAGAAAGTTGAGAGACGCAAGACCCAACACTCTGGATGAGCTTAAGGCCGCTATCGAAGCATCCTGGGCCTCCATAACCCCTGAGCAGTGTCACCGGCTGATTGCCTCCATGCCACGCCGCATTGAAGCAGTCATTTCTGCAAAAGGATTCCCGACCAATTATTAAGTGCATAACTGAACATAATTATTTGAAGGTTGACTTTTTTTGTTTTAAAAACACTTTTCTTTTATTGGTCGGATGAAATATGCTAATTTTTTGAGATAGGAAATTTGGGTTTTCATGAGCTGTATGCCAAAATAATCAATATTAAAACAATAAAAGGCTTGAACTACTTCAGTTGTGTGTATCTGAATCTAAAATATATGAAAGTCTAATGTTTATCAGTACATTACAGAAAATAATGAACTTTATCACAATATGCTAATTTTTTGAGAAGATCCTGTACATGTTTGTATGTACATGTATGTATATGTTTGTATGTACATGTATATATAGAGAGAGTTTACCCTCATTTGTCTCTAATCACAAGTTGTAATTTAATCTCTCCCCGGTGTCACCTGACTGCCATGGCAGAGATGGCAGAAAAGCTAATTTGAAAGCACAGGATAGTAACAATATCGCCATTTGGTTCCCAACTGCTTCTGAGCTAAGTGCTTCTGCCATACTGTTAGGCCTTGTTCACATCTGCTGCACTGAGAAACGTGTGAAAGCGTGCGGCAAAAACACATGCGCTTGTGTGCGCTTTAGTGCGTGTTTCTTTAAGGCACGTTTTGCTTAATGTAGCAGTAGCAGTTGTCAATAAAGCTTTATTTTTTTATGTAAATGTATTTTTTTCCCAAATAGGGGTAAAAAAACGCATGCGCTTCTATGCGTTTGTACGCGCTTCTATGCGCCTAAAAAGTAGTGTTGGGCGAACAGTGTTCGCCACTGTTCGGGTTCTGCAGAACATCACCCTGTTCGGGTGATGTTTGAGTTTGGCCGAACACCTGGTGGTGTTCGGCTAAACTGTTCGGGTTCGCCCGAACTGCTGAATGCCCGGCTGAACAGGGCCCCTGTTCGGCCGAACAGGGCCCTGTTCGGCCGAATACGGCCCCCCTATGGGGTCGCAGGCATAAGGGGGGAGCATGCCCCGATCGCGGGGGGGTCGGAAATTCCCCCCACCCCCTCCGCTAGCGCTCCCCCCTCTGCCCGCTTCTCCATACAAAAGTTTGACGAAAGTAAAATAGTACCGGTGGTGGTGGCTGGCTGCTGCAGTGGCTGGCTGGCACTATGAAGTGACTGAGGAGGAGGAGTCGGAGTAGGAAGCGTTGAGGGAGGCCGGGCAGCGGGCGGTTCAGCGGTAGTACCCTTGTGGTACTTCCGCCCTTTCTCTGACCTCAAGTCCTCTGCGTGATGACGCATACGAGGGTACGCGTGACGCGTACCCTCGTATGCAGAGGACGTGAGGTCAGAGAAAGGGCGGAAGTACCACAAGGGTACTACCGCTGAACCGCCCGCTGCCCGGCCTCCCTCAACGCGTCCTACTCCTCCTCCTCCTCCTCAGTCACTTCATAGTGCCAGCCAGCCACTGCAGCAGCCAGCCACCACCACCGGTACTATTTTACTTTCGTCAAAGTTTTGTATGGGGAAGCGGGCAGAGGGGGGAGCGCTAGCGGAGGGGGTGGGGGGAATTTCCGACCCCCCCCCCCCCGCGATCGGGGCATGCTCCCCCCTTATGCCTGCGACCCCATAGGGCCCCCAAAAGCGGGATGTTCGGGGAGTTCGGGGATCGGCCCGAACATGCCGAACATCGCGGCCATGTTCGGCGAACGTACCCGAACATCCAGGTGTTCGCCCAACACTACTAAAAAGGCGCACCCATTCACTTGCATTGATGAGCGCTTTACAGCTCAACGCACAGAAATGCATGCAACCCTACCTTTTTGTAATGCTGCTCAGCGCAGCGCATAGATGGGAACCTGCTACATTTAATTACATGGGAAAATAAATACCTTGCTGAACGCACAGGGCAGTGCGCTGTGAAAAGCGCACAGAAACGGCCCTGATGTGAACGAGGCCGTCCCTGATTTTGACTACTTTCTGCCTGCCGCCTGCACCGACCTCTACCCTGATAATTTGTGACTACTCTCTTATTTGTACAGTTTCAACATTTTTAAGTGTCTATAAATTTAATTAATTCACAAAATGTGTGTTCTAGTCTTTTATTTATATGCAGAATGTCTACCAGGCTTTTATTCTGTCATATTTTGGTGAGTTATGACTTATGAGAATTGGAGGCCAAAAATTCTAGAAAAAAATGTACCATGTTTTGACTCATAATTCCAGACACAAATGCACCGCCAGGGAGGTTAAGGCTTTAGGTGGAGCTGAAATTGAGGGGGAGTGCCAAGCGTAGTGCGTGCCAGAGAGGGAGGAGATGGTGGAGGATTGCACAGAGGACTACACCTGCAGCCTGTGACTGATGCTGATTAGCCTGACAACCAGCCCACAGAGAAAAACTGACTTCATTGAAACTAGTTAATGGATGACAGGAAACAGCATATTTTCATTGAAATTTGTCAAAGCATATCAAAAATATTTGAATGCAGTACTGCCACATCCAGAGTGACCTATCTATATTCCTGTTTCCTCTCTAACTGTCTTAAAACAGATAATATATGTTTGTTGAATCTAAAATAATGAAGGAAGTTTAAGAACCAATTTCTGCAAATGAAGGTTAACCATATAAGATAAAGTACAAGTGAGGGAATATATCTCTGCAATTATTGTTTTACCATATGGTTGAGTTAGGGACTTGTGGACCTTGAGCAGGTAATAAAAATGAGCAGTGGTTGAGCTGGGAATATTTTTTTTTTCTTGATTGGTAACTACTGTATTACATCAATGTTTCATTGATAAGTTACATAGTTATTTTGGCTGAAAAAAGACATACGTCCATCAAGTTCAACCAGTACAAAGTACAACTCCAGCCCGTCCCCCACATACCCCTTTTGATCCAGAGGAAGGCGAAAAAAACCCCACCAGGCATGGTCCAATTAGCCCCAAATGGGAAAAATTCCTTCCTGACTCCAGATGGCAATCAGATAAAATCCCTGGATCAACATCATTAGGCATAACCTAGTAATTGTAGCCATGGATGTCTTTCAACGCAAGGAAAGCATCTAAGCCCCCTTTAAATGCAGGTATAGAGTTTGCCATAACGACTTCCTGTGGCAATGCATTCCACATCTTAACCACTCTTACTGTAAAGAACCCTTTCCTAAATAAATGGCTAAAACGTTTTTCCTCCATGCGCAGCTCATGTCCTCTAGTCCTTTGAGAAGGCCTAGGGACAAAAAGCTCATCCGCCAAGCTATTATATTGCCCTCTAATGTATTTATACATGTTAATTAGATCTCCTCTAAGGCGTCTTTTCTCTAGACTAAATAAACCCAGTTTATCTAACCTTTCTTGGTAAGCGAGACCTTCCATCCCACGTATCAATTTTGTAGCTCGTCTCTGCACCTGCTCTAAAACTGCAATATCTTTTTTGTAATGTGGTGCCCAGAACTGAATTTCATATTCCAGATGTGGCCTTACTAGAGAGTTAAACAGGGGCAATATTATGCTAGCATCTCGAGTTTTTATTTCCCTTTTAATGCATCCCAAAATTTTGTTCGCTTTAGCTGCAGCGGCTTGGCATTGAGTACGATTATTTAACTTGTTGTCGATGAGTACTCCTAAGTCCTTCTCCAATGTAACGATCGGTGAAGCACAGAGAGGTCTGATTACCGGTGACCTGCAGCGTCACGGGGAATACAGACGTATACCAGATTATATGTGATCTGCAGTATCACCGATAATCCAATATACTGGCTAACCTCTGTTCACCTGAGTAGAGTGTAGTGTTTGGTGTAACAGTAACACAAAAATGCCGAGGCCTGGGTGCAGCAAGGAGAACTGCACGGATTCCTTCCGCAGACCTGAGCTCTCCAAGACGGGAGGAGTCAGACTGACAGTAGGAAGGAAAGTCCGAGAGTGACACTCAGGAAGAAGTGTCACTAACAGGACTGGGAACCGCCTCCAATCGTGAGGTCGGTTCTCGAGGTCGGACAAGCCAGGTCGTACACACACGGACAGATAAAGTACAAATACAGTAGGCAAAGGCGGAGTCAAAGTACAGGCAGGGTTCGGCAACGGGGTATCAGATATATCGGGGTACAAAATCAGGAGGCAGAAACAGAGTCTAGGAACGAGCCGAGGTTCGGCAACAGAGTATCAGAAATATCGAGGTACAAGGTCAGAGTTCAGGCGGATAGTCGAGGCAGGCAAAAGTCATAACAAATAATCACAATCAAACTAGTACTTTAGCTATCAAAATCTATCTAAGTGTAGGATTACAGCTCCTGCTGGTCCCGGCACACTTGAGGATCTGACTACGGATCTGGGTGCTCCCACATGTGTGATCGCAACGCCAGACGAAGCAAGAGTGAACAGCCGGCAGTATATATGCACCTAAGCATCCCCTGCACCTCCCAGATTGCTGGACCAATGGGGAGCGGAGTAAAGAGTCAGCTGACCTGCCTGATCAGCTGACTCTCTCCCGGGTGACATAAGGCCTGCTTGAGTGCGCGCGCGCGCGCGTCACTCTAAACTCTGTGGGACTACGGGTCCCAGCCACCGCAGCCCCGCTCAGCGGTGTCTCTGCTGCGGGGACATGTGCGCGAACCGCCGCGTCCAACGCGGCGGTTTCGCCGCGTTGCCCCACCTGCTGCATGGAGGCAGCCGCCTCATGATGTGAAGAGGCGGCTGCCTCTCCGTGTGATGCGGAAAGAGCCGCCCGCCGCTGGCTCATGGCGGCGGCTCTTCCGCGATTCCTCACAGTACCCCCCCCCCCCCCGAGGAGTGGACTCTGGACAGCTCCTTCTAGGCTTCTCTGGATGTGAAGCGTGAAATTCCCTTACTAACTCATCCGCATGCATGCGGTTCCCAGGTACCCATTGCCTCTCCTCAATGCCGTACCCCTTCCAATGTACGAGATACTGTACCGAGTTCTGTACAGTACGTGAGTCTATGATCTTCTCCACCTCATACTCGGGTTGGGCATTGACTAACACCGGAGGAGGAGGAGTGGGACCCACCTGGGCTGCGGGTTTGAGAAGTGATACGTGGAAAGACCTCACTCCACGCATGCTGGCGGGAAGATCCACGGTATACGTGACATCGTTGATCTTCCTAGTAACTGGGAATGGACCCACGAACCTGGGACCAAGTTTGTCAGAGGGTTGTTTCAGGGTCAGGTGACGAGATGACACCCAAACCAAATCTCCTGGTTGAAATCTCCACTCTACCGAGCGTCTCTTATCAGCCTGACCTTTCTGACTCTGAAATGCTTTAACGAGATTATTCTTAATGGTCCACCACCTGTCTCTAAATGACCTTTGCCAGGCCTCCAAAGCTGGGAACGGAGTGGATGCAACTGGCAAAGGAGAGAATTTAGGCAATTTACCTGTCACAATCTGAAATGGACAGAAACCTGAGGAAGAGCTCTTCAAGTTATTGTGGGCAAACTCTGCATAAGGAATATATTTAACCCAATCGCTCTGTGTCTCGGCAACATAGCACCTCAAAAATTGCTCTAAGGATTGGTTGACCCTCTCCGTCTGGCCGTTTGTCTGCGGGTGGTACCCCGAGGAAAATGACAATTTCATGCCCATTAGGTGACAAAATGCCTTCCAAAACTTCGAAACAAACTGGACTCCCCGATCGGATACTATGTTTTCTGGAATGCCATGCAGTCTGAAAACATGGATGATAAATAAATCGGCCAGTTCCTGGGCCGAGGGGAGTCCTTTCAGAGGCACGAAGTGGGCCATCTTACTAAAACGGTCAACCACCACCCAAATAACTGACATGCCCTCAGATCTCGGAAGCTCTCCCACAAAGTCCATGGACAAATGGGTCCATGGCTCACTCGGGGTGGGCAAAGGCTGTAAAGTACCTACAGGTGCCAGGCGGGAGGGCTTGCTTTTTGCGCACACCGCACATTCCCTGACAAACTCCTTACAGTCGGCGGCCAGCGAAGGCCACCATACACATCTGGCCACGAGATCTTGCGTTCTAGACGCTCCCGGATGTCCCGCATTCTTATGGGAATGAACCATCTCCAAGATCTGAAAACGGAGTGGTAACGGAACAAATAACACCCCGTCTGGTTTCCCTTCTGGGATATCCTGCTGAAAAGGACTCAAAGTCTCTTTCCAGTCCTCCCAAGTCTCGGTGGCGGCTAACACCATACTTCGTGGGACAATGGTCTCGGAAACAGAGGGCTGTGCTGTCTCCGGCTCAAAACACCTAGAAAGTGCGTCCGCCTTGGTATTCTTACTACCTGGCGTGTATGTGATCAAAAATGTAAATCTCGAAAAAAATAGCGACCACCGAGCCTGTCTCGGGCTTAAAGGGACTCCGAGCTCAGCGAAAAAAGTAAAGTTGTACTCACCAGGGTCTTTCTCCAGCCCAGTGCTGGTCGGGAGGTCCCACGCCGGCGTCCTGGCTCCTCTCCTTCACCCCGCTCCGGTATGGCTGACAGGCCGCAGCCCGGGCGACACTCGGTGGAGTGTCGGGCTGCAGCTTCCGCGTATGACGCGGATTACGTCACACGCCGGCCGCCTCGCGTCATCACGGCGGCCGGCGTGAAAGTACTGCGCATGCGTGATTAAAGCGCGCATGCGCAGTACTTTCACGCCGGCCGCCGTGATGACGCGAGGCGGCCGGCGTGTGACGTAATCCGCGTCATACGCGGAAGCTGCAGCCCGACACTCCACCGAGTGTCGCCCGGGCTGCGGCCTGTCAGCCATACCGGAGCGGGGTGAAGGAGAGGAGCCAGGACGCCGGCGTGGGACCTCCCGACCAGCACTGGGCTGGAGAAAGACCCTGGTGAGTACAACTTTACTTTTTTTGCTGAGCTCGGAGTCCCTTTAACCTTTTAGCCCCCTCGATGTATTCTAGGTTTTTGTGGTCGGTATAAACCGTGATCGTGTGCTCGGCTCCCTCTAGCCAATGACGCCATTCTTCAAAGGCCAATTTGATGGCTAGGAGCTCCCTGTTGCCTATGTCGTAGTTTCTCTCTGCCGGAGAGAACCTTCGAGAAAAATAGGCACACGGGTGTAGTCTACCCTGAAGACCAGAACGCTGGGACAGCACAGCCCCCACCCCGATCTCCGAGGCGTCTACCTCAACAATAAACGGAAAGGAAGTGTCCACATGTCTGAGTATGGGGGCTGAGCAGAACAACCCCTTTAACTTAGAAAAAGCCTGTAAGGCCTCGGGAGACCAATGAGTGGTGTCTGCCCCTTTTTTAGTAAGGCTAGTGAGAGGGGCGACAACTGTGGAGTACCCCTTTATAAACCTTCTATAATAATTCGCAAACCCCAAGAACCGTTGCAATGATTTTAACCCCACCGGCTGTGGCCATTCTAGGACCGCGGAAACCTTGGCAGGGTCCATAGACAGACCTGAGGTGGAGATTATATACCCCAAAAAAGCCACCGACGTGACCTCAAAAATACATTTCTCGAGTTTGGCGTATAACCGATTCTGCCTCAGTTTGTCTAACACCATCCTGACATGGGTTCTGTGTTCCGGGAGGTTGTTAGAAAAAATGAGAATGTCGTCAAGATAGACTAGGACGAACTTTCCCAAGACCTCCCGAAAAACCTCATTGATGAGTTCCTGGAAGACGGCCGGGGCATTGCACAAGCCGAAAGGCATCACCCTATACTCGTAGTGCCCATCAGGGGTATTGAAGGCCGTCTTCCATTCATCGCCCCTCCTTATACGCACCAGGTTGTATGCCCCCCGTAAATCCAATTTTGAAAATATCCTAGCCTCAGTGACTTGTGTGAATAAATCGTCTATAAGTGGTAGCGGGTAACGATTCTTCACCGTGATTTTATTGAGGCCACGATAATCAATGCAAGGCCGTAAACCCCCGTCTTTCTTTTTAACAAAAAAGAAGCCTGCCCCAGCGGGTGACCGGGATGGCCTAATAAAGCCCTTTGCTAAGTTCTCACGGATGTACTCCTGCATAGCAAGTTTCTCGGGACCAGATAAATTATATAAATGGCCTCGAGGAGGCATACAACCAGAACGAAGGTCAATGGGACAGTCAAATGGGCGATGCGGGGGTAATTTATCCGCGGCCTTGGGACAAAACACATCGGCATAATCCGAATACTGTTCCGGTATACCCTCCACCTGTACCTTAGTTAAACCCAATGTTAGTCTCCCCAAACACTGCTGGAAACAATGAGGTGACCAGGCTGTCAACTGTCCTGTGGCCCAGTCTATCTGCGGGGAGTGGACTTGCAACCAAGGCATGCCTAGGATTATAGTGGAGGTGGACATGTGTAAAACAAAAAATTGTAACTGCTCCTCGTGCAATACCCCTATGGTGAGCTTCACAACCGGAGTCTGTGACAGAGGACAATTCCGCTGCAAAGGGGAATCGTCAACAGCCGTAACCTGAATGGGGGGTCTCACGGGAGTGAGTAGTAGACCCAACTCCTGAGCAAACTCAAAATTCATAAAGTTAGCCGCTGAGCCGGAGTCAATGAAAGCTTCAGTGGCAACAGACCTATCATCCCATGTGACAGTACAAGGGAGAAGCAATTTTTTCTCTTTAAGGGGTGAAGTTTGTGTGCCTAGGGTGTCACCCCCCACTACTCCTAGGCAGACCCGTTTCCCGCCCTGTTGGGGCAATTTCGCACCCTATGCCCTGCCTCTGCACAGTATAGGCACAGTTGTTCCGTCATTCTCCTCCTCCGCTCCACCTGGGTCAGTTTTGATCGACCAATTTGCATTGGCTCTGGTGGAGGCAAGGCCGGAGAGGACGAGACAGACGGAGTTGCGGTTACTGGGGATGCTACAGCTGGTACAGCGTACGAAGTCACCCTGACCCGGTGACTACTCCTAGCCTGCCTCTGATGGCGTAGCCTGCGATCTACGCGAATGGCTGATGAAATGGCCTCGTCAACTGTCTTGGGCTCGGGTACGGTCAACATAAGATCGGAAACCTCTTCCGACAACCCAGACAAGAAATAGTCCATGAGGGCAACATTATCAAATCTCGAGGTGACTGACCACCTACGGAACTCTGCCGCATAATCCTCGACTGACCCTCTGCCTTGCCGTAAGAGTTTGATCTTCCGCTCTGAGGATGCCGCAAGATCAGGGTCGTCGTAGATTATAGCCATGGCCTTAAAAAATTCCTCTACTGAGGTCAAGGCAGTATCGGTAGCGGGCAGGTTGTATGCCCAAGACTGGGAATCTCCAGTCAATAAAGTTTTAATGAAAATGACCCGTTGGGTCTCAGTCCCCGAGGATCGGGGTCTTAACTCGAAATATGACAACACTCTACTCCTGAAATTCCGGAAGTCAGACTTGTGGCCGGAAAACTTATCAGGGACAGGCATACGTATGTCCTCACTGTGAGGGGATCGCACTGAATCAACTGATGTCTGGAGGGTTCTCACAGAGCCTGTTAAGGCATCAATTAAGGCTTTGTGCTGGCCTAGTGACTGATGAATGCTATCCACCGAAGTGGCAAGCACAGTCAGAGGATCAGTGCGTTCCATCGGTATTTTGGTCTGGCGTTCTGTAACGATCGGTGAAGCACAGAGAGGTCTGATTACCGGTGACCTGCAGCGTCACGGGGAATACAGACGTATACCAGATTATATGTGATCTGCAGTATCACCGATAATCCAATATACTGGCTAACCTCTGTTCACCTGAGTAGAGTGTAGTGTTTGGTGTAACAGTAACACAAAAATGCCGAGGCCTGGGTGCAGCAAGGAGAACTGCACGGATTCCTTCCGCAGACCTGAGCTCTCCAAGACGGGAGGAGTCAGACTGACAGTAGGAAGGAAAGTCCGAGAGTGACACTCAGGAAGAAGTGTCACTAACAGGACTGGGAACCGCCTCCAATCGTGAGGTCGGTTCTCGAGGTCGGACAAGCCAGGTCGTACACACACGGACAGATAAAGTACAAATACAGTAGGCAAAGGCGGAGTCAAAGTACAGGCAGGGTTCGGCAACGGGGTATCAGATATATCGGGGTACAAAATCAGGAGGCAGAAACAGAGTCTAGGAACGAGCCGAGGTTCGGCAACAGAGTATCAGAAATATCGAGGTACAAGGTCAGAGTTCAGGCGGATAGTCGAGGCAGGCAAAAGTCATAACAAATAATCACAATCAAACTAGTACTTTAGCTATCAAAATCTATCTAAGTGTAGGATTACAGCTCCTGCTGGTCCCGGCACACTTGAGGATCTGACTACGGATCTGGGTGCTCCCACATGTGTGATCGCAACGCCAGACGAAGCAAGAGTGAACAGCCGGCAGTATATATGCACCTAAGCATCCCCTGCACCTCCCAGATTGCTGGACCAATGGGGAGCGGAGTAAAGAGTCAGCTGACCTGCCTGATCAGCTGACTCTCTCCCGGGTGACATAAGGCCTGCTTGAGTGCGCGCGCGCGCGCGTCACTCTAAACTCTGTGGGACTACGGGTCCCAGCCACCGCAGCCCCGCTCAGCGGTGTCTCTGCTGCGGGGACATGTGCGCGAACCGCCGCGTCCAACGCGGCGGTTTCGCCGCGTTGCCCCACCTGCTGCATGGAGGCAGCCGCCTCATGATGTGAAGAGGCGGCTGCCTCTCCGTGTGATGCGGAAAGAGCCGCCCGCCGCTGGCTCATGGCGGCGGCTCTTCCGCGATTCCTCACATCCAAGTTTGATGTTCCCAACTGTATCCCATTTATTTTGTATGGTGCTAGACCATTGGTACGACCAAAATGCATGACTTTACATTTGTCAACATTGAATTTCATCTGCCATGTATGTGCCCATATAGCCATCCTATCCAGATCCTGTTGCAATATGACACTATCTTCCTGAGAGTTGATGATTCTGCACAATTTTGTATCATCTGCAAAAATAGCAACATTGCTCACTACTGCATCTACTAGGTCATTAATAAATAAATTGAAGAACACTGGACCCAGTACAGACCCCTGTGGGACCCCACTGCTAACAGTCTCCCATTTTGAGTACGATCCATTGACCACAACTCTTTGTTTTCTGTCCATTAGCCAGTTCCCTATTTATGCACACAAACTCTTCCCCAGTCCTTGCATCCTCAACTTTTGCACCAGACTTCTGTGGGGAACAGTGTCGAAGGCCTTTGCAAAGTCCAAGTATATCACATCTACAGCATTCCCAATATCCATATTAGCATTCACTACCTCATAAAAGCTGAGCATGTTAGTCAAACAGGACCTGTCTTTAGTAAACCCATGTTGATGCTGAGAAATAAGATTATTTTCTACTATGAAGTCATGTATAGTATCTCTTAGTAACCCCTCAAATAGTTTGCATACAACTGATGTTAAGCTTACAGGTCTATAATTTCCTGGATCAGATTTTTTGCCCTTCTTAAATCTGATAAGATTTTCAAGCAGGGTTTTATAACGTCATGTAGGACCTGTGTCAATCAATTCTTTGATGCATATATTTATAAGCAAGTTTGCAATGGCCCCCCATACCCTGTATATTAAGTTCTTACCATTACAGACAGGAACATCCACCTCCCCCCCCCCAATCAGCTAGTTCATAGCCATATCCCCAATATTAGTGACACACACGCACTCACGTACGCACACACGCATGCACACACACACACACACACACACACACACACACACACACGCACTTTTGATTTTTCTACTAACCATTTCTGTTTTTTTTCTTTCAGTTTTCAAAACTTCTCCTTTGTAGAGATGGCCCGAACGGTTCGCCGGCAATCGGTTCCCGGCAAACTTTCCGGGGTTCGCGATCGCGGAGAACAGAAACGTACACTTGACAGTATTGCCCCATGGCGCACCAAATCAGCAACCAAAAAGCAGAAAGCAAATTGGTTTGACAAAACCATCATGGATCTAAAAAAGAAAGGGCGCAGACTAGAAAGACAGTGGCGTAAATCAGGGTCTGAGGAGCACAAATCTAGCCTAGTTCAACACCTCAGACAATACCAACAAGCAATAACCAAGAAAAAATCAGACTTTATCTCGCACAAAATATCTACAGCCAACAACAGAGCTGCTCAACTCTTGCACACAGTGGAATCACTCTGCAATCCTTCCTGCCTAAAAGCCCCAACCACATTCTCCAGGGAAAGGTGTGAAGAATTCTCTGCCTTCTTCACAAACAAGGTGTCTACCATCCGTGCCAGCATTACACCAACAACATCAATTGACCACTGGACGTTGCATATGCCTACTACTGTACCACCATGGCAAGTTTTTGACACTCTGACTGAAGAAGACTTTGGAATTCTCATTCAAAGTCTCCGCCCCACTACCTGCGACCTGGATCCTGGCCCAACTGGATCCTTAATGCAGTGCCCAGAGCTGATCAGGCCAGCACTTCACAAAATCACTCAGTGCTCCTTGCAAAGTGGACTTTTCCAAGAAGAACTAAAGAAAGCAATCATAAAACCCCTCTTGAAGAAACCATCACTAGATCCTGATTCTATAACCAACTACAGACCTGTGGCGAACTTACCATTCCTATCAAAAGTTATCGAGAAAGCAGTCGCCAACCAGCTAGAAGCCAGGCTTACAGATAACAACATCTTTAATACTTTTCAAGCAGGATTCAGGAAAAGGCACAGCACTGAAACGGCATTAGTCCGAGTAATGAATGATCTACTTACTGCAAGGGACAAGGGTGATTGCTCAATTCTTATTCTTCTTGACTTGTCAGCAGCATTTGATACTGTGGATCATGAAATACTAATCCAGCGACTGAAGAATTACTGTGGCCTAAGGGGTACTGTTCTTAGCTGGTTTCAGACCTTCCTATCTGGCAGGACACAGCAAGTATGTCTGGGCACACACTACTCTAATCCAGTGCCACTTGCCTATGGAGTTCCACAGGGTTCTGTACTATCACCATTACTCTTTGCAGTCTACATGCTCCCACTGGGCAAAATAATCCAAAACTATGGCCTAGGATACCATTGTTATGCAGATGACACACAACTGTATCTGTCCTTCAAGCCTGGCACCCAAGACCCATCATCATCCATAAATGCGTGTCTAGTGGATTTACAAAATTGGATGAACACCAGCTGGTTGAGGCTGAACTCTAAAACTCAGACAGCAGGTATCAGCTGTCGTCAAGTCTTCCTTCTTCTTCAATCTAAGAAATATAGCGAAAATCAAACACCTTATCCCAGCTGAAGACCTACCTGCCCTGGTTCATGCATTTGTATCCTCCCGCCTAGACTACTGCAACTCCCTGTTCATCGGATCTACAGATAAGGCTCTGCGCCCCTTACAGCTAGTACAGAATGATGCAGCCAGACTCCTAGTCAATGCCCCCCGCAGCTCACACATCACCCCAGTACTGCAAACTCTTCACTGGTTGCCAGTAAAATGGAGAATCAATTTTAAGATCTGCCTGCTGACATTCAAGGCTATACACCACATGGGACCCAAATACATAGCGGATCTATTGGAACTTTATGCCCCTCCACGCACCCTCCGCTCTGCCAACAAGATGAAGCTGGTTATTCCCAGGATACACTTAACATTTGGTGCTCGGGCCTTTTCCTATGCAGCCCCTACTCTATGGAACTCCCTTCCACAATCAGTACGAGAGTCTCCTTCTCTGGACAGCTTTAAAAAAAGGCTAAAAACTCACCTCCTTTCCCTAGCCTTTGAGACTGCATAATGCAGGGTCACAGTGCTTTGAGTTCCCAGGGAGAAAAGCGCTATATAAATATTATTGTTATTGTTTCAGAAAGTTCGATTCGCCCCCATAGTACATCATTAGGGTCAACTTTGACCCTCTACATCACAGTCAGCAGGCACATTATAGCCAATCAGGCTACACTCCCTCCTGGAGGCCCCCCCTTATAAAATGCAGGCAGCGTCAGGCATTTTACTCACTCGTGTGCCTGCAGTAATTAGAGAAGGGAAAGCTGCTACAGACTCACGTAGGGAAAGCTTAGTTAGGCTCTTGTAGGCTTGTTGGCTTGCTCCTTGCTGATTCTTATTGCTAAAAAAACACCCCTCAACAGCTCTTTTGAAAGCTAATCTTGTTCTTGTGATCTATTTTTTTTTATGGCCCACTTGTATTATATACAGTCTTGTCAGTCAGTCGCAGCTGGCCTTTGGGGTAATTCCAACTGTGCCACTGCCAGGCCCAGCATATTCAGTGACTACCTGTGTGTGTGACAGGCAGCTCCACATTTCTAATGCCAATCACTGCACCTGTTCACTGTTTAGTGCACTTACCTACCTACGTGAGCTCACGCATTGTTAATACCACCAGTCATTGCACCTGTTCATGGTACGTGTGTGTGTGACAGGTGCACATTTGTAATACCCAGCAGCACTGCATATACCTACCTACCTGTTGTTCAGTGCACCCACCTACCCATGTGAGCGCACGCAGTGTAATATTTAATACCACGAGTCACTGTTTTTGAGGCGTCTGAGGCAAGCGAAGCGGGGCAGGACGATTATGATGATGACGATGATACAGATCCCACGTATGTTCCCAATAGAGGAGATGAACAGGGGGACAGTTCAGAGCAGGAGTCAGAGAGGAGTAGGAGGAGACGAGTTTCTGAAAGAAGCAGGGGGAGCTCGTCATCAGAAACAGCTGGTGGCAGTGTCCAGCGCCATGTATCACCACGTATGTACAGCCAGCCCTTCAATGTCAGCTGCTGATGCCACCATAGTGCCATCACCCCAGGGGGCTCAGCGGTTTGGAAATTTTTAATGTGTCTCCCTCAGATTGGAGCAATGCCATCTGTTGTCTTTGCTTCCAAAAATTGAGCCGTGGAAAGGCCAACACTCACGTAGGGACAATAGCCTTAAGAAGGCACATGGAGAAAAGGCACAAACTGCAATGGGAAGAGCACCTGAGCAAAAGCAGCACACAAAAGAAAAGCCACCTCCTTCTCCTCTTCCTCCTTCAGGTGCAGCATCTTCAGCCACTTTCTCCCTTGCACCTTCACAGCCACCCTCTTCCACTCCGCCTCTGCCCTTGAGCGGTTCCTGCTCCTCTGCCCACAGCAGCCAGGTATCCGTGAAGGAAATCTTTGAGCAGAAGAAGCAAATTTCTGCCAGTCACCCCCTTGCTTGGCGTCTGACAGCTGGCATGGCGGAACTGTTAGCTCGCCAGCTGTTACCATAACAGCTGGTGGACTCTGAGGCCTTCCGTAAATTTGTGGCCATTGGGACACCACAGTGGAAGATGCCAGGCCACAATTATTTCTCTAAAAAGGCAATACCCAAACAGTACCATGAACTGGAGAGGCAAGTGGTGTTATCTCTGGCACACAGCATTGGGTCAAGGGTCCACCTGACCACGGATGCCTGGTCTGCCAAGCATGGTCAGGGCAGGTACATAACTTACACAGCCCATTGGGTCAACCTGGTGACCGATAGCAAGCAGGGAGTACATGGCTGTGCATCGGACCAACTTGTGACACCTCGATGGCTTGCAGGCAGGCCTCCTGCCACCTCCTCTCCTCCTGCTACATCCTCTTCACTGTCATTGTCCTTCTCCTCCTTGGCTGAGTGGCAGTTCAACTCTACTGGTGCTGCGATCTCCTCTCCAGCTACACAGCCCCATCTCCCCAGGGCCTATTCTGCATGCCAGGTACGACGATGTCACGCCATCTTAGACATGTCTTGACTCAAAGCGGAGAGTCACACTGGACAAGCTCTCCTGGCTACTCTTAACAAACAGGTGGATCAGTGGCTGACCCCGCACAAGCTGGAGATCGGCAACGTGTTGTGTGACAATGGCAGCAATCTCCTTTTGCTTTGAATTTGGGAAAGCTGACACATGAACCCTGCATGGCACATGTGCTGAATCAAGTCATTCAAAGATTTGTGTCAAAGTACCCAGACTTAGAGGACGTCCTGAAGCAGGCCAGGAAGTTGTGTGGGCATTTCAGGCAGCCTTACACGGCCAAGGCACGCTTTGCGGACATTCAGCGGAGAAACAAGTTGCCGGTGAGACGCTTGAAGTGTGATAGCCCGACTCGCTGGAATTCGACCCTGGTCATGTTCTCTCGCCTGCTAGAACAGGAGAATGCCATCACCCAGTACCTCTACAATTTCAGTAGAAGGACACAATCTGGGGAGATGGGGATGTCCTGGCCCCCCGAACTGGACACTGATGCGAAATGCATGCAGGCTCATGCGGCCATTTGAGGAGGTGATCAACGTGGTGAGTCGCACTGAAGGCACCATCAGCGACTTGATCCCGTACGCTTACTTCCTGGATGCTTAAAAACAAGAAGAGAATCGAGAGCCCAATATGGTGCAGTATTGTCAGGTAAAATGAAGAGTTCAATACAATTTTATGTATATATATACTCACAAACACGGGTTACCAATAGGCAACCACTTTAAATGCAGGTGGGGAGCATTAGGACCTGACCCCACTCAGGTTAAGAAGTCGCTCTCTGTAGATAGTAGATGGGGATGCACCCCTCCACCCAGGGTGGACTAGAAGATCAGCAAAAACTCGGTATACAGAGGCGCCAGAGTAGAGTAAAACGTTTTAAAAACCGCTTAAAAGGAGAGGGGGATGTTAAGGTGGACTCACCTCCCTCTTACAAAAAAAGAAAACTCACTTGAGTCTCAATAAAATAGAATTGTCAAGTAATTTATTCAACTCCACAAATGCAACGCGTTTCGCGGGCGTGACCCCGCTTCTTCAGGCAAAAATGGGAGCACAACTCAGTGGGTCAAGCAATAAGTTTGAGCGCCTCTCAGAGAGGCGCTCAAACTTATTGCTTGACCCACTGAGTTGTGCTCCCATTTTTGCCTGAAGAAGCGGGGTCACGCCCGCGAAACGCGTTACATTTGTGGAGTTAAATAAATTACTTGACAATTCTATTTTATTGAGACTCAAGTGAGTTTTCTTTTTTGTAAGAGGGAGGTGAGTCCACCGTAACATCCCCCTCTCCTTTTAAGCGGTTTTTAAAACGTTTTACTCTACTCTGGCGCCTCTGTATACCGAGTTTTTGCTGAGCTTACTTCCTGGAGTGTGCCGTGCGTAGAGTGGTGGATCAAGCTGTGGAGGAGCGTGAAGAGGAACAGTTATGGCAGGAACAGTTGTGGGAGTAATTTACATCAGAATCACATGTTTCCTCAACACCTGCGGCAGCACAGACGGGGGAGGAGAAGAAGAGTCGTGTGGGGAAGAGGAGTCAGACTCGGAAGATGAGGAAGGTGTTTCTTTGGAGGAGGAGTAGATGGCGGCAGAAGAACAACCGCAGGAGGCGTTGCAGGGGGCTTGTGCTGCTCGACGTTTCCGTGGTATTGTTCGTGGCTGGAGGAGGAGGAGAACTTATCTGACGTCACTGAGGAAGAGCAAGAGGAGATGGATAGTACGTCTGGATCCAACTTTGTGCAGATGGCGTCTTTTATGCTGTCTATCCTGTTGAGGGACCCCTGTATAAAAAAACTCAAGGGGAATGAGCTGTACTGGGTGGCCATGCTACTAGACCCTCGGTATAGGCACAAAGTGGTGGACATGTTACCAACTCACCAGAAGGCAGAAAGGATGCAGCACATGCAGAACAAGCTGGCAACTATGCTTTACAATGCGTTTAAGGGTGATGTCACAGCACAACGGAATAAAGGTACCGCAGCAAAAGAAAAAGGTACGGGATATCAAACCTTATATACAGCCTGTCTCACCTATAGAAAATATGAATGCAAAGAAGGGGGAAGGGTGGTATAGGGAGCACTGAGGCTAGTGTGGTGGCTGTATAGTGTAATGGTTAAGGGCTCTGCCTCTGACATGGGAGACCAGGGTTCGAATCTCGGCTCTGCCTGTTCAGTAAGCCAGCACCTATTTCAGCAGGAGACCTTAGGCAAGTCTCCCTAACACTGCTACTGCCTGTAGAGCGCGTCCTAGTGGCTGCAGCTCTGGCGCTTTGAGTCCGCCAGGAGAAAAGCGCTATATAAGTGTTTGTCTTTGTCTTTGTCTTTTAGTTACAAAATTACAAAATTTATTAGATAAATAGAAAAAGCTGCAAACAACAAACTTCATTCACACATTCCCCCTTAAAAACAGATCCTGGCCATGGATCTAATGAGATAACCCGCAGTTCCACCAGGAGTGCACTCCTATCAAAAAAGCAAAACTGACATGTCAAAATGGTATTCTTCGGGCCCCAAAAGCAGCTGGCCAGGTAGATAGGCAAATCCTAGAAGCAGGCAGCAAGGAAACAGGTTCTTCTGCACCAGCCTCTTGTTAATGCTCAACCCGTGTGCTGTACGTTGAAAGCAGCACGCCTCTATGCAGTTAGCATGTACGCCCTCATTACAGACTCAATAACTGATGTCTAACCTCCACTCCACATATGTATAGGGCTTTTTGCTGAAGCCCCAAAGGAAAAACTCACGTGACCCAGGGTAGCTATAATACGTGCATCTTTAGACCAGAGGAGCCAAGCCTCAATTGTGCGATGTCACTTTGTTGCTGGAGCCGGCCCTTAGATCCTGTGGCGCGGCCAAGTCCGTGTTAGTGCATACGGCAGAAAAGGAGGAAGAGTGGCGGAGGCACGGGGAACGCTGGTGCGGCGTTGATGCGCTAAGGCTTCCGGGTTACGCCTCCTCACGTGACGCGTTTCGTCACTATCCCGTGACTTCCTCAGACGTGACGTCACCAGCGTGGTTGCACCCTTATATAGCCATGGCAACCACGCTGGGACCTAGATGGAGGTAGATTTAAAATCAGACGCTGATGCGCTTCCTCTGTAGTAATTTCAAAGCGGATCCAACAAATGACACAGCGCAATGAAGGTAAACAAACTGTCACAAAAACGCTTTCAAATTCAAGTCTCTATTTAGGCCCTGCGGAAACAAGCTGCCACAGTCAAATATAAATTTAGATTCCTTCCGTAGAAGTTGTCTGTCATAATCACCCCGCCGGGCACTAATATTCAGTTTAAAGATCCCCATAAACCGAAGTCCAGAGACATTGCCGTTGTGTACAGTTCTAAAATGCTGAGCCAGGGGGTTAAGCCTTTTTTTATCAATTGTGGTGCTTTTTATATTTGAGATATGTTCCCCAATGCGCACATTAAGGGGTCTGTATGTTTTCCCAATGTATATCAGGTCACAAGGACATCTGATCTGGTAAATTACTTTAGTGGAGGAACAAGTAATGTAATCGTTAATTGCAAAAGATTTTGATCGATCGTGATTGAAAAATCGATTACCCAATTGGACATGTCTGCACACATCGCAATCCAAGCATTTATGCATACCTCTATTAGATTTCTTTTTGGGGGACTTATTCCACCCAAACTCACTGGAGACCAACATGTCACCCAAATTAGTACATCTTTTGGCAGCCATATGTGGGTAATCACCCACAATCCCCGCCATTACTGGATCCCTTTGTAGGAGATGCCAATATTTTTGTAAAATCTGTCTAATCTCACCAAAGTGAGCTCCATAGGTCGTGACAATGCGGGAAACCTCCAGTGGTCTCGGTGCCCCACCAATGGGGGCCCCATGCCCCTCTTTTCGTCTTTTTGCTAATAGATCACTTCTATCACGGGCCAAGGCCCTATGATATGCAGTTATGATCACACGATTGGGATAACCCCTTGCCAGGAGCCTGCCCCTCAAATCCCCGGCCTCCTTTTTGAAATCAATTAAAGTATTACAGTTTCTCCGTAACCGGAGAAACTGTCCTGTGGGAACCGCCCACTTTTGAGCCGGGAGATGGGAGCTGGCAGCCGACAGGAGGGTATTCCCAGCAGTGGGCTTCCTATATGTGCAGGTAACCAGGGAGTTTCCCTCCTTTCTAATAGAAAGATCTAGGAAAGAAATCTCATTGGGGTCACTGGTATATGTTAAGAAGATGTTTCTGTTGTTCATGTTCAAGTCAGAAATAAACAGGTCAAGGTCCTGTCTAGAACCCTTCCACAATACGAATATGTCGTCCACGTATCTTAGCCATAGGGCTACGTGTTCCCGGTATCCAGGCCTGCCCCTCACCACCTCCTGCTCCCAAAGGCCTAGGTGGAGGCAGGCATAGGCAGGGGAACACGCAGCCCCCATGGTCACACCCCTTTTCTGTCTGTAGATAGATCCACCAAACTCAAAATAGTTGTTTTCAAGAATTAGTTTCATTGCGTCCAAAACAAAGTCTGCATGACTTTCAAACCCTTGATAATATTTAAACAGGTAATGTTCCAAAGCTTCCAAACCAATTGGGTTAGGAATTGAGGTAAAAAGAGACTCGACATCAAGGCCAACCAGCAGCCAATCCTCACCAACGAAAACATCCTCAATGCCAGCCAGCACATCACCGGTATCCATGACAAAAGAAGGTAAACTTTTAACTATTTCCTTCAGTTTTAAATCAACATATTGTGACAATTTCTCTAAAGGTCCATTATTGCCCGATATGATCGGGCGTCCTGGTGGGTTGAGTATATTTTTATGTGTTTTGGGTAAGAAGTAAAACGTTGGGATGGTATATTCCAATACATTCAAATATTTCATTTCTCTTTCCATTAAAACCCCCTCCAGAAACCCCCATTGGACCTTCAAGTTAATTTTTTCCACCAGATATTTAAAGGGGTTTGAGCTCACCCTTTCATATGTGTCTCTGTCGCTAAGTAATCTTCTGGCCTCCTTTTCATAGAATGCTTTCGTCATTAGCACAACGTTCCCCCCCCTTGTCGCTATTTTTAATCACCAGATCTGAATTTGATTGTAAACTCCTAAGGGCTTTCCTTTCACTCCTAGTTAAGTTGTCCCTACCCTTTTGACCCCAATCAATTTTCTTTAAATCCTCAGCGACAAGGTCCATAAACATGGACGCATGCCTATTGGAGGTAAGAGGGGGCATATAACTAGATTTTGGGAACAATTTTGGGTGCAAAGTGACAGGGTTCAACTGTGCATTGACCTCTTCCATGAGGTGCTCCAGGTCAAAGTCATCAACATCAACAAGGGAGTCTGGAATGTCATGTACCGGTGATGGGCTGGGGGCCTCAGAGGAATGCATCCGTCATAGGAGCACTCTGCGCAAAAAAAGTTGGATATCTTTGTAGGTCTCAAATTCACTGCCACCCTGCTTCGGACAGAAACTAAGTCCCTTCCTCAAAAGGTTGGTTTGTTCATCAGTCAAAGTCTCTTGTGTCAGATTGACAATATCTAAATTGTCGTTGGGGGGATTATCTTTGTCGGTGGTAGCTAGCGTGAGGAACCCCTCCCCGCTCTCTGTCTCGTCTGAACCCCTATTCTTCCTGCCACGTTTGCCCCTCCTCCTTCTTCGTCTTCTAAAAAATCGGAGTCCCCCTGATTTTCTTCCTTTCTGTTGTTACGTTTTTTCCTGTTTTGCCTAGTTTTGCGTTTCCTATTTTTCAAGATACCAGAATTACGTATTGATTCACCATCTGTACCAGAGGCATCAGTTCCAGTCTCGTCCGAGCCACTACCCCAACCAACTCTCCTACCCGGGCGGCGTCTACTACCGTAGTTACGACCGCTCAAATTAAAGATATCACCCTTTTTGAAATCGTCTACATCACGTATGAATTTTTTATCCTTGATTTCTTTAATTCTATTTTGTTCCTTTTCTACATCAAGCTTTAATCTCTCATTAAAGAGAACCCGAGGTGGGTTTGAAGAATATTATCTGCATACAGAGGCTGGATCTCCCTATACAGCCCAGCCTCTGTTGCTATCCCAAACCCCCCTAAGGTCCCCCTGCACTCTGCAATCCCTCATAAATCACAGCCACGCTGCTGACAAACAGCTTGTCAGAGCTGGCTGAGTTTATCTCTATAGTGTCAGTCTGCTGCTCTCCCCGCCTCCTGCAGAACTCCGGTCCCCGCCTGCATCCCTTCCTGCCCTGCTGATTGGAGGGAAGGGACGGGGGCAGGGACCGGAGCTATGCAGGAGGCGGGGGAGCAGCTGAGACTGACACTACAGATGTAAACACAGCCTCACAGCACGGCTGTGATTTATGAGGGATTGCAGAGTGCAGGGGGACCTTAGTGGTGTTTGGGATAGCAACAGAGGCTGGGCTGTATAGGCAGATCCAGCCTCTGTATGCAGATAACATTCTTTAAACACACCTCGGGTTCTCTTTAAGTTCGTCAAAAAAATCATTATCTTTATATTCATTAAGTTATTGGGTACTAATCTCTAATTCTTTTTCTACCTCTTTAAATTGTATTTTTTCCTCTTTTACAAAAATCCTCATGATTCTCAGGCCATGGGTCTTGCATTCATTTTCCCATTCTGGGAGCATACGTAAAGTTTGGAGATGTTCGGCTGGGGCAACCCTTTCCCTGATGCCTCTGGGGATATTGTTTTTGTCAATGTATCTCTCCATGCTAATAATCTCCAGCTTCTTTTTAACATACTTGATGGAAATATGTTTGTGTTGGCGGAACAATCTAACTAATAATAGCTTATCCTCCCCAGCAATTTCATCCTCTATACCGTCAAAAGCCTCTGAGTCATCTTGGTCTGCATCGAAAACAGGCACATATGCCATTTCTAATAATCAATCAATAATTGAGTATTCACAAGTAACTAGGGATATCAAAAAACCGTAACAATTATGTATTGCAGCAAAAGAAAAAGGTACGGGATATCAAACCTTATATACAGCCTGTCTCACCTATAGAAAATATGAATGCAAAGAAGGGGGGAGGGTGGTATAGGGAGCACTGAGGCTAGTTACAAAATTACAAAATGTATTAGATAAATAGAAAAAGCTGCAAACAACAAACTTCATTCACACATTCCCCCTTAAAAACAGATCCTGGCCATGGATCTAATGAGATAACCCGCAGTTCCACCAGGAGTGCACTCCTATCAAAAAAGCAAAACTGACATGTCAAAATGGTATTCTTCGGGCCCCAAAAGCAGCTGGCCAGGTAGATAGGCAAATCCCAGAAGCAGGCAGCAAGGAAACAGGTTCTTCTGCACCAGCCTCTTGTTAATGCTCAACCCGTGTGCTGTACGTTGAAAGAAGCACGCCTCTATGCAGTTAGCATGTACGCCCTCATTACAGACTCAATAACTGATGTCTAACCTCCACTCCACATATGTATAGGGCTTTTTGCTGAAGCCCCAAAGGAAAAACTCACATGACCCAGGGTAGCTATAATACGTGCATCTTTAGACCAGAGGAGCCAAGCCTCAATTGTGCGATGTCACTTTGTTGCTGGAGCCGGCCCTTAGATCCTGGTACCACTGCCAGTAATCCTCCTCCCATGTCCACGCAGGCAAGGACAGGACGCTCCAGCGATCTCATGGTGATGTCGGACATGCGGACATTCTTTAGTCCAATGCCTCACCATAGCCCTTCTGGATCCACCCTCCACCAACGCCTGGACCGGCAGGTAGCCGAATACCTGGCCTCAAGTGTGGATGTAGACACTGTGAGCAGTGATGAACTCTTGGACTACTGGGTGCGCAGGCTTGACCTGTGGCCAGAGCTGTCCCAATTTGCCATCCAACTTCTGTCTTGCCCTGCCTCAAGCATCCTGTCAGAAAGGACCTTCAGCGCTGCTGGAGGCATTGTCACTGAGACGAGAAGTCGCCTTAGTCACAAAAGTGAATAAGCATCTACACAAAGAAAATCCCCAAACAAAACCGCACCACATCACATGGTTGAAAAAGTAGAAATAAGCTTTATTTGTGTCAAAAGTTCTTAACAATAAAAATAATTAAAACAAGTATGTCCAGGGAGAACACCATAAAATCATGAAATATTAGGTTAAATTGATCAATCAACGCCCACTAGCTGCCTCAACCTACTAACAATAAATATGATATAAAAAAAAAAAGTTTGAAGTTTTCCACATTTTGTAATATTACTGCCACAAACATGAATACATTTTATTGGAATTCCATGTGAAAGACCAACACAAAGTGGTGTACACATGAGAAGTGGAACGAAAATCATACATGATTCCAAACATTTTTTACAAATAAATAACTGCAAAGTGGTGTGTGCATAATTATTCGGCCCCTTTGATCTGAGTGCAGTCAGTTGCCTATAGACATTGCCTGATGAGTGCTAATGATTAAATAGAGTGCACCTGTGTGTAATCTAATGTCAGTACAAATACAGCTGCTCTGTGAGGGCCTCAGAGGTTGTCTAAGAGAATATTGGGAGCAACAACACCCTGAAGTCCAAAGAACACACAAAACAGGTCAGGGATCAAGTTATTGAGAAATTTAAAGCAGGCTTAGGCTACAAAAAGATTTCCAAAGCCTTGAACATCCCACGGAGCACTGTTCAAGCGATCATTCAGAAATGGACGGAGTATGGCACAACTGTAAACCTACCAAGACAAGGCCATCCACATAGACTCACAGGCCGAACAAGGAGAGCGCTGATCCGAAATGCAGTCAAAACTAACACTGCACATCACTCTGAACACACCATCCCCACTGTCAAATATGGTGGTGGCAGCATCATGCTTGGGGGGTGCATCTCCTCAGCAGGGACAGGGAAGCTGGTCAGATTTGATGGGAAGATGGATGGAGCCAAATACAGGGCAAACTTGGAAGAAAACCTCTTGGAGACTGCAAAAGCCTTGAGACTGGGGCGGAGGTTCACCTTCCAGCAGGACAATGACCCTAAACATAAAGCCAGGGCAACAATGGAATGGTTTAAAACAAAACATATCTATGTGTTAGAATGGCCCAGTCAAAGTCCAGATCTAAATCCAATCGAGAATCTGTGGCAAGATCTGAAAACTGCTGTTCACAAACGCTGTCTATCTAATCTGACTAAGCTGGAGCTGTTTTGCAAAGAAGAATGGGCAAGGATTTCAGTCTCTAGATGTGCAAAGCTGGTAGAGAGATACCCTAAAAGACGGGCAGCTGTAATAGCAGCAAAAGGTGGTTCTACAAAGTATTGAATCAGGGGGCCGAAAAATTATGCACACCCCACTTTGCAGTTATTTATTTGTAAAAAATGTTTGGAATGATGTATGATTTTCGATCCACTTCTTCTCACATGTACACCACTTTGTATTGGTCTTTCACGTGGAATTACAATAAAATTGATGCATGTTTGTGGCAGTAATGTGACAAAATGTGGAATACTTCAAGGGGGCCGAATACTTTTGCAACCCACTGTATATATATATATATATATATATATATATATATATATATATATATATATATACACACACACACAATGCAGAAGAGAGTGGATAGTACGTGCTGATAAGGTGCTGTATGCCCCCCCTGTGTGGACCAACAAATAGTGCATGCACGGAGGCATAGAAAGTGAAAGTGCTGAATAAGTGCAGCTGAGCAAAGAGGAGGCCCAAGGGGATCGAACAATATAAGCACTGGGAATATCTGTAACGATCAGTAACAGCTCTTAACAGCACGATAGTCAGTACTTTATTCAGTGTGTGATCACACGTGTTTTTAGTGCACAGTAACACAGGAGTACTCCTATGTGATAGCCCTTGGCTGTAGGGACTATCACTAGGTAGAGTGGTCGTACAGGCAATATCGGTAACAGATTGGTCAGGAGGCAGTACAGAGTCGTAAGGCAAAGGCGTAGTGAGAAACAGGCAAAGGTCGGTAACAGGTCAGATGTGCGAAGGTACAAAATCAGGAGGCAATATCAGAGTCGGGGTCGGGCCGGGGTCGGCAACAATCAGATAGGCAGAGTACAGAATCAAGAGGCAGAGAGCAGAGTCAAGGGTTCAGGCAAAGAGTCATACACAGATAATCAATACAATAATAATAATTACTTTTACAAATATAATAATAATCCTAGCTATGTGTGAAATCCCCGGGGTCCTGCCGGATCAAACACACTGGGAACTGACTAAGGTCTGAGAGCTTAACCGCAAAGTATCAGCAACAGCAGACAATAAGCTACTGACAGCTCGGGTCTTAAATACAGACAGGTAACCCCGCAGTTCCGCCCAGTGCACTTCAGCCAATCAGGAGCGGTGACCGGTCAGCTGACCCGCCTCCTCAAAGCATAAAGGTCCTTTCTCCTGGCGCGCGCGTGTGCTGCTCTACTGAGATGTACCCTGGAGAGACCTGTCCTGCCTGACGGAAATGACTAAGAAGACACGGCGAGATCCGCGGTCGCGTCAGCTGCGGAAGCTGCGGCCTCACCGCTCCCTTCTGCGGAGGTAACTACCATACTCCTAACAGAACTTACCTGTGTACCCTTTTTATTTTTTAATTGCAAGTAGTGATGATCGTAATCTGCAAATTACGATTACGCAAAATTACGCATCATTTTTCACAATTACGCATATACTGTACGTAATTACAGATTCATAATTCAATTGACTTTGTTTAATCATTCAAAATGACGCATTAAATGTACATGTAATTTACGCATAATTTTGTGCCGACTTTTATGGGGAATAGCAAAGCCCCATACATGCTATTGTTACTAAAATTTAAGAAGCATATTGGATACAAGTCACAAAAATAATTTTTGAAAAAGATCTTGTAGTTTTTGAGAAAATCAATTTTAAAAATGCAAAGAAAAATGTTTTTTTTATACTCAGAAAAATAACAGTTTAAAAACCATTTTTTTATATATATATATATTCAAAAACGATTTTCTTAAAAACTACAAGGTCTTTTTGAACAATTATTTTTGTAGCTTGTACCTACTATTCTTCTTGACATATGTAGCAATTTTGGTAGCAATGACATGTATGAGTGCTTTGCCATTTACCGCTGGCACAAAATTATGTGTAAACTACACGTAAATTCATGCATAATTACGAATGAGAACAATAAACAACGAAATTCATTATGCTATTTCCCTGAAATTTTGCATTACGATGCGTAATTGCATGTTATGATGCATAATTATGCATGGGCGTAATTTCTGCACATCACTAATTGCAAGCTCCAGCATGGGAACATACTGCTGGCCACATACACCCTGTGGCAAGCTGGATTGTGTATATTCATGTAGATATTTACACATTTGCTGACCAGGCTGTTAACCATGTTGCATATTTCATTAACTTTTTGAGCATAGATGTTGCAGATAATTATAGTTTGCTGGAAGTCAAGGTATAACAGAACTTCTATGCATAAAATATATTCCTAATCCCAGATGTTTCAGCAGTGGGCCACAGCTCTGTTGATAGACAAGGTTAGCCAGATGCAGCTGCTGATGCTTTTTGGTACCTTGCTCCCTGTCCCAGGATCATGTTGCTATGCTACCTCCCCATCTACTCTCCTGCCAGGTCTAAAGGCCCACATCACAATTTTTTCAACGTTTTTCCCGATGACAGGCAATGTTTTGAGCAACGAACAGTGGTTTTTGCTATTATCTATATATATAATAGAGTAAGTGCCTCAACCTTCAAGCAAGAAGAAGAAGTAGCGCCCTGGCCCCAGGGCCGGTCCAAGCAAGAAGAAGGGGCTGGTCCAAACAAGGAGAAGAAGTAGTGTCATATCAAACCAAGGGCAAAGAGAGATAATTTGCATATTCAGTAGCAGTGCATTGTGGGTAACCACAAATGTTCACTTATAGCTGAATTATTGCAGATTTGCTTCTGTTTTAAGAAGGAAAATTACACCAAGCTTTGCTTTTTTTAGTAGGAGGGCTTTTTGGTCTCTTTTATCCTCCTATACATTCTTAGTAGTTTGGGTCACCCTGAGCTGCTTGGTTACTCTGTTGTACTGGTCCAAGCCCTATCTCATACAGCCTTATCAATCTCTGCTATGTATTGATGAGGACCAAACGTCTGAAATAGGCTGTTACATGTGGGTTTGATATGACTGTGTAAAACTTAAAGCTGTTGGCTTGCTTGACTTACCAAGGGTGAAAAGAAATAATTTGCATATTTAGTAGCGGTGCATTGTGGGTAATCACAAATGTTCAGCTTTTCTTCTGTTTTAGGAAGGCAAATTACACCAAGCTTTGCTTTTTTTGAGGAGAAGGTCTTTTTGGTCCCTTTTGTCCACCTATACATTCCGAGTGGTTTGAGTCACACTGAGCTGCTTGGTTACTCTGTTGTACTGGTCCAAGCCCTATCTCATACAGCCTTATCAATCCCTGCCATATACTGATGAGGACCAAACGTCTGAAACAGGCTGTCACATGTGGGTTTGATATGGCTGTGTAAAATGTAAAGCTATAGGCTTGCTATACACCAGTGGTTCTGGATGCTTGCTTTGCTTACTAAGGGTGAAAAGAAATTATTTGCATATTTAGTAGCAGTGCATTGTGGGTAACCACAAATGTTCACTTATAGCTGGATTATTGCATATTTCCTTCTGTTTTAGGAAGGCAAATTACACCAAGCTTTGCTTTTTTTAGTAGGAGGTCTTTTTGGTCCCTTTTATCCCCCTATATATTCCGAGTGGTTTGGGTCACCCTGAGCTGCTTGGTTACTCTGTTGTACTGGTCCAACCCCTATCTCATACAGCCATATCAATCCTTGTCATGTACAGATGAGGACCAAACGTCTGAAACAGGCTGTCACATGTGGGTTTGATATGGCTGTGTAAAATGAAAAGCTATAGGCTTGCTATACACCAGTGGTTTTGGATGCTTGCTTTGCTTACTAAGGGTGAAAAGGAATTATTTGCATATTTAGTAGCAGTGCATTGTGGGTAACCACAAATGTTTACTTATAGCTGAATTATTGCATATTTCCTTCTGTTTTAGAAAGGCAAATTACACCAAGCTTTGCTTTTTTTAGTAGGAGGTTTTTTTTGGTCCCTTTTATCCCCCTATACATTCTGAGTGGTTTGGGTCACCCTGAGATGCTTGGTTACTCTGTTGTACTGGTCCAACCCCTATCTCATATAGTCATATCAATCCTTGCCATGTATAGATGAGGACCAAAAGTCTGAAACGGGCTGTCACATGTGGGTTTGATATGACTGTGTGAAATTTAAAGCTATATGCTTGCTATACACCAGCGGCTCTGGATGCTTGCTTGGCTTACCAAGGGGGAAAATGGTTAATTTGCATATTTAGTAGCAGATAATTGTGGGTTATCACAATTGTTCACTTACAGCTGAATTATTGCAGATTTCCTTCTGTTTTAAAAAGGCAAATTACACCAATACAGTGTGCGGCATTGCAGGAAGTGACAACAGTGGAATGCACGATGGAACACGGAAGAGGTGAGTCATCCCCGCCCGCTGCCTCTTACTAATAGTGGCAGCTGCTACTGTGCTTAAGCAGGAGGAGGAGCGCACATGGGGGACCCAGGTGAGAGGGGGGTTCCTGCTGAGCTTAAGCTGAAGGGGGAGTGCTCATGGGGGACCCAGGTGAGGGGGGGTTCCTGCTGAGATTAAGCTGGAGGTAGAGCACACATGGGGGACCCAGTTGAGGGGGGGGGGTCCAGCCCCCCTCCCCACCACTGTGCCCAATACCCCCTTCCTGCCCTCTACCCTCTTATGCAGTGTATGCTACGCCGCGGGTCGGCTAGTTTATTATATTTTTGCAATGTGGGTACAGGCGCACAATCACGTGAACGTCATTTAGCATCGCACATCGATAATGACCGTAATGGCAGATCGGATGTTTTAGTTACCAGAAGACTTCTGCGCAAAGTCTATAAGGTTATAGACATTGATAATAGGGCTGACAGTTAACACAATACAGACAATAAGCAATAAGGTACACAATGCCAGATCATACACTGGAGTAATAGTCCCAGTAAATCAAGTTCACATTATCCTGTGATGCAAGATTAAGATCAAGTCAGATACACAAGGAGAGAGGGCCCTGCCAAAGGCTTATAATATAAAGGGAGGTGGCTGAGAGGAATTTACCTTGGAATGATGATGAATTGTGGAAAATTGCTGGTGAGTTTTAGTAAATTTTATTGGTCAAACCTTAAAACGCTACCCTTTAACCCTCTGGGCGATACAATAAGATCGCCCAGGAGGGGACGCAGCACTTTTTTTTTTAATTTTTTAGTTTTTAAATCATGTAGCGAGCCCTGGGCTCGCTACATGATAGCCGCTGCCCAGCGGCATCCCCCCACCCACTCCGATCGCCTTCGGCGTTCAGAGTAAGCAGGAAATCCCGTCCAGAACAGGATTTCCTGCTGGGCTTCCCCGGTCGCCATGGCGACCGGGCGGGATGACGTCACCGATGTCATGGACGTCGTGACGTCAGAGGGAGTCCCGATCCACCCCTCAGCGCTGCCTGGCACTGATTGGCGGGGGGGGCTGCACGGCCCGGCGGCAAGTGGCGGATCGGTGGCGAGCGGCGGCGATCAGAAGTTACACGCAGCTAGCAAAGTGCTAGCTGCGTGTAACAAAAAAAATTATGCAAATCGGCCCACCAGGGCCTGAGAACTCATCCTGCGCGACATACCCCGAGCTCAGCTCGGGATTATCGCTCAGGAGGTTAAAGGAAACCAGAGAGGAATAATTAAAAGTTATTTATACATACCTGGGGCTTCCCGCAGCTGCAGAAACCCTAATCGCTCCCATGCCGAGGTCCTCAGCTTCCTCCGTTCGCCGGTGCGGGTCCCGCCCTTCCAGGAGGAGTGGCCAGCCTATGCCAGTGAAGTGCGCTGTTTGCGTATCTCTCCAGCAGCCGCTGGAGAGGTACGCAAGGAGCGCACTTCAGCTACGATCGACTGGCCAGTTGGGCTGAAGTGACGGGACCCGCATCGGCGAACGGAGGAAGCTGAGGACCGCAGCGTGGGAGCGATTAGGGTTTCTGCAGCTGCGGGAAGCCCCAGGTATGTATAAATAACTTTTAATTATTCCTCTCTGGTTCTCTTTACACACAAACTGACAGTTAGTCAAACTGACTATAAGCCTTGCATATAAACAGAGCCAGGTCAGATGTTTGATCACCATACCTTGCCAGCTGAGTGAATTAAGATACAAGCAATGGGGGTTAGTCTCTGCAAGTCTCATGCATATGAATTGGCATGTAAGGCTCTGTTAGAAGTTTCAGATAAGCCACTAGGTACTAATTGTGAAGCAAGTGGTGAAAGTCACTATACTGTATGGAACTGAGATAAATATGGTTTAGGCTGGTCATAACAGATTGAAAGGGACATACAGTACATGGGCAATACTCGTCAGGGCAGTTTCTAGGCTAGATTGCACCCAGGGCGAGGGTGTAAAAATTGTGCCCCCCCACCCCCGTGGACTCACAAACCTGTACCCTTTAGGAACAGTCACACGGCCACAGGTTACAAGTAGATCTGCCTACCCACTAGTGACCAGTCGCTCATCCAGGAGGTAGCAGTGACTAGGAAAACAGACAGGTGAAGAGAGCCTGGAAAACTGACTCCTCCATGGGTGCCGCAAACTGACAGCCTGCAGTACTGCTACAGGACATCAGGTGTCATTACGCAGTGGTGATGTGATGATGACTTGACGTCTGACGCAGGAAGCCCAGGAGGAGTCAAGGAAGGTGATCGCGCTGGTAATCTTCTTCTTCCATTTGGCTACACAGTGCATCACCAGCTCCCTATCAGTTATGTCCTTCTGCCTGCGCCCCCTTTCTTCTACTTGCCGGTCTGCGCCCAGGGTGGTCGTCCTGCCCGCACTGCCCAAGAAACGGCCCTGATACTCGTAAGGTACAGTTGGTTTGTATACAGTTACATGAAATGGGACACACAGGCAATACTCATATAAGATGCAGTTGGTTTGTATACAGTCAGATAGAATGGGACATACACATGCAATACCTGTAAGATGCAGTTGGTTTATGTGCAGTCAGATAGAATGGGACATACACATGCAATACCTGTAAGATGCAGCTGGTTCTTATGCAGTCAGATAGAATGGGACATGTGTTACCAGTGTTCAGTGATGGAAGTGCAGAATAGTGCCACAATACAGCCAACAGCATCTGTTTTAAACAGAGATACACAGACATGTGGCTCAGTTTATGACCAACTTTAATATCAGCAGCAGCATAATGCAATGATATACAAAATACAGAATGGACAAACCCATAGTCTTGTATAGCAAAAGTTTAACAATTTTCAACTTATAGTTATAAACAGTAATTGGTTTTAAACAGAGGAGATACACAGACATGTGGCTCAGTTGATGACCAACTTTAACCACTTCCCCTCCAAGGGTTTTTACTGTAACAGTCCAGAGCAATTTTCACTTGTCAGTGCTCCTTCCTTTCATTCGCCAATAACTTCACTTCTTGACACAACAAAATGATCTATACTTTGGTTTTTTTTCACCGTCAATTAGGCTTTCTTTATGTGGTACATTATGCCAAGAATGATTTTATTCTAAATGCATTTTAGCAGAAATAATAAGAAAAAAAATGGAAAAAATTCATTAATTCTCAGTTTTCGGCCATTATAGTTTTAAAATAAAATGTGCTACTGGGAATAAAACCAACATATTTTATTTGCCCTGGTTATTATTATTATTATTATTATTTTTATTTAGTATTTATATAGCGCCGACATATTACGCAGCGCTGTACAATGTATATATATATCTTGTCACTAACTGTTCCTCAAAGGAGCTCACAATCTAATCCCTACCATTGCCATATGTCTATATATTATGTAGTGTAAGTACTGTAGTCTAGGGTCAATTTTAGGGGGAGCCAATTAACTTATCCGTATGTTTTTGGAATGTGGGAGGAAACCGGAGTGCCCGGAGGAAACCCACGCAGACACAGAGAGAACATACAAACTCTTTGCAGATAGTGCCCTGGCTGGGATTCGAACCAGGGACCCAGCGCTGCAAGGCGAGAGAGCTAACCACTACGCCACCGTGCTGCACCGTGGTTATTACAACGTTTAAAATATGTCCCTAGTACAATGTATGGCGACAATATTTTATTTAGAAATAAAGGTGTTTTTATTCAGTTTTGCATTCGTCACTAATTACAAGCCCATATATGCAAATATAACAGTAATATACCCTCATATCATACATAGTAAAAAAAAAGCTTAGTCCCTAACGTAACTATTTATGTATTTCTTTATAAATGCAGTCATTTGTTTTTACAAGTGTGTTTATTTTGATAACTAGGGGAAGGTTAAGGGAGGAGGAGGTATTCATTTATTTTTATTTAATTTAATAAGTGTAACATATAGTGTGAAATGTGTATTTTTTATTTTTTTATGTATTTATTATTTTTGAGTACTAGATGTCCTTACACTCACTGTCATTGGCTTCTCATTTAAGCCATGATCTTTGCTTACATTCACTTTGATTGGTTCTGGGAAGACGTCTTCCCTTTCCCCAATCGTGGCACTGCAGGTTTCCATGGTAAGCGCGGTGGGGGGCCCACGATCACGAACAGCAGCGGCGGAGAAGGATGTTTTAAAACATCCTGTGGTCCGTTAACAGGGACCAACAGGATGTTTTAAAATGGTGTGAGGTAGTGGTTAATATGAGCATCAGACCATGGATCTCCTCAGAAGATAGCAGCAAAGTTTGAGCTCCCACTAGTGGCGTCAGGCCATGGATCTCCTCAGAAAATAGCAGCAATGTTAGAACTCCCTGTTGTGGCAGCCTTATTATTGTGCTGTTGGAAGGTCTGAGTTTAACCATATCACACATACACAGACAATACTCGTAAGATGCAGTTGGTTCATGTGCAGTCAGATGGAATGGGACATATCTGTGCAGAGAATGATCAAGATAACCCGAAGATGTGAAGAGTTGTTGAGTCATAATTTTCAACAGTCCTATCAGTTACTCAATGTAGTAATGTTCTCATTCTCATAAATTCGATTGCTTAATCCTTAAAACCCTTTAAACGTCAACTGACATCTTTTTATGATGAGCTTCTCTGGTGTTCTCAATTTTTTTATTTTAATTATGGATAGAGCCATTTTCAAACAGTTTCCTGTAGTCTGAGTCACACTTCACTGTTAATAGGATGTGTGCATGTCAGTAAAAAGAACATTTGTAGTTAGTTAGGAGCTGTGTCTGCCATTGGGAAGGAAAACAGAGAATTTCTAGTTTTTGACTGTTTTTAACTTCTGAGAAGGGAGCCCAAGAAAAAGGAGACTCAGGAGAATCTTAGAAAAGGCCTTCTGCTGCCTGTATCTTTCACTGTAACCTTCACACTACTGTCTGGTAAGGACTCGGAGAAGAGAGGAGGAAATGCAAACATAAGGTAGTTTAGGAGCAATTGAGGGGTGTATTTATGGAGTGGTGTATTTAGGTAAGAAAACAGTGTTTGCCCATCACTGATGGCCACTTAGCTTTTTTAGTAGGATGTGGTGAGGGCTAACATCCATTAGGCCCCTGTTCTCAATCCAGGCCCTATGTTAATGCTTAGGTTTGCCTTGTGGATGATCCAGCTCTGGACAGAGACATGATTTGGGGTGCCATCCTGTTAAAAGATACCAGAGCCCAACTCGCTCTGCTAAAAAAAATAAATTGTGCTTGTGGGAGGGTGTCAGCTTTCCCTTACCACCCACTCTGTTTGTGGCTGTGTGCCTTGTTTCGGTCTGTTCCCAGGCCCGTTCTGTCTCCCAACTCTAGCGTCTAGTATGGAAATACTGTGCCACATATGCACAGTATGTCCTTATTTTCCCCTGTGACCGTGCTCCTCCATCATCCCTAGGTGCTGGCTTGCGCGCTCCACAGCCCTCCACAGTGTCTCCACAACAGGAACTGCAGAGGACTGTGGAGTGCTGACACCCTCCCACCAGCACAATATGTTTTTTTTAGCAGAGCTAGTTGGGCTCTGGTACCCTTTAACCCCCCTGGCGGTATGAAAAATTCCGTTAGGGGGCAGCGCAGCAGTTTTTTTTTTTAAAATCATGTAGCGAGCCCAGGGCTCGCTACATGATAGCCGCTGCTCAGCGGCATCCCCCCGCCCGCTTCGATTGCCTTCGGCGATCTCCGATCAGGAAATCCCGTTCAAAGAACGGGATTTCCTGGAGGGCTTCCCCCGTCGTCAGCGACGTCGGGACGTCATTGGGAGTCCCGATCCACCCCTCGGCGCTGCCTGGCAGTGATTGGCCAGGCAGCGCACGGGGTCTGGGGGGGAGGGGGCGCGCGCCGCAACGGATAGCGGCAATCGGGCGCGGGCCGGCAGCGATCAGTGTGCTGGCGCAGCTAGCAAAGTGCTAGCTGCGTCCAGCAAAAAAAAATTATGTAAATCGGCCCAGCAGGGCCTGAGCGGCACCCTCCGGCGGCTTACCCCGTGTCACACACGGAGTTACCGCTAAGGAGGTTAAGCAGCAAATTCTTATTACATATCTTCACTGACCCTGGGCAGAAGAGAACCTGGCAAATCAAAACCTGCAGGCATTACATTTACTGGTTGTCAACAAATTTATTGGAGCTCAAGATTTTTATTTACTATTTTACTATTAGAATGTTAGTATTTTGGTGTACATTTAAAAGAGGCACAGGATAATTTACATGCTATGATTGCTGTTATTTTGAATATGGCATAGTGGCATAGTGGTTAGCGCTCTCACCTTGCAGCGCTGGGTACCTGGTTCGAATCCCAGCCAGGTCAACATCTGCAAGGAGTTTGTATGTTCTCCCCGTGTCTGCGTGGGTTTCCTCCAGGCACTCGATTTCCTCCCAAGTCCCAAAAACATACATATAAGTTATTTGGCCCTAGACTATGATACATACACTACATGATACATACATAGACATAAGACTATGGTAGGGGCTAGATTGTGAGCCCCTTGAGGGATAGTTGGTGACAAGACAATACATTCTGTACAGCGCTGCGGAATATGGCGACGCTATATAAATACTAAATAATAATAATATTCTAAAACAGCGTAGTGTCAGTAATTTAAATTGCCACTGACACTATGAACTCTAACCTCCCCATACCCCGTCTCCTAACACTAACTCTCCGTTAATTAAGCCTAACACTAACCACTTTAGCTGAGTATAATGCTCCATCACAACTGACAAGGTTACTTGGCTGTACACAGGTGCCCATTGATTTAGTTATTGGCATTATCCAAAGTCCGGCAGTGTAAAAGTCAAACTCAGATATCTGATGTTGGGGTATGTAATTACTCAATGCACCCAAAAATGCTAACTTATATTGTGGTCTTAGGCAGCGCCTAAGCTAGTGAACAGTTTGTGCACCAAAATGAACTGCTTTAGTATTTTATGCTCCACACTAGTGTATGGGGCATAAGTATAGGTTTGCAGAGGTCCCAGCAGAAATGATCCAGATTATTTTAAAGTGAAAGTATTTTTTCTATATGATATGATTTGAAGTCGTTGTAATGTGGTATCTTGTATTATATTCATAAAATAAGATAATATTTCTTGCCACTGTAAACAAATAAGTGCAATAAATTAGGAAAGCCACACATTCTAAGTCTGCATGAAGTAATGGAGTTGTGTCCGTAGAGGAGGATACATTTCCATGATGAACATAACTTTTTCATCCCAGCAACTAATTGATACATTTGCAAAACTGATTGAATTGTAAGCATACTTTCCTTTAAATCGTTCAGTATATCTTAATTACTAGCCCCTAGTAATAGGAAGTCATTAACCCACCACGCACAAGGTCGGCTTGTGACGTAAACACCATCCTGATGGTAGCTGTCACTAAAATAGTTAAATTGGCAGCAAATTTAAGCAGCCGAGGCGGCAGCTTTCAGGAGAAACGTGAAGACTGATTGTGCTGACATGAAGAGCATCTGTGGGTTTGGGTCAAAGCCCAGTCTGACAATATTAAGCCAATTAACTCAGTGTTAACTAGCCTTGCCCTGGCTCAGGGCTTTGCCTTGTAAAACAATCATATTCACAAATTGACATCAACATGCAGTAAGTCACATGCTGCCCATCAGTAGAGAATGTATTCTGTTACAAAAAAGAAAAAAAACAAACCAAATGTAATGTGCTGCAGGACACACATACTTACACAGACACACACCTCAATGTACATTTTCTACTGCAGGCATATCCTGCTTATTAATGCCATTTCAGTTATTTCTTGTGATAGGTGCTGCATATTTACCATGTAGCACCATGGTTACAGAAGTGACCACAGATGTACTGTATATTTCAGAGCCACATCCTCTTTACTCAATGGAGACCACATGGTACACATACATTCGTAGATGTAAGAGTTCGCTCCTCTCGGCCGCAGTATGGTCTGAGGAGCTGACAGAGGTCAGCTGACACTTAGGCAGGGGTTTATGTAAGAAATAATAATATATGGATGCTGGCCCTGGCTGGGGTTGGACCCTGGTGTCTCGCGTCGGAGGTGGGGCTCTTGGCCACTGTGCTGTAGCTGACAGACCGTCAGGATGTTTTGCTGGTTAGTACTGGTTACTCAGTTGACATGTATTGCCACCCGTGTCAGCTGATCTATCTCTCAGCTGATACTTAAACAAGATTAATGCCTGCATGTGATTGGCTGTTGCATGCACGTGGCCGACCACTGATTGGATGCTGTCAGTATTTAAACCTTGTTGTGACAATTGCATGTTGCCCGTGATAGCTCTAGTTTGCTGGTTGCTGGGTGCTCTGGACTGTGCTGTCTTGTTGTATTGGACTACCTGGATTTTGACCTCTGCCTGTTATTGGACCTTCCTTGCCTGCTGCCTGAACCAAGATTGCCTTGCCTAGATTATTGTTATGACTGTTTGCTGCCTGTTTTGATCTTGGATATGTTTTTGATCTCCCTTTGCCTAACCCTCTTGTACTGCAATATATCTGATTACCCGTGTATGACCCTGGACTGTTACTGGACTTTGCTAACTCTGAATCCTTGTTTGGCATGGAAGTTTATTCGCTCACCCTGCATTCAGCTCCAATACCTTGCACACTAAAGGCCTGGTTGTAACCGAAGTCGAGTAGGTGTTGTCTCCTTACCTCCCATTCAAGCAGGGACGTGCCACATAGGGTGAAGCGTGTGGAGGTAGATTGGGGCATTGGAGCTGATTCATGGGTGGATATTCCTACAGGCCTGACAGTAGAACAGTGAAACTGACTTCAGCAAAGAATTGTCACATGGGTCCTCAATGTAAGAGATGCTCTAAATTAGTATTTCTCAACATTATTATGGTATATACCCTAGAAAGGGATTAAGATAAAATGGAGCAGTAGACAAGACAGTAGCTTTGGCTTCCGCTTGTGGTTCTTTTCTGAGGTAGCGGTGCAGTCAAAGAGAGAGGCAGTTAGGCCTCCTCCTGACACCCACTAGGCCCAAGGCACCTACCTAGGTTGCCTTGTTTATGATCCTGCTCTAATATGCCCCATTATGAAAGATAGCATTTGCCAAATACCACCTCTTGTGGGTAACATCATTCCAAGACCCTTGACACATATGTGTGTGTTAGGAATACACCATAATTGAGTATGAATGCTTTCAAACTATTCCTTTACACTTTTAATTAGCTAAAATACTTAATTTAAGTTTGTTTCTATGATTTATCTACAACCTTACTATGACACATTCTCTTCAACAAATTCAAGTAACCCTGAACCCAACTGTTGAGAACCAAGACTCCAGATTACTAGCATATACGGTATGTTATATCAACCAGAGTACCAGATTACTAGCATATGGGGTATATCCCAAAAAAATGACCATGTACCTTTTACCAGGTCTTCCGTAAACTATGGTACACAACATGTGGATCTAGCATCATACAGAACACACTAGGGATGGTCATAGTCAGCCAACTTCGCTACGCTGGAACTATGCGTAGTTTTCCGCAATTACGCTTCGCAAAATAAGGCTACGAAATCAGAAACTTTGCTACGTTTGCATTTCGTAGACTACACGTTAAAATACAGAAGCTTCGCATAGTGCGAAGTGTAGTTTATGCGGACGATTATGCCCTTATGCGGAAAAATTACTGCAAAAATCTGCTAACTATGCGCATGGGTGAACTAATATATGTGTACATTCCACCTTCCAATGCGGAATTGTATACGTATAGAAAGGCAATAGTAGTTCTGCGCATGCGCAATGATCCGTATAGACGCAGTTACCGCACGCGTAGTTCACTTCGCAATACATACGTCAACTACGCGTAGCGGGCGAAGCTTCGCATAGCGGTACTACGACTACGCAGAAATACGTACGCAAAGTTTTTAAACCTCGTCTATGAACTACGATGCGTAGTTGCGGACTACGACGCGTAGATTCGCACTGGCATAGTTTCTGCTCAACCCTGCAACACACTAATGTTGCTTGTGTAATGCATGTTATGCACATAGCGTATCACGCATTACACAAGGTGCTGTGTATAATACATGATGTAACATGTAGCTGTGTGTGGCACTCAATTGAATTTAGGTGCACTGCCAGTTTTTGGGTTTTTTTTAAAGTGAATATACTGCTATTTTACTTGACTGTGACAATGGAGGTGAATGCTGTGCTCTTAGATTTTAAATGAAATGTCAGTGGCGTAGCAAAAGGGGATGCAGCAGTAGTGAGTGCACCTCTACCACTGGACCCTAGGGGCCTACATGAGGCCCTCCTCCATTTGCTACATTTACTGCATTAGCTATTTACTAGTATTGTAATGGTAACTGTCACCTCTGTATATGTTGTAAATGGTGGTAACTATCAACAAATCACTTCTTTCCCTCTGCTTACACCCCTTAAAACATTGGCTGAGTTGGAGGCTTTGGGTACCTGTTTCATGTGATTTTTCCATACATGATAGAGCGACACCAGTATGAATTATGCACTGGAGCCCATGACTCAGTAGCTATGCCACATAATCTGAATATGTCAGATTCCTATTTATTGCTGGCCTTTAGCTAATTAAAAGATGCAACCAATAAACTCCCCTAAGATGTAGCATATTATTGTTTATTACTCCATATTTTCCAAATTTATAAATAAAGTCTCTATTTCTCTATCATGTTGTTCTTCTGGGTCCAATTCTCATGGAACTTATAATACTAATAATAATAATTAATAATAATAATAATAATATTATACCACTCTTGACCTCATCTGTCTTTAGTTCTGTTTTATCACAAACTTTACAAACTTTGTTTTTCTCCTCTTTCTGAGCACCCTCCTGCAATCCCACACCCACATTGGTAAAGTATGCAGCCAAGCCATGCCTTTGGACTTTATTTTAACATAAGGTACACAGTACATGGATTTGCTGGAGGTGCTCTTTAGGCCAGTTTTACACACCACAACACACAAAATGTCACTCATATGACCCTGTGGCAAAGTGGTCATATGCATAATACCTGCAACATAAAAATATGTTTTTAAAGCAAACATTAAAGAGATTATAATAGCTGCTATTGTCAAATTCCTTATAAAATTGATGTCTAATTGACTGTGATGATTGTTCAACTTTTAGGTTTCTTGAATAAATTAAGCAATTGTGTAGAAACATCAAATGAAACGTACCTTTCAATTGGATCTTGAAAGATTTAAAAAAAATATATTCAGTGAATAATTGTCAGAATGTGATCAAAAATTCCATTATTTTCCTCAATTGTTTTAAAAAGTAAAAAAAAAAAAAGGATGCAGATAAATTAGGCAAAATTAAGCTGAGTAAATTAAGTAAATTAAGCTTGTTTTGTGTCAGGGGGTATTTGTATTAAAGTAAACCTGAAGTGAAAGTAAACTAAAACTAATTGTATGCGTTTTACTAAAGGTAAATAGAACATAGAACAGTTTCATACTCTTATTTTTATCAAGGCTCAATTTTACAGTTAACCTGAAGCAAATAATAAAAAATAAATTAATAAAAGAAGCATATACTGGTAGTCATGTGACTTTAAGGCAGAGGTTGCATCATCCCCTCTCACCTTGGTGCCCCCAGTCCCCGAAATCGGCAGGTATAGTATTTGACCTGCTCATTTAATACTGATAAAATAGAAAGAAGCAGACCAGACCTTCCTGGCTCTCCCTTATGTCCGCCCATCTCTGCCAATAAAGCCTCCCACTCCCCCCACCTAGCTACAGTGCATCAGCTCATTACACAGAAGATAGTTAATGAGCACAACAGAGAGCTTGGGACTGCTGTGTGTATGGCCAAAGGAGCCCCTGGAGGAAGTGCTGTGGAGGTCATGCCATTTTGAAAAGTGGCATATAACAGATAGGAGAGGTGGCAGTAATGGTACCAAATTATTTTATTTTAAATTGAAATGTTTTAGTATTTTTTTTTTTAATATCTAATTTGGTGTTAGGTTTGCTTTAAGATTAAACTTTAAACAGCAGCCATGACAAATCTGCCTTCTTGAGCTGAAAAACAAGCTGAAGTAACGTCCCTTTGAACCTTCCAGTGCTAAAACCTTATTCAATACCAACTCTCAGCCAGATAAATCTCTTTTGGTTCCTACTTACTTTTTAGGAAATGGAGTGAATTTGACAAGCTGTTCAACAAACTCATTTGCATAGATACCAACTTAACAATCGCTGTACTGGAAAACAGACATGGACTTCAGGACTGGTTCTTCATGTACATATGTTTTTTTTTTCCTTATCACGTCACATGTCACTCCAGGTAAGCTTTAGAGTGAACCAGAGACGAAGCACCCTCATGCATTTCACCATATATATCAGTGGGAACATTACAGAAAACACCTACCCTGCATTCTGTTTCATCCTTCACTGCTCATCCTGCCTGTTAACAGCCCTGATAAATCCCAGACTGAGCATTCAGTCTGGCTTTGCTCAGGAATCATTATAGCTGAGTCATTATAGCAGAGCCAGAAGGGGGCAGCCTTGGGCTTGAAAATACATCAGCAAAGACAGACTCAGCGATAATGATTCCTGAGCAAAGCCAGACTGAATGCTCAGTCTGGGATTCTATCAGGGCGGATTAGAAGCAGGCTGAGCAGTGAAGGATGAAACAGAGAGCAGGGTAGGTGTTTTCTCTAATGTTCCTAGTGATATATATGGTGAAATACATGAGATTTCTTTGTCTCTAGTTCACTTTAAAGGCAGAGGATCATGAAGGGAATACACCATGAGATATTTTGGCAGATAGATGGTTCGATAGATAATTTCCGTCAGGTCCGATCTTATTTTCGATTGTTTTTCTGATCGATTTCTCATAGAAGGGAATGGAAATTGATAAGATAAACAATCAGAAAATCGATCAGACAGTAAATCTGCTGAAAAAATCTCACCATGTATTCCCAGCATTACAATGACTGGCAGGTAACTGGAATTTTTTCAAGCATGAGATGAGCATAAACACTTTTATTGTCTTTTCATCAAGGTTCACTTTAAGGCTTGTTCAAATGTAACACAATGCTGAGCAGTGCACACTATTTTTTTTCCTGTGCAGTACAGGATTGAAATGATCACAGTCTGGCATAGCTTATAAACAGAAAGGGGCACACAATATTGTAATTAGCAAAGCACTGTGCCCAGTGGCGTAGTGTCTTAGGGCTAAATTCAGATCTCCAGATGACCAAGAATTGTTTTGCTGACATCTATTTAACGCCTCTGTCTCAACTGCTAATCAAATTGGCTGCTTCTCAGGAAGCTGAGATTAGAAGCACACTATTGAAATGGAGGCATTTAAGGATCCTTCCTAAGCCGGTAATAATGTAATAATGCTTTAGTACCGCTGAGCAATTTCCCTGTGTTTTTTCAATAGTCATTAGCAAAGACTTTCTGGAAGGCTTGGCCAAAAAAGCTTTCTCGGTTTCCTTCAATGCCACTCCACCTGTCAACATCCCAAACCCCAGTGCATAATGGCTAATGCTAGAGCCTGGCTTCTCTGGCTGGCAGTGATCACAGGCAGGATTGGAAAGCACACGACTCATTTCTGGCACCATATGGGCAGATGCCTGAGGACAAGCTCAGCCAGCCCAAGCCTTGTGCACTTCAGAGCTCAAAATGCAGAACTAAACCTCACCGAAAAGAATCACTGTCACTCACTTACGGTCTTTTAACTAAATGACATTGTTGGACACAAGTAAAATTCTGAAAGATCAATGAAATCTTTAAACAAACTATCTCACTAATTTGTTTGACTCAAAAAAATTGGCATGAGGACGGTAAGCTGTAACTACAACAAATGGTCTGCCTGCAGCTCCATAGTTATGGAAATACTGCTAGCCACTGCCTGAGCAAATAACGAAGTAACAATTTCCTTTTCACGTAAGTGTAAAGAAGCACTGCAAAAATTGCTTACTTCTACAGTTTATCAGCTTTTTTTTGTCGTTCTGCCCTGCTTTAGCCTCAGGATGCAGCATATGGCGATCAAAGCAACTGGTTGAGTATTAGTATTGCTAACTACATGGCTACTTCTAAATAGTTTGTATGGAGTTAAATGCTGACTTGCTTAACAGAGCTATCTTGTAGGCTTTGCATCTTGCACTGCTCTGTTTCTCAGTTTTATAAAAGTATCTACCTGTCACTTGGGTAGGCTTGGGGACAAAGAGGGCCCCTAACTTCTAATGGTTCCGTTCCTTTAACAGTCAAAGTAGCTCTGTGACTATTTGTTGCAGGAAATAATTGTGCTGTTGTTTCTGTGTAGCTGCTTGGTCACTGTTGCTGTTTTTTGTCTTTGTTGTTGTTACAGTTTTAATGGGGGTCTTTCAATTTATTTTATTATTTTATTTCACATGGCTGAATCTGTTTAGGCATTTTCTTTCTTTAACCCCCTCGGCGGTATGAAAAATACCGCCAGGGGGCAGCGCAGCAGTTTTTTTTTTATTTTATTTTTTTTAAATCATGTAGCCGCTGCTCAGCGGCATCCCCCCAGCCCCGCCGATCGCCTCCGGCGATAGGCGATCAGGAAATCCCGTTCAATGAACGGGATTTCCTGGAGGGCTTCCCCCGTCGCCATGGTGACGGGGCGGGATGACGTCACCGACGTCAGCGACGTCGGGATGTCATTGGGAGACCCGATCCACCCCTTGTCGCTGCCTGGCACTGATTGGCCAGGCAGCGCAGGGGTCTGGGGGGGGTGTGCCGGGCGCCGCACCGGATAGCGGCAATCGGGCGCGCGGCAGCGGCGATCGGGGTGCTGGCGCAGCTAGCAAAGTGCTAGCTGCGTCCAGCAAAAAAAAAATTATGAAAATCGGCCCAGCAGGGCCTGAGCGGCACCCTCCGGTGGCTTACCCCGTGTCACACACGGGGTTACCGCTAAGGAGGTTAATTAACTGTTACTACAGTTGCTCTCTTTGTTTGCAACAAGTCACTAAGGGGTATATTCGCTAAACTTCCTTAATCAGAATAGAGTGTGTAAAGTTTTAAAGCAAACCTAAAGTGAAATAAACTATGTCAGTTTAACTTACCTGGGGCTTCTTCCAACCCCCTGAAGTCCCCTGGTCCCTCGCCATTGTTCTACGCTGTTCTGATAAGCAGAAAGTGCCCATCTGACAGCTGCCTGAGCAACCTCAGGATGTGTACCTGTCCTGATTATACTCCCAAGGCTGGGAGCATTCTGTGCTTGCACAATTCATAGAGACTGGTACTGCACAAGTGCAGAATAGTACCGCTATGGGAGCACAATCAAGGGGTTGGGGCTGCACATGTGCAGTAGCCAGTGACTAGCCCAGCTTTCCATCTTACAGAAGGGCACTGCTGCTGAATGACCAGTGTAAAATGATGGCAAGGGATTCAGAGGACTTTAAGGGGCTTTAGATTGTAAGCCTCTGGCAGGGTCCTCCTTTCCCTAGTGTAATCTACAGGATCATGTGCTCCTGTCCTATGACAGCCTGTACTTGTATTACTGGGCCTACCTTACCAGCCCATATCACATGATCATGTATTTTGTACAATTTGCATGTATAACTTTGCTCTATGTTGTTTAACCTTGTTATGTCTGTCATCCTTGTATCATTGTATATATTTATTGTCCAGCGCTGCGTAATATGTTGGCGCTTTATAAATAAATACAATAAATAAAAATAATAATAATAAGGGGCTGGGAGAAATCCCAGGTAAGTTAAATTGGCATCTTGTAATCATTTTAAGTACCCTTTAAGTAAAGCATAATGCAATATAATAATAATGCACACACTAGTTGATAGAGTTTAACGCATACAATGATAATATCATGCCTAATGTACATTGTTTGTAGCAAGTGTAAAGACATCTTACTGTGACATGAGTTAAAGGATATCTGAGGTTATTAATAAAATATATCTTTACATACCTGGGGCTTCTTCCCACCCCTAGAAGTCACATGTGTTTCTCGCAGCAGCTCAGCAGCTCCGGTCTTCTCGCAGGTCCTGCTGGCAGTCTCGGCAGTATTGCCGACCCCCGGAAGAAGCCCCAGGTAAGTAAATATAGATTTTATGAATCGCCTTTGGATTTCCTTTAAGTCACTGTTCATGCTTTACTTAATGTATATCATCGACTATAAGTCAGCCCCATTTATAAGTCAACCTCAACATTTGATCCTCTTAAGCTGGAATTTTTTACTCAATTATGAGTCAACCCAGGAAACTTAATGGCTACTTTAAAGGACCAGGAGAAGTGAATCGCTGTATTTGGAGTCCAGGAGAGGTTAGCAGCTGCATTGCATAAGGTGTTTCAGCCACTAACTCCTTCTGGTCCCCAATTGAAGTATGGCCAGTGCCTTACCCCTTGTATAAGATTAATGAACAAACTGAATGGAGAAAATAAGCCAGACTAACTGCTGGTGTCATTATTTTCAATCCAGTTATAATCTCCAGTGACTAACTATTCTGACTAACTATTCTGTGTCACATATTATATAAAATACAGTATGTATATACAGTGTAAATATATTTATATATATATATATATATATATATATATATATATATATATATATATATATATATATATATATATATATTACTGTATAATTATTTGCATGTTAGGCTACACCAATGATGGAACTGATGTACAGTTGAATTCTTGCTATCTATACGTTCCATAGTCTCTGTAGTTGTGTGATTTTCTACATAGGTCACACTATTTTCTCCAAGGGTGCCTGCAGCGGAATGTGCATACCTGTTCCACTGCTGGTGCTGGAAACTTCTTCACCACTTCACTAGAGATGGCTCGAACCTCCAATTCGTGAAAAGTTTGCTTCGCGTGAACTTTTGCGAACCGCAATAGACTTCAATGGGGATGCAAACTTTGAAAACTAGAAACATTTATGCTGGTCACAAAAGTGATAGAAAAGATGTTTCAAGGGAGTCTAACACCTGGAGGGGGGCATGGCAAAGTGAGATACACCCCAAAAGTCCCGGAGAAAAATCAGAATTTGATGCACAGCAGCGTTTTAAAGGGGAACTGAAGAGAGAGGTGTATGGAGGCTGCCATGTTTATTTTCTTTTAAGCAATACCAGTTGCCTGGCAGCCCTGCTGATCCTCTGCCTCTAATACTATTAGCCATAGCCCCTGAACAAGCATGCAGCAGATCAGGTGTTTCAGACTTTAAAGTCAGATCTGACAAGACTATCTGCAATATGCTTGTTTCCGGTGTTATTCAGATACTACTGCAAAGAAATAGACCATCAGGGCTGCCAGGCAACTGGTATTGATTAAAAGGAAATAAATATGGCAGCCTCCGTATACCTCTTACTTCAGTTACCCTTTAAGGGCAGAAATCACATTGCATGCTAAATTGCAGGCCTAAAGTGCTTTAAAACATCTTGCATGTGTATACATCAATCAGGTAGTGTAATTAGTGTACTGCTTCACACTGACAGACAAAACTCACTGTGTAACGCACTGCAAACAGCTGTTTGTGTAGTGATGGCCGTGCTGGACTGGTGCGCACCATGGCGGGAGTGCAGGCAAGCCCATATGGTCGGGCTGAGGTAGCTGGATGACAGAACAATAGTGACTGTGTGTCCAGCTGATCAAATTTGGTCTGTCCACAATAAAGCAACAACCGTATTATCTTGGGTGTGTCCCCCCCAACACACTCATATAGCCGGTGGTCATTGCTTCATTGTGATACGCAAGCCCCTTCACCGCGGCAAGGTAACGATCACAAAGGGGAATTGACACATGTACATGCTTTTTGTTTTTTTGTTGCAGCTGCAGTGCAGGCAGAAAAATTAGGCAGGCATGTACACACACCAGAAAAAAATTGTTATTGGTTTTGTTAGCGGCCGCTGATATCAGTGGCCTTAAAAAAAATCAGGAATCCTCCTGGATTCCTGGACCCTGTTGGTGGTGGCGGAGAAGGCAGTCAATCGGCCTGCAGGCAGAGATGCTGTGTGGGGACCGACTTAGTCTTTGGGCAGGCAGTCACACGGCGTGCAGGCAGAGATGCTGTGTGTGGAAACTGACTTAGTCTTCGGGCAGGCCTGACCGTGCTTTGCAGACCACGTCGTCAGATGGACCCTTAACTAGTGTTGGGCGAACAGTGTTCGCCACTGTTCGGGTTCTGCAGAACATCACCCTGTTCGGGTGATGTTCGAGTTCGGCCGAACACCTGACGGTGCTCGGCCAAACCGTTCGGCCACATGGCCGAACTAAGAGCGCATGGCCGAACGTTCCCCGAACGTTCGGCTAGCGCTGTGATTGGCCGAACGGGTCACGTGGTTCGGACCCGAACGCGCTCTGATTGGCCAAACGGTCACGTGGTTCGGGTAAATAAATACCCGAACCACGTCATATCTCCGCCATTTGTCTGTGGGTTTAGCTTTGGGTAGGCAGGCAGGGTAGTTCGCGCTCCAGCCACGCTAGCCAGGGTCCCCCCCAGTCATTGTGTGTCGCAGCTGGGAACAGTAGTACACCGCTCGCTCAGCCACACTATATATAGCATTGTTTACTGCCACTGTGTACCTCGCTCAGCCACACTATATAGCATTCTGTGTACTGTTCTGTGTCTGCTGGGAACAGTAGTACACCGCTCGTTCAGCCACACTATATAGCATTCTGTGTACTGTTCTGTGTCTGCTGGGAACAGTAGTACACCGCTCGTTCAGCCACACTATATAGCATTCTGTGTACTGTTCTGTGTCTGCTGGGAACAGTAGTACACCGCTCGTTCAGCCACACTATATAGCATTCTGTGTACTGTTCTGTGTCTGCTGGGAACAGTAGTACACCGCTCGTTCAGCCACACTATATAGCATTCTGTGTACTGTTCTGTGTCTGCTGGGAATAGTGGTACACCGCTCGTTCAGCCACACTATATAGCATTCTGTGTACTGTTCTGTGTCTGCTGGGAACAGTAGTACACCGCTCGTTCAGCCACACTATATAGCATTCTGTGTACTGTTCTGTGTCTGCTGGGAACAGTAGTACACCGCTCGTTCAGCCACACTATATAGCATTCTGTGTACTGTTCTGTGTCTGCTGGGAACAGTAGTACACCGCTCGTTCAGCCACACTATATAGCATTCTGTGTACTGTTCTGTGTCTGCTGGGAATAGTGGTACACCGCTCGTTCAGCCACACTATATAGCATTCTGTGTACTGTTCTGTGTCTGCTGGGAACAGTAGTACACCGCTCGTTCAGCCACACTATATAGCATTCTGTGTACTGTTCTGTGTCTGCTGGGAACAGTAGTACACCGCTCGTTCAGCCACACTATATAGCATTCTGTGTACTGTTCTGTGTCTGCTGGGAACAGTAGTACACCGCTCGTTCAGCCACACTATATAGCATTCTGTGTACTGTTCTGTGTCTGCTGGGAATAGTGGTACACCGCTCGTTCAGCCACACTATATAGCATTCTGTGTACTGTTCTGTGTCTGCTGGGAACAGTAGTACACCGCTCGTTCAGCCACACTATATAGCATTCTATGTACTGTTCTGTGTCTGCTGGGAACAGTAGTACACCGCTCGTTCAGCCACACTATATAGCATTCTGTGTACTGTTCTGTGTCTGCTGGGAACAGTAGTACACCGCTCGTTCAGCCACACTATATAGCATTCTGTGTACTGTTCTGTGTCTGCTGGGAATAGTGGTACACCGCTCGTTCAGCCACACTATATAGCATTCTGTGTACTGTTCTGTGTCTGCTGGGAACAGTAGTACACCGCTCGTTCAGCCACACTATATAGCATTCTGTGTACTGTTCTGTGTCTGCTGGGAACAGTAGTACACCGCTCGTTCAGCCACACTATATAGCATTCTGTGTACTGTTCTGTGTCTGCTGGGAATAGTGGTACACCGCTCGTTCAGCCACACTATATAGCATTCTGTGTACTGTTCTGTGTCTGCTGGGAACAGTAGTACACCGCTCGTTCAGCCACACTATATAGCATTCTGTGTACTGTTCTGTGTCTGCTGGGAATAGTGGTACACCGCTCGTTCAGCCACACTATATAGCATTCTGTGTACTGTTCTGTGTCTGCTGGGAACAGTAGTACACCGCTCGTTCAGCCACACTATATAGCATTCTGTGTACTGTTCTGTGTCTGCTGGGAACAGTAGTACACCGCTCGTTCAGCCACACTATATAGCATTCTGTGTACTGTTCTGTGTCTGCTGGGAATAGTGGTACACCGCTCACCCGCCACTGTATAGCATTGTGCTCTGTGTCGCTGCTGGGAATAGTGGTACACCGCTCACCCGCCACTGTATAGCATTGTGCTCTGTGTCGCTGCTGGGAATAGTGGTACACCGCTCACCCGTCACTGTATAGCATTGTGCTCTGTGTCGCTGCTGGGAATAGTGGTACTGTATAGCATTTCTGTACTGCCACTGTACTGCTGCCAGTCAGCGTGTACTGTAAGGATAAGTGAAATGAGGAAGAAATCCGGTGAAAGAGGGAGGGGCAAGGGAAGAGGTGTTTCCCCTGACGGTTCACGTACAGGCCACAGGGGAGCACCCAAGAAAACCCACTCAATACCGCCCATGTTGTCCAGGACAACAACCCTCACAAATCCAAAAGAACAGGACCAGATAATTACTTGGATGACCTCTCAAGCGTCCAGCAGTGGGTTAAGCAGCACCAGCACATCACGCACGAGGTCCGAGTCCTCAGCCAGTTACAAGGAGCCAGTGGGCACAAAGCTGACACAACCGGCAGCGACACCACGCACACAACTGCCAGATAACCAGTCCGATGAATTACCTCAGGACACAATGGGGTATTCGCAGGAGCTATTCCCAGCCCAACAAACTTCCACCTTTCAAAGGTCAATGGAGGAACAGCCAGAAATGTTGTGCCTGGATTCACAACCGTTAACTGTGGGAAATGCACCGCGCACTGAAATACAAGGCGAGTCCGAAGAGGACTCGGAAACCCAAATCCCAGAGCAATTTGGGCAGGAGGGGTTGCAATTGCAGGAGGTCGGCCGACAAGATCTGGAAGACGACGTTGGAGTGTGCTGCGCAGAGGTTGTTGTGGGGAGCTCTACTCCACGGCGGCGGCCCACAATGACATATGACGAGTTTGAGGAGATGGAAGAGGAGGGTATGGACAATGTGGACAGAGACCCAGATTTTGTTTGTGAACGAGAACATCGCCGTCGTAGCAGCAGCACAGATGAGTCTGTTGAAGAACCCACTGCTGCACGAGCTCGCCTTGTGCCACAAGGTAGGCGGCGCGCAATTTCAGGCACCACAAGCGTGGAAGTTCAAGTGAGAGGCAAAAGAGGAGCAAACAGAAATCGCCAGCAAGGAGGCAGGTGCTCCAAAGTCTGGGCTTTCTTTGAAGACTGCACTGAGGATGTTACCATGGCGATTTGCAAGGTGTGCAAGACCCGCCTGAGCAGGGGGAAAAGTATTAACAACCTCTCCACCACCAGCATGAGCCGTCACATGCTATCCAAACATCCCACTCTTTGGGCAAACGCGTCAGGACAGGGTACCAGAAACAACACTGCCTCCCTTGGGTTCACCAGACCCGCCTCAGCAGCAGCAGTAGCCCAGCCATTGCGTGGTTCACAACATTCACAAACATCAGACGACGCTGACACTGTCACTTTCCGGAGTAGTGCTCTTGAGGTCTCCCAGTGTTCTTCAAACACAACAACCAACAGCCCTTCCGTGTGCAGCGCTACGGTTCAGTTGTCTGTGTCGGAGATGTTTGAGCGCAAGAGGAAATTGCCAGCAAATGACCCCCGGGCCGTGGCAGTAACAGCCAGCATAGCCAAGCTTCTGGCCTGCGAAATGCTGCCATATCGATTGGTGGAGACAAACAGCTTCAAGGGCATGATGTCAGTGGCCATCCCACGTTACGTGGTTCCCAGCCGCTACCACTTTGCACGCTCTGCAGTGCCTGAGTTGCATGAGCACGTGGTCAGCAAAATAACCCGAAGCTTGAAGAATGCCGTTGCCTGCAAGGTTCACCTCACCACTGACACCTGGACGAGTGCGTTCGGCCAGGGTCGATACATCTCCCTTACCGCGCACTGGATGAACCTTGTGGAGCCTGGCAGCGATTCCTCACCTGCTACGGCACGGGTGTTGCCCACGCCACAAACAGCTGCACCGCCGTCCCTCACACTGGATAACAGCAGCACCTACCTCTCTGACTCCTTCTCCTCCAACGCATCTCAAAGCTGTACCTCATCCGGAAACGCTAACCCAGCAGCAGTAGGATCGTGGAAGCAGTGCAGCACAGCTGTTGGCATGCGTCAGCAAGCGTTGCTGAAGCTAATCTGCCTTGGGGATAAGCAGCACACAGGGGAGGAAATTTGGAAGGGAATAAAGGAACAGACGGATTTGTGGCTGGCACCGCTGGACCTGAAACCGGGCATGGTTGTGTGTGATAATGGGAGTAATCTCATTCGCGCTTTAAGGTTGGCTAAGCTGACACACATCCCTTGCCTGGCGCACGTGATGAACCTAGTAGTTCAGCGGTTCCTGAGGACATACCCAGGCGTGGCCGATCTTCTGTTGAAGGTGCGTCGAGTGGCCAAACATTGTAGAACTTCCAGTACTGCTTCGGGGGCACTCGCCAAGATGCAGGAGCGCTTCAATCTCCCCCACCATCGCTTGCTGTGTGATGTCCCTACGCGCTGGAATTCTACGCTGCACATGCTAGCCCGCTTTTGCGAGCAGAAGAGTGCAGTGGTCCAGTACATGACGGCGCAGTACCGAGGCGCATCCGGCCAGCTGCCAAGCTTCTGTGGAACCGATTGGGCCAACATGTTGGACCTCTGCCAAGTCCTCCAAAATTTTGAGCAATCCACGTTGCTTGTGAGCAGTGACAACTCTTCAGTCAGCATTACCATACCACTGCTGTGTTTACTGAAGAGGTCGATGTTAAAAATCAAGGAAACAGCTGTCATGATGCAACTGGGGGAATCTGAAGGAGAAAACGATCAGCGTGATGGTACCAACATCAGGCCATCCGCCTCAGGGAACGCTGGCCCCAGCAGCTATGACGAAGAAGAGGAGGAGGAACAGCTGGAGTTGGAGCAGGAGTTTCATGCCACCACTGACGAGGGCCAGAGCGGTGCACGTTGGACTTCCACAATTCAACGCGAATGGTCAGCAGAAGCAGACCAGGAGGAAGGTGACGACTATGATGCATCACAACAACTATCACAACGCTCACAAGAGGATGATGAGGATTCTGGTGGGACTCTGGCACACATGGCTCAATTCATGCTAGACTGCATTGAACGTGACCCACGCATTGTGCGCATTCTGGACAACACCAATTACTGGGTTTATACCCTTCTGGATCCACGGTACAAACACAATGTTCCAAAACTGCTTGAAGAAAGAGTCAGACAGGTCAAAATGGAAGAATACCAGCAGGCCCTTGTGGAGACTTTAGAGAGGAGATTGACATCCTCCCCCTCCTCTAGCCAGTTGTACGCAGACAGACTGACTTCCGCAAACCCAGGACGACCAGGAGGGCAGCAAACAACGCAAGCCGCAGCTAGTACCCAAAAGGGAATGGTATCGGCAGTGTCCTTGGAGTGGGAAAATTTTCTGACACCCATGCAGCAGCAGCCCACTGAACAGCAAGCGTGCAGATCCACCTCCAACACCGATCGCCTGGAGAAGATGGTCAAGGACTACATGTCAGATGACGTAGCTGTGTCTAACAATCCATCTGCACCCTTCAACTATTGGGTATCGAAGCTAGACACCTGGCACGAACTGGCAATGTACGCAATAGAGGTGCTGGCTTGCCCGGCAGCGAGCGTTATGTCGGAACGCTGTTTCAGTGCTGCCGGAGGCATCGTCACAGATCGGCGTATCCGCCTCTCCACAGAAGAGAATGCAGACCGTCTGACTCAAATTAAAATGAATCAATCCTGGATTGGAAACGACTACGCAACACTCCAGGACCCCAACCAAGTAACATGACCAATGAACATCTGGGATGGTTTAGCGTTTCCGGTCCCTGTTTATTGAACCTCTCATCTGTATTACACTTATGACTGCATGGCGGCAAAAAGCATTGCTATATCCGCACGCTTTTTGTCCTCATGCAAGGCCTGTGTTGTTGTGTCTCAAAAAGCTTGGCCTTCTCCTCCTGCGCCTGCTCCTGTTCCATCACGTCTGCTGCTGCTGGGTTAGCATTTCCAGTCCCTGTTTATTGAACCTCTCATCTGTATTACATTTATGACTGCATGGCGGCAAAAAGCATTGCTATATCCGCACGCTTTTTGTCCTCATGCAAGGCCTGGGTTGCGTCTCAAAAAGCGTGGCCTTCTCCTCCTGCGCCTCCTCCTGTTCCATCATGTGTGCTGCTGCTGGGTTAGCGTTTCCAGTCTCTGTTTATTGAACCTCTCATCTGTATTACATTTATGACTGCATGGCGGCAAAAAGCATTGCTATATCCGCACGCTTTTTGTCCTCATGCAAGGCCTGTGTTGTTGTGTCTCAAAAAGCTTGGCCTTCTCCTCCTGCGCCTGCTCCTGTTCCATCACGTCTGCTGCTGCTGGGTTAGCATTTCCAGTCCCTGTTTATTGAACCTCTCATCTGTATTACATTTATGACTGCATGGCGGCAAAAAGCATTGCTATATCCGCACGCTTTTTGTCCTCATGCAAGGCCTGGGTTGCGTCTCAAAAAGCGTGGCCTTCTCCTCCTGCGCCTCCTCCTGTTCCATCATGTGTGCTGCTGCTGGGTTAGCGTTTCCAGTCTCTGTTTATTGAACCTCTCATCTGTATTACATTTATGACTGCATGGCGGCAAAAAGCATTGCTATATCCGCACGCTTTTTGTCCTCATGCAAGGCCTGGGTTGTTGTGTCTCAAAGCGTGGCCTTCTCCTCCTGCGCCTCCTCCTGTTCCATCACGTGTGCTCTGTGCTGCTGCTGGGTTAGCGTTACCGGTCCCTGTTTATGGAACCTCTTCTCTTTATTACATTTATGACTGCATGGCGGCAAAAAGCATTGCTGCTATATCCGCACGCTTCTTGTCCTCATGCAAGGCCTGGGTTGTTGTGTCTCAAAAAGCGTGGCCTTCTCCTCCTGCGCCTCCTCCTGTTCCATCACGTGTGCTCTGTGCTGCTGCTGGGTTAGCGTTACCGGTCCCTGTTTATTGAACCTCTTATCTTTATTACATTTATGACTGCATGGCGGTAAAAAGCATGCTATCCGCACGCTTCTTGTCCTCATGCAAGGCCTGGGTTGTTGTGTCTCAAAAAGCGTGGCCTTCTCCTCCTGCGCCTCCTCCTGTTCCATCACGTGTGCTGCTGCTGCTGCTGGGTTAGCGTTACCGGTCCCTGTTTATTGAACCTCTTATCTTTATTACATTTATGACTGCCTGGCGGTAAAAACCATGTTACCTGTGCAAAGAAACATGACATTTTCAGCATTTAAAAGACAATTTTTCCTTTGAAACTTTACAATCAATTTTCTCAAAAACTATAAGCTCTTTTTGCAAATTTTTTTTTCCTCTTGTACCCACTCCCAAGGTGCACATACCCTGTAAATTTGGGGTATGTAGCATGTAAGGAGGCTTTACAAAGCACAAAAGTTCGGGTCCCCATTGACTTCCATTATGTTCGGAGTTCGGGTCGAACACCCGAACATCGCGGCCATGTTCGGCCTGTTCGGCCCGAACCCGAACATCTAGATGTTCGCCCAACACGACCCTTAACCAAACGCTGTGTGCCAGATATGGCACCACTTGCCTTTCAACATCACGGTACAGTTTGGGTATCACCTTTTTTTGAGAAATAATTGCGGGCTGGTATCTTCCAGTGCGGTGTGTTGCTTTGCTTTTGTGTGCTTCTTTTCCTCAGGTGGTCATCCCATTGCAGTTTGTGCTTTGTCATCATGTGCATTCGTAAGGAAGTTGTCCCTACGTGGGTCGTGGTCTCTCCATGGCTCAATTTCTGGTGGCAGAGAGTACAGATGGCATTGCTCTCATTTGAGGCAGACACACACAAAAAAATCCCACACCGCTGAGCCCTGGGATGATGGCACTTTGGTGGAGGCTAGAGATGGCCCAAACGGTTTGCCGGCGAACGGTTCCCGGCGAACTTCGGTGGTTCGCGTTCGTGAGCAAAAGCAAACTTTTCCGGAAGTTCGATTCGCCCCATAGTGCATCATTAGGGTCAGCTTTGACCCTCTACATCACAGACAGCAGGCACATTGTAGCCAATCAGGCTACACTCCCTCCTGGAGCCCCACCCCCCCTTATAAAAGGCAGGCAGCATCAGGCATTGGACTCACTCGTGTGCCTGCAGTAATTAGAGAAGGGAGAGCTGCTGTGCAGAGACCTATAGGGAAAACTTAGTTAGGCTCTTGTAGGCTTCTTAGCTTGCTCCTTGCTGAGTATTATTGCTAAAAAAGCACCCCTCAACAGCTCTTTTGAGAGCTAATCTTGTTCTTGTGATCTATTTTTTTTTGTGTGTGTGGCCCACTTGCATTATATATAGCCCTGTCAGTCAGTCGCAGCTGGCCTTTGGCCCCTTGGTGGTATTATTACTACTGTGCCAGGTGCACATTATAATACCCATCACTGCATATACCTACCTGTTGTTCACAGTGCACCCACCTACCTACGTGAGCACACGCAGTGTCACTGTACCTGCTCGGTACCTGTGTGTGTGTGAGACAGGTGCACATTTGTAATATCCATCACTGCATATACCTACCTGTTGTGTTCAGTGCACCCACCTACCTATGTGAGTGCACGCAGTGTGATATACCACTCCGTGCATACCTGTTAACTGCACCTGTGTGACTGCGCATTGTATTAGTCAAGTCAGTGCATACCTTTCACTTCATCCCTCCGATATGGACAAAACGGACAAAACAGATAGAGGCAGAGGTACAGGCAGACCCAAAGGAAGGCCACCCGACAGGTCTGTGTGAGGTCGTGCTGATGTGATTTTGTGCGGCCCTGGACCAAAGTACAGTGCTCAGAAGAAGGCACGTCCCATCAACTCCCAAGATTGTCAGGACGTGGTTGACTATTTAACACAGAACACCTCATCTTCCGCATCCACCAGCACTACTCCAAGTACCTCATCCACTACATTTGACAGTTTGCAGGAGTTTTTTGGTGGGGAACTCACTGATGCACAGCCATTATTGTTACAACCAGGGGAAGGCGCTAAGCAAGTTACACCACCTCATATGTCTGAGTTAGGCGACACTATGGACGTAACGTGTGAGGAGGAGGAAGATGAAGTACCTGCTGTTGGTGCAGTTTTGGAGGTGTCTGAGGCAAGCGAAGCTGGGCAGGACGATTATGATAATGACGATGATACGGATGCTATGTATATTCCCAATAGAGGAGATTAACAGGGGGACAGTTCAGAGGGGAAGTCAGAGAGGAATAGGAGGAGACGAGTTCCTGAAAGAAGCAGGGGAGCTCGTCATCAGAAACAGCTGGTGGCAGTGTCCGGTGCCATGTATCGCCACCTATGGACAGCCAGCCAACATGCCCTTCAACGTCAGCTGCTGATGCCACCACAGTGCCATCACCCCAGGGGGGCTCAGCGGTTTGGACATTTTTTAATGTGTCTGCAGTAGATCAGAGCAATGCCATCTGTTCTCTCTGCCTCCAAAAATTGAGCCGTGGAAAGGCTAACACCCACGTAGGGACAACTGCCTTACGAAGGCACACGGAGAAAAGGCACAAACTGCAATGGGAAGAGCACCCGAGGAAAAGCAGCACGCAAAAGAAAAGCCACCCTCCTTCTCCTCTTCCTCCTTCAGGTGCAGCGTCTTCAGCCGCTTTAACCCAGCCACCCTCCTCCACTCCGCCTCTGACCTTGAGCGGTTCCTGCTCCTCTGCCCACAGCAGCCAGGTGTCTGTGAAGGAAATCTTTGAGCGGAAGAAGCCAATTTCTGCCAGTCACCCTCTTGCCCGGCATCTGACAGCTGGCTTGGCGGAACTGTTAGCTCGCCAGCTGTTACCATACCAGCTGGTGGACTCTGAGGCCTTCCGTAAATTTGTGGCCATTGGGACACCACAGTGGAAGATGCCAGGCCGCAGTTATTTCTCTAAAAAGGCGATACCCAAACTGTACCATGAAGTTGAGAGGCAAGTGGTGTCATCTCTGGCACACAGCATTGGGTCAAGGGTCCACCTGACCATGGATGCCTGGTCTGCCAAGCACGGTCAGGGAAGGTACATTACTTACAGAGCCCATTGGGTCAACCTGGTGACTGATGGCGAGCAGGGAGTACGTGGCTGTGCAGCGGACCAACTTGTGACACCTCCAGTCAGGCCTCCTGCCACCTCCTCTCCTCCTGCTACATCCTCTTCGCTGTAATCATCCTTCTCCTCCTTGGCTGAATGGCTGTTCTACTCTATTGGTGCTGTGAAGTTCTCTCCAGCTACACAGCCCCAGCTCCTCAGGGTCTATGCTGCATGCCAGGTACGACGGTGTCACGCCATCTTAGACATGTCTTGTCTCAAAGTGGAGAGTCACACTGGCCGCTCTTAACAAACAGGATGACCCCGCACCAACTGGAGATCGGCAACGTGGTGTGTGACAATGGCAGCAATCTCATTTCCGCTTTGAATTAGGGAAAGCTTACACATGTACCCTGCATGGCACATGTGCTGAATCTAGTCATTCAAAGATTTGTGTCAAAGTACCCAGGCTGAGAGGACGTCCTGAAGCAGGCCAGGAAGTTGTGTGGGGCGTTATTTCAGGCAGTCTTACACGGCCATGGCACGCTTTGCGGAGATTCAGCGGAGAAACAAGTTGCCGGTGAGATGCCTGATTTGCGATAGCCCGACTCACTGGAATTCGACCCTCCTTATGTTCTCTTGCCTGCTACAACAGGAGAAAGCCATCAAACAGTATCTCTACAACTACAGTCAAAGGACACACTCTGGGGAGATGAGGATGTTCTGGCCGAAGTACTGGACACTCATGCGAAATGCCTGCAGGCTCATGCAGCTGTTTGAGGAGGTGATAAACCTGGTGAGTCTCAGTGAAGATGCCATCAGCGACTTGATCCCATGTGCTTTCTTCCTGGAGCGTGCCATGCGTAGAGTGGTGGATCAAGCGGAGGAGGAGCGTGAACAGGAACAGTTATGGGAGGAAACATTGTGGGATCAATTCTCATCAGAACCAGCTGTTTCCTCAACACCTGCAGCAGCACAGAGGGGGAGGAGCAAGAGGAGGAAGAGGAGGAAGAGTCGTGTGGGGAAGAGTAGTCAGACTCGAATGACGAGGAAGGTTTTTTTTGGAGGAGGAGGCGGCCGCAGAAGAAAAACCGCAGCTGGTGTCCCAGGGGGCTTGTGTTGCTCAATATTCCCGTGGTATTGTTCGTGGCTGGGGAGGAGGAGGACTTACCCGATGTCACTGAGGAAGAGCAAGAGGAGATGGCGTCTTTCATGCTGTACAGCCTGTTGAGGGACTCCCGTATAAAAAAACTCAAGGAGAGTGAGCTGTACTGGGTGGCCACGCTACTAGACCCTCGATATAGGCACAAAGTGGTGGACATGTTGTCAACTCACCTGAAGGCAGAAAGGATGCAGCACTTGCAGAACAAGCTGGCAACTATGCTTTACAATACGTTTAAGGGTGATGTCACAGCACAACGCAATTAAGGTACCACTGCCAGTTATCCTTCTCCCATGTCCACGCAGGCAAGGACAGGACACTCCAGCGATCTCATGGTGATGTCAGACATGCAGACATTCTTTAGTCAAATGCCTCGCCTTAGCTCTTCCGGATCCACCCTCCACCAATGCCTTGACCGGCAGGTAGCCAACTACCTGGCCTTAAGTGTGGATGTAGACACTGTGAGCAGCGATGAACCCTTGGACTACTGGATGCGCAGGCTTGACCTGTGGCCAGAGCTGTCCCAATTTGCCATCCAACTTCTGTCTTGCCCTGCCTCAAGCGTCCTGTTAGAAAGGACCTTCAGCACAGCTGGAGGCATTGTCACTGAGAAGAGAAGTCGCCTAAGTCAAAAAAGTGTTCAGTACCTCACCTTTATCAAAATGAATGAGGCATGGATCCCGGAGGGCTACTGCCTGCCCCAAGACTAAGTCAGTCTCCACACACAGCATCTCTGCCTGCACGCCATGTGACTGACTGACTGCCTGCCCCAAGACTAAGTCGCTCTCCACACAGCATCTCTGCCCGCAGGCCGCTTGACTGCCTTCTCCGCCACCACCAACAGGGTCCAGGACTCCAGGTGGCCGCTATAATAATTTTTCTGGTGCGTGCACACGCTTACCTAATTTTTCTGGCTGCACTGCAGCTGCAACAACAAAACAAAAGGCATGTACATGTGCCAATTCCCCTTAGTGATCATTACCTTGCCGCGGTAAAGGGGCTTGCGTATCACAATGATGCAATGACCGACGGCTATATGAGTGTCTCGGGGGGGGGGGGCAAACCCAAGACAATAAGGTTGTTGCTTCATTGTGGACAGACCAAATTTGATCAGCTGGACAGTCACTGTTGTTCTATCATTGAGCTACCACAGCCCGGCGACCATATGGGCTTGAAAACCGCCACGGCCTGCACTCTCGCCATGGTGTGCACCAGTCCAGCATGGCCGTCACTACACAAACAGCTGTTTGCGGTGCGTTACACAGTGAGTTTAGTGTGTGTCAGTGTAAAGCAGTACTCTAATTACACTCCCTGATTGATGTATACACATGCAAGATGTTTTAAAGCACTTTAGGCCCGCAATTTAGCATTCAATGTGATTTCTGCCCTTAAAATGCTGCTTTGCGTCAAATCCAGATTTTTCCCCGAGACTTTTGGCGTCTATCCCACTCCGCCATGCCCCCCTCCAGGTGTTAGGCCCCTTAAAACATCTTTTACATCACTTTTGTGGCCAGCATAAGTGTTTCTAGTTTTGAAAGTTCGCCTCCCCATTGAAGTCTATTGCGGTTCGTGAAAGTTCGCGTGAACCAAACTTTTGCGGAAGTTCGCACACCCCGTTTGTGAACCAAAAGTCGGTGGTTCGGGCCATCTCTATGCCGGAAAAACATGAGGGAAGCCTCGTTCATTTCTGCTGGGTGTCACCCCTAACATAGTGACACCTGGTGCACCCCCCTACCTGGTCCAATAGTCCAAATCATAAGTAAATTTGCCAGGGATTGTACAGTAATCTAGCAGCTGTAAACGATTCCTGGCCAAAGCGTTCAGGTGGTCATTACACACTGCATATTGACCACCTGGAAACCCCATCATGAAATTCACTGTTCTTTCTTTTGGCGTATGTAAATTTACATTATCTGTCATTTCAGTCATTTCACTGCATTAAAGTATTTACTATTTACTATTGTAACTTTAAAATCAAGTTTCTCAAAACCTACAAAGCCTTTTTGAAAGATTTTTTTCTCCTTGTTCCCACTGTTCTCCTTAATGTACCCTGCAAATCTGTTGATTCTAGCATGTATGTGGCTTTGCTATTAACCATCGGTGGCCATTGACTTCTATATTAAACGCAAAAGCAAATGTTTGGGAGCAATTGCTCACATAAATGTGACTGCGAACCAATGTTCATTTGTAATGAACTGTCTGCCAACAAAAAACTTTGTCCATTACTTCACAGCAGGTAATTCAACATCCAATACAAGATCACAGAGATCACACAAGATCACGGAGCAAGACACATGGATTACATACTGACCACTCATCCTCCACGCAACCACAGCTCCAGGCTTACTGAGGAACTCCAGTGAAAATAATGTAATAAAAAAAGTGATTCATTTTTACAATAATTATGTATAAATGATTTAGTCAGTGTTTGCCCATTGTAAAATCTTTTAAATCCCTGATTTATATTCTGACATTTATCACATGGTGACATTTTTACTGCTGGCAAGTGATGTAGCTGCTGCTTGACAGTTGGAAACAGCTGTAAAGAGCTATTTACAGAGCTATTTCCCACAATGCAACAGGGTTCACAGACAGGAAACTGCCAGGAGTACGTACTCAGAATTTCATTGTGGAAGGGGTTTCACCACAATATCAGCCATACAGCGCCCCCTGATTGTCTGTTTGTGAAAAGGAATAGATTTCTCATGTAAAAGGGGGTATCAGCTATTGGTTGGGATAAAGTTCAATTCTTGGTCGGAGTTTCTCTTTTACTGAGAGCACACATTTGTCAGTTGATTTTCCTGTCCGATAAACCAGCCACCAACCCTAGGTGAGATCCATCTCATAGCTACTGTCTTTTTCCTACTTTGTTTCTTGCAACGTGTGCACATTTTTTGTGCTATTTGTTTGATATCCTGTATATTGCACAACACTTTGGATTACATCACTCATATACAGAGAGACGGAAAGAGAGAGCTGTAATATAAACCTGCAGATATGATCATGTTTCTTGTGAACATCACAGAAATATCCCCTTGAGGCTGGTAGGATGGAGCCAATAGTTAAGCATAGTTTGCTATATAATACAGTCCCATGTGTGTTACCAAATTGGCCAATGACCCAGCAAAAGGTCTAATTATGCTTTACCCACAAATCAAGAGCCCAATTTCTATCTATTTTATTAAAAGCAAACTGTGGTTTGGCAAGGAAAAGCAGAGAACAGAGGTGGGGGAGACTGAAACAAAGTATCTTGCAGCAGCTGCAAGACAGAGATACACCTTTAAATTGTGTGATATAATACATATACATATGATTTGCATTCCTACAACTAAGGTTACCAATCACTGCACATATCACTGTAAAATAAACATAAACACTTGTGCTAATATTAGTGATTAAAAGATTTTTTTTATTAGACATTGATACTGTTTTTAAAATCCTAACTATTTGTGTTTGTTGCAAACTCTGGTGACTCATCATTCACCATCTCTATAGCATTTACTAATTTGTTGTGTCCTACTTTCCGGTCTGCAGTTGTGCAAATTAAGGCAACCTGTGTTATCACAAGCTAAAGCCATCACAACCTTGAAATTACATCTACATCTGCATAGTATACTTAATGTTTCCACATATTTCATGCTAGTAATGCCATAGTTGCCTTTCGAGGAGATTGCAGAATATCTGTCAAAAAGTGATTCTAATTTCTTGTCATATCTTGTAAGAGTAGTATCCTTAATACAGGGCTTTCCGTTTACTGCTAAACATGTAAAACTGTAGGACACAGGATGCACCAAAGGCTGTTAACATTGTTTATTTTTGAAAGCCTTAAAAAATTCAGCATGTTTAAAAATTAAAATGTGAGTTTTCATCCTCTGTGGGACGTGAATGAATGAAATAAACCAAATCGCTGAGCAGGGACATCAGAGCTGTGTATCCATGGCAACAGAGCTCCTCCAGCGTGTTTCCCCCTAAATAAAGGATTTTGATAGTGTAAATATCTGGTATCCATTTCCATGTGATGACCACTAGATGATGCTGCAGACTTCAGATAGCCTCATGGTTTGCTCAATGCTAATAAAAAAGTTAGTACTCAACAGGGATTTTGGCTGTGTAAATGCTCCTAGGTTTAGACAAATTGTATAAGAGGAGTGGAAAAAGGACAAATTCATAGTTATTCACTTTCAATAGTATCTGTTCTACACAACATCTTAGTTTTTAATTGCTTCTTTGTTTTCCCTTTCTTTTGTTTCACTTTTTTGGTTAAAAAAGAGCCTGATGCTGCAGTTTACCAAAGTTGTAGAAGATCATAGTTTTAAAGATGTTATTAAAAAATCTTACTTCATCAGAATCACCTCAATACAGGTGATTCTAAGGACTAGTAGCTGTATAGTGTACTGGTTAAGGGCACAGCCTCTGACATAGGAGACCAGCATTCAATTATATTCAGTAAGGTTTTCCTTTGGAAAGACTACCTTATACTACTACTGCCTACTTAGTGTGCCCCTAGTGGCTGCCTCTCGAGTGCTTTGAGTCTGACCGGAGAAACTGCTATACAAATTTATCTTGCTGTGTTTTGTTTCAAAAATTAAACATTTCTAAATCAGAAAAGGGAAAACTTTAAATAAATCTTGTTCAAATTCAAGCTTCTATCTAAGCCCACTTATAATCCACAATACTCTCATCAGTGACGTAGGAATAAGGGCCCGTTTCCACTATGGTCAATCCGCATGTGGTGTCCGCATGCGGATTCGCATAGGCAATGCAAGTGGATAGGGCTGTTTCCACATGTGCGTCTGCGGGAGCGTTTTTGTGTACGGCTGAAATCTGCACGGCAGAGCCGTCAGATTTCGCGTGCGAGAGGAATGCACGCGAATCGCCGCTAATGTATTTTAATAGGGAAGGGGTTTTTGACGCGAATTCGCATGCGATCTCGCATAGGTATTGATGTTAATTTACACAGGCATGGTAAAACAGACATGGTTAAATTCGCATATACCCTTACCTATGCAGAATCGCGTGCGAAATCGTGGCAAAAACGCATGCGGAATCGCACCCGCACGCGATTTCGTCCGTGGTGAAATGCAGGCGATTCCGCACCGCACTAGTAGAAACGAGCCCTAAGGGGTGCAGAGGTTGCTACTGCACTTGGGCCCCTAGAACTTAGGAGGCTGCATGAGGCCCTCCTCCAGGCACTGCATTTGGTCTTTATTGGTGCTGTAGTATTGTTCATCATCTCTATATACGTGTTGTTGTTGTGGTTGTTGTGGGGGGATTAGTATAAAATCTGTATCTACACTACTGCTTCCCACACAACAAAGCCTAAAACCCAGTTGATGGGCGTTGAGATAGTTTGCACATCTGCACAGATTACCAAACATCTAATATATATTTAGTAGTATGCACAATAAATAGCTTGGAGCTTGTATTGGCCACTATGCAAGTACAGCTTGCCTTGGACTGGTAGTTTAGAGGAAGCACTATGTTAAAACTCAAGGTTTTTAGCAGGAAGCCAGTGAATGCTGGAGACACCTACTTGCACACACAGGGCGTACATCAAAAAAGGGCATCAAAAAAGGGCGTCGGGAAAAAAGGGCACGTGGTGTAAACGATAAACAGTATTATCGTTTATAGAAATATTGTGTAGAATTTCGTTTAGAAATAGTGTTTTAAAAATTTATAAATCACTAAATAATGTGTATGAGATCGGCAATTCTTAAAACGTTAATCTTCCCTGTTTGTAAACTGAAACTTATATTTACGTTTGTTAAAAACCCTCCCTGTACCTATCCCTAACCCCTAGACCCCCCTGTTGGTGCCTAAACCTAAGACCCCCCTTTTGGTGCCTAAACCTAAGACCCCCCTGTTGGTGCCTAAACCTAAGACCCCCCCGTTGGTGCCTAAACCTAAGACCCCCCTATTGGTGCCTAAACCTAAGACCCCCCTGTTGGTGCCTAAACCTAAGACCCCCCTGTTGGTGCCTAAACCTAAGACCCCCCAGTTGGTGCCTAAACCTAAGACCCCCCTATTGGTGCCTAAACCTAAGACCCCCCCCCTGTTGGTGCCTAAACCTAAGACCCCCCTGTTGGTGCCTAAACCTAAGACCCCCCTGTTGGTGCCTAAACCTAAGACCCCCCAGTTGGTGCCTAAACCTAAGACCCCCCTGTTGGTGCCTAAACCTAAGACCCCCCTGTTGGTGCCTAAACCTAAGACCCCCCTGGTGGTGCCTAAACCTAAGACCCCCTATGGATAATAATGTTTTACAGACATTAATAAATAAAAAATGTAAATAAAAAAATGTAAATAATTTTTTTGGGTGGATAATAATGTTTTAGAAATGTTTTAGAAATAGTGATTTAGTATCTTTATAAATGTTATTCGTCACGGGCTCATTTTGTAAAGTTAAATCATCACAAACATAGTTATAAATCCTTAAAAATCTCCGGGCGCCGTTTGTTAAAACGTTAATAATCTCCAGCGCCTTTGTTAAAACGTTAATAATCTCCAGCGCCTTTTTTTCCCTGTTCGGCGCCCATTAAACAATATTTATAATGGGAGTGAATGGGGCGCCCTTTTTGTCCACTTGTCTCATGCGCCCAAATCTGCTGCTTCCCACACAGGTGTATGGCTACAGAGAAGCACAGCTATAAAACAGTTTTTAACATTTGAAAATTCATTGCCAAAGTAATGCTGTAATTATAAATTCCATGAATAAACATATGTAAATTTACAATTTAGTTTAGTTTAGTTAAGTTTAGTTGGGTTTTAATATACTATAGCACTGAATTTTCTAAGAATGGTCTTTATTAATGCACAGTTTTGCCCAATTTTAAGAAGCACTTATTTTAGCATAGCCACAAAATGTTGTCAGGGTTTGAACAATGCTAAAAACAGTGTTTAATATTTATTGTGTAGAGTTCTACTTTCATTTCCACAAACATTATTATATTGTATTACTATAAATATTATATTATAATATATAGTATGTAATAAATATGATCTGGTTGAATCGATGGACAGATGTCTTTTTGTCAGCCAACCTAACTATGTAAATGACTTTATTTGCATTATTGCGTTTCTACAGCTGCTGTGTATCTCATAAACTAAAGCTACGTACGCACATGTGATAACCGTCAGCCGAAACCGCCAATAATGACCGATTCAGCCGACTTTCCTTATGTGTGTACAGCAACCATCAATCAATATTGCTCGGGCATCATTAAGGATCCGTCCTGTGTACTTAGCTTCAGTCAGAACACATTTAAAGACTTGCCGCTCAGCAGAGTCCTGCCAGTTCATCAATATATTGTCCTGTGTAGGGATGAGTGAGTGAGAATACACCTTTCTTGCTGAGCAAAGTTTCCTTAGAGACAGGCCCAGATTTACCATGTGGTCACTTTTTCACTGAATGATCGCAGGCGAAACTCAAGTGCGATGCGGCACCAAAATTCACTGGAAAATTCACAATAGGCATCTGCTGAGTCATTCATTTGCTTTTAAAGAGGAACTCCAGTGAAAATAATTTAATATAAAAAGGTGCTTAATTTTTACAATAATTATGTATACATGAATTAGTCAGCGTTTGCTCATTGTAAAATCTTTCCTCTCCCAGATTCACATTCTGACATGTATTACATGGTGACATTGTTACTGTGGGCAGATTATGTAGCTGTTCTGGCTTTAACAGACAGCTATAAACAGCCATTTCCTGTGTGTGTCATTGTTACATTGTGGCAGTTTGCCCAGAGTACCGTACGGTACCAGAGCCTCTTGTGGGAGGGGTTTCAGCACAAAATCAGTCATACAGCGCCCCCTGATGGTCTGTTTGTGAAAATCATTATATTTTTCATGTAAAAGTGGGTATCAGCTACTGATTGGGATAAAGTTTAATTCTTGGTCGGAGTTTCTCTTTAAGATGCGCAGCAAGTTCCAGCAGCCAATGAGAACTGATACCACCATAGGCAGATATAAAGGGGGGTGGAGGAAGGGTTTTTCACTCGTGTTGTCTGTGTGATAGAAGCTACGACTAGCAAAAACATGTATGGTTCATGGAGAGATAGGTGGTAGTTAGGTCTGCTTTACAAATCTACAACCGTAATGTATGTGGTGTATTACAACTGTTTGTGTTTACCGTATATACTCGCAAGCAAGTCGACCCGCATGTAAGCCGACCCCCCCACTTTTACCCCAAAAAACAGGAAAAAATGATTGACCCTCATGTAAGCCGGGGGTAGGAAACGCTGGCCGCGTGATCCCCCCAGTATGTCCCAGTATAGCTAGTATAGTGCCCAGTATAGGTAGGTAGTGCTCAGTATAGCAAGTAAAATGCCCCAGTATAGCTAGTATAGTGCTCATTATAGCTAGTATAGTGCTCAGTATAGCTAGTATAGTGCTCATTATAGCTAGTGAAGTGCCCCAGTTTAGCTAGTATAGTGCTCAGTATAGGTAGGTAGTACTCAGTATAGCTAGTAAAATGCCCCAGTATAGCTAGTATAGTGCTCAGTATAGCTAGTATAGTGCTCAGTATAGCTAGTATAGTGCTCAGTATAGCTAGTGAAGTGCCCCAGTTTAGCTAGTATAGTGCTCAGTATAGTTAGTATAGTGCCCCCAGTATAGTTAGTATAGTGCCCCCAGTATAGCTAGTATAGTGCCCCCAGTATAGCTAGTATAGTGCCCCCAGTATAGCTAGTATAGTGCCCCCAGTATAGCTAGTATAGTGCCCCCAGTATAGCTAGTATAGTGCCCCCAGTATAGCTAGTATAGTGCCCCCAGTATAGCTAGTATAGTGCCCCCAGTATAGCTAGTATAGTGCCCCCAGTATAGCTAGTATAGTGCCCCCAGTATAGCTAGTATAGTGCCCCCAGTATAGCTAGTATAGTGCCCCCAGTATAGCTAGTATAGTGCCCCCAGTATAGCTAGTATAGTGCCCCATATAGCTAGCATAATGCCCCAGTATGGGTGGGTAGGTGCTGTCCCTCCCCGCTCCCCCTGCGGCCGCCGCTGCTGCTATTACCTCAGGCGGCGCCGCTTCCTCTATCCCCGTCCTCCTCCGGTAGTAACTCATTCACAGCAGCGCGCCTCTCGCTGCTGTGATGACGAGCAAACCATAGAGAGCGGCTTCCTGTAGCGTGATGCCGTTACTATGGGAACCGCTCTCTATGGTTTCCTGCGTCATCACAGCAGCGGGGGGCGCGCTGCTGTGAATGAGTTACCGGAGGAGGACGGGGATAGAGGCAGCGGCGCCGCCTAAGGTAATAGCAGCGGTGGCCGCGGGGAGGGACAGCACCTATCCACCCACCCACCCACACATGACTCGCAAGCAAGCCGACCCCCCAACTTTTGGCCCACTTTTGGGGGGTCAAAAATTCGGCTTGCTTGCGAGTATATACGGTAGTTACAAATTACAGCAAGGTACCTGTAGTCCTCTTGTAGTGTGAAACAGCCTCAAGGACTTGTTCACACTGCAAGAGTTTTTCCAAGTGCTTTGAGATTTTAAAAGCTCTTGCTAATGTAATCCTATGTGTGTGCTCTCACTTGAGCAATGTGATTTTGTAAACAAAAAAAACCCATAGCCTTGCATTAGCAAGAACTTTTCAACTCACTAACACTTAAAAGGTCTTGCAGTGTGAACCAGCCCTAGGCTGGATTTACAATGATCTGTTGCATAATGCACGCATTATAATGAGTGTTAACTGCAATGGAGACTAGACATAGCCCATATACAAAGCCTACATGCAGTGACTCAAATTAGAATGATTCATCCTGTAACAATGCAGTACTGTGAACAGGCCCATAGAATTGTATAGGCAGTGAGTTGACATGCATAATTATTCTGCAATGCAAATAAGCACTGTGAGCTAGCTCTTATAGTAACTGTTGGGATTGGGATGAACATCAATGATGAGTGAAAATGCCAATATTCTTTTTGTGTACATTTTCACAAAAATAATACTAAATTTGGCAGTAAAAATATAATTTTTTTGCATACCAACAGTAAAAAAAATTGCATAGTGAAAATATTGTTTTTCGCGTTTTTGCGTTTTTCACAAACTTTTATGGAAAAAAAATATAGATTTTTTTCATGTTTTTGCAAAAAACAGCAAAATACAAGCGATTTTTGTGAAAATATTCTCAAAATTGAAAGGGGGGGGTTGGCAGTGAAAATGTAATTTTTTTTTGTATCTCCACAGTAGAAAATTTTGCATTAAAAATAGTATTTTCCCTGTTTTTACGCTTTCACAAAATAGACAAGAAAATGTTTCGATGCGAAAATTGTTGGTGAAAATTTGCAAGCAACACTGACAAACATACATTGCCATTAAAAATTATGAAAGGTCAATGCTTCAAGCTTGGTGCATTATGTATATGTAGAGATGGCCCGAACCTCCGATTTTAGGTTCGCGAACTTCCGCAAACCGCAATAGACTTCAATGGGGATGCAAACTTTGAAAACTAGAAACATTTATGCTGGCCACAAAAGAAAGATGTTTCAAGGGGTCTAACATTTGGAGGGGGGCATGGATGAGTGGGATAGACACCAAAAGTCCCGGGGAAAAATCTAGATTTGACGCAAAGCAGCGTTTTAAGGGCAGAATTCACATTGAATGCTAAATTTTAGGACTAAAGTGCTTCAAACATCTTGCATGTGTGTACATCAATCAGGGAGTGTAATTAGAGTACTGCTTCACACTGACACACCAAACTCACTGTGTAACGCACTGCAAACAGCTGTTTGCGTAGTGACGGCCGTGCTGGACTGGTGCGCACCATGGCGAGAGTGCAGGCCGTGGCGGTGTTTAGGCCCATATGGTCGCCGGGCTGTGGTAGCTCAATGATAAAACAACAGTGACTGTCCAGCTGATCAAATTTGGTTTGTCCACAATGGGCTTGATTCACAAAGCGGTGCTAACTGTTAGCACGCCTGTGAAAACCCCCTTAGCACGTCTAAACGAGTTTTCGCACGTAAAACTTTACACGCGCAAAACTTTATGCGCGCAAAACTTTACGCGCACTGCACAGAGCGCAGGGCGCTCCGTTCGAAGTGCCCAATTAAAGCCTATAGGACTTAGCGCGCATAAGACTTTGCGCGCGTAAAACTTTGCACGCGATAAAGTTAGCGCGCGATCTGATTGAGAAATCCGGTGCTAACCTACTTAGCACCCTGGTTAGCACGTCTAAAGACTTTAGACGTGCTAAGTAGGTTAGCACCACTTTGTGAATCAAGCCCCATGAAGCGACAACCTTATTATCTTCTTGTATGTAGGTAGGCATAGGTAGGTGCCCCAGTATAGGTAGGTAGACATAGGTAGGTGTCCCAGTATAGGTAGATAGGCATAGGTAGGCGCCCCAGTAGTTAGCTAGGCATAGGTAGGAGTCCCAGTATTGGTAGGTAGGCATAGGTAGGTGACCCAGTATAGGTAGATAGGCATAGGTAGGTGCCCCAGCAGTTAGCTAGGCATAGGTAGGAGCCCCAGTATAGGTAGGTAGGCATAGGTAGGAGTCCCAGTATAGGTAGGTAGGCATAGGTAGGTGTCCCAGTATAGGTAGATAGGCATAGGCAGGTGCCCCAGTAGTTAGCTAGGCATAGGTAGGAGTCCCAGTATAGGTAGGTAGGCACAGGTAGGTGTCCATGTAGCATTGTAGTGTGTTGTGTTGGTGGTCTAATGGTTAGGATAGCAGCCTACCACGCGGTAGGTCTGGGTTAGATTCCTGGCCAATGTATGTGAGGTGGCTTTTGACATCCTACAAATCCCTAAGCAAGCTAATTTTTCTCTTGGATATATCATAGTGATACATGCTAGGCTGGCTTCAGCATGTAGCATTGTAGTGTGTTGTGTTAGTGGTATCTATAATGGTTAGGATAGCAGCCTACCATGCGGTAGGCCTGGGTAGATTCCTGGCCAATGTATGTGAGTTGGCTTTTGACATTCTACAAATCCCTAAGCAAGCTCATTTTTCTCTTGGATATATCATAGTGATACATGCTAGGCTGGCTTCAGCATGTAGCATTGTAGTGTGTTGTGTTGGTGGTATCTATAATGGATAGGATAGCAGCCTACCATGCGGTAGGCCTGGGTTAGATTCCTGGCCAATGTATGTGAGTTGGCTTTTGACATCCTACAAATCCCTAAGCAAGCTCATTTTTCTCTTGGATATGTCATAATGGTACATGCTAGGCTGGCTTTAGCATGTAGTGTTGGTAGTGGTATAGTGGTAATGAGAGCTGCCTACCAAGTACTAGACCTGGGTTAGATTGCCGGCCAATGTATGTAAGCTGGCTTTTGAAATCCTACAATTCCCTGGAAGACAAGACTCTCCTCTACCCTCCAGGAGGAAGGGAGGAGGGATTACACTTCCTGTTGTTGTAAAGCAGTGTAGGCCTGCAATTGAACATTCAATGAGATTTAACACTGCTTTGTGTGAAATGCAGATTTTTTTCTGGGACTTTTAATGTCTATTCCACTCAACCATGTCTCCCTCCAGGTATTAGACCCCTTGAAACAGGAGGAGGAGGGAGAAAGGGAGAGAGAGAGCTGTGGTGGGGTGCAATATAAGGAATAACAATCAGCCAGGAGCAAGCTAACAAGCCTACAAGAGCCTAACTAAGCTTTCCCTAGCAGAGTCTGTCAGCAGCTGTCCCTTAGCTAATTACTGTAGGCAGACGAGTGAGTAAAATGGCCGGAGAACCTTGCCTTTTATAAAGGGGGGGGGGGGGGGGTTCCAGGAGTGAGTGTAGTCTGATTGGCTATAATGTGCCTGCTGACTGTGATGTAGAGGGTCAAAGTTGACCCTAATGGAGCATTATGGGGGCAAATCGAACTTCCGCAAAAGTTTGCCTTTGCTGGCGAACGCGAACCACCCAAAGTTCGCCTGGAACCGTTCGCGGGCGAACCGTTCGGGCCATCTCTATTCTGCATCTCTTATGACAAGCACCTTTTTAAACCCAATCATATAGTGTTGGAGGATCCAGGTGTCTCTCCAGTTAACTGGAATTAAACTTTTAGCTGCAATAAGCAACTGAGGCAACAATGACTTTTTATATTTAGAAATAGACATAGAGGAAGTGAACGCACCTCCAAAGGGTCATTCTTAACCTGATGAACAACCTCCTTATTGACATACAAAAGTACTCCATCCCACTACTACCACACCACCTCAAACACTTGTCATCTAACTCTGGATACATCAAGGCCAATTTAATAGGAGTCCTACACCATCTAGTTAATAGAGATGTCCCGAACATCAGATTTTGGGTTCGCAAACTGCAAACGCAAACTTCCACAAAAGTTTGCGTTCGCGTGAACCATGCGAACCACCATAGACTTCAATGGGCAGGCACATTTTAAAACATACAGGGACTATTTCTGGCCACAAAAGTGATAGAAAAGTTGTTTCAAGGAGTCTAACATATGGAGGGGGGCATGCCGGAGTGGGATACATGCCAAAAATCCCTCGGAAAATGACATATTTGACGCAGAGTAGGGTTATAATCCCTAAAGTACAGAAATCATATTACATTCCTAAATTAGAGGCATAAAGTGCTTTAAAACATCTTGCGTGTGTATACTGTACATTGATTAGGTAGTGTAAGTAGTGTATAGTTTGAGCATTGCCTTTTTGGAAAAATAATTGCGGCCTGGTATCTTCCTCTGCGGTGTCCCAACCGCCACAAATTTTCACAAGGCCTCAGAGTCCATCAGCTTGTATGGTAACACCTGGCAGGCTAACAGTTCATATAAGCAAGCTGTCAGACGCCGGGCAAGGGGGTGACTGGCAGACATTGGCTTCTTCCGCTCAAATATTTCCTTAATGGACACCTGGCTTTGGGCAGAGTAGCAGGAACTGCTGAAGGTGAGAGGCAGAGTGAAGGATGGTGCCTGTGAAGGTGCAAGGGCAGCAAAGGATAAAGCGGCTGAAGATGCTGGTCCGGGAGGAGGAAGAGGAGGTGGAGGGTGGCTTTGCATTTGTGTTCTGCTTTTCCTCATGTGCTCATCCCACTGGTGTTTGTGCTGTGCATGTGCATTTGTATGGCAGTTGTCCCTAGGGGGTGTTGCACTTTCCATGACTCAATTTTCATTGGAAGAGATTACAGATGGCATAGCTGTAATCTGAGGCAGAGACACAAAGAAAATGCCACATTGGTGAGCTCTGGGATAATGGCATTCTGGTGGTGGCAACAGCAGGCATTGAAGGGCGTGTTGGCTGGCTGACCCTAGGTGGAGATACATGCTGTTGGACACTGCCACGAGCTGTTTGCGATGAGCTCCTCCTGCTGCTTACAGCACCTCGTCTCCACCTCCTCTCTGTCTCCCCCTCTGAACTGTCCAACTGTTAATCTCGTCTTCTGGGCTCTAAAGTGGCATCCATGCCCACATCATCATCATCTATAGTTTCGCTTGTATCAGACACTTCCAAAACTGCTCCAACAACAGGTAGTTCATCATCATCCTCACACCTTACGTCCATGTGTGTAGTGATGCCTAACTGAGATATATGAGGTGGTGTTGGTGTAACATCTTTAGTGCCTTCATCTTGTAACAGTAATGGTTGTGGATCAGTAAATTAATCACAGGACTGTGCAAATAATTCTCCCGACAGCTCAAAAGGAGTGGTTGTGGTGCTAGTAGTAGTGGTGGTGGCTTCCGGCTGAGAGGATAAGTAATTGTGGGGTGCCTGAATCAAAACAGGAGAAAGATATGTCACGGTTCCACGAGGAAGCAGATTAAAATGAGGTGTGCTGCTGTGTTAACCAGTCAACTACATTCTCAGAATTTTGAGGGTTGAGGGTATGTGCCCTCTGAACACTGTGCATTGGTCGAGGGTCACGTGAAATCACACCAGCACGACCTTGAAAAGACCTGTGGGGTGGCCTGCCTCTGCCTCTGCTTGTCATTTTTTCCATATTGGGTATATAGGGGTATGCAGTTGTACTAACAATATTCAATAGTGATAGACAGTGTGTGTAACTACAAAGAAGCACTGTAACGATTGGTGTCAGCACGCAGAGAGAATCTGATTATTGGTGATCTGCAGTATCACCAAGAATACAGATATATACCCGATTATTGATGATCTGCAGAATCACCGATAATACAGATATATTGCTAACCTCTGGACACCTGAAGCGTGTAAGTGTTTGGTGTAACAGTAGTAATTGGACCACCGGGGTAGCAGGTGATCCAATGAGTAGAGACAGACTCTACTGCAGTCAAGGACTCTAGGAGAAGGAGACCCTGACTGATTTTGCAGCAGTGCCCCCTCTGAGGAGCAGGGGGCCCCTGCAGGAGGGCTGAGCACCCAAGGGGTGGGTGACAGCCAGAAATGTCGGGCAGGCCGGGTCGGCAACACACAGACAGATAAAGTACAAAGACAGGAAGCTGATTCGGTGTCCAAGGCAAGCAGGGTTTGGCAACAGGTAATCAGAAATGCAAGGTACCGAATCAGAAAGCAGAGGGAAAGTCAGGAAAGCAATAAGTCATAACAGATATCAAACAATGCCTAGTCTGGGTGTGAGGTCCGTGCTCTCTACACCCTGGAACTAGTCTGATGTATAACAGAATGATAACACAAGTTCCCTAGTCTGGGTGTGAGGTCCGTGGTCTCTACACCCTGGAACTAGTCTGATGTATAACAGAATGATAACACAGGTTCCCTAGTCTGGGTGTGAGGTCCGTGGTCTCTACACCCTGGAACTAGTCTGATGTATAACAGAATGATAACACGGGTTCCCTAGTCTGGGGTGTGAGGTCCGTGATCTCTACACCCTGGAACTGGTCTAAGGAATAACACAGATGATACACAGTATTCCTAGTCTGGTGTGTGAGGTCCGTGGTCTCTACACCCTAGAACTAGTCTAAAGAATAACACAGATGATACACAGTAAACTGGCTAAGTGTGAATTCCCAGGTCCACCTGGTTCAACCACACTGAAGGATCTGACTAAGGTCTGAGTGCTAACACATAGGTATTCGCAACGCCAGACAACCAGCAACTGAACAGCAAGAGATATATATAGTAAAGCACTCCACAGCACTGCCCAGCACCCATCAACCAATCACCTGCTGAGCTGGGATCAGCTGACCGCCTCGATCAGCTGACCCTTCTCCTATTGGCGTAAAGAGCCTGTCTTGTGGCGCGCGTGCGTGCGCGCGTAGCTCTCCATCTGTGTGCACTACTAGGTCCAGACAAACCAGAAACATGTTGCTGCGGGGAAACCGCCGCTCTGTGTGCAGATTCTGCCGACTCACTGTCAGAACACGCGGCGGTTTCTCCGCAATCCGTCACAGGCACACAATCATTGTCAAATACACACATGTGTGTGTGTGTGTATTACTGCGCTGTGTACTTTAACACACACAGAGAGATATGCAGTTGTGATATTACAATGGTTGTAAAAAGGCTGAAGAGAGATATGCAGTTGTGATATTACAATGGTTGTAAAAAGGCTGAAGTGCTGTAAAAGCAGTGTGTCCAATCAGTCACAATTACAGTTGGAAGATATGAACTGGTAATAGAGTGTTCTGGTGGAACTACAAGCCCCAGCTGTGACTTTGGGCTGTATGCAGTGTGTCACCCACACAGAAAGATATACTATAGTAAGTTCAATCACAAATACAGTTGGAAGATATGCACTGGTAATATACTGTGCTGGCAGAACTACAAGCCCCAGCTGCGACTGTGGGCTGTATGCAGTGTGTCACCCACACAGAGAGATATCCTATAGTAAGTTCAATCACAAATACAGTTGGAAGATAAGCACTGGTAAAAGAATGTGCTGGCAGAACTACAAGCCCTAGCTTTGACTTTGGGCTGTATGCAGTGTGTCACCCACACAGAGAGATATCCTATAGTAAGTTCAATCACAAATACAGTTGGAAGATATGCACTGGTAATAGAGTGTGCTGGTGGAACTACAAGCCCCAGATTTGACTTTGGGCTGTATGCAGTGTGTCACCCACACAGAGAGATATCCTATAGCAAGTTCAATCATAAATACAGTTGGACGATATGCACTGGTAATAGAGTGTGCTGGCGGAACTACAAGCCCTAGCTTTGACTTTGGGCTGTATGCAGTGTGTCACCCACACAGAGAGATATCCTATAGTAAGTTCAATCACAAATACAGTTGGAAGATATGCACTGGTAATAGTGTGCTGGTGAAACTACAAGGTCCAGCTGTGACTGTGGGCTGAATGCAGCGTGTCACACACACACAAAAAAAACAGAAGAATATTAGCCCTCAAAAGGACTTTTTTTGGGTGCTTTCAGCAATAAATTTCAGTGAGGAGCAAGCTAAACAACAGCTAGCTAACTGTCCCTGCCTCTGCAGCAATCAGTCCCTTCCTCTCACTAAAGCAGCAGCCGGAGACTGAGAACATGGCTGGCGCTGCTGCATTTTTATAGGGGGTCCGCAGGGGGGTCCATGAGGGAGTGAAGCCCAATTGGCTGCCATGTGTCTGCTGACTGTGATGTAGAGGGTCAAAGTTTAACCCAATGACGAGATATAGGAGGCGGGTCGAATGCAATATGTGTTTGCATCCCGCTGCAGACGCAAACAACTGATTTTTGCCGGGAACTGTCCGCTGGTGAACCGTTTGGGCCATCTCTACTTGTTAATACTTTAAAATCAATTTCTTTAGCCTTTGAACTAAACATTTCCCTTTTATTTTATGATATTTGCATGTATAATTTCCTTGTAGACTTACTGTACTTGTATAAAACACAATAACAGAAGAAAATGTAAAAACACTGAACCGATATTAGTCTGGCTATGGAAGGTGAACAAATTAACAAATATGTGAACATCTATTTATGTGTGTTTAAAAAAAAAAATTGCACTGGTGTGCAAAAATGTGATGTTTATTTATCTGTGGTGGTGTTGAATAAACTTTTGTACACATTTGCTATGAGTGAATTGAATTTATTTACATTACATGATATTAGAGTGGATAACTATCACACTACATGAATGTATGGAGACTGTATAAAATATAATAGATGAGCTGGCTCGCTGTATTAATATAAAACCAAAACTCTCTCTGATAATCTGTATTTTATGACATTATGGATAGATTAGTAAAAGTATACCCACATATAGTTACAAGCATGTAATGATCTAGAATATGCAGAACATTATTGTCAAGGAAACCATTTTTAACAGATAACTATGTTTTTCAGAATAGCAATGGGACTTGTGTGTAAAGAAATGGAGAGGGTAGTGAGTGAGTGAGACCACATTTCACAAATCTGTCTGACAGTGTCACTGACATAGGTAGATTAGTGAACGGCTCATTGGCAGACAGTTGCATGACAGAGAGAGAGAGACAGATACACCTGTGTATTCCACTGATTAGCAATGACAACTGACGATCTTGTGTTGTGAAATGCAGTGACAGATAGCTATGAGATTAATAATGACAACAACAGTAGCCATGCCTCAGTGAATGATGTAGTAACAGACTTGCAGTTTAGGGTGACAGGCATGAGGCGTATGATAGCTACTGACACCATTGTGTTTGGTTCAGTAACAGACTCTTTAAGAGGCAATGATGGATAACACTATTTTAGTGTTAATATGTGCCTTTGATACTTTACCTTATGTGTTCCTGAGGAGAATCAGAGAGGACTGGGGAGATAACTATGCTGTGCATTTTTAACTTACATATGTCTGGCTAGCGCAAAATTTTTCAGCACATTTTTTTTAAAGATGCAATGCTTGTTGTTCTACAAATTATTATTATTATTATTATTATTATTATTTATTGTATTTATAAAGCGCCAACATATTACGCAGCGCTGCACAATAGATAAATGGGTTAACATACAGGTGGAACATACGGAAACTCACAACAAAACAAGATCATGCAAATGATTTGATAACAATACAGTGTCATAGGTCAAGATAGAGACTGTTCGAGTCTACAAGAAGGGTGGTTGTGAGTAAGATTGCATAATCAAGATGGATACATTAGGGAGGATGGCCCTGCCAGAGGCTTACAATCTAAAGGGTGGGGTGGAGACAATAGGTGCGTCTTTTGAGAGGGGGTCTAACAGAACATATTATGATACTGGTGTAGGGGGGTATGCGAGCGTGAAGAGGTGAGTCTTGAGAGCTTGTTTGAAGGTATTAAAGGTGGGGGCGAGTCTGACGGCTGGTGGGAGAGAGTTCCAGAGAGTAGGGGCAGCCCTGGTGAAGTCCTGCAATCGTGCGTGTGACTGAGTTATGCGTGGTGCGACTAGGCGCAGGTCATTGGAGGATCGGAGGGGGCGGGCTGGTATGTGCCTGTGGACCAGATCAGAGATGTAGGTCGGGCAGGTCTTGTGCACTGATTTGTAGGCCAAGCACAGGATTTTGAAATTGATCCTAAAGCTGATGGGGAGCCAGTGTAGTGCTTTACAGAGCGGAGTTGTAGAGGCACTGCGGTGAGAAGAATGTATCAGTCTGGCTGCCGCATTCATTACCAATTTAAGTGGGTCAGTACGGTTAGAGGGGAGGCCAGATAAAAGAGAATTGCAGTAGTCTAGGCGGGAGATGACAAGGGCATGGATAAGGAGTTTAGTGGTGTCAAGTGACAGATAGGAGCGGATCTTGGAGATGTTGCGGAGGTGGAAGTTGCAGGATCTGACAATACCTTGGATGTGGGCTGTAAAGGAAAGTTCAGAGTCCAGAGTAACGCCTAGACAGCGGGCTTGGGAGGTAGGGTGGATAGTAGTATTTTCAATAGTGACGTGCAGATCTGGGAGGGGTGCAGCTGTGCGGGGTGGGAATATTAGAAGCTCAGTCTTGTCCAAATTAAGCTTCAGGTACCTGGCAGCCATCCAGGAGGAAATGGATGTGAGGCAGGCAGAGACTTTGTCCATGGTAGAGGAGGAGATATCTGGGGTGTGGAGATATATCTGGGTGTCGTCGGCATACAGGTGATAATTGAAACCCATGGAGGAGATGATTTTACCAATTGAGGCAGTATAGAGTGAGAACAGGAGTGGTCCTAGGACGGAACCTTGAGGAACACCAACTGAGAGGGGTGTAGGAGCGGATGAGGAGCCATTGAAAAATGTTGTGAAGGAGCGGTTGGAGAGGTAGGAGGAGATCCAGGCTAAGGCTAGGTCCTGAATGCCCATTAGCTGCAGGGAGTGGAGGAGGAGGGAGTGGTCGACAGTGTCAAATGCCGAGGAGAGGTCCAGGAGGAGCAGGATGGAGTATTTACCTTCGGCTTTGGCAAGGGCAAGGTCGTTTACCACTTTGGTGAGGGCTGTTTCTGTAGAATGGGCTGTGCGAAAACCAGACTGCAGGGGACCGAGAAGGGAGTTGGAGTTAAGGAAGTTGGTCAGGCGTTGTTGGGCCAGGCGTTCAAGAATTTTTGAGGCAAAAGGGAGGAGAGAGATTGGGCGGTAGTTGGATGGCAGAGCAGGGTCAAGTGAAGATTTCTTTAGCAGGGGAAGCACAGTGGCCTGTTTGAATATGGAGGGGAAGATGCCGGTGGAGAAGGAGAGGTTGAACAGATGGGTGAGGACAGGGGCCAGATCAGAAAAATGTGGGCGCAGAGAATCAGATGGGACCGGATCTAGGGGGCAGGAAGTGGCAGGTGAAGTTGCCAGCAGCTGGTTGACTTCCTCCACCGTGACAGGATTGAAGGAGGTAAGGGAGGAGAAAGATGCAGGAGTCGGATGTGGTGGGGAGGCGGGGGCGATAGAGTGGAGGAGAGAAATATCCCTCCGGATTGTTGTAATTTTGAAAGACTAATGCCACAAAAGTATTGTATGATTAATTATAGCTAGCATAGGGTTATATATGCAGTAGGATCTCTGTTATCCAGCACAGCAAGTGATTGCCTGTTGCTGGATATGTGTACTTCTGGTTTCTTGAGAGTTCAAGCAACAAGAGGCTTCAGTGTAACACTAACCCCTTCCCCCACAGAGCCCTCTCTCTCACTAATGCAGAGCAGCACGAAGCTGAAAACACATAACAGAGTTCCTTGCGCTGTCCTCTTCACTTCTTACACATACCAACTGTTCTGCTGCATCCTAGGTACAGCTCTCGATGTGTGCACGTGACCTGATACAAGTCAGGTTGCACATTGGAAGCAGCAGGGCAGCCAGCAGCTGTAGAAGTGACATGGACCAGTGCTCAGACCTCTGTTAAGTGTTTTTTCACTGTGCACTGCTCTGCATTCTTGAGAGAGGGGCACACCCCTTGGCCCTCTCAAGTACCGGTTATTTGAGAGTTCCGGTTGCCTGAGTGGCGGTTAAACCAGGACTCTACAGTATTTACATAGAGGGTAGGTGTGAAGAGTAAGGAGGTTAAGCAGGGCATGTGCCTGGCTCTGGCTATATTTTGCTATAGAAGATTATATTGAGCTGCTTGATACATCGTATAATTTTAGGGCTTGTATTACACATCTGCCTATCAGAACATCTGAAACACCACTGTAAATCAGAGCTCTAAATAGGGAATATATTTAAACTGCTTTCACAGTAAGACGTCACAGGCGCACGTTAGTGCAGCCTGTAACGCAGCCTACCGCACAGCAATGAAAAATCAATGGGCTGTTCACAGTGCCAACGTTGTGTTACATTGTAACGCAGCACGTTTAAAGAAAGTGCTGCATGCTATACGGTATACGCGGCTAAGCCACGTTAGACTGTTTGCACATGGGCAGTAATGTTGGAGGAGGAGGTCTCCCCTCCTCCTCCACGGCCAGCCACATGGCTAATTAATATTCACTGCACTGAGTGACGTCAGTGTTTACTTCCTGGAGCGCCGCTCTGTGCGGCGATTGGCTGGCGGGACCACGTGATGCGAATCACGTGGTCTCCACATCTCACAGCACAAAAAAGGTGCACCAAGAGCTGCATAACGCAGCTCTAGGTAGCGTCTGCCTCCAACAACACCACCAGGCGTTGCGTTAGGGGCACGTTATGCGACCCATAATGTCCCCTAAAACACTACATCCTGGTGGGAAAGAGGCCTAAAAGAATATATTGAATCGTTTTCCCCCAAAAAATCATTCTTACTCAGTGTCCCAGTAAGTAAAAAACATCAATATTTTCCAAGTTGCCTTTTATTGTCTCACATGAAAACGCCTCCCTATAAAAATTCTGAATACAAATGTGTTTCCTTCTTGGAACTGCTCACAACAAATTGTTTAAAGTAACTTTAGAAAGGAGGTGATTTTTTCTCAAATCTGGAGCCCTTGTAACAGTTTAAAATTTACTAATTCCCCCCCTTTCCAATTGACTTAAATATATTGAACTAAAGATTTCAAATTTTGACATAGGGGAATTTTCTGACACTGCTCATCTCCTCACATGCTGTCTACCTTTTTCATTTTTAGGATGACAATTGATAAGTCTAGCACTCTATTATTGATAAAACTTACAAGCAGCATTTTATTTCCAGAAGTGAAAATATAATTGTCTATTCTTTTATCTGTTTTAACCTTGGTCTGTGTTTATCAGGTCAGATCATTTCTAGGGGTCAGATTCTGTTGTAGTCTGTAAATGTCTGAGTAAGTTATGTTATGACCTACACCACTGTCAGGTTAGTTGAACTCATGTATCTGAGTCTTTGGATACCGAAACGTGGAGGACAGCTTCCCTTGCAGGTCACTGCCAATTGCCCCTGAGGTTGGAACAGAAGGCGCAAGGCAGTGAAGGGCAGGAGAGCCGGAGATGCAGATAATGATCCGTGTACTTCAGTGGCTGATGAAATATATCTCTGATGAAGGAACGGTAGGCAGACTGAACCAGCACCAGGGAGTCTTAATGAATGAACGGATGGTCTCCGGAACAGCTCTTGGTCGGTGAGCGTAGCTGAGGTCGGCAACAGATCAGGAACTTGGACACAGCAAAGGTTGACAGCAGATCGAATCCTCAGACAATCCAGAGTCGGTACCAGAGCGGGAAGTCGGACGGAGCAGAGGTCGACAACAGATCGGGTTCTCAGACGAGCCGGGGTGAACACCAGAGCGGGAAGTCGGACAAGGCAAAGGTCGGCAACGGATCGGATAGTCATACAAGCCAGGGTGATCAACAGGATTCAGGAATCAGGGCAGAGAATGATCAGGTCTAGTGTTGGGCGAACAGTGTTCGCCACTGTTCGGGTTCTGCAGAACATCACCCTGTTCGGGTGATGTTCGAGTTCGGCCGAACACCTGATGGTGTTCGGCCTTTTAAGTTCGGGTTCGCCCCGAACTTCTGTATGCCCCCGAACAGGGCCCCTGTTCGGGCGAACAGGGCCCTGTTCGGCCGAACAGGCCGCAATACGGCCCCCCTATGGGGTCGCAGGCATAAGGGGGGAGCATGCCCCGATCGCGGGGGGGGTCGGAAATTCCCCCCACCCCCTCCGCTAGCGCTCCCCCCTCTGCCCGCTTCCCCATAAAAAAAGTTTAAATCAAGTTCAATAGTAGTGTACCTGGGCTGGTGGCATTGGCTGGCAGTGGAGTGAGGAGGAGGAGGAGTCCGAGTAGCAGAGTGACGTTGAGGCCGGGCAGCGGGCGGTTCAGCGCTAGTACCCTTGTGGTACTTCCGCCCTTTCTCTGACCTCACGTCCTCTGCATACGAGGGTACGCATCACGCGTACCCTCGTATGCGTCATCACGCAGAGGACGTGAGGTCAGAGAAAGGGCGGAAGTACCACAAGGGTACTAGCGCTGAACCGCCTGCTGCCCGGCCTCAACGTCACTCTGCTATTCGGACTCCTCCTCCTCCTCACTCCACTGCCAGCCAATGCCACCAGCCCAGGTACTATTGAACTTGATTTAAACTTTTTGTATGGGGAAGCGGGCAGAGGGGGGAGCGCTAGCGGAGGGGGTGGGGGGAATTTCCGACCCCCCCCGCGACCGGGGCATGCTCCCCCCTTATGCCTGCGACCCCATAGGGCCCCCAAAATGGGCATGTTCGGGGGTCCCATTGACTCCCATTGAGTTCGGCGTTCGGGCCGAACATGCCGAACATCTGGCCCATGTTCGGCCTGTTCGGCCCGAACCCGAACATCCAGGTGTTCGCCCAACACTAATCAGGTCACGTAACAACACAAGCTGCAATACTACAGCAAGTTGTAAGTGCGGCTTTCTGGTTTATATAGGCCTCTAAGCGCCAAAATGGTGTACGCATGCGCGTACGTGCTTACGCGTCACGCCAGCGCACGCGCACAAAGAATCCGCGTCCAACGCGGACCTCCACACGCATGCGCCAGCGGACGTGATGTGCATCAACACACCCCCCGGAAGGAGAGCATGTCAACACACCCACACACACGCACGCACTGGACCCCCGTGTGTACCTGCCGCCAGACCAGGTTAGTGACTGTGACAGTGCCCCCCCCCTTAAGGGCAGCCTCCAGATGCCCCTTGGGGCTGGTTTACCTGGGTACCGCAGATGAAAGTTCTTAACTAATCTCTTGGCGTGTACCTCAGAGGCTGGTTCCCAAGTATTGTCCTCTGGACCATATCCTTTCCACTTGATAAGGTAGTGAATCTTGTTGCCTCTTCTTCTAGAGTTCAGTATTGCCTCTACCCCATGCTCCTCTTGCTCATTAACCATGATTGGTGGTGGTGGATCCTCCTGACGATCTGGAAACTGGTTATTCAGTGCTGGTTTCAATAAGGATACATGGAATACAGGATGAATCCTATATTTCTTAGGTAGCGACAGTTCAAAAGTTACAGGATTAATACTTCTATTCACTGGGAAAGGACCAATGAATTTTGGTCCTAACTTCTTGGATGGACAAGGTAGTTTCAGGTTTTTGGTTGCCAGCCAGACTAGATCTCCCACCTTTAATTCTAGATCTCCTCTTCTGTGGATGTCTGCATAATGCTTAAACCTCTCCTGGGCCAGGGCCATAGTATCTTGCAACAGTTTATTATTTTCCTCCCAAAACCTCCTCTTATCTTCAACTGCGGGTACTGTGGATTCAATAATCATGTCTAGTAGAAAGGTTGGATGAAACCCATAATTGGAGAAGAACGGTGCTTGGTTGGTAGAAGAGTGAACTGAATTGTTATAAGCAAATTCTGCAAGCGGAAGGAGAGAAGCCCTGTGTAAATGATGAAAAGCAACGGAGATATTGTTCCAGGGATTGGTTAGTACGTTCTGTTTGTCCATTGGTTTGTGGATGATAAGCTGAAGAATACTGAAGTTTAATATTTAAGGCTTTGCATAATTCCTTCCAAAATCTTGAAGTGAATTGTACTCCCCTGTCTGAGATAATATCACCGGGAACTCCATGTAGCTTAACAATGTCTTTGATAAACATATTAGCTGTGGACAAAGCAGATGGACTGCCCTTCATAGGAATGAAATGGGCCATCTTGGATAGTCGATCAACCACCACGAAGATAGTTGTGAACCCTTCAGATGGTGGTAATTCAACAATAAAGTCCATAGATATAGAACTCCAGGGTCTCTCCGGAATAGGTAACGGATTCAACAACCCCCAAGGCTTATTTTGTGAGGTTTTACTTTGGTTACAGGTAACACAAGTATCTACATAATTCTTGCAGTCAGGAATCATTCCAGGCCACCAGAATGATCTTTTGACTAACTCCATAGTCTTCCTTACCCCAAAATGTCCTGCTAATGGATGATCATGCAAGGTCTGAAGTATTTCTACACGACATTTCTTGGGAACAAATATTTTGTTCTGGAAGAAATATAATCCATCTCTAAATAGAAATCTTTCCGCCTCTTCTGGCGGAGATGCTGATTCAGCCTTAAGCCTCCCAATCAAATCTGCTTGTATTAACAAAAAGTTGTTCTCTTTGAGGATTGTATCAGGTTTCTGAGGTTGAGATTCTTCCGAAAACATGCGAGATAAGGCATCGGCCTTCACATTCTTTGGGCCAGGACGGAAAGTGATGTGGAAATTGAACCTGGAAAAAAAAAGTGCACATCTTGCCTGTCGAGGATTCAGTCTTTTAGCGGTCTTTAAATACTCAAGGTTCTTATGATCCGTATATATCAATATTGGTTGACTTGCTCCCTCCAACAAATACCTCCATTCTTCTAAGGCTTCCTTGATGGCCAGTAGTTCTCGATCCCCAACGTCATAATTCCTTTCAGACTCACTTAATTTCTTGGAAAAGAATGCAACAGGATGTAATAATGATTTTGCTCCCTGCCTTTGTGAGAGGAGTGCTCCCACTGCTGATTCAGATGCATCAACTTCCAGGATATATGCAGTGTTGCCAACTCATCCCTTTAATTACTGACATATTTGAATTATACAGGTTTCATGGCTAGGTAGACACAGTTAAAGCACTGCTGATTATGTGTAAGTAGCCCCAGAACCTGTATAACTTAGATGTGTCAGTAATTAAAGGGATGAGTTGGCAACACTGGATATATGGTAGTAACGGATCTGGATGTTTAAGGATGGGTGCCATTGTGAAAGCCACTTTTAATTTTTGGAATGCTTGTTGTGCCTCTACAGACCATACAAACTTTTTTTGTTGACGGGTAAGCTGTGTGATAGGAAGGATAATAGCCAAGAATCCTTTAATAAATTTCCTGTAGAAATTTGCAAACCCTACAAATCTTTGCACACCTTTCTTATCACCTGGAGGAGGCCAGTCCAGAACTGCCTGAACTTTCTGTGGATCCATTGCTATACCCTGAGAAGAAATGACAAGGCCTAGAAACTGAATATTATGCTTATCAAATTCACATTTTTCTGCCTTGACGTACAACTTGTGCAGTCGTAATCGTTCCAAAACCTGTATTATTTGATTTCGATGATTCTCCAAACTATCAGAAAAGATCAGAATATCATCTAAGTAAACAATAACGAAATAATCTATAAAGTCTTTGAGGACATCATTCATAAAATGCTGAAAGGCGGCAGGAGCGTTACAAAGGCCGAACGGCATAACCAGATATTCAAAGTGTCCAAATTTCGACCTGAAGGCTGTCTTCCACTCATCTCCTGCCCGGATCCGTATGAGATTATATGCTCCTCGTAGATCGAGTTTTGAAAACATTTTTGCTCCCCGTAATTTCTGAAAAAGATCTGACATCAAAGGTAACGGATAGCGATTCTTGACTGTGATTTTATTCAAGTCTCTGTAATCTATACATGGTCTGAGAGTCTTGTCTTTCTTCTCAACAAAAAAAATCCCAGCACCTGCCAGAGATGAAGAAGGCTGGATTAATCCTTTGGCTAGATTTTCAGTAATATCATTCTTTAATGCTTTTTCCTCAGGTTCAGAAAGAGAAAAGGTATGACCATACGGAATTGGAGATCCCGGAAGTAAGTCGATTGGACAATCGTATGGACGAGGAGGAGGCAGCTGTTCAGCTTTCTGTTTGTCGAATACATCCATATTCGTGATAACTGATCGGAACCAGAGCTGAGATATCCGAAACATTTAACAAAACGTTGACTGGATTTGGACTGTTAGATTGGATGCAGTGTCTATGACAATAGTCTGAAGAGAAGGTAACTTGTTTGGTGGACCAGTTGATAACGGGGTTGTGCGCTTTAAACCAAGGCAGTCCCAGAATAACAGGATATATTGGTGAGGAGACGACATCACATTTTAGTAATTCTGGATGCTGTGTTTGTAGGTTAGAGAGGATTGGAATGGTTTCGGATGTGACTGGTCCAGAGCTAATTGATGAACCATCTGCAAGATGGATATGTAACGGAGAGGAGCGGTGCTGAAGAGCAATCTGATGAGAGGCGGCAAAAGTGGAGTCAAGAAAACAACTGCAGCCGCCAGAGTCCAAGATGGCAGATGTCTTAACGATCCCTCCTGGGAACTGTAAGGTAATAGGAAGAGTAAAGTTATTATCACTGCCAGGGACCAGAACAGAGAGTTCAGTTGATGAGGTTGTTTTCTTACCTGATGTTTTTACAGGGCATGTTCTCACATAATGCCCAGGATTTCCACAGTACATGCAGAGATTTTCCTTTCTGTGACGGTTTCTTTCATCCGGAGAGAGGGATGGACGCATCATTCCTAACTGCATTGGTTCACTGGAATCAGCAGAAGCACCTTGATGGGTCTGGGTGGGAGAACTAGCTGGATTGGTACTGGCAGCAGAGAACCAGGGTGGACGGGAAAATCCCGCCTTTTCAAGTTGGCGTTCACGGAACCTCCGGTCTATCTGAATTGATAACTGAATCAAGCCTTCCAATGTCTCTGGTATTCCAACCCGAGCTATCTCATCCTTTAAACTCTCGGACAGTCCCATACGATACTGATAGCGAAGGGCAGAGTCGTTCCATGTAGTATCAATAGCCCAACGGCGAAATTCTGCCGTGTATTCCTCAACCGGTATACGGCCCTGGCGAAGATGTCTTAACGTACTCTCTGCTGTGAATTCCTTCTGGGGATCATCATACAAGGTGGACATAGCTTTGAAAAACTCAGAGCAGGATCTTTCCGTTCCATGAGATTATGAGCCCAAGCCTGAGGTTCCTCTAATAATAATGAGATAATAAATCCTACTCGAGTTTCTTCAGATGCAAATGTTCTGGGTTGTAAGGAGAAGAATAACTGGCAAGCATTCTTAAAGGCTCTGTATTTGGCACGATCACCAGAAAAACGTTCAGGTAATGGAACGCGTGGCTCAGGTGCAGGAAGTAGTAACGGAGTTGCAGCAGGTGGGGCTGGAAGTACTGGTGCAGGAGGAGGATTTGCTGAAGGAACTGAAGCGATAGAAGCAAGAGAATCCAGACGACCTTCTAGATGAGTGTATCCAGTTTGTAATTTCTTAATGGAGTCGTTGAGGGCTGTAACTTGAGTGCACAGGGTTGACAGGACGGAAACTGCCTCCGCGGTATCCATTTTATGGCTGTAGTATTCTGTCAGGTTAGTTGAACTCACGTACCTGAGTCTTCGGATACCGAAACGTGGAGGACAGCTTCCCTTGCAGGTCACTGCCAATTGCCCCTGAGGTTGGAACAGGAGGCACAAGGCAGCGAAGGGCAGGAGAGCCAGAGATGCAGATAATGATCCGTGTACTTCAGTGGCTGATGAAGTATATCTCTGATGAAGGAACAGTAGGCAGACTGAACCAGCACCAGGGAGTCTTAATGAATGAACGGATGGTCTCCAGAACAGCTCTTGGTCGGTGAGCGTAGCTGAGGTTGGAAACAGATCAGGAACTCGGACACAGCAAAGGCTGACAGCAGATCGAATCCTCAGACAAGCCAGAGTTGGTACCAGAGCGGGAAGTCGGACGGAGCAGAGGTCGACAACAGATCGGGTTCTCAGACGAGGCGGGGTCAACACCAGAGCGGGAAATCGGACAAGGCAGAAGTCGGCAACGGATCGGATAGTCATACAAGCCAGGGTCATCAACAGGATTCAGGAATCAGGGCAGAGAATGATCAGGTCACGTAACAACACAAGCTGCAATACTACAGCAAGTTGTAAGTGCTGCTTCCTGGTTTATATAGGCCTCTAGGCGCCAAAATGGTGTACGCATGCGCGTACAGGCTTACGCGTCACGCCAGCGCACACGCACAAAGAGTCCACATCCAACGCGGACCTCCATGCGCATGCACCAGCAGACGTGACGTGCTTACGCATCACGCCAGCGCACGCGCACAAAGAATCTGCGTCCAACGCGGACCTCCACACGCATGCGCCAGCGGACGCGATGTGCATCAACACACCCCCCCGAAGGAGAGCATGTCAACACACCCACACACACGCACGCGCTGGACCCCCGTGTGTACCTGCCGCCAGACCAGGTTAGTGACTGTGACAACCACCTGCGGCTGCAGCTAGTTCAGAATGCTGACGCAAAACTGTTGACAAGCCAACCTCACCATTGCCACCTAACACCAATTCTTTGCTCATTACACTGGCTACCCATAAAATGGAGAATCCTTTTCAAAATTGGCATGCTAACATTCAAATCCCTACATGACTAAGGCCCAGGATACCTGAAGGAATTGTTGCAACTGCTTCACACCTTCCACAACCTCAGATCAAAAGGATCCAATAAATTGACCACACTCAGGGTTCAACTAAAAACCTTTAGAGCCATAGCTTTCTCTCATGCTGTCCCTTCCCTGTGGAATACCTTGCCAAGCGTACTCAAGACAGCTCCAACCCTAGACACGTTTAAATCAAAACTAAAAAGCCACCTGTTTAGTCTGGCATTTATGATCATATATGCTCATCCGGACTTTTTTACGCATTCCGAATCGGATTCGGATTCCGGATTTTTTTAAAAATCCGGATAGCTATCTGTGGATATTTGGACACATGACACGGATATCCACTGATATTGCAGATATCCGGATCCGAAAACGATTACACAGATAAAAACCCTCCACCCTGCTCCTCCTCCTCCATGGATCTTGTCTTCCAGGGATTTGTAGGATGTCAAAAGCAAGCTCACATACATTGGCCAGGAATCAAACCCAGGTCAACTGCTTGGAAGGCAGCTATGCTCACCACTATACTGCCACACAGTGAATGCTTTGCTGTAGGAAAAAGTGGTGTTAAACTTCTTGGAGCAGACTTACTTCCTGCCTGTGGCTGGATGGTGTAATGGTTAAGGGCTCGGCCTCTGACACAGGAGACCAGGGTTTGAATCTCGGCTCTGCCTGTTCAGTAAGCCAGCACCTATTCAGTAGGAGACCTTAGGCAAGTCTCCCTAACACTGCTACTGCCTATAGAGCGCGTCCTAGTGGCTGCAGCTCTGGCGCTTTGAGTCCGCCAGGAGAAAAGCGCGATATAAATTTTATTTGTCTTGTCTTTGTCTTGTCTGCCTCCAAGACACACATACATCTCCATAAAATCATTTAGCAGCAACTGAGTGCACAGTCTCTGTGGCACAATTGGTTAGTGCATTTGGCTGTTAACCGAAAGGTTGGTGGTTCACCCAGTTCTCTCTCTCTCTAGAACTCGATGCCATTTAACTGAATTTTCAGCTTAAAACCATCAACGGATACCGGCGGAATTTCACAGGAAATTTCGGTATTCCGCCGGATTGAAAAAGCAATTCCGTTCTGACCAAACGGTCAGAGGTGTTTTTCACCTCCTAAAATGTTTTGGAAGCATTTTAAAGGGCACTTCCAGTTTTTCTATCCAGATATCTGAATAGGTCGGATATATCCGCGGATAATGCGTCCGGATATCCGCGTGAACGCGGATATCTAAAAGGTCAGATTCAGATATCCGAACCGGATCCGGATATCTGGATATCCGAATCTGGATCAATTCGGATTTTAAAAAGTACTATCCGAGCACCCCTGCATAGTATAACTTTCCCCCCCTATATGCATCACTATGTACTGATCTGAGACAAGCTTATGTACTTTGGTCCTATGGGAGAAAAGCGCTTTACAAATGTTTTGTGGTTGTTAAGTCTAGTGATAAGCAGGCAATTTTTTTAAGTTTGATCTTGCAGCAAATTGGTCCATTTTTGCTTACTGAACTTTTTTTACAGTTGTGATACATATTTCACATTTACACATTTCCTCTGTAGACCCAGTGCTTGGATATGTTGGCATTTTTTTTTTTAAATTAAACTCTTACTCTTTTAGACAGAATTATAAGAATGATAATGCAACCATTTGGAGACTTAGGTTTTATGCATTTTGTGAACAGATTGTCATGTATCCCAAACATACAGATAGAAACATAAGACAATGGGCTTGATTCACAAAGCGGTGATAACTCAGTTATCACGCCTAAAAGACTTTAGGCGTGATAAGCGGTGCAAAGCTGAGTTATCACCGATTTGTGCTGCTCTTCGCGCGAAGCTCCCGCGCGCAAAGTCCCATAGGGCTCAATGGACGCTGCGCGCGAAGCACGGCACACTGCGCGCGCAGCGCGGTGCGCTACGCGCGCAAAACTTTGCGCGCGGGAGATCGCGCGAGTTTCTTCTTATCACTCCTAAACTGAGTTTAGGCGTGATAAAGGGCTTTTCACAGGCGTGCAAACACTTTGCACCGCTTTGTGAATCAAGCCCAATAACTATGATAGTGGTAAAGATTGCAAGCTCCGCTGAGGGACAGTTAGTACCTATATACTATATGCAAAGCACTGCAAAAGATATTGTATCAGTGCTATATGAATACATAAAAATAATAATAACAGCAATATAGTTCACTATTTCAGGAGCAAAAAGTTACATGCTAGAGAGGGTAATACAATGTGTACCAAAGATGAAGGTTAAAGGTACAGTAGAATCTTGTTAAAGTAAACTCTGATATATTAAACCTCTGGATTAGAGATGTTGTGAACGGTTCGCCTGCGAACGGTTCCAGGCGAACTTTGGGGGTTCACGTTCGCCTGCACCAAGCGAACTTTTGCGGAAGTTCGATTCGCCCTATAATGCACTATGAGGGTCAACTATGACCCTCTGCATCACAGTCAGCAGGCACATTAAAGCCATTCAGGCGACACTAAGCCCTGGAGCCCCACCCCCCCTTATATAAGGCAGGCTGTGGCGGCCATTAGCCTCACTCGTGTGCCTGCTAGAGAGTAGAAACAGACTAGGGACAGCTGCTGCAGACTTGTTCTTCTAGGGACAGATTAGTTAGGTTCTTGGCTGCTTAGCTTGCTCCTGACTGATTGTTATTGCTTTTATAGCACCCCTCAATAGCTCTTTTCAGAGCTCATCCTGTACTTTTTTTTTTTCTGTGTGTCAAACTGACACTTTTGTTGCATGCACAGCCTTGCTAATTGATAGTGTGTGTGCCACTGCCAGCAGCCCAGCACATTCAGTGACTACCTGTGTGTGTGACAGGGAGCTGCACATTGTACTGCCCAGTACTGCATATACCCAGTACCTGTTGTGTTTACTTAACCCACCTCATCACTGCATATACCTAGCTTTGTGTTGAGTGAACCCAGCTCACTGCATCTAACTACCTGTTGTGTTGAGTGAACCCACCTCACTGCATCTAAGTACCTTTACTGTTCAGTGAACCCAGCTCACTGCATCTTACTACCTGTTGTGTTCAGTGAACCCAGCTCACTGCATCTAAGTACCTTTATTGTTCAGTGAACCCAGCTCACTGCATCTTACTACCTGTTGTGTTCAGTGAACCCAGCTCACTGCATCTAAGTACCTTTATTGTTCAGTGAACCCAGCTCACTGCATCCAACTACCTGTTGTGTTGAGTGAACCCACCTCACTGCATCTAAGTACCTTTACTGTTTAGTGAACCCAGCTCACTGCATCTTATGACAGAGATACATAGCTAGCATCAGCATACATACTGTGTGTGTTACATAGTACAGAGTTAGTAAGTTATATATATACATATAGTTTTTCTGGTAAGAATAGTGTTAACATATATATACTATCACTGACAGGTAATAAAACATAATTATACTTGTGTAAAACATTGCTAGTTGCAGGGTGTGTGTCACACACCCTGCAACTAGCAATGTTTTACACAAGTATAATTATGTTTTATTACCTGTCAGTGATAGTATATATATGTTAACACTATTCTTACCAGAAAAACTATATGTATATATATAACTTACTAACTCTGTACTATGTAACACACACAGTATGTATGCTGATGCTAGCTATGTATCTCTGTCATTTTCAGTGTTGTTGCTCCTGCCCCCTATTGCCTGAGGAAGCGGGCTGATGCCCGTGAAACGCGTTGCGACTATTCGCTGGGAGCTATCTAAATAAATTTTGTATTTATTGTGAAACAACAGCCTTGTTGTCCGTTGATGGTCGGCCGGTCCACCACCGCGACCATAACATTTTAACGTTTTAGCCATTTTTACTCTTTTGGCGCCTCTGCACATCTTGACGTATCCAGAAGTCCACCCTTGGTGGAAGGGTGTTCTGCCCTACGATTCTTCTATCCACAGAGAGCGACGTTTTATTCCTGAGTGGGGACAGGCTTGTTCTCCCCACCTGCGTTTTCAGTGGTTGCGCTTTGGCAACCCTGACTTGTGAGTATATTACTTACTTTCATTATTCCCATCCCCCACTAATACATACTACACTATATTGGGCTCTCGGTCTTCTATCTTTTCATACACTGCATCTTACTACCTGTTGTGTTCAGTGAACCCAGCTCACTGCATCCAACTACCTGTTGTGTTGAGTGAACCCAGCTCACTGCATCTAAGTACCTTTATTGTTCAGTGAACCCAGCTCACTGCATCCAGCTACCTGTTGTGTTTAGTGAACCCACCTCACTGCATCTAAGTAAATTTACTGTTCAGTGAACCCAGCTCACTGCATCTTACTACCTGTTGTGTTCAGTGAACCCAGCTCATTGCATCTAAGTAACTTTATTGTTCAGTGAACCCAGCTCACTGCATCCAACTACCTGTTGTGTTGAGTGAACCCAGCTCACTGCATCTAAGTGCCTGTATTGTTCAGTGAAACCAGCTCACTGCATCCAACTACCTGTTGTGTTGAGTGAACCCAGCTCACTGCATCTAAGTACCTTTACTGTTCAGTGAACCCAGCTCACTGCATCTTACTAACTGTTGTGTTCAGTGAACCCAGCTCACTGCATCTAAGTAACTTTATTGTTCAGTGAACCCAGCTCACTACATCAAACTACCTGTTGTGTTGAGTGAACCCAGCTCACTGCATCTAAGTACCTTTATTTTTCAGTGAACCCAGCTCACTGCATCAAACTACCTGTTGTGTTGAGTGAACCCACCTCACTGCATCTAAGTACCTTTACTGTTCAGTGAACCCAGCTCACTGCATCTTACTACCTGTTGTGTTCAGTGAACCCAGCTCACTGCACCTAAGTACCTTTATTGTTCAGTGAACCCAGCTCACTGCATCCAACTACCTGTTGTGTTGAGTGAACCCACCTCACTGCATCTAAGTACCTTTCCTGTTCAGTGAACCCAGCTCACTGCATCTTACTACCTGTTGTGTTGAGTGAACCAACCTCACTGCATATACCTAGCATCCCCCCGAGATGGACAAAATGGACAAACCAGATATAGAAAGAGGTAGAGACAGACCCAGGGGAAGGCCACCAGGCACCGGCAGGTCTGTGCGAGGTGGTGTTGCTGTGATTTCGTGCTGACCTGGCCCAAAATAGAGTGCTCAGAAGAAGGCATGTGCCATCACTTCCCAAGATCAGGACGTGCTTGATTATTTAACACAGAACACCTCATCTCCCGCAGCCACCAGCGCTACAACAAGCACCACATCCGCTGCATTTGACACTTCACAGGAGTTATTTGGTGGTGGTGGTGGTGAAATCACTGATTCACACCCACTACTGCAACAACAAGAAGAAGGCGCAGGTACACCACCTCATACGTCTGAGTTAGGTGGCGATAGTATGGATATAACGTGTGAGGAGGGGTATGATGAACCACCTGAAGTTGGTGCAGTTGAGGAGGTGTCTGAGGAAAGCGAAGCTGGCCAGGAGGATTATGATGACGATTATACGGATACCACATATGTTCCCGGTAGAGGAGATGACCAGGGGGACAGTTCAGAGGAGGAGTCAGAGAGGAGTAGGAGGAGACGACTCCATGATAGAAGCAGAGGGAGCTCGTCCTCAGAAACAGCTGGGGGCAGTGTCCGGCGCCATGTATCACCAGCTATGGCCAGCCAGCCAACATGCCCTTCAACATCAGCTGCTGATGCCACCGTAGCGCCATCACCCCAGGGGGGCTCAGCGGTTTGGACATTTTTTCACGTGTGTGTCTCAGATCGGAGCAAAGCCATCTGTTGTCTCTGCCAGCAAAAATTGAGCCGTGGAAAGGCCAACTCTCACGTAGGGACAAGTGCCTTACGAAGGCACCTGGAGAGAAGGCACAAACAGCTATGGCAAGAACACCTGAGGAAAAGCAGCACCCCTCAAAAGACAAGCCACCCTCCTTCTCCTCTTCCTCCTTCAGGTGCATCGTCTTCATCCACTTTCTCCCTTGCACCTTCACAGCCACCCTCCTTCACACCGCCTCTTCCCTTCAGCGGTTCCTTCTCCTCTACCCACAGCAGTACCCAGCTGTCCGTGAAGGAAGTATTTGAGCATAAGAAGCAAATGTCTGCCAGTCACCCTCTTGCCCGGCGTCTGACAGCTGGCGTGGCGGAACTATTAGCTCGCCAGCTATTACCATACAAGCTAGTGGAGTCTGAGGCTTTCCGTAAGTTTGTGGCCATTGGTACACCGCAGTGGAAGATACCAGGCCGCAATTATTTTTCACAAAAGGCCATACCCAAACTGTACCGTGCAGTTGAGAGGCAAGTGGTGTCATCTCTGGCACACAGCGTTGGGTCAAGTGTCCACCTGACCACGGATGCCTGGTCTGCCAAGCACGGGCAGGGCCACTACATTACATACACAGCCCATTGGGTCAACCTGGTGACCGATGGCAGCAAGCAGGGAGTACGTGGCTGCGCAGCGGACCGACTTGTCACACTTCCACGGCTTGCAGGCAGACCTCCAGCCACCTCCTCTCCACCTGCTACCACCGCTTCGCTGTCGTCATCCTCCTCCTCCTCCTTGGCTGGTGCCGCGATCTCCTCTACAGCTACACAGCCCCAGCACCCCAGGGCCTATGCTGCATGCCAGGTACGATGGTGTCACGCAGTGTTAGACATGTCTTGCCTGAAAGCGGAGAGTCACACTGGAGCAGCTGTCCTGGCTACTCTTAACAAACAGGTGGAGCAATGGCTGACCCTGCACAAGCTTGAGATCGGCAACGTGGTGTGTGACAACGGCAGAAATCTCATTTCTGCGTTGAATTTGGGAAAGCTGACACACATACCCTGCATGGCACGTGTGCTGAATCTGGTCGTGCAAAGATTTGTGTCCAAGTACCCAGGCTTAGAGGACGTCCTGAAGCAGGCCAGGAAGTTGTGTGGGCATTTCAGGCGCTCTTACAAGGCCATGGCACGCTTTGCGGACATTCAGCGTAGAAACAACTTGCCGGTGAGACGCCTGATTTGCGATAGCCCGACTCGCTGGAATTCCACCCTGCTGATGTTCTCTCGCCTGCTAGACCAGGAGAAAGCCGTCACCCAGTACCTGTATCATTACAGTACAAGGACACAATCTGGGAGGATGGGGATGTTGTGGCCCAACAACTGGACACTGATGCGAAATGCATGCAGGGTCATGGAACCCTTTGAGGAGGTGACCAAACTGGTGAGTCGCGATATGGGCACCATCAGCGACTTGATCCCCTACGCCTACTTCCTGGAGCGTGCCATGCGTAGAGTGGTGGATACAGCTGTGGAGGAGCATGAACGAGAAGAGTTACGGCAGCAGGAGTCGTGGGAGCCATTTACACCGATGTTTCCACAACACCTACGGCAGCACAGAGGGGGGAGGAGGAGGAGGAGGAAGAAGAGGAGATGTGTGGGGAAGGAGAGGAGTCAAACTCTGATGATGATGAGGAAGGTGTTTCTGTGGAGGAGGAAGAGGCGGCGGAAGAAGAACAACCGCGGCAGCCGTCACAGGGGGCTTCTGCTGCTCCACGTTCCCGTGGTATTGTTCGTGGCTGGGGGGAGGAAGAGGAGTTGCATCCCATCACTGAGGAAGAGCAAGAGGAGATGGAGAGTACGTCTGCATCCAGCTTTGTGCAAATGTCCTCTTTCATGTTGTCCAGCCTGTTGAGGGACCCCCGTATCAAAAAACTCAAGGCGAATGACCTGTACTGGGTGGCCACGCTACTAGACCCTAGGTACAGGCACAAAGTGGCGGACCTGTTACCAACTCAACACAAGGTGGAAAGGATGCACTGCAGCACTTACAGAACAAGCTGTCGATGATGCTTTACAATGCGTTTAAGGGTGATGTGGCTGCACAACGCAATCAAGGTACCACTGGCAGTAACCCTCCTCCTACCAAGTCCACGCAGGCAAGGACAGGACACTCCAGCGATCTCAGGGTGATGTCGGGCATGTGGACGTTCTTTAGTCCAATTCCTCGCCATAGTCCTTCCGGATCCACCTCCACCTACGCCTGAACCGGCAGGTAGCCGACCTCCTGGCCTTGAGTGTGGATGTAGACACTGCGAAAAGCGACGATGAACCCTTGGACTACTGGTTGTGCAAGCTTGACCTGTGGCCAGAGCTGTCCCAATTTGCCATACAACTTCTCTCTTGCCCTGCCACAAGCGTCCTGTCAGAAAGGACCTTCAGTGCAGCTGGAGGCATAGTTACTGAGAAGAGAAAACGCTGCTTTGCGTCAAATCCAGATTTTTCCCCGGGACTTTGGGCATGCATCCCACTCCGCCATGCCCCCCTCCAGGTGTTAGACCCCTTGAAACATCTTTTCCAATGACTTTTGTGGCCAGCATAATTTTTTCTATTTTTCAAAGTTCACCTCCCCATTGAAGTCTATTGCAGTTCGCAAACTTTTACGCGAACCAAACCTTCTGCGAAGGTTCGCGAACCGAAAATCGGAGGTTTGCGACATCTCTACTCTGGATATAGTAAACTCAGTACTCAGGTCCCAGTAAATGTGACCGTATAAATATACAATGTATGACGCACTCTGATATAGTAAACTACTTTTCCTGGTCCCTTGGAGTTTACTATAAAGGGATTCTACTGTATTATCATCTTCTAAGTAGCTGCTGCTAATGAACATTTAGTGAATTGCAGTATGTAATACAACACATCTCTAAGTGGACTACGCTTGTTAGTGTAAAATAGGGGTGACTACAATGTAATGTGTTGGAGTGTAACATTTGGAGAAGGTGGGAGAGGGGGAGGAAATCACTATACAATGTAAGGTTTTGTAACTGTAGTCTTATTTTATTTTATGTGTTCATAGCAAACATATAGTGCTACACAGCAATTTATTCCACCATCTCTCTCATTCTTTCTAGTTTCTTCCAACCAGCTTTCTACCACTCTCTGCCAATTTTCTATTTTTAACACCAATTTTAGGTACGGTATCTCCTACTGTTTTCTCTTTATGTCAGCTGACTCTGGCATTGTCCCTGCCACTTCTATCTTTACACTTACCATTACACCTTTCTTTTTCCAGTTTACCATTTCTTCGCCACTTTTTTTTTTTTTTTTTATCTCTCTCCTTTCTCATTTACTCTATACAGCCTTGTACACATGCTAGAAGAAACTTGGCAGAGGCAGCTGGTAAGTACCCCCTCTGTCAAGCATCTAGCATGTGAACAGTGGCCCCCGATGCTCCTTGGTGTCTTGGCCACTGGCCAGCGATCAGCCTGACAGACTGATTTGGCTGAGCAGGGCTGAGAGCATTGCTCTCCCCACTAACCCCACCTGCTGCTCGACATCAATACAGTGCTGCTCCATTGGCCCACTCGCCCCACTTCCCCCACATATCAGAACATGTCACTAGCCTGCAGGCTAAAACACATCTGTAGAGCCATGTAATGTCGCCAGTGGGATGACGAGATACTGTGCTTTGTATGTGGCTTAAGGCTCTGATGCAACAAACTTTTATTTTATTAAATATTGCTTAAAGAGGCACTGATGCGAAAAAAAATTATGATATAATGAATTGGTTGTGTAGTACGGATAATTACTAGAACATTAAGCAAAGAAAATATTCTCATGTTTTTATTTTCAGTTATACAGTGTTTTTTATAACAATGCATCATTATCTAATATTTGCAGTTTACACTACTCAGCATTCTAAATTATTTTTACAGAGCAGGCTGTGAACTTTTGACCTTTCCTGTGCAGAAGAAAAAACAATACAGTGCCAGACACTTGTGATAACACCCTTCAGAAGTCAGAACTCTCTGCGTCTTTTAAAGTCGTGGAGCTCAATGGCTTTTATTTGCATAGATAACAACTGGGGTTTCTTAACTCTTCCTGTACTGGAAACAATATTAGACTTATGTCTCTGCTCCTAAAGTTTTATTTCTTAGCTGTACTACACAAACAAATCATTATATCATAATTTTTTGTTCGCTTCAGTGTCTCTTTAAGTTAACAGTTTCTCACCTTATTTTAATAATACCTTTCTAAAATATAACAAACAAAATCTGATTAATTAAATAAAGCGTGGTATTATTTTTGCAATTTATTTCTTTCTAGGTGCAAGTTAATTTTTGTAGATAAGGTGATAATAAGGTTTAGAAAGAGATAGCCCATGCAAAAATGTTAATGCATGATGGTCTAAGCCAGGTATCTTTTTTCCTGAGTCTCTCTGTCTTGGCTGTTGCTGTCACTCCTTCCTGCTCTTTCTTTTACCCTTATCATTGTGTTCTTCCTTTCTTTATACGCCTTCTTTTGATATGCATCATGAACTTAGCTCATTCTTTTTATATTCCACTCATGGAGGAGCGATGACACTGCTGACAGGGTGAAAAGATTACTAGTATGCATCTTTAACACCTTCTTATATCTTTCTGGGGACACTTCAGAGTTGCGTTAACTCCAGCAGCACTGTTCTCCAATTGTGTGCTCAGTCGTGGTATACAAATCATACAAGAAACAAAGTGCTTTGACACTAGTGTTCTTCGAGATTACTGCAGCTCACATGAGTTGTTTCATTGTTTTCCCTTAACTTCTCTCCCTCTCTCTCTCTCTCTCTCTCTCAAAAAAAAAAAAAAAAAAAGGATACTGCTTGTAACACATTTTTGTATCTCAGACAATTATTCAACTCTCAGCTGCAGTGCCTACCAGTTAGTTTTCATGCAGGATAGTTGTTGATAAACAGTTTTAAAGATGGTTATTTTACTTCTTCAAAGTAGGTAAGATGGGCTATTTTATGGCTCACCTCTAGTTGCTTTCTAGCGTAACCTGTACAGCAGTTATGGTATGAGCATTAATGTCAAAGAGGCACAGGATAAAATTTGCCACAAGTAGAATATCAGTAAAATTACCGATATTCTACTACTTAATTCCAATAGTAAAATATTGGTTATCTTTACAGATATTTTGCTATTACTTAACCTAACCCTACTCTCACACAGAACCATCCTTCTACTGATGCCTAACCCTAAGACCTCCCTCTACTGATGCGTAACTCTAAGACCTCCCTCTGCCGAAGCCAAACCCTAAGACCTCCGTCTACTGATGCCAAACCCTAAGACCTCCCTCTACCAATGCCTAAACCTAAGACCTCCCTCTACCAATGCTAAACTCTAATACTGAATACTGGCACTTAAAGTGGACCCAAATTAAAAATACAAGATTTCAGAAGTAAAATCTATTTTCTAAATTATAATAATAAATAGTAGCCTTTTTTCAGCTGCATGAGGACAAAGATAAAATATTTTACCTTTATTGGAGGAACCACTCCCTTCCTTTCAAATTGCCGGGACAAAATCCGGCAAACTGGTGAAGTAGGTGGTGCCCAGCAATGGAGGAATTGCTAATGGCTGCCCCCAGTATAATCCTAGTTATGAAAAGAGAAGGGTGAAAAGCATGCACTGAAATGCTCATAGGCTTGAAGGAGAGTTTACTTATCTTTGCATGTGTCAGAGTGGTGCAACTAAATATTTTTAATTTAAAAAAATGTTTGGTTTGGGTCCGCTTTAACACTTAGTCGCCCCCCCCCCCCCACAACCTTAAGCTACCCCCACCTTAAATTAAACCCCCCTGCCACAAAGAATTTGTGACAAATAAGGGAAATTTGGGTGTCTGCTATATAATGCCGCACCATGTATATCAGCAAGCCTCAGTGCATGCGAATTGCATGGAACTAACTGCATCATAGTGATCTTGTACATGGCTACTTCTTAAACTATGAACACTCAAAAGCCTGTATGTGCATATAGTGCTATCCTACATTTTAGAGGGACTTTGATGGCTTTTGGGGGAAAGAAAAGATTTAGAATCCAATCTTTCAAGGAACATAGGGCCATCTACTGTTTAAATTCTCAGACATGTGAAAATATTCCCCCCAAAAAGGTCAAGTATCTTGAAAGCCCTTTTAGATCTGCTGGCTGACCTACACGAGTTGGACGGTGACATAAACGTCAACCCGCAACTCTCTCAATCCCAGAAAGGACAGTTACAAGAGGTGCTGGCCCCATACCAGCACACATTCTCAGGTATCCCAGGGCGGACAAGTATGGCAGTTCACCAAGTAGATACAGGAACCCATCCCTCCATCAAGCAATACACTTACCATGTCTTTCCGGAGGTGCAAGCGGACATGCAGAAAGAGGTGAGGGAGATGCTAGAACTAGGGGTTGTTCAAAAGTCCTGCAGTGCCTGGGCAGCCCCAGTTGTCCTGGTCCCCAAAAAGTACCAGACAACTTGGTTCTGCGTGGACTACAGGAAGTTGAATGCCATCACTACTACAGATGCCTACCCCATGCCTCGCATCGATGAGTTGTTGGATACGCTGGCAGCCGCCAGGTACCTTTCAATCATGGATCTGAGCAGGGGGTACTGGCAGATGCTGCTTGCACCTGACGCGAGGCAAAAGTCAGCCTTCATCACCCCTTTCGGCCTCTTTGAGTTCACGATGATGCCCTTTGGAATGAAGAACGCACCTGCCACATTTCAGCGGGCCGTGAACAACCTGCTGGAGGGAATGCAAGGGTTCGCTGTAGCGTACCTGGATGACATTGCGGTGCTCAGCCCCACCTGGGAAGAACACCTCAAATGCCTGTCCCAGGTACTAGAGAGGCTGGCCATGGCCAATCTGACAGTTAAGCCGAGTAAGTGTCAGATTGGCATGACCGAGGTGCAGTACTTAGGTCACTGGGTGGGGGGTAATACCCTGAAACCTGACACAGGAAAGGTAGACGCCATCCTGGCATGGCCTCGGCCTATCACGAAGAAACAGGTCCAGGCATATCCTGGGGACTGCTGGCTACTATAGGAAATTTGTTCCAACCTATAGTACCCTCGCAAAGCCCCTGACCGATGCCACTACCAAGAAACACCCCAAGATTGTTAGCTGGACCCCCGGGTGTGATAACGCCTTCCAGGCCTTGAAGCAGGCGCTGTGCTTCAAGCCCCGGATTTCAGTCATCGGTTCATTGTGCAAACCGATGCCTCTGACTACGTCTCAGCGCAGTCCTCGGCCAGGTGGATGGAAAGGGAGATGAACACCCTATCCTTTACCTGAGCCAGAAGCTCCTTCCCCGAGAGGTAGCCTACTCCACTACTGAAAAGGAGTGCCTAACGATCATGTGGGCACTACAGAAACTGCAATCATATCTGTACGTCCGCTCCTTCACGATCATTACCGATCATAACCCCCTGAGCTGGATGAACCGCACTGCTGGGACCGATGGCAAGCTCTAACGATGGAGCCTGTCATTGCAGCAGTACGACTTTACGATTCAACACAAGGCAGGCAGCTGACACCAGAATGCCAACGGGCTATCCCGTTGCAATGGGGAACTAGAACAGATATCACAGGTTAACGGCACATCATGTGGATGCCTGGCTGAAGCCTCTATCCTTGGGGGGAGGTGTTACGGAAGAGCCGTGAGACCAGAAAACGCAATCGCAATTGGTTTCCTGAACCGATTGCCATTGACATGCCAGATCAGAATCTTATGTCTATGGATACCAGGCAGTCAAGCCTAGGGGACTTTGTTGTCTTCATAGGTGTTAGCAGAGTTCTTTTCATGAGAGCCATGTATGCTCTCTGATAAAGCCTGCGTGGTTAATTAAGTTGATCAAAAGAGTCCCTTTCCTGGCCACTGACACTGAGGTGTGAAAGCTCTCCAGCAGTAAGCCCCAAATGGCAAGTGTTACTGCCTTTTGAAGAGACAGGATAAACTCAGCATGAGACCAGACTGCCTGACTCCGTCAGAAGCAGAGAGGAAATTAATGCTGTATATGATTGTTTGCCTATTTACGGAATACCGTATCTAGAATAGTTATGAGAGTTGTATCATTGGGTTTGTAGTGTCTTGCTGAATCTTTTGATACCAGTCTAGAGGGGCAAGGGGTACGCTACAACCAAGTTATTAAACTTCTCAGGAACTAGACCCTCTATCCTAATCAAGTCTGATGTCATAGGAATTTTCATAATCTGAGGAATATTAATCTGTTATCAGCGCAAATGTGGCATTTATCGGTTTTGAATTACAGCATTTTATAAGTTTAAACCTAAATCTCTCTCCGGGGGAATAAACTGTGATTGGTTTGTGAACCAGAGGGGGCTGGCTTTGTTCCACCCCCAAAACTAGCTTCCATAAAACCAGGGTGCATACAGGGAGGGGCATTCCTCCAATTCCATCTCCATGTGAGCCTGCTGCTGCCTTGAGAACGGGCAGCGGTCATCTTGTCTGAACTTTGGCTCCTGAACTGAAACAAAGAACTGCACGTGTTTTCCCAGAAAGGACATATTTCCACATGAACTTAAGTATTTTCTTCCATTTTTATTTTCATACTTGCTACTAATGTCTCTATAATTGTTGATTTTACTTATTTTCTGTATATATTAATTATTTATATTGCATTAATAATAAACAACTAAAAAGTTGTTTTATTTGTTCAGCTACACCTGCTATTCAGCCACACAGAAAGAATTCTAGCTTCTGAAGAGTCGCTACTATTGTTGATAGATAGACAAAATAGAGTGTGTTTAACCATTTTTATTTGCAGGTATTAGTCTCAGTATAGTTAGGACTCCTACCCTTCTGTAGGATGGTGGCAGTTATACCCTGAAATAGTGTGTAAATTGTATTACCGTCACTCACAAGCTCCCTTCTAGTCGATCTGCTGCCAAAATCCCAGCGGTTTCAGCGCACCGATTGCAACCACAGATTGCATGGTCTGTGGGCTGAAACCGATTGGGAAGTCATTGTGCAGTCCGGCCACTAGGGGGCTTGTGACATTGTCCAATAATGATTGTCCATTGTCCACTGTCCATTGATGATAGTCCATTGTCCATTGATGATAGTCCATTGTCCATTAATGATTGTCTATTGTCGATTAAAAATTGTACATTGATGATTGTCCATTGTCTATTGAAAATTACCATTGTCCATTGATTATTGTACATTGTCCACTGATGATTGTCCATTGATAATTGTTTACTGATGATTATCTATTGATAATTGTCCATTTATGGTTTCCATTGTCTATTGATGATTGCCCAATAATGATTGTCCATTGTCGGTTGTCCACTGTCAATTGATGGTAGTCCATTGTCCATTAAAGATTGTCCATTGTCCACTGTATATTGTTGTTGATTGTCCATTCATGATTGTCATCATCCCATGTTGATTGTCCATTGTCCATTCATGATTGTGCATTGTCCTTTATCCGTTGCCGAGTGTCCAGTATTCATTGTCCATAGATGATTGTCAATTGTACATTGATGATTGTCCGTTGTTTATTGATGATTGTCCATCATTGTTTGTAAATTGTCCATTGATGATTGTCCATTGTCCATTGATGATTAGGCATTGTCCATTAATGATTGTCCATTGACCATTGATGATTGTCCATTGTCTATTGTCCATTGATAATTGAATATTGTCCATTAATGAATTTCCATTGTCTATTGATGATTTCCCATTGATGATTGTTAATTGTCCATTGATGATTATCCATTGTCGATTGTTGATTGTCCATTGATGATTCGTCCATTGATGATTGGCCATTGTCTATTGATGATTGTCCATTGATGTTTGACTATTGTCTATTGATAATTGTCCATTGTCCATTGATGATTGTCCATTGTCCAATAATAATTGTCCATTATCAATTGATAATTGTCCATTGTCCACTGTCTATTGTTGATTGTCCATTGATAATTGTCTATTGATGATTGTCCATTGTTTATTGATGATTGTCCATTGTCCATTGTTCATTGTCCATTGTCTACACATGATTGTCCATTGTGCATTAATTATTGTCCATTGTCTATTGATGATTGTTGATTGTCCATTGATGATTTCCATTGTCTATTAATTATTGTCCATTAATGTTTGTCCATTGTCCATTAATGATTGTCCATTGTCTATTGAAAATTGCCATTGTCCATTGATAGTTATCCATTGTCCCTTGATGCTTGTTGAGTGATGATTATCCATTGATAATTGCCATTGATGATTTTTCATTGTCCACTGATGATTGTCCATTGTTTAGTGTCAATTGATGAGTGTCAATTGTCATTTGATGTTTTCCATTGTCTATTAATGATTGTCCATTGTCCATTGATGATTGTCCATTGTCCACTGTCTATTGTTGATGGTCCATTGTCCATTGAAAATTGTCTATTGATGATTGTCCATTGTCTGTTGATGATTGTCCATTGTCTATTGATGATTGACAATTGATGATTGTTCATTGTCCATTGTCTATACATGATTGTCCATTGTGCATTAATGATTGTCCATTGATGATTGTCGATTGTCCATTGATGATTTCCATTGTCTATTATTTATTGTCCAATAATGATTGTCCATTGTTCATTAATGATTGTCCATTGTCCACTGTCTATTGTTGATGGCCCATTGGTATTGTCTATTAATGATTGTCCATTGTCAATTGATGATTGTCCATTGTCTATTGATGATTGTCAATTCATGATTGTCCATTCCCCATTGTCCATTGTCTATACATGATTGTCCACTGTGCATTAATTATTGTCCATTGTCTATTGATGATTGTTGATTGTCCATTGATGATTTCCATTGTCTATTAATTATTGTCCATTAATGTTTGTCCATTGTCCATTAATGATTGTCCATTGTCTATTGAAAATTGCCATTGTCCATTGATAGTTATCCATTGTCCCTTGATGCTTGTTGAGTGATGATTATCCATTTATAATTGTCCATTGATGATTTTTCATTGTCCACTGATGATTGTCCATTGTTTAGTGTCAATTGATGATTGTCAATTGTCATTTGATGTTTTCCATTGTCTATTAATGATTGTCCATTGTCCATTGATGATTGTCCATTGATGATTGTCGATTGTCCATTGATGATTTCCATTGTCTATTATTTATTGTCCAATAATGATTGTCCATTGTTCATTAATGATTGTCCATTGTCCACTGTCTATTGTTGATGGTCCATTGTCCATTGGTATTGTCTATTGATGATTGTCCATTGTCTATTGATGATTGTCCATTGTCTATTGATGATTGTCAATTCATGATTGTCCATTCCCCATTGTCCATTGTCTATACATGATTGTCCATTGTGCATTAATGATTGTCCATTGATGATTGTCGATTGTCCATTGATGATTTCCATTGTCTATTAATTATTGTCCAATAATGATTGTCCATTGTCCATTAATGATTGTCCATTGTCCACTGTCCATTGATGATAGTTTATTGTCCATTAATGATTGTCTATTGTCGATTGAAAATTCTCCTTTGATGATTGTCCATTGTCTATTGAAAATTGCCATTGTCCATTGATGGTTATCCATTGTCCACGGATGATTGTCCATTGAAGCTTGTTTAGTGATGATTATCCATTGATAATTGTCCATTGATGATTTTCCATTGGCTACTGATGATTGTCCATTGTATATTGTCCATTGTTTATTGTCAATTGTCCATTGATGGTTTCCATTGCCTATTGATGATTGTCCATTAATGATTGTTTATTGTCCACTGTCCATTGATGATAGTCCATTGTCCATTAAAGATTGTCCAATGTCCTTTGTCGATTGTCCACTGTGTATATTGATGATTGTCCATCGATGATTATCATTATCCCATGTTGATTGTCCATTGTCCGCTGATGATTGTTCATTGTATGATTATCCGTTGCCCATGGTCCATTGTCTATACATGATTGGCCGTTGTGCATCAATGATTGCCCATTGTCCATTGATGATTGTCCATTGTCCATTGGTGATTTCCATTGTCTATTAATTATTTTCCAATAATGAGAGTCCATTGTCCATTTTCCATTAATGATTGTCCATTGTCCACTGTCCATTGATAATAGTCCATTGTCCATTGATGATTGTCCATTATCTATTAATGATTGTCTATTGTCCATTGATGATTGGCCATTTTTTATTGAAAATTGCCATTGTTTATTGATGATTGTACATTGTCCACTGATGATTGTCCATTGAAGATTGTCCATTGTTTATTGTCCATTGATGATGATCAATTGTCCATTGATGGTTTCAATTGTCTATTGATGATTGTCCAATAATGATTGTCCATTGTCAATTGTTCATTAATGATTGTCCATTGTCCACTGTCGATTGTCCACTGCATATTGTTGATTGTCCATTCATGATTGCAATTATCCCATGTTGATTGTCCATTGTCCATTGATGATTGTGCATTGTCCTTTGTTCGTTGTCTAGTGTCCAGTGTTCATTGTCCATAGATGATTGTCCATTGTACAATGATGATTGTCCGTTGTTTATTCATGATTGTCCATCGTTGTTTGTAAATTGTCCATTGATGATTGTCCATTGTCCATTGATGCTTATCCATTGTCCATTAATGATTGTCCATTGGCCATTAATGATTGTCCATTGTCTATTGTCCATTGATAATTGAATATTGTCCATTGATGAATGTCCATTGTTTATTGATGATTTGCCATTGCTGATCATTCATTGTCAATTGATGATTATACATTGTCAATTGTTGATTGTCCATTGATGATTTGTCTATTGATGATTGTCCATTGTCCATTAATGATTGTCCATTGTCTATTGATGATTGTCCATTGATGTTTGACAATTGTCTATTGTTAATTGTCCATTATCAATTGATGATTGTCCATTGTCCAATGTCTATTGTTGATTGTCCATTGTCCATTGATAATTGTCCATTGATGATCGTCCATTGTTTATTGTAAATTGCCCATTGATGATTGTGCATTGTTCTTTGATCATTGTTGATTGTTCATTGTCCATTTTCCGTTTTCGATTGTCAATTATCCATTGTCCATAGATGAGTGTCCATTGTTTATTGATGATTGTCCATTGTTTATTGATGATTGTCCATTGTTGATTGTAAATTGTCCATTGATGGTTGTCCATTGTCCATAGATTATTGGCCATTGATGATTGTCTATTATGCATTGTTGATTGTCCATTGCCCATTGATGATTGTCTATTGTCCATTGTTTAATGATGATTGTCCTTTGTCTATTGTCCATAGATAATTGTTTATTGTCCCGTGATGATTGTCCATTTTCCATTGATGATTGTGTAATGTTTATTGATGAGTTTCTATTGTCTATTGATTATTGTCCATTGATGATTGTCCGACGTCCATTAATGATTGTCCGTTTCACATAAAGGACCGGCACCACACCAGGTATTTTATAGCTCTTCAAGGTTTAATCAAACAAACATGTTATCAACGACAGACTGCTGTTTCGACCCTCCTGGGCCTTTGTCAAGTTGCAAGAATCATATAGCACCAAATGACATACAACTATACAAATATAGTGAAAAAACACGCCCATATAGGGCCCAGTGACCAATCATGAGAGCGCACTTGTGGAGGACCTGATGGGAGACTGACCGCCATCCTGCAAACCAATAACAACCTGGCATTTCAAAAAAGTCACTCACCAATCAAAATAAAGACGGCGAGTTCCCCGCTGCCAGAGCATCTGAGGTGTGCATCATAGCAAAGCCGCTGCCTCCATCGGAGCGAGCGATGTGACTTCCTGGTCATGTGATCAAATCACATGCCTTAAGTCAGCTGACAAGGTTCAGCCAATCATATGCGCACCTCTTCGCAACATACGCAGCCTCCGCATCATAGCGGTGGGAGGTGCCCAAGCGGCCCTGGATACCGCCCATGTATCCATGCCTACATAGACGTTCCACAGTGTACACAAGCCGCCGCACTCACCCCACCACGCGAAGTTAAAGGGGAACTCTGCCAGTCTCTCCTACTGCGCTCTTCATTTTGGTCTGAAAAATATAAAAGATTAAAATCAGACATCACTTATCAAACTTTAAAGAGTACAAACCTTAGTTACAAAATAACATACAAGACAAGCTAGCAGAAGACACTTAGTGACTAAATGCAAAAACCCAGATCTAACTCCCTATTGAGTCCTGCTCTCCCCCTTGCGTCCAATCTTCTGATCCACCCCGCCTCCCTGCGAAGCAATTCTTTTAGCTTATTACCCCCCCCGCCACTGTGGTGATACCCCATCAATGGCCATAACCCTCAACTGAGACACATTATGTCCAAAATTGATAAAATGATCCGATACTGCCTGTCCTGTAGTGCCATTCCTGATAGCTGATTTGTGGGCTGAAATCCTAACCTTAACCTCATCTTCAATGCCCACACATCAAACTCACAGCAAATTGGGACTTTGCAAGCTTTAAAGAATAATGCTGATATTGTTATTTGCCCTGCAGACAAGGGAGGAGCAGTAGTTGTGTTAGATAGGAGTTACTATAATGGAGAAATTGAGAGGCAGCTCTCTGATGAGTGTGTATACGAAGTATTACAGCATGATCCTCTATCTAGGATACAGAGACGAATTTTGGCTGTTCTGCGAGATGCTTTGGCCAGTGGCTTAATTGATGAACCATTATTTAATTATTTACAGCAAGTTAATCCCACCACGCCACATATATATATACTTCCAAAAATTTACAAAACTTTACGTTCCCCTCCGGGACGCCCGATTGTGGCGGGTGTGGGATCGGTATTTGTTCCACTGGCCAAGTATCTTGATAGACTCTTGCAGCCTATAGTTCAGACTCTTGACTCCTATCTTAGAGACACCAGTATGTTCCTAACCAAGTTGAGGTCACTGCCATCCCTTGATGAGGGTGTGGCTTTGGTTACATTGGATGTCGAAAGCCTCTACACCTCCATCCCACATGATGGGGGTGTAGAGGCAGTAGACTGGTATGTCATGACACAGACAGACTGTAGCAATGCTCAACGTAGATTTTTGATACGGTTATTGGAAATTGTTCTGCAGGAGAACTATTTTGAGTTTGGTGGGCGGTTCTATAGACAACTACGAGGGACCGCCATGGGTTCTAACGTGGCCCCCTCCTATGCAAACTTATTTATGGGATTATACGAGGAGACCTTCGTATATTTGAACCCGCTGTATCGCAGACATGCCCTTAGTTGGTGGCGGTACATAGATGACGTGTTTTGCATATGGAGGGGGCCACGTTGTACCCTGGATGATTTTATCCGGGAGGTTCATCTTCAATGCCCACACATCAAACTCACAGCAAATTGGGACTTGGATTGTATTCCATTCCTTGATGTTCTGGTGTGTAACAGACAGGGAACCATTTGGACTGACTTATATACCAAACCGACGGACAGGAACTCCACCCTTCACTATAAAAGCTTTCATCCAGCTGGGGTGAAGGATGGAATTCCAGGTAGTCAACTGTCTAGGATAGACAGGATTGTAAGTGAGCCTGACAAATATATTACACGTAAGAGTGAATTGATAAATAAGTTTCGCTCCAGGCTGTATCCGTTGGAAGCCTCGCAGGGGCAAAAACAACGACGGAGGCGCAACACCAGGGGGATACCGCGTATTCCCTTTGTGTCTACGTATAATGTCTGCAGTGACGTCGTGGCGCGCTCACTGCAGAGGCATTGGCATCTTTTACGTGACGGTTTTCCAAGGGTACCTGAATTCAGGAGCCCTCCCATGATGTCTTTTCGACGAGCACCGACGTTGCGAGACAAGTTACGTGTTAAGTCGGCTACACTGGCACAGTCCTGTTCGTCGAGAACTGGTATGTTCCCCTGCCTGTCCTGCCATATGTGTAATAGTGTCATTAGGAGTAATACATTTCGACATCCTACCCTGGGCACTGAGTACCATGTCAGGGGCCACTACACCTGTGATTCAAATCACGTGGTGTATTTGATCAAGTGTCCCTGCAGCTGTATATATGTTGGCATGACTACTCAGTGCCTTAAGGTTAGGATTTCAGCCCACAAATCAGCTATCAGGAATGGCACTACAGGACAGGCAGTATCGGATCATTTTATCAATTTTGGACATAATGTGTCTCAGTTGAGGGTTATGGCCATTGATGGGGTATCACCACAGTGGCGGGGGGGTAATAAGCTAAAAGAATTGCTTCGCAGGGAGGCGGGGTGGATCAGAAGATTGGACGCAAGGGGGAGAGCAGGACTCAATAGGGAGTTAGATCTAGGTTTTTGCATTTAGTCACTAAGTGTCTTCTGCTAGCTTGTCTTGTATGTTATTTTGTAACTAAGGTTTGTACTCTTTAAAGTTTGATAAGTGATGTCTGATTTTAATCTTTTATATTTTTCAGACCAAAATGAAGAGCGCAGTAGGAGAGACTGGCAGAGTTCCCCTTTAACTTCGCGTGGTGGGGTGAGTGCGGCGGCTTGTGTACACTGTGGAACGTCTATGTAGGCATGGATACATGGGCGGTATCCGGGGCCGCTTGGGCACCTGCCACCGCTATGATGCGGAGGCTGCGTATGTTGCGAAGAGGTGCGCATATGATTGGCTGAACCTTGTCAGCTGACTTAAGGCATGTGATTTGATCACATGACCAGGAAGTCACATCGCTCGCTCCGATGGAGGCAGCGGCTTTGCTATGATGCACACCTCAGATGCTCTGGCAGCGGGGAACTCGCCGTCTTTATTTTGATTGGTGAGTGACTTTTTTGAAATGCCAGGTTGTTATTGGTTTGCAGGATGGCGGTCAGTCTCCCATCAGGTCCTCCACAAGTGCGCTCTCATGATTGGTCACTGGGCCCTATATGGGCGTGTTTTTTCACTATATATGTATAGTTGTATGTCATTTGGTGCTATATGATTCTTGCAACTTGACAAAGGCCCAGGAGGGTCGAAACAGCAGTCTGTCGTTGCTAACATGTTTGTTTGATTAAACCTTGAAGAGCTATAAAATACCTGGTGTGGTGCCGGTCCTTTATGTGAAGCGGATGTTGTGACCCCTTGGGTACCGGGGTGAGGATCTTGGCACACCTATACCTTCTACTTGGAGCCTATAGTGGTGCTCCTGATCGTTTGAAGTATTAATGATTGTCCGTTGATGATTGTCTATGACCAATTGTTGTTTGTCAATTGTCCATTGCCGATTTTCCATTGATGATTGTCCTTTGTATATTGTCCATTTATAATTGTCTATTGTCCATTGATGATTGTCCATTGTCCACTGATGATTGTCCATTGTCCTGTTAGGGTTTTAGCGAATCGTCGGGGCTCTGTTGATCCCGTCACTGGTATCAAAGGGTGAGCAGACCCAGGGCATGGAGTCTAAACGAGCACGGGTCTTTACCAGCACACCCCACAAGGGATGATGGGCCATCACCCCTAGTGGGTGGCCGACTACTTTGCTGCCTGCCCGGTGCTCGCGGATCACAATTGTTGATTGTCCATTGTCCATTGTTCAAGTCCATTGTCCTTGCGGATTGTCCATTGATGATTGTCGATTATCCATTAATGATTGTCCATTGCCCTGTCAGGGTTCTTGCAAACCTCTGGGTTCTGTTGATCTCATCACTGGTATCAAGGGGCCAGCAGTCAATTGATGACTGGCCATTGTCCATTGATGATTGTCCATTTGCAATTTTCCACTGATAATTGCCTATTGTCCATTGATCATTGTCTATTGCCTATTGTCCATTTATGATTGTCCATTGTCTATTGTCCATTGATGATTGCCCATTGTCCACTGATGAATGCCCACTGTCCATTGTTGATAGTCCATTGATGATTGTCCATTGTTGATTGCCCATTGTCCATTAATGATTGTCCATTGATGATTATCCAGTGTTGATGGTCCATTATTGATTGTCCATAGTCCATTGTCCTTTTTTAGATTGTCCATTGTCTTTTGATGATTGTCCTTTGATGATTGTCTATTGTTCATTGATGATCTTTTATTGTCCATTGATGATTGTCCATTGTTCATTGTTAATTGTCCATTGATGATTGTCATTGTCTATTGATGATTGTCCACTGATGATTGTTTATTTTCCATTGATGATTGTCTATTGATGATTGTCCATTGACCATTGTACGCTGATGATTGTCCATTGTCCATTGATAATTGTCCATTAATGAGTGCCCATTGTCCACTGATGATTGTCGATTGTTTGATTTATGATTGTCCATTGTTGATTACCCATTGTCCATTGATGATTGCACATTGATGATTGTCCACTAGGGATGAGCAGAAATTACACCAATGCACAATTATGCATCATAATTCGCATCTACTAATCATATTCTTAATGAAATTTTTTTGGGGGGAAATCATAATTAATATCATATGCAATTGTCAGCTTTAGTAAATACGCATGAATTAACACATAATTTACGTATAATTTTGTGCCAATTTTGACAGTGAATAGATTGCCCCATACACGCTATTGCTACTAAAATTGCTACATATGTTAAAAAGGATAGTGGGTACAAGTAAAAAATTTTTTTTTCAAAAAGACCTTGTAGTTTTTGAGAAAATTGATTTTAACTGGTTCAGCACCGCAGTCCGTAAATCTCATGCATCCGAGCAACGTTCACCTCCCATTCATTCGCCTATAACTTTATTGCTACTTATCACAATGAATTGATCTATATCTTGTTTTTTTCCACCACTAATTAGGCTTTCTTTGGGTGCTACATTTTGCTAAGAATTATTTTTTTCTAAATCTATTTTAACAGGAAGATTAAGAAAGAAATGAAAAAAAATCATTATTTCTCAGTTTTTGGCCATTATAGTTTTAAATTAATATACGCTACCGTAATTAAAACTCATGTATTTTATGTGCCCATCTGTCCCGGTTATTACACCATTCAAACGATGTCCCTATCACAATTTATGGTGCCGATATTTCATTTAGAAATAAAGGTGCATTTTTTCAATTTGCGTCCATCACTATTTATAAGCTTATAATTTTAAATAATATAATAACATATTCTCTTGACATGCATATTTAAAAAGTTCAGACCCTTGGGTAACTATTTATGTTGTTTTTGTTTTTTTTAATTGTATTTAATATTTTTATTTTTAATAAAAAAAAAGTGTATGTGGGTAATTTTTGGTGTGGGAGGGAAGCTGTTAATTTTAAATGTAAAATAATATTTTTTTTTTATTAAAAATGTATGTTGGTGCAGTTTACTATTTGGCCACAAGATGGCCACAGTGAAAAAAGTCCTGGATGCGAACGATCTCGCATCCAGGAACTAAAATGCTGGGGAGATGTTTCCTGGGGGCAGAAATACCGCGCTCTCTGGAGAGAAAGCGTCCGTATTTCTGCGGGGAAGATAGATCGGTGAATGGGAATTATATTCCCATTCACTGATCGGGGGGCTAGCGGCGGGCAGCGGGGGCATGCCCGATCGCGCGCACCAGGCGGCGGCAGCAGCAGTGCCTATGTGGACGAGGAAGCTCGTCCAGATAAACCGAACTGGTTAAAAATACAAACAAAAATGTTTTTTAAACTGTCATTTTCGTGAGTTTAAAAACTGTTTTTCTTTGCATTTTAAAATAAATTTTCTCAAAAATGTCACAGTCTTTTTGAAAAATTGTAGCATATAGAAGTGGAGGCTATGTTTTTACTATGTGTGATTAAACAAGAAATTTTTCAGTAAGTGGCACCCCCGTGTGTGGCCAATCTTTTCCGCAGTGTGCACTATTCCCTTCTATTTCTCCTACAGCCATCGGGTGGCAGTGTTGAACACCATTATCGAGCAGAGGAGAGCTGTCTGGAACACACGGGAGATGGAAAACTGAAGTATTGACGATCACCTGACCGGGGAGTCCGTCCAGCTGGGTCCCCTCTGATGTTCGCAGAGCGGAGCTGCACTATTGGCATAGCACCTGCCAATAGTGCAGCTGGATATCTTTTGGATATCGGGATTATATCAAGATAAGTTACACCGTGTGTGCGGTTGAAGCACCTTCATCTAAGGTGGGACCACTACAGGAACAGGTGCTGTTGCCACCTTCCCTGGTCTGCACCTGCAGTGTCCTTTCTGTTGCACTGGGGCATCTGATTTATGTACTTTTGGGCTTTGAAGGCAGCCCGCCTTAGTAGCATTGTTAATCCATTTTGCACCACTTTGTTGTACATTATTCACTGCATGGAGTGTTGAACTAACACCTGGGAGGATTGTTCTTAATGCTGACTGTGATTGATTGAATCAAGACAGTATCACACTATGTGAGATTTGTTTACAGGTACTAGTGACCAAGGAGGAGCACACGGTAACAAGCTCTATTGAGCTGAGTATTGTATTTGAATCCATCTGGAATCTTGCTTCAGCGATCCTGACTCATGAGTGAGAGCGGTTATTGATGAATGAACCAGTGCAGTAATCTGTTTGAACTGAATCTGCCCTATATGACTAGACAGAAAAGGCACAAATGAAAAAGAGAAAGACTGTTTGCAATATAAGACAGAAAAGGTAGTCATTTTGTAAAAGATGATGGTGAATTTGCAACAGGAAGACAAACCTCTTTCCTTGACGTTAAACCGTGTAATTTAAATTGATAGGTACATTTTTAACTAGTTGAGTGGTATAGACTTTCTCAACCAATAGAAATTGTAAAGTGTTTTAATGTGAGGTACTGTAGACTGTTTATTCACAGCAGTAAGGGATGATTCACACTTTGTCTGCTGAAAACAGCAGTGTTTCTTCGTGGACAGTTTTCCTTTTTCAAATGAATCGGCGTGTTAGCCGAGGAAGCTGGGCTCTCATTCATCCCTAGTATTCTTTGATTGCTCCAATACTTGGACAATCCAATAAAGTATTGGGCCAATCAGAGAATTTGGTAGTGTGTCAAGGATGTGCGAATGATAGCCGACATCCGCAAAAGGTTGGGAATTCTGCCCAAAAAAAAAAAAAATAATAATATATATATATATATATATATATATATATATATATACTGTACATATATTGTGTGTGTATGTATATATATAACTTTATTAACAAAATGGCTAAAAAATGCCTTTCCATGGAAATCCCAATTTCCGTGGAAAACCACAGAATAGACAATTGGCATTTGTAGGAGATCTGCACTTACAACCATCCCCAATTAACATGGGATGTGACATCAGGTGCAATTATGTGTTCGTGTGTGTGTGTGTGTGTGTGTGTGTGTGTGTGTGTGTGTGTGTGTGTGTGTGTGTGTGTGTGTGTGTGTGTTAATTTACATAAACTACCAGTGGTGTTTCATCAGAAAAGCAGTTACAGGGTTGTATTGTTAACATTAGAATTCTCTAATGCTATTCAGCTAGAAATGCTTGCATGTTAGAGCAAAGTGTGTTGGGGTTTAGAAGGAACATAAGTGAAGTTTCCTTTATGTATTGTGAGACAGGGATTGTAATGTTTATCGCTTGTGAAGGCAATTGTCGCCTTTCAAACAGCACCAAAGCCTCTGATCATTGGCATGGGTAATTAAGTTCATTGAAGTTGCTTAATTAAAACTTGCCTCAGTGCGACAAGCTGTTCAACTTTAGGACCACAGCATAGGGAAAATGGGAATATTAAATTATAATTACAGTTAAGACAATGTAATCATAAGGCCTTGTTTCCATCTGTCCGCTTCTATCCGCTTTTTATCAGCACATCAATGTTACAGATTGATACATGTTGCTGAAAAGCGGACAGAAGCGGATAGAAGCGCATAGATGGAAACGAGGCCTAATTAGTAATGGGTCCTTATTAGCCTTTTCTGTGGATGGAAAGATTTCTAAACAGAAAAAAAGATATCAGAGCCTGAAACTCTATGCAGCCTGCTATTTTTGGTCAGCATAAGTAACAAATGAGAATGAGCACAGGCTAGAGAAACAGATGCACTTTCTAGGGAGCTGCTGAATGTATAGTGTCTAAAATGAATTTCAGAAGTCTCAAGACTTAAAAGACAAATGTAATTAGGTATAAGGTATGGAAAAAGTGTGTAGGTTAGATAGGTAGGTTCCCCCAGTGTAGGTTAGATAGATAGATTCTCCAAGTGTAGGTTAGATAGATAGGATCTCCCGTTGTAGATTAGATAGGTAGGTTCCCCCAGTATAGGTTAGATAGGTAAGTTCCCCCAGTGTAGGTTAGATAGGTAGGTTCCCCCAGTGTAGGTTAGATAGATAGATGTCCCCAGTGTAGGTAAGATATGTAGGTTCCCCCAGTGTAGATTAGATAGGTAGGTTCCCCAGTATAGGTTAGATAGGTAGGTTCCCCCAGTATAGGTTAGATAGGTAGGTTCCCCCAGTGTAGGTTAGATAGATGCCCCCAGCATAGGTAAGATAGGTAAGTTCCCCCATGTAGATTAGATAGGTAGGTTCCCCCAGTGTAGGTTAGATAGATAGATGCCTCCAGTGTAGGTTAGATAGGTAGGTGACCCCAATGTAGATTAGATAGGTAGGTTCCCCTAATGTAGGTTAGATAGATAGATGCCCCCAGTGTAGGTTAGATAGGTAGGTTACCCCAGTGTAGATTAGATAGGTAGGTTCCCCCAGTATAGGTTAGATATGTAAGTTCCCCCAGTGTTGGTCAGATAGATAGATTCCCCCAGTGTAGTTTAGATGGTTAGATTCCCCCAGTGTAGGTAAGATAGATAGATTCCCCCAGTGTAGGTTAGATAGATAGATGCCCCCAGCACAGGTTAGATAGAAAGGTGCCCCGAGGAGACTGAGTAGGGGGCATTGGGCAGAGCAGAGACGGAGCGGGCAAAGTGCAGTTAAAAACTCACCTTCTGATCTCCGCATGCGGGTGCTGTAACCAAGATGACGGACGCCAGGGGAGGAAGTAGGAAGACCACGGAGGCTGCATGCGGAGATTGGAAGGTAAGTTTTAAACCGCGCTTTGGCCACTCCACCTCTGCTCCACCCAGTACCCCCTCCTGCCGTTCACTGTGATTCGGGGCACCATGGCAACAGGTTTGGGGGTGGTGCCCCGGATCAAAGGCCCTAGTGACGCCCCTAGTGCCAAACACTAGGAACAGATTTCCAATAGATTTCAGAATGAAATCTATTGGAAATCTACCTAAATGCATTATTGGACCATTAAATTCAATGAAACTCTATGGGCCATGGATCTGCTACCAGCAGCAGCAGATCGACCTAGATCTTCCATCCCGTCAGATAGATCAAATTCATCGAAAGTGATCAAAAACGGCCACAAATTGTTCGATCGATAGATTTGAAAGAATCGATTTCTGATGGATCAATCGATTCTATAAATTGATGGCTGCAATCAACCAGTGTATGGGTCCCTTAAGACATGTTTCCTAAAAAAACAAAGGAAGATTCAGCCCAGAAAACTTGCACTACACAATAGATTTGGCAAAGGGCCCAAATACTTTCTTGCCTTCGCGCGCGCGCACACACACACGCACGCACACACGCACGCACACACACACACACACACACACGAACGCATGCACACACACACACACAAACACAGTAACAAGCACACTGTGAAAATACCAGCCTACATACCTGATCTTCCTGGAGAAAAAAAAACAAAAGCTTTTGCAAACAAATTGACAGAAAAAAGCTTCACCACATGGAATACAATTTTGTTTCTTGCAGAGTCTGCTGAAACTAGCACATTTGCTCTACTATATACAATCGGTAATTTGTACCTGTGTTATATGAACTGAGATTTCTGCATTTGAATAAATAGTAATCAACTGATTATTCTTATTGCTTATAAAAATTACAGCTCAGCTGGGAGCAAATTCAGGATATTTCAATGTATTAAAGATATAAATTTGCAAGAATAAGCTTTAATTGCTACCTTGTGTAATAAGTGATTGTATGTACGTTAATAAACATGCAATTTATCATTGTAAGAGTATTTTTATTGGAGATGAGGAAATATGAAAAATCTAGCCAATCTGTTCTTAGTGTCTCCTGCTGAGTTGTAATCCAACTGTAGTTAATATTACTGTATTTTATTTTTATTTTTTTTTAACTTTCTACCTTTTCTTTCTAGTTTTTCCTTTCATACACTTTCTTTTTATTTAAACATAATGTTAAAGAAAGTTGATAAAAGGTCCACAAACAAAAGTGGTTTGCCTATAGAAACATGACTGGTGGATGTTAGGCCTTGCTGTGGTGATGTTAGTCTTCCTACCTGGATATGGCGTACATGTAAAAAGGGTCCCCAGTAAAAATGGCACTGGAGATAGCCACTTGTAGAAAATCAGTAAAATTACAGACATTCTACAAGTTAATTCCAATAATATAATGTAATCTTTACCCATATTTTGCTATAACCTAATCTAACCTTTTTCTAACACTAGACCTCCATTTTGATGCCTGCCAAACTAACCAATGCCCCCGTGTTGCCTACCTCTAAACCTCCCCTGGTTGTGCCTAACACTAAGGATCCCCCCTCACTGCATAACCCTGAAATCATCTGGTGGTGTCTAATGAAGCAGGTAAAAGGGGTGCTGGAGGAACCCTGTTAAAAATGTTGCCCTAGGTGGCAATGTTAAAAGCCATGATTAGCAGCTATAAATGGTAATCTTGGCACCAAAGGTTTATAGCTACTATTTACCATGTGTAGACACTCATAGCCACCATTTACCATTTAATTGTGGCTTTTAACATGGCAGTGGTGAGGGTTAGGAGGCAGAAAGCAGTTAATGTTAGAAGTGTTGGGACAGGGTCCTTAGGAGTTAATGTTAGGCACCAGGAAGGGGGTCAAGGTTAGGCACCAGGAGGGTTAAGGTTAGACACCAGGAGAAGGTTAAGATTAGGCACCACCTGGGGGGGCTAAGGTTAGGCACCATCAGGGGGGAGTTAAGGTTATGCACCACCAGGGGTCTTATGGCTAGGCATCAGTAGATGGAGGATTTGATGTGAAAGTAGGGTTAGGTTAAATGGCGGATCGCTCAGAAACAGCCGTATCAGTCTGCAGACAGACTGTACACACGCCGGACTGTCGCTGGAACGCCCACCCAGCGGGAGGTGACAACGGACCCGTCGTTGCCTCCAGTCCGGCATGTGTACGGACCTTAAGTTATACTAAAATATCAGTAAAGATAACCAAAATGTTACTATTATAATTAAGTAGTAGAATACCTGTAATTTTACAGATATTCTACTAGTGGCTTTCTCCACCACCCTTCTTACTTGGTGCCTTTTTTTACATCTAAGCACCTAAAGAAACCCCTCCCACCCCCCTGCCACCTAATCTCATCCACTGATATTTTTGCAGCCATAGGCGGCAATGTCAATAGCCCCAATTAGACATAATTTGCATACTGGGTGGCCCCGACATCCCCGATTTTATCTGGCACTAGCGGGGAAGCATCATTAGGGTCAAGCATGCAGAGAAGATTGGTTTTTAAGTGCTGAGCAAAAACTGGTGGATACTGGAGGCCCTGACAGCCACCTAGGGCCAAGCCATTAACAGGGCACCTCTGGAGTCCTTTTTACCTACTTTGTGGATATGTTGCTGTCTCTCTCCAATGAATTTGCTTGGAAGAACAAAGAGAAATCAAGAGCCCAATATGGTGTAATATCGTTAAGTTGGTTGTGGTTTAAAGCAAAATATTTAGATATACTCACAAACATGGGTTACCCATAGGCAACCACTTCAAGTGCAGGTGGGGAGTATTAGAACCTGACCCCACTCAGGTTTTTAAGATGTCACTCTCTGTAGATAGGAAACGGGGTAGCACCCCTCCATTGAGGGTGGAATCAAGATTTCAGCAAGGCTTGGTGTACAGAGGCGCCAGAGTAGAATAAAAACGTTTAAAACCATCTAAAAGAGGGGGATGTTCAGGTGGACTTACCTCCCTCAAAAATATAAAACTCAATTTAGTCACAATATATATGAGAGGCGATTGCGAATGAGAACGAGCAAAGGGACAGGTTGTATGTGTGTGCGCCAATCCAGTCGCCACCCCGCGACCGCGCACACACATACAACCTGTCCCTTTGCTCGTTCTCATTCGCAATCGCCTCTCTTGCGATTGCGTTCTGCGCTTCGTACAATTCCTGTCTGGCATTTGTGGAGGTACAGAGGATTGGTTCCTCTGCACTCCCCAGCGCCATCTGCCGACAGGAATTTTCCCTCTACGGGTGCGTAGCACCTTTGGCTGGGTGCCTGAAAATATACGCTTGTGGAGGATTTCCGCCGTGTCAGCGCACGCGTTGTGCGCTGATCACGGAGAAAGTTCCACAATCGTTACAATCACCAATAATACAGATGCTATACCTGATTATATGGTGATCTGCAGAATCACCAATAATACACGTATAGCTTGACACAGGGCACCTAATGTAATCTAAGTGTTTGGTGCAACAGTAAGATAAGTGATCTCCCGAGGAGCGGGAGATACAGACACCACTGCAGCCGAGAATTCCCTGAAGAGCAGGGAATTGGACTGCACTGCAGCCAGTGGACACCTGAGGAGCAGGTGGCCTCTGACTATGTCGAAACTAACCTCTTTAAGAGGAAGAGATGGAGACTGTACTGCAGCCAGGGATTCCCTGATGGATTTGGGAATCAGACCATACTGCAGCCAAGGATTCCCTGATGGGCTGAGAATCAGACTGTACTGCAGCCAGTGGACTCCTATGGGTTAGAGTCCTCTGACTGGACTGCAGGAGGTCTTCCTGTGGAGCAGGTAGCCTTTACAGTAAATGGACACCTAGAGGGTTGGTGTCGTAGGGAGTACAGTGAGGCTGCTTACCCAAGGGACGAGTGACAGCCAGAAGGGTCATACAGGCCGAGTCGGCAACACACGAGCAGATAAAGTACATAAACAGAAGACTGATACGGTATCCGGGTACAGGCAAGATTGGCAACGGGTAGACAGATAGGCAAGGTATCGAATCAGTAGGCAGGAGAGTGGTCAGCCAAGCCAGGGATCATAACAAGTAACCGTATAGCACAATCCTAGTATGAGGTGTGAGGTCCTTGGTCTCAACACCCGGGAACTAGTCTGTAACGATTGGTGTCAGCACACAGAGAGAATCTGATTGTTGATGATCTGCAGAATCATCAACAATACAGATGTATACTTGATTATGGATGATCTGCAGAATCACCAATAACACAAGTATGACTAACCTCTGGACACCTAATGAGTAAAGTGCTAGATGAACTGAAGGCTATCTCCCGAGGAGCAGGAGATGTAAACGGCTCGGCCAAGAGCCACCTGAGGGGCAGATGGCCCTGGGCAGTGCAGAACTATCTCCTTGATAGTGAAGACCTGGTAACCAGGGATAATGATATCAGATGGTAAACTGTACTGCAGCCAGAGAAAGAGACCACTGGCTGCTAACAGGCCGGACTCTCTGAGGAGCGGGAGTCTCGGTTGCAGCTGACACCTGGTGGAATGGTGTTACTGCTAGTACAGTTAGACTGAGCACTCAGGGAGAGTGACAGCTTGAGTGGTCGGGCAGGCCAGGTTGGCAACACATGAGCAGATCAGGTACAGAGAGAGAGAGACTGATTCGGTAACCGGGTACAGGCAGGGTCTGGCAACAGGTAGGCAGATATGCAGAGGTACCGAATCAGAAAGCAAGAGAAAGGTCGACAGAGCAAATGGTCATAACATATAAGTATAACCAAGTCCTAGACTGGGGTGTGAGTTCCTTTGTCTCGACACCCTGGAACTAGTCTAGAGTATAACACAGTAATAGCACAGTGTTCCTAAGCTTGAGTGTGTGGTCCTTGGTCACAACACACTGGAACTGGTCTAAAGTATAACACAGCAATGACACAGTATCCCTAAGCTTGGGTGTGAGGTCCTTGGTCACAACACCCTGGAACTGGTCTAAATGATAACACAGCAATGACACAGTATCCCTAAGCTTGGGTGTGAGGTCCTTGGTCACAACACCCTGAAACTGGTCTAACATATAACACAAACGTAATCTGGCCAAGTGTGAATTCCCAGGTCCTCCTGGTTCTAACACTCTGTGAGATCTGACTGGTCTGAGTGCTCACACTTTAGTATTCGCAATGGCAGACAACCAGCAACTGACAGGAAAGAAGTATATATAGTGCAGCGCTCCTCAGCGCCACCCAGTCCCACTCAGCCAATCACCCACTGCGCTGGGATCAGCTGATCATCCTGATCAGCTGATCCCTCTCCTATTGGCATAAAGGTCCTGCCTCCTAGCGTGCGCGCACATAGCTCTCCATCTGTGTGCACTACTAGGCTCAAACAAACCAGACGCATGCTGCTGTGCGGAAACCGCCGGTCTGAATGCGGAAACAGCCGTCCCGCTGCCAGACCATGCGGCGCTGTCTCCGCAATCCATTACACAGTCTAAATAATAACCGTAGTAACACAGTTCCTAATCTTAGGTGTGAGGTCCTTGGTCTCAACACCCTGGAACTAGTCTAGATAATAACTGTAGTAACACAGCTCCTAAACTTAGGTGTGAGGTCCTTGGTCTCAACGCTCGGGAACTAGTCTAGATGATAACAGTAATAACACAGTTCCTAATCTTAGGTGTGAGGTCCTTGGTCTCAACACCCGGGAACTAGTCTAGATAACAACAGTACAATAATACAATAGAGGTAAAGCGGAATCTGGCTAAGTGTGAATTCCCAGCTCCAGCCGGTTCTAACACACTGTAAGATCTGACTGAGGTCTGAGTGCTCACACGTGAGTATTTGCAACGACAGACAACCTGCAACTGAAAAGCAAGTCCTACATATACTTGCAGCGCTCCGCAGCGCTGCCCCAGCCACTCAGCCAATCCGGAGTCCAGCTGGGATCAGCTGATCGGCCTGATCAGCTTATTCCCCTTCTGCTGGCATAAAGGTCCTGTCGCCTGGCGCGTACACGCATAGCTCTCCATCCGCACCAGAAGGACCAGGCGAACCAGTGACATGTTGCTGCGTGGAAAACGCCACCGGCTTGCACGCAGAGACAGCCGCCCTGCCGCTTGCCCGTGCGCCGGTGTCTCCGCTATTCATTACATGAACAATACGGGCTGATCACCCCCACCCTATACTTATCCCATAGGGCCATTCTTTGATGCTTCATGCTAATCAGATGGTGCAAGATGGCCAAACCGACCTGATCACCACCCAGGCCACTCCCAACCCCACCCCCCACAGAAGACACAATCTTGATTCCCATTTTACTGTCTGTCTTAGTGTAGAGAGAAGTGCTGCTGATACAGGGACAGTGTTAGATAGGCTGTATTACATATATTGTGCTGTATAGCTGCTCTGCTACTCCTGGTGCACCAGCTAGGAACCTCAAAAAACATTTTGCAGGAGTCATCTGACTAGATAGGCTATATAAGGTGCTGTTTGCGTGTAGTTGCTTCTTAGTTCTTCGGTGCTGTGCTCCTTGTAGTGTACCAGCTAGGGACACTGCAATCCTGACCAAAAAAGTCATTTTTGTACTGACATTGAACCTGCTGTGTGCTGTACTGACATTTTTGCATTGTGGTGTGTATTGTAGTAACACAACACCTGTATATGGTTGTACAGTGTAGTGTGTGGCTGGCTGCATCACCATTCTAGCCTACTCTCACTGTGCATAAGTGTTTGATTGTCACTGACCCCCACACAGCTTCACCCGAGTCACTTTGGGTCATATCAGACAGAAATGTTGTGGTAAAAACAAAATCTAAGTTAAAGGGGCAGTATGGCGAAAAATTGTAAACTTTAAAATATGTGTAAACAACCAAATAAGAAGTACCGTATTTTTCGGACCATAAGCCGCACTTTTTCTCCTCCAAAAGCTTGGGGGGAAAAGTGCCTGCATCTTATGGACCGAATGTACGTATCCCAGCAACTGCAGAGTGGGTATGAGAGCTGGGATTATGCTTCCTGCAACAAGTGTACAGCATCTGGGCTCATCCTGCATTCTGTATTGCACTCACCTCAAGCAGTGGGGACAACAGCATGGGGGCCCCTAACACACGTGGAGTAATGCAACTGAGATCAGAGTGGGAAATGAAACCTGGGCAGTCTTGCAGGGTGGCACCGTGGTCTGGTGTTTCTAGCCTGGAGACCCACGTGGGCATTGTGGTTGCATGATCCGGTAGCTAAGAGTTGCTGTGATGTCCATGTGCGTGTCGAGGCCATCTGTGCAGCGTGGCAGGACATCTGTCAGGGAGGAAATCATGGCAGTTGTGGACAGGCTGGCTTAGAGTCTGCATGTCAGAGAGGATTGTGGCAGCAAGGCCAGGCTGGCTGGGAGTCTGACATGGAGGAGATTGCGGCAGCTGTGAACAGGCTGGGTGGGAGTCCGACATGAAGGAGATCGCGGCAGCAGCCCAGGCTGGCTGGGAGTCCGACACGGAGGAGATCGCGGCAGGGAGGACAGCCTGGCTGGAAGTTCCAACATGGAGGAGATCGCGGCAGGGAGGACAGCCTGGCTGGGAGTCCGACATGGAGGAGATCGTGGCAGGGAGGACAGGCTGGCTGGGAGTCTGCAAGTCGGAGGAGATCACGGCAGCTGCAGACAGGCTGGCTGGGAGTCTGACATGGAGGAGACCACGGCAGCTGCGAACAGGCTGTTTGGGAGTCCGACGTGGAGGAGATTGCAGCAGCGAAGACAGGCTGGGAGTCTGCTTGTCAGAAGAGATCGCGGCAGCTGTGGACAGGCTGGTTGAGAGTCCGACATAGAGGTGATCGCGGCAGCGAGGACAGGCTGGGATTCTGCATGTCGGAAGAGATTGCGGCAGCAGCGGACATGCTGGCTGGGAGTCCACATGTCGGGAGAGAAAAAGGCTGGATGTCGGGTAAGAACAGCAGGGAAGAAGAAGTCTTGAGTCCGGGAGGAGGGGAAAGGAGGAAGTCCGTGTCCAGGTTGCTGTACTGGAGCTGGGACTTTCAAATCACTTTGCTCCATTGTCTCTGTGTGCAGCAGGCAGGTAAGGATACAAGTTGATGTAGGTCCTGGTAGCAGGAAATGAATGAGGAACTAAAGTTTTCATTGAAGGCATTTATTATTACTACATTTAAAATAGCCTATCAGTTATGTTTTGATCCTGTATTCAGTGAACAAAAAACTGTGTCCCATTATAGCTTATGTAGAGACAGCTTTTGGTGGAGAAGTTCTATAGGATGCCCCTGCACCATGGGCACACTAGGTCCAAGGTTAGGCGCACCAGGTTTAGTATATCTTTTTTTCCCCTGTTTTTTGCCCTCTAAACCTAAGTGTGTCTTATAGTCCGGTGCGTCTTATGGTACGTTTTTTCCAGAGTAAAATGAGACATAAATTACTTTTCTCCTGTGTTGCTGTCACTTACAGTAGGTAGTAGAAATCTGACAGAAGTGACAGGTTTTGGCCTAGTCCATCTCTTCATAGGGGATTCTCAGCAAGGCTTTTATTCTTTATAAAGATATTCACCAAAAAAGGATTTAAACAATGATGCTGGCCAGCATCCCTGCTCACTACACAGTTTGTTGGCAGTTGGACAGAGCAACTGCCCTTCACTAAGTGCTTTTGAAAATAAATAAATCCCTGAGAATCCCCTATGAAGAGATGAACTAGTCCAAAACCTGTCGCTTCTGTCAGATTTCTACTACCTACTGTAAGTGACAGCAACATAGAAGAAATGTAACGTATGGCTCATTTTACTCTAGAAAAAATGTACTACTTATTTGTATATGTTTGCAAATATTTTAAATTTTACAATTTTTCGCCATAGTGCCCCTTTAATTTACTGTCTACCACATATTTTTGCTCTCACTGATTGTTGCTTATCATACGTTATTTACAACAAACCTTACTGTTCTGTGCATTACTTTGCACCATATCAGACAGAAATTTTGCAGTAAAAAAGTAAAATGAATCAAATTTAATTTACAGTGTACTGCAATTTTTTGCTATCACTGATTGTTGATTGGCATGTGTTATTTACAACAAACCTTATTGAGCTGTACATTACTTTGTCATATCGGACAGCCATTTTGTGGTAAAAAAAAACAAAAAAAAAACTTCCTTTACAGTGTATCACACATTTTAGTTCTTACTGATTGCTGAATAGCATGATTATTGTGCTGTGCATTATTTTGTGTCATATTAGACAGCCATTTTTAGTGAAAAAAAAATCAATTTTCATTCACCGTGTACTGCAAATGTTTGCTCTCACTGATTGTTGATTAGCATACATTATTCATAACAAACCTTACCGTGTTATGCTTTACTTTGTGTCATATCGGACAGCCATTTTGTGGTACAAAAAAAAATAAAGTTAATTTACAGTGAACCATACATTTTAGTTCACACTGATTGCTGATTGGCATATGCTGCTAACAACAAACCTTACTGTGCTGTGCATTACTTTGTGTCATATCAGACAGCTATTGTGTGAAAAAAAAACCTCTATGTTCATTTACACTAATGTGTCTACTGCACATTTTAGTTCTCACCGACTGTTGTTCTGCAGAAGAAAGCCATTACTTACCAGGATGCTGAAGAGGTGGTTGACTGGCTTACTCCTCATCCTCCTTCTTTTCAGTTGGGCAGGAAGAATGGTGTGGCTGTAGCGTGGAGTTTCTAGTTTCTTTTTTTTTTATTCAGGCCTACAGTGCATGCAATTACAATGTTGTAATGGACAATATTTGACATGACATATTTGAAATTATAAATTTTGATGACAGAATTTTTTTTTTTTTTTTTTTTTTTTTTATGTAATACATACATTTGGAATGATACTTTCTTCAGGCCTCTCTGCGGATTGGCCCAATGCCAATGTGATTGGGATAAAATTACAGAGTTGCAGAAATCCAGTATTTCCACAGAAATTCGATTTCTGAGATCCTTTTTTTTGGTTGCCGAGTTCCGGTAATGCTGAAATGTCAATTCCGTGAAAACCGGATGAGCATCCCTACACCTATATCTACATAACCAACAAATCTCTGTGTTCCAGAGAATAGGGGGGAGGGTGTCCATAGTCATATGACTACCTGCCCTGTTCCTTACCTGAGCTGCTGAACATTCCTACCTAAAACCCTAGTGCTGCAAGATGAGAGCGCCATGCTGCCGGCAGGTATATTTTGATCCCTGTAGCATTCTGTGGAGATGAACAAAAGAAGGAATTTTTCAGCATAGTTCTCTATTTAATCCACCATTGTGTTGTAGAAACATACATGTATTTAAAAGTTTATATGATTTAAATAATTCACATTTGTATCAATAGAAACTTCTATAACAATGTTATAGAATGCTACAGTGTTATTGCTTTTTCCCACATCACGGCATCCATTCCTCAGTACAAATGCACAATCCACGGTCTTTCCCAAAATGAATGTAAATCCCTAAACGGCTGATCTTGAAGATTGTGTTATTTTGAATTTGTGTAATGTAACCATGAGTAGTGTGTGAATTTAGGTTTTCCATCATAGTCCGTTCACAGAGAGAAAAAGAGGAGAGATGAGAATAACAGAAGTGTGAATGAAGCACATAATCCAGAAGTCTCCTTGTTGCTATTTAACAGCAGCATAGGAAAAGTCAGGGGATGATGACTGTGTCCATCTTGCGGACACAGAAGTGTTAACAATAAACAGAAGTCTGCGGAGTGGCGTACATTTGTGAATACCATTTCCATGGTCTTGTTAAAGTTTACATTCCTGTCATTGTGTTTGTCTGTGTGATATGTCTGTGTATTTTGCTTGGGTTCTGGGCCTCTGTGTGTTCTGACCTTGGAGAAAAGACAGCTGTGCAGGATCAGACCCAACACATCCCATTTTGTCAGCCTGTGAAATGAATGAGACAGTATTAGGGGCACCGTGGACTGCTTATTTCAACAGGAACACAGATGACACAGTTGAGTGATGCAGAAACTTAGTGCTGGACAATTTAATGTAATTGATTGTATCTCTGTACTAGTCACTTTCATGCAACTTAGGTGCTGTTTTAGCTCTTCAAAATGATTGAAAAAAAATAAGATCAACTTTCTGCATATTTTCTCATAATTACCTTGGTGATCCGATTTCAGGGAAAATGTTGGACCATCCAAACATTGCTAAATAAAATGGCAAATGAGTCATCTGCCCTTACGGAAGTATGAAGATCATGCATATAAGTATATGTATTTATTTTATGAGAGGGTACACTATTCCTCCATTCCACTTATGAATTTTTGCACTGTTTTGTCTGTTGTTGCTAGGTGACCTGTAAACTCTGCTTGTTGTTAGACTAAACAGTGTGGGTCTGGCACACCTTCCTTCCATCTAGCTATGTTACCATGATCTGAAAACACAAAGCTGTCACTGCACCACTCATGAATAGTTAAACAAATTCCATGAATAATACCCAGGAATCCATCCTCTTATTTTCCTTATCGTGGTAGTTACCAGCAATGATTTTTAGTGGACTATTGTAGTCAGATGTACTAGAATAAAGCTTTAGTACATTATCAAATCCAAACAAGGTAGCATGGAGCAGGGACATAGTCAAATCACGTAGCAGGGGTCAGGCTAAATGAGGATGATCAAGGATGAGGTCACCCTTGCTTCCAGGTGTACAACCGTGTACTGCTATACTAGGAGCCAGGACACTGCCAATTTCTCTAATCTATGTAGTATCTCACGGTGGTTCAGAATGTAGTACAACCATATAACCTGTATTACACTTGGACACCTGCCACTTCCAGAAAGGAATTTGGCCAAAACAGCGTCCATTAGTGTGTTGAGGAGCAGAATGAAACTAAATAACATTCACCTTACATTTCAGATTTTTGCCAGTTCAGAAATGTCATGCAACATTTTGCTTAATTGCCTGAATAGGTACCATGTATTATTTATTTTCAGATCTGGCAAACATGGCCGGCCTTTGACCTGAGCGACCGGAGCGGTCGCTCAGGGCGCCAGCTTGCAAGGGCGCACGGGCGGCATGCCGCGCACAGTACAGTGTCGCTGCTCCGCCGCCCGCTCTGTCTCTCCCCGCCGTCTCTCTGTAATTAGAGGGAGACTACAAGAAAATGGCCGCCGATGTCCACAAATGCGGACATCGTCGGCCATTTTCTTGTGGTCCCACTATTTACAGACGGAGAGGAGGCGGGGAGAAGCAGGGAGAGAAGAGTGACGTCGGCGCTGGAAGTCTGGAAAACGGATAACAGGTGAGTAAATTCCCCGCCTCAGCCTGCTATGCCTGAAACTATCTGGAGGGGGGAGCGCAGAAGGGGGGGACTGGGGGCAACTATACTAGCCATGGCCGACCTTTGACCTGACTACCTACACCTGGCTACCTATAGTGAGGGCACCTACGCCTGGCTACCTATACTACTGAGGGCACCTACGCCTGGCTACCTATACTACTGAGGGCACCTACGCCTGGCTACCTATACTACTGAGGGCACCTACGCCTGGCTACCTATACTACTGAGGGCACCTACGCCTGGCTACCTATACGACTGAGGGCACCTACGCCTGGCTACCTATACTACTGAGGGCACCTACGCCTGGCTACCTATACTACTGAGGGCACCTACGCCTGGCTACCTATACAACTGAGGGCACCTACGCCTGGCTACCTATACGACTGAGGGCACCTATGCCTGCTACCTATACAACTGAGGGCACCTATGCCTGGCTACCTATACTACTGAGGGCACCTACGCCTGGCTACCTATACGACTGAGGGCACCTACGCCTGGCTACCTATACTACTGAGGGCACCTACGCCTGGCTACCTATACTACTGAGGGCACCTACGCCTGGCTACCTATACGACTGAGGGCACCTAAGCCTGGCTACCTATACGACTGAGGGCACCTATGCCTGCTACCTATATAACTGAGGGCACCTATGCCTGGCTACCTATACTACTGAGGGCACCTACGCCTGGCTACCTATACAGAGGGGGCCTACACCTGACTTCATATACTGGGGGCACCTATAGCTGGCTACCTATACTGAGGGCACCTACACCTGGCTACCTATACTGAGGGCACCTATGCCTGGCTACCTATACTGAGGGCACCTATGCCTGGCTACCTATACTGAGGGCACCTATGCCTGGCTACCTATACTGGAGGCACCTATGCTTGGCTACCTCTTTTGAGGGCACCTACACCTGACTTCATATACTGGGGGCACCTATAGCAGGCTACCTATACTGAGGGCACCTATGCCTGGCTACCTATACTGGAGGCACCTATGCCTGGCTACCTATGGGGGGACCTATAGCTAACGTCCTATACTGGGGGCACCTATGCTTGGCTACCAATATTTAGGACACCTAAACATAGGATCCTATGCTAAGGGCACCTATAGCTGGTTACTGAGTCTGAGGGCATTTGGGGGGGGGGGGCAGACCGTGGCTATAATGCACGGTGCAAAGTGTGTGTGTTTGTGTGTACTGTGCGTGTGTGTGTGTGTAGGATGAAGGGGGGGGGGGCACCAAATTCAGGTTTCGCTCAGGGCGCTGTGAAACCTAAGGCCGGCCCTGCTGGCAAATGGGTAAATCAGCCTGAATGCTGGCAATATGGTCCAACCCCTTTCTCCCATCCTGAGTGGGAGGTGTGGTGAGCAGGAGCTGGGCAATGTTTACCATCCCATAATACAGCATGGCCTGAAGTACTCAGTACTCAGCTCCGGAGCTCAACAGTGGTCATGTGATCCGTGCTTTTTCTATCCTAATTTCTGCTATTTCATTAGTTTGCATTATTATTGCTAGTGTTTAATGGGATGGGGAGCAGTAGCTTAGCTGAGGATCTGTGGGCCCCGATGCAAGTTTTACAATGGGGGATGCACTCTATACATAACAATTGATACGGTGCACCAAAACCTGCCAATGGCAACTACAGTGTCAGAGGTTTGTTAATGATTACCTCTATTCAAAGCATCAATAAAGTGATTATTATGAGCACAGGACCAATAGAGAGCTAATACTGCAGTTGAGGGAGGGCCCCTCGGGGCCCCTCTGGCCCAAGGGCCAGATGAGGTCGCAACTTCTGCAAGCCCTATTGCTACTCCCCTGATGGGGAGGTAGTCTTCAGGGAAACAATACATTTAGTTGGACAGGACAAACGAGGGTCAATATTTCTGATAGATTTTATGACTTTGATTGAGTCTGTTAGAAATATATTAAAGCGGACCTGAACTCAGAACTTCCTCTCTGCTCTAAAAGATACACAACAGCATAATAACATTTAAAAAAAAACATTTCTACTTCCTTATTCATAGAAGCATACATCTTGTTAACAGCCTGTTCTTTCAAATGAGCTTATCTGCCATCTCTGCTGTGGCAGTCATGTGACACAGTGAGAGGTCAGATTACAACTTGTGATTAGACACAAATGAGGGGGAATTAAACAGGCTAAACTCTCTAAATATATACTGGGTGCATTTCTCTATGTTTTCCTTCTGCCCTGTGCAAGAGTTCAGTTCCACTTTAACTTTAGTATAATTGACTGATAACTTCCTTTTAGATTGTTGACAGTTTCAGCAAATTTAAATGGAGTTCGAATAGAAGGAGCAGTTGATAAGCAACAAATCTTCAGCCTTATTGTAACGATCGGTGTCAACACACAGAGAGAATCTGATTATTGGTGATCTGCAGTATCACCAAGAATACAGATATATACCCGATTATTGATGATCTGCAGAATCACCAATAATACAAGTATGACTAACCTCTGGAACTTAAAATAGTGATAACAATAATGACAATGTCAACACACCAGGTTGTGGAAATATCCACCACACAGCGATTCCTCAGAGGTGTGGTTACCTCTGAATGGGAACCCCGTATGTGAGATCCTCTAAAAGACTGGAAGAGGAGTCTCAGCCTCTAGCAGTAACAATCTGCTAGGGCAAGCGTCTCAAAGAGGCAAGCCTCAGAAATAGCCCACCAGTGGGAGACGTTCCACTGGAGGGAGAAAGGTCAGACAAGCAGCGGTTCGGCAACAGAGAGACGGTAGCAGTACAGGAACGGAAGGCTGATTCAGAGTCGGTAAACAGGAAGGGTCGGCAACTTGAATCAGGTAGGCAGAGGTACAAGATCGATTAGAGTAGAGAGTAGTCAGGGATAGCCAGAGTCAAAACACAGATAAATATACAATACAATCCTAAACTAAGGTGTGATGTCCTTGGTATCAACACCTAGGAAACTGGACTAAGGTCTGAGCATTAACACTAATGTATTCACGACAGCAGACGAGGAGCAACTGATACCTAGCTCCTTATATGCTGGGAGCGCATCTGCAGCGCCACCCAGCCAATTCAACAGCAAGTTGGAGTCAGCTGACCGGCAAGTCAGCTGACTCCCCGTCTAGTAGTGATGGGCGAACACCTGGATGTTCGGGCTCAGGAAAGTTCGCCGAACATGGCCGAGATGTTCGGCATGTTCGGGCCGAACCCCGAACTTTCCGAACATCCAGCTTTTGGGGGCCATATGGGGTCGCAGGCATAAGGGGGGAGCATGCCCCGATTGCGGGGGGGGTCGGAAATTCCCCCAACCCCCTCCGCTAGCGCTCCCCCCTCTGCCCGCTTCCCCATACAAAAGTTTAAGCAAAGTACCTGTAGTGGATGGCCTGGCAGTGGGCGGCACTGTGGAGTGAGGAGGAGGAGTCCGGAGAGTGACGAGTTGAGGGAGGCCGGGCAGCGGGCGGTTCAGCGGAAGTACCCTTGTGGTACTTCCGCCCTTTCACTGACCTCACGCCCGCTGCCCGGCCTCCCTCAACTCGTCACTCTCCGGACTCCTCCTCCTCACTCCACAGTGCCGCCCACTGCCAGGCCATCCACTACAGGTACTTTGCTTAAACTTTTGTATGGGGAAGCGGGCAGAGGGGGGAGCGCTAGCGGAGGGGGTGGGGGGAATTTCCGACCCCCCCCGCGATCGGGGCATGCTCCCCCCTTATGCCTGCGACCCCATAGGGGGGCAGTATTCGGCCGAACAGGGCCCTGTTCGGCCGAACAGGGGCCCTGTTCGGCCCTGTTCGGCGGCCATTAGAAGTTCAGGGCGAACCCGAACTTAAAAGGCCGAACACCATCAGGTGTTCGGCCGAACGCGAACATCACCCGAACAGGGTGATGTTCTGCAGAACCCGAACAGTGGCGAACACTGTTCGCCCAACACTACCGTCTAGCTGCATAAAGGTCTTGCCGCCGGGCACGCGCACGCGTAATGCGTGCCCTGTTTGCGGCCGAAGGACCTGTGTGTAGCAGCGAGGCGGGGACTGCCGCCAGCTGACTCGTGGAGACGGCGTCCATGCCGCTCTCCGCCGCGGCGGTATCCCCGCCGGCTGTTACAGTACCCCCCCCTTGAGGAGTGGACTCCGGACACCTCCTACATGGTTTCTCAGGATGTAACTGATGAAACCTCTTCCTTAATTTCTCAGCATGCATGCGATCCTCTGGTACCCAAGATCTGTCCTCCACACCATACCCCTTCTAATGGACCAGATACTGCACAGAATTCTGTACCAGCCGGGAATCCAAAATTTTCCCAACCTCGTACTCTGTCTGGCCCTCTACTACCACTGGGGTGGGGGGAGAGTAATCCACATACACTGCTGGCTTCAATAAAGAGACATGGAATGATCTCCCACTTCTCATGCTGGCTGGGAGATCAATCACATAAGAGACATTATCGATCTTTTTGGCCACCAGATAAGGCCCAATGAACCTGGGACCCAACTTGGTGGACGTGTTAGGATCCCCAGTTCTGCCTGTCATTGCAGTGATGGGCTGACTGTCCATCGGTTTTTGTCTGCACATTGCTGCAATGGAATTGCATGTGTGTGTGCAAGGATTCCCAGTTCTGTTTCTCACTGCAGTTATGGGCTGGCTTTGCATTTGGCTCAGTCCTGCTGCAGTGAGATTACATGGGAGTGTCTGAACACCTGCAAGGTGAGTGCCTCATTAGCGGAGTACTTGAGATCCAGACTTCCCAGCAGCCTGTGCTGTCGCATTGTTTGTCCTCCCTGCTTGTGCAGCCTCAGTGCTTGTTCCTGTCTTGCCTGAGTCCTAGGATGTATATCTGTCTGGTTGCTCCAGTCCTGTTCCTGTCTTGCCTGAGTCCTAGGATTTAGAATCCGTCTGTTTGTTCCAGTCCTGCCTGACTTCTTGGAGTGATAACCTGTGTGTTTGCTCTTGTCCTGTATGCTATATTCCGGATGAATATCTACATACCTGTTGGTGGACTTGAGCTTACTAATCCTGTCTGGATAAATACTCCTGCAAAGCTGCTTCATGAACATAATGTTGCATGCTTGTTCCTGCACGGTCTGGAATCTACTTTGAATACTGTTGATGTACATACCTTCACTGTAAATAAAACATCACTTTGCATCATATCCTGGGTGTCTGCGTCTTTGGGAGTTCATCTGCACGAAGCAAAGCCTCGCCAGACGGAATGCCTGCTGGTAAGCATGACAGAATGCGACAGCCCACAACGACTCCCAGCGGATCTCAGGACAACGGAAGGTATGATTATATTCCTCAGAGAAAATTTAAAAGACTTGATTCTGTGTTGTTTTTGGAGTTTTGTTCTGAACTGCAAAAGTTATTTCAAGTGTCTGCTGTTCGATTGTCACTACACACTACCTGGTCTGCATTGATTTCTCGTTGCCTATTTGAGGGTGAATTGCTCGATTGGGCCCTTGAAACTTTGAACTCATCTGACAGTTTTGTGCATGTTCCTGTGGAGTTTTTGAATTTTACTTGTGCTGTTTGGTTAGGAAAAACAATTCCTCGTGCTACCTTTGATGAGTTAATTTCTTCTGATCCTATACAATCAGCTGCAGCCCTCATGCAAATCAGAAACATTGTCTCTGCTAAACGTTCAAAAAGACAAAGTAATAAATCTAAAACCAAGTCTTGTCAATCAAAGAAATCTATTAAAAGTTCAGTTGGTGCAGTTAAACTAATTCTGAAAGATGGATCTGAACCTGTGCCTGAATCTACAGTTAAAACTTCTGCTTGTCCATTTAAGGCAGACAATCCTGGGACATTCAAAAGACCTGTAAAACAGCCTGTTAAACTCTCTCCTGTGCATAAACTGTGTATTGCATCTGATGTTATTCAGCAAACTACTGTTGTCATGCCAAGTCAATCTGCATCTACTCAGCATGTTAATGATTCTGCAACTTCTTCCTCTGCAAATCAAGTACTGGAGGATCCGTTGTCAGTGACAACCACCTGTCTAAGTTATCAAAATGCTGGTTCCTCCATGTCAGAGGTAAAAACTGCTATGCATGCATCACCTTGTTCTGAATCTAACCCTGTGAAAAAAGCTTTTGCAACTCCAGTTTCTGTTGATCCATTGTCTATAGCAACAATAAGCAAAGTTTCTCAAACTGATGTTTTTGCTGCAACTGTTCCTCAAACTATTATGCATCCAGTTCAGTCTGATACTAAACTCAGTCCTGAGATGAAAAAATGTAAAACTTCAGTTTCTGCAATACGGTTGCCGTTAGCAACTGCAAACAAAAATACTTCAACTGACTTGCAGCCAGCAGCAACAGACTTTCTAACATCTCCATTGCACCCATCACAATGTTGTCTGGATTCGGTGCTTAAGAGCAGTGCTGAATCTGCAAACCCAGTGTTACCGTTGCCCTTAGCAACCACCAACCAATTGTTAAATACTGCCGTATCACAGTCTGCTAAAAAAGATCTTCAAACTGCTACTTTTTACTCATCCCAAGCTTTAGAGATTAAAAGTGTGGTAAATTCAACACCAGTAATTCCGTTGTCCATAGCAACCACCGATCAAACCTTGTTGAATAAAGATGCATCTCCACCATCATCTAAGGAAATGGACTCTGTTACTATGCATCTGCTTCATTCTGTTCCAGACTCCAGTTCTGAAGTAAAAAAAACGCCTCAAGTTCTATAGCGCCGTTACATTATGCAATTCTCGTTTCAGCCGGTTTGCGCTCCACATGTTCCATGTTCTTGCTGTTCCAAGTGCTTACAGATTAAGGGGTTCTATGCATCCATGTGACCGTTTCTTTTCATGGTATAGTACCGGAAAAACATATAAGTTACCTACTGGAAAACCATATAAGTTACCTACTGCTTCATCTGCCTCTAGTACCCAAGTGTTGAACTCTGCAGTACAACCTTTATCTGCCAATCTGTCTACGCCAGAGACTTTGTCATCTAGTTCTGCTGTTGTGGAAACCCAGCATCTTGTTTCCCTGACTACAGACTCACTATGTACTGCAACAGAGTACCAGTCTCATGATACTTTAAGTTCTACTCTGTCTGCAGCATCACAAACTGTCTCTGCCACATCTGCCCAGTTGAACTTTGTCCAGTCGCAGTCCTGCCAGTCTGAGCTGGCCGATACTTTACAGCCTGATCGAAGTTTATGCCAAGTTTCTAATGTGAATTCTGATAAAAATGTTTCTGTGTTTAAACTTGTGTCAGTACAAGGGCCAGTTTGTACCCAGACCGTGAGCACATGTGCCAAGCCAGTGCTGCTCGTTAAGGAGAGCCAGCCAAAGCAGGCGAATGCTATGTCTAAGGGTGCAAACATAGAGCCTACACTCATGTGTAATCCTGAATTAATGTTACCCAGTTTTGAATCGGCAATTGAGCAAGGGCCAGTTTGTACCCAAACTATGAGCACATGTACCGAGCCAGTGCTGCTCGTTAAGGAGAGCCAGCCAGAGCAGGTGGATGCCATGTATAAGGGTACAGACACAGAGCCTATACCTATGTGTAATCATGATGAATTAATGTCGCTCAGTTTTGAATCTGTAATTGTGCCAGGGCCAGTCTGTATTAAACCCACGGCTACCAATGCCATGCCGGAGTCGGTCGATAAAGAGACAGGCTCAGTGCTGGTAGGTCACCTGCCAATGGGTACAGACACAGTGCCTGCACCTATGTTTAGCCATGAATCTGTTCTTGATGATAATGTTCTTGTTTCCCAGTCTAAGTGTGTCCCTTCCAGGGATATCGTAATTCTTGAATCTCTTGTAAACTCTGATCTGGAAGGTAAAATAGAACATGTCTCTGAGTTTCTCAAGTCTGAACCTATACCAGTACATACAGTCACTGGGCCCGTACCTGTGCATACCGTTTCTGAAGGTATCGACACTGTGTCAGAGTCAGTGAAGGCTGAGTTGGTATCAGCTTGTGCTACATACGAAGAGCATGGGACTTTACCTCTTGATGTTTCCAAGTTGGAGAATGAAATTGTGTCTGATGTTATGAATGGAGGAGTTTTGTCTTCCCTGTCCAGCAGTTTCCCGTCCAGCAGTTTCCCGTCCAGCAGTTTCCCGTCCAGCAGTTTCCCGTCCAGCAGTTTCCCGTCCAGCAGTTCCCAGTCCAGCAGTTCCCAGTCCAGCAGTTCCCAGTCCAGCAGTTTCCCGTCCAGTAGTTCCCAGTCCAGCAGTTTCCCGTCCAGTAGTTCCCAGTCCAGCAGTTTCCCGTCCAGTAGTTCCCAGTCCAGCACTTCACCGTCTAGCACTTCACCGTCCAGTGGTCCCCAGTCTAGCAGTCCCCTCTCCGGTGGTTCTCTGTCTAGCAGTTCCCTGTCCAGCAGTTCCCAGTCCAGTGTTGAGTTAGTTATTGATTTGATGTCTACAGAATTTGTGGAAGATGAACAATCTCTTTTTGAGTTCCCCAATTGTGACAATTTGTCTAACACTCTGTGTACTTCAGGTATCAGTCATGTCATAGCTTGCCCTGATGCCTCCGCTCCAGCATGCCCAGATGTTGCCCTTGTGTCAGCATGCCCAGTCGCTGCCTCCGCTCCAGCATGCCCAGATGTTGCCCTTGTCTTAGCATGCCCAGTCGCTGCCTGCGCTCCAGCATGCCTAGATGTTGCCCTTGTGACTGTATGCCCAATTGCTGTCTGTACTTCAACAGGCCCAGATGTTGCTCTAAAGCCGGCATGCCCAGCAGTTGCTCATGCCCCAGCATGCTCTGACACTGCTACTGACCTGTCTTGTTCAGACACAGTTGCCATGTCTTGCAAATCAGGTTTTGGGGTCTCTTTGGGTACTTCCATAGGTCTTGGTGGACCGAGTGGAATGTCTGAGGAATCCGCCATTACACTGAGAACTCTGGATGACTCTGAGGGGTTACTAGAGATTTCAGAGAAAGTAGGACTTGGCTCTGTAGGTCAAGTTGGCAGTGTGCATTGCTCTGAAGGTTTTGGTTCTGCTGGGTATTGCTCTGAAGGTTCCGGTTCAGCTGGGTACTGCTCTGAAGGTTTCGGTTCAGCTGGGTATCGCTCTGAAGGTTCCGGGTTAACTGGGCATCGCTCTGAAGGTTCCGGGTTAACTGGGCATCGCTCTGAAGGTTTCGGTTCAGATGGGTATTGCTCTGAAGGTTTCGGTTCAGATGGGCATCGCTCTGAAGGTTCCGGTTCTATTGGGCATAGCTTTGGCAGAAATGATCCTGATGTGGTGTTTGAACGCGTGTCTGGTTTTGGGATGTTTCTGTTTGTCCTGATGTTTGGTAGGCACCCGGAGTGTGCCTTTAAAGGAGGGGGTAATGTTAGGATCCCCAGTTCTGCCTGTCATTGCAGTGATGGGCTGACTGTCCATCGGTTTTTGTCTGCACATTGCTGCAATGGAATTGCATGTGTGTGTGCAAGGATTCCCAGTTCTGTTTCTCACTGCAGTTATGGGCTGGCTTTGCATTTGGCTCAGTCCTGCTGCAGTGAGATTACATGGGAGTGTCTGAACACCTGCAAGGTGAGTGCCTCATTAGCGGAGTACTTGAGATCCAGACTTCCCAGCAGCCTGTGCTGTCGCATTGTTTGTCCTCCCTGCTTGTGCAGCCTCAGTGCTTGTTCCTGTCTTGCCTGAGTCCTAGGATGTATATCTGTCTGGTTGCTCCAGTCCTGTTCCTGTCTTGCCTGAGTCCTAGGATTTAGAATCCGTCTGTTTGTTCCAGTCCTGCCTGACTTCTTGGAGTGATAACCTGTGTGTTTGCTCTTGTCCTGTATGCTATATTCCGGATGAATATCTACATACCTGTTGGTGGACTTGAGCTTACTAATCCTGTCTGGATAAATACTCCTGCAAAGCTGCTTCATGAACATAATGTTGCATGCTTGTTCCTGCACGGTCTGGAATCTACTTTGAATACTGTTGATGTACATACCTTCACTGTAAATAAAACATCACTTTGCATCATATCCTGGGTGTCTGCGTCTTTGGGAGTTCATCTGCACGAAGCAAAGCCTCGCCAGACGGAATGCCTGCTGGTAAGCATGACAGGACGGTTGTCTGAGTGCCAAATGTCTCGTCGACACCCACACCATGTCACCAGGAGCAAAGTGCCACTCAACAGACCGTCTCTTGTCGGCCTGTTTCTTCTGATTCCGGAAGGCTACTCCTAAATTTTTCTTCACTTGTCCCCAAAGTTCCTTAAAAACCTTTTGCCAATCTTCCAGGGCTGGGAAGGGAGAGGAACACACCGGCAATGGGGTAGATTTAGGAGACCTTCCTGACACAACCTGAAAATGGGGCAAGCCCGTTGAAGAGCTTTTCAGGTTGTTGTGTGCAAATTCTGCAAAGGGTAAAAACTTAACCCATTCAGTTTGCGCATCTGCCACATAACATTTAAGGAATTGTTCCAGTGCCTGATTAACCCTTTCGGTCTGCCCGTTAGTCTGTGGGTGATACCCAGATAAAAAGGACAGGTTCATACCCAAACTACGGCAAAAGGCCCTCCAAAACTTCGATACAAATTGGACTCCTCTATCAGACACCACATCATCCGGAATTCCATGTAACCGGAAGATGTGTTGTACAAAGAGATATGCTAACTCTTGAGCTGAATGAAATCCTTTAAGAGGAACAAAATGGGCCATCTTGCTGAACCTGTCTACGATCACCCATGTAACAGTCATACCCTCGGACCTGGGGAGCTCTCCGACAAAGTCCATGGACAGGTGGGTCCATGGTTCACTTGGCATTGGTAAGGATTGTAGGGTACCCACTGGAGCCTGGCGAGAAGGTTTGCTCCTGGCACACACCACACACTCTCTGACAAATTCTTTGCAATCAGAGGCCAATGAAGGCCACCAAACACACCTCGTGAGTAGATCCAGAGTGCGGGTGACCCCAGGGTGACCTGCATTCTTATGGGCATGGAACAGCTGCATGATCTGTAAACGGAACGGAAGTGGAACAAAGAGAACCCCTTCTGGTTTCCCTTCCGGGGTATCTAGCTGGTGAGTAGCTAATGTGACTGCCCAATCCTCCCAGGTCTCAATGGTCGCTAGCACCACCTTGTGAGGTAAAATGCTCTCGGGAAGTGCGGGCTGAGCTGTCTCAGGCTCGAAACATCTGGAGAGAGCGTCTGCTTTGACGTTCTTAGAACCTGGAGTGTACGTAATGACAAATCTGAAACGCGAGAAGAATAAGGACAAGCGGGCCTGTCGAGGAGTAAGCCTCTTGGCCCCCTCAATGTACTCCAAGTTCTTATGGTCAGTATATACAATAATGGTGTGTTCTGCACCTTCAAGCCAATGACGCCATTCCTGGAAGGCTAGCATGATGGCCAGGAGTTCCCTGTTGCCCACATCGTAGTTTCTCTCAGCAGGGGAAAACCTGCGTAAGAAATAGGCACAAGGATGTGTCTTGCCCTGCAGACCCGAGCGCTGAGACAACACAGCCCCCACCCCGATTTCCAAGGCATCTACCTCTACCATAAAGGGGAGAGTGACATCCACATGTCTCAGTATGGGTGCAGAGCAAAATAATTTTTTCAGGGTATTGAAGGCTGCCTGGGCCTCCGATGACCAATGATATGGGTCAGCCCCTTTCTTGGTAAGACTGGTAAGGGGGGCTACTACCGAAGAAAATCCCTTGATGAATCTCCGGTAGTAGTTGGCAAAACCGAGGAATCTCTGAAGTGCCTTCAAGCCCACCGGTTGAGGCCACTCCAAGACAGCAGAGACCTTTTCTGGGTCCATAGAGAGACCTGCAGTCGAAATAATATAACCCAGGAAAGGAATTTGAGTGACCTCAAAGAGACACTTCTCTAGTTTTGCATACAGTGAATTCTGTCTCGACTTCTCTAGAACAAACTTGACATGTCTACGATGCTCTCCCAGGTTTGGAGAGAAAATCAGAATATCATCAAGATAAACTAAGACAAACTTTCCCAGTACTTCCCTGAAGACCTCGTTTATTAACTCCTGGAAGACGGCCGGAGCGTTACACAACCCGAAGGGCATAACCAGGTACTCATAATGCCCGTCGGGCGTGTTGAAGGCCGTCTTCCACTCGTCACCATCCCTGATGCGGACCAGGTTGTATGCCTCACGTAAGTCTAATTTTGAAAAAATACTGGCATTGGTTATCTGAGCGAAAAGATCATCTATCAGAGGCAAAGGGTAGCGATTATTTACGGTGATCTTGTTTAGACCTCTATAATCAATACACGGTCTAAGACCACCATCTTTCTTTTGTACAAAAATCGGGAAGGATGGATAAAACCCTTAGCCAGATTTTCTTTAATGTACTACCGCATGGCTAGCTTCTCTGGCCCCGACAAATTATATAGATGTCCTCTAGGGGGCATACAACCTGATCTTAAGTCTATGGGACAGACAAAACTCCGATGTGATGGGAGTTTATCCGCTGACCTAGGACAGAATACATCAGAAAACTCCGCGTATTGTATCGGGACCCCTTTTACCTCTCGCTTAGTGGTACAGATAGCAATTTTCTCTAGACAATGGCTATGACAAAAAGGTGACCAACTGAGCAACTGGCCAGATGCCCAGTCTATCTGCGGGGAGTGGAGTTGCAGCCAGGGCATTCCGAGGACAATGGTGGAGGTTGCCATGCGCAGAACAAGGAACTGTAAATTTTCTTTGTGTAAAATGCCTATAGTGCAGGACAACATCGGAGTCTGAGAGAGAGGTTGTCTGTACTGTAATGGGGAATCATCAATTGCGGTAACCACTATTTGTATAGGAATTCCCAGCCCCTTCACAAAGTCATAGTCTATAAAGTTGGCCGCGGTCCCTGAGTCTATGAAGGCCTGAGTGCAAGTGGTCAAATTCCCCCAAGAAATGGAACACGGGAGGAGTAACCGATTATTCTTATTTAGAGGTAACCTCTGCTCGTCTAGGGTATTACCTCTAACTACACCTAGACGGCAGCGTTTCCCGACTTCTTGGGGCAATTTTGAGCAATGTGGCCCTCCTCTGCACAATACAAACAAAGCCTCTCAGCCTTTCTGCGTTCTTTCTCGGGCCGTGTCAAGCGGGAATGTCCGATTTGCATCGGTTCATCAGTAGGCAGGGTAAGCGAGGAGGACGCATAAGAGAGTGCCCTTACTGCATTCTTTCCTCTTGATTGACGCTGATAACGTAACCAGCGGTCCACTCGCACCGCTAATGAAATAGCGTCATCGATGGACTTAGGTTCAGGATGTCCTAACATTAACTTGGAAACTGCGTCTGATAGGCCTGAAAGAAAGCAGTCTAACAAGGCGTAGGACCCCCACCTAGATGACACAGCCCACTTTCTAAATTCTGCTGCATAAACTTTAACCGAATCCCGACCCTGCTTGAGAGTTTTGAGCTTCCTCTCAGCAGTAATCGAGGCATCCGGATCATCATAAATTATAGCCATTGACTTAAAAAATTCCTGAACTGAAGTTAATGCCGCGTCTTCGGGTGGGAGACCATATGCCCAGGTTTGCGAGTCCCCGGATAATAAGGTCTTAATAAAAGTCACCCGTTGCTGCTCGGACCCTGATAAGCTTGGTCTCAACTCAAAATAGGACAAGACACGGTTGCGGAAGTTCTGGAAGTCAGACCTATGCCCTGAAAACTTCTCAGGTACTGACATACGCAGATCTGTGAGTGGAGGGGGTTGCATTGTGGCAACAGCCGTTTGCAAGACCTGCACAGATCCAGTTAATTGAGTGATCTGGGTCTGTTGTGAATTAACCACCTCAATGAGATTATTAACCGAGGTGGTTAGAGTCTCAACCTGGCTGCGTAATGCATCCATAATGCTGGTCTGCTGTTCTGTAACGATCGGTGTCAACACACAGAGAGAATCTGATTATTGGTGATCTGCAGTATCACCAAGAATACAGATATATACCTGATTATTGATGATCTGCAGAATCACCAATAATACAAGTATGACTAACCTCTGGAACTTAAAACAGTGATAACAATAACGACAATGTCAACACACCAGGTTGTGGAAATATCCACCACACAGCGATTCCTCAGAGGTGTGGTTACCTCTGAATGGGAACCCCGTATGTGAGATCCTCTAAAAGACTGGAAGAGGAGTCTCAGCCTCTAGCAGTAACAATCTGCTAGGGCAAGCGTCTCAAAGAGGCAAGCCTCAGAAATAGCCCACCAGTGGGAGACGTTCCACTGGAGGGAGAAAGGTCAGACAAGCAGCGGTTCGGCAACAGAGAGACGGTAGCAGTACAGGAACGGAAGGCTGATTCAGAGTCGGTAAACAGGCAGGGTCGGCAACTTGAATCAGGTAGGCAGAGGTACAAGATCGATTAGAGTAGAGAGTAGTCAGGGATAGCCAGAGTCAAAACACAGATAAATATACAATACAATCCTAAACTAAGGTGTGACGTCCTTGGTATCAACACCTAGGAAACTGGACTAAGGTCTGAGCATTCACACTAATGTATTCACAACAGCAGATGAGGAGCAACTGATACCTAGCTCCTTATATGCTGGGAGCGCATCTGCAGCGCCACCCAGCCGCCCAGCCAATCCAACAGCAAGTTGGAGTCAGCTGACCAGCAAGTCAGCTGACTCCCCGTCTAGCTGCATAAAGGTCCTGCCGCTGGGCGCGCGCACGCGTAATGCGTGCCCTGTTTGCGGCCGAAGGACCTGTGTGTAGCAGCGAGGTGGGGACCGCCGCCGGCTGACTCTTGGAGACGGCGTCTATGCCGCTCTCCGCCGCGGCGGTATCCCCGCCGGCTGTTACACTTATACTATATTTAGAGGTACAAAACTAGTGAGGGTGATGGTTTGAATGATTTTCAATTAGAGTTGTACCAATATATATAAATTAATTAGTACAATGTGGTAAATGGATTGTTACTCCAGAGTTTGATCAATCACTTATTAAATTGGGTTGCAATCAACTTGTGCATGGATTTATGCTTCGATATGTGTGTTCTCTGACCTGAAAATCAATTAGTTAACTATATCCACAAATTGTTCAATATGTCTGATCATATGGAGGGTATCAACATACGATTTCCAGATCTTAACAATGTTCATGACATGTATTATTATTATTCATTTACAAAGCACCAACATATTCCATAGCGCTGTACAAAGTAGGAAAATAAACAAGGGGTACATAATGATACAGACAATGATATACATCAAAAATGGACACTGGTACAAAATAGAAAACTGGTGATTACAATGACAGATGTAACATGATGAATAAAATGTGTAACAGAGTGCAAGCTATGAAATGAATAACAAATTCAAAGACACAAAAGGGTGAGAGAGCCCTGTCCTTGCGATCTTACAATCTAAAGGACTTTAAAAAAAAAAAAAAAAATCACTGCGTTTTATTGGCCTTACTATGCTGTGCTGCTGTACTGCTGTACCATGGCAACGGACAAGTCCTAAATTATCTCTGCTCTTTTGTTGTTTTTCAGAATAACTGAAACGCTTTTATGTATCTAGATTTAGGTGCTGTTATTTGAAGTTTATGTAACCAAACTTTGGTTTGGCTTATATTTATCCCTACAGCTATTGTCTTTGTATTTGTAGACTAACAGAGCACTGACTTTGGGACTGGATCAGTGCAAATTAACTGATGCAAGCTATCTTTTTGAATTTTGGAGTTTTCAGTCTTCATGCAATGTTATTTTTTTAAGTACATTTCTGGCATTATGGGAGCATGGTAGACAGCTCAGTAGCCCTGCTGCTTCATATCTTTCTGTGGCTGTTATATTCCCTTTGTCTTCTAAGACCTCTCCTTATTTCTGTATACCTCCATTGTCAAGATAACAACAGGAAGCCATGAACAAGTAAAAGAGCCAAATAGAATGCATTCAACCATTTAACTTCCCTGCAGCCATACTTAAAGCAGCATTTGGTCCCAGTGGGAATGTGTATTTATTTGGAAAGTTAATAGAGGATTGGAATGTTTTAGACTGTTCAGCAGAACTTGCCAAGGAGAACAATGCTTATTAGATAATCTGTTTACTGTACTGTGACACCAAACCAACTGCTGGGACAATCCAGCCGCACAGTAGATATTGCAGACTCAGCCGAAATGTAGTAATCCTAGAATTCTTCTATAACACTAAAGCAGAGCACTGTGTTATGCATTTCTCGAAACACTACTTTTTTTGTAATTTTTATTATTATTATTATTATCCTCTATAATAAAATCCCTGTGTTCCTGCGTGTGCCTGTCTTTGCATAGCTGGGTCCATGCTTTTTGCTACTGCGCATTTGCGCAGCACGGACCCAGACAGTCGTTGAGACAGGATGGGGCCAGTGAGCCGGGCCAGTGTGTGTGCGGCCGGACAGGTGCATGTGCACTGTTAAAAGATAGACCTAGAGCCGGGCTTGGGTCTACTAGTAGGTAACATAATTGTAATTGCTTTGATTACTCTGCCATCTCTTGACACCCCCCCCCCCCCCGATTTCCCATTTGAACTGGTAAAGGGGCTTTTAAACTTTTAGCCATTAATTAATATGAAATATGAATTAATATGAAATTAACACACATTTCTGCATACATACGCAAAAAGGAAAAAAAATGTGAAGGCAATATACTGTATTTCAAAGAACTTCTGAATAATTCCAGAAAACTGTTATTTTCCTAGAGTGGCTGCTTTGCTGCAAATTGACCCAATCTGCTGAAAATCTAATTATAGGCAACACTTCTACCTCTGCACCCCCTATTGCTATGCCACTGGCTAAGGCGAGTGGCAGAATTTGGATGAGGTGACTTTAGCAGCTATATCCTGTTACAGGGAAACTATAGGCTGGTCAGTGTTCAAAAATATTCAGTTATTAGCAAGTTTGCCAATTCTGTGTATAAGGTTATTATACACAGGTTTAAGTGTGGAAAACTATCAATATTTACATGGTTTAAAGTATTACCACAGTGACACTTTAATTGACTGGACCTTCCCCCAAAAATACGCGTAATTGCGTATTTTAACGTGCAGTCTACAAAATGCATACAAAGCGAATATTTAATTTCAAAGCCATAGTTTGATGAAGCATAATTGCGTAAAACTACACGTAGTTCCAACGTAGCGAAGTTGGCTGACTACGACCATCCCTGGACTTGATGGACAAATGACTTTTCAACCAAACTATGTGACTGAAAGGTCAAAGTCGACAGAGAATGAAATAGGTTATACATATTATTTAAATCAGAGGTGCTCACACTTTTTCGGCCTGTGAGCTACTTTTAAAAACTAGCAAGTCAAAATGATCTACCTATGTACAATTTTAGGAGCACACTTGTATATACAGAATGGAAAATGTAGTGGGGTCGGGATCTACCATAAAGTCCTTCGTGATCTACCGGTAGATCGTGATCTACCTAATGGGCAGCCCTGATTTAAATCTATCAAAATCTATTACAAATACCAAATCAGAGCCAGACACAATAAAAATGCTTACTCAGTTCTGACAAACTAAAATCTGGAGTTAGATACTTGAACTTCTAATGCTTGTTTTCTTAGTGCTGGCCACACAATGAGGAAAAAGGAAAAAGAAGACATGAATCCCATGTATTTCCTAAATTACAAGGGAGTGTTTATTAAAGCAAAGGGAGAACATGGATTAAGAGATTTTGAAGTTAACAGCCCATGGCTGGGTAGAAAGATTATAAGATTGTCTTATAGGTAAATACCCTGTAATGTGTAATAGTTAAAACCATGGTTTAGGAATTTCATTGTTTGCTTTTATACTGAGGATTTGGAGATTGTTATCATTCATACTGGATAGATTTTGTGTTAAGTGACCATTGTATATACATTATAACTCTGCCTTTGATATTGTATTTATGTATCCAGCAATTGCACAGACCAGTTGTAATAACTATACTGTATGTGGCAGTCAAATGTTAGTTATGTTTCAGTTTAATGGTTGCTTAGCAACTTTGTTCCTGGATTCTAATGTACTTCTATGCACTTTATTCCTGATGGTTGTTTCTTTATATATGTTCTGAGACTAAAACATGATGATATCAAGATCCCAGCAATATACATCTATCTCAGCAGGATTCCAGCACTCTCTATTGCTATTTCCCTCACTACCACCTTTCTCCCCTTCTTTCCTTTTTGGTGGCACTGTCTTTCTATTTCCTTCCTTCTTCACTAGCTTGTAGGAACCTTGTACTCATTATTTCCATGCAGTTACTAGGCAGTTTTGATAGTGTAAAATGAAACAGGAGCAGAATTGTCCTCTGTTTCGGTTCATTACTCTGTAATTTCTTTTAATAACTTAAAGGGGTTCTTTCACGAATGAGGAAAAAAATAAAAAGTGGTTTATGCATAAACTATTAAACATCTTTCTAAAATAGTGTAAAACGTTTTTTTTTAAAAAAAAGAATGGTTTCATCAATACAACATGTAATGTAAACAGTGACGGATGACGGACTGGGAGGCTAATCCATTTGTTAGGGGTGTTTTTTTTTACTTTCATTTCACAATAACTCCTGCCTACCTAGTTTTCAGTGGTATAATCCACTGCCAGCAGGAATCGCCATTATAACTGTAACAGCTGAGCTCTGCTGAGCTCCTCAATTTGTGTTTACATTGTTGCTAGGCAACCAGGCAGCCTGTGCAGGGAGTCGTTTGTGCAAAGAGTCATAAGCTGCTGGGAGAATCAGCCAGAATCAGTCCCATCTACACCATATGATTCTTTGTCAGATTTGATTCAATTTGATTTGATTCATTGATTCGATTTGATTCAATCTGACATGTCCGATTCCTAATTCGAATCAATTTGTTCTCCCACTGTCACAGGGCCCCTGGTGGCCGGACCGCACAATGCCTCCCAATCGGTTTCAGCACACAGACCATGCAATCTGTGTAGAGAAACTGAGAGCCCAATATAGTGTAGTATTTTAAGCATAAATAAAGTAAAGGTTATAGTGAGAAAATTATACTCACAAACGTGGATTACCACAAAGGCAACCACTGTATAGGAAGGTGAGGAAATTAGACCTGTCCTCACTCAGGGATAAGAAGTCGCTCTCTGTAGATGCGAAAGGGGGTAGATCACCCCTCCACCAGGGGTGGACATGGTATAGTAGTAGGAGAACAGAGGCGCCAGCAGGATAAAAGCGGATAAAAACTTTAACATTTGCTGGGAGGAAGTGGTGGACTTACCTCCATAAAGCAGACACGAAAGACTGACTGAATAGTAGCAATCACAATTATTAAATAGTACCCCAAAAAAGTGCAACGTGTTTCGCAGGCCCAGCCCGCTTCATCAGGCAATAAACGTGGGGACAAAACAGAATTTCGGCAATAGCAGGTGTATCGCCTCAGTTGAAGCACTACACCTTCTATTGCCGCCCAACACGCACCCGCCCAACTCCCGGGGCTGAATGGCTGTAGACAGCCTCGGCAATGAGCATTGCATAAGCTGGAAACACGAAAATTGTTGCCTGAAACAAAAAATTCCGTCAAACAGTGCCACATACAAAATGGCTCCTGGGGAATCCCCATTCCCCAGAGGCCACCTCAGAGTGTCAGAATGAGCGTTATTTCACATAAACAGGTGGGTCCAGGGGGCCAGGGCACCTCCTGCTCTGGTCACACCTGGACCTACCATCTATGAGAAAAATGGCTGGTTTCGCCACTCTAGTGTGGCCTCCAGCGATCAGGGATTTCCCAGTGGCCATTTTGATTGCATTACTGTTTGCTGAAATTTCTTGTTTCAAACGCACAATTTTCATGTTCCCAGCCTTTGCTATACAGATGCAGAGGCTGACTGTGACCATTCAGTGGCAGAAGTTCATCTGTGTGGGAGGGTGGTGGGATGTCCTAAGAGGATACTGGCGTGGGACCACTCCTGAGGATACTGGTGTGGGATTATCGCAAGGTAATCCCTGGTTAATCTAGAGCAATAAAGGACTTTTTTTTGTTGTCGTATTTTATTTCTTTTTTAACGCTTTGTGGAAATGGGTAAGGGGTACTGTGTTCCCCTATACTCATTTCTACTGGGGAGGGGGTGGCCTCCGGGGATCCACTTGTTAAAGGGGATCCCCGGATGGCACCATGAACCCCCCAGGATGTCGGCGGCCCATACCTCCTCCTGGGGTACCGGAGGTGGGGAAGAGCCCCTTGTCCATGGTTCGGACAAGGGCTTCGCCGCCCCTCTCCTCCAGAGCCCCCCCCCCATACCATGGACCATGCGGGCTGATATAGCTCAGGATGCGAAGCCCCACATGGCCAGGACTCCGCATTCTGGCTATCCCAGCGTGCAAGGGGTTCAGGAGGCTTGGTTGGGGGGACCCCACGCTGTCTGTTTTCATGAAATGTATACAATATGTATACAGAACTTGGAATGCAGTAACCTGTACTGCAGCAGTGTCATTTTACGCAGTCTAAAAACCATTTTTCCTATGAAACTTTGAAATCAATTTGCTCAAAAACTATAAGGTCTTTTCACAATCTTTTTTTTTTTTTTTTTACATTTTTTTTTACCTTGTTCCTACTCATCTGCTTAATGCACATGCCAAATTGGTGATGATAGCATCTATGGGGGCTTTACAATTAACCACGGAAGTTGGCACTGTTGAATTCAATAGAAATGCGCTCCGAACACGAACACGGAACGAAATTCAGTTTTCGCATGCGGTACACAGAATTTCGGCGAAATCAGAATTTAGCTGTTCTGATCAGCACTACTTAGTATAGCTAAAGCTCCATCGTCCAACTCTCCTCTCTTTCCACCGCACCTATTGCGCTCACCCACGCTGGCACCCTGGACTCTGGAGCACCCTTAGCACCCTAATATAAGGGTGCTATAGGTGCTCCAAGGCAGAGCCGGGACAAGGTCCTCCAGCACCCAAGGCTGAGACACCAAAGTGCGCCCCTCCATCCCTCCCACCCCAGCCGTCACACACTGATTGCTATTAGATGAAGAGGCACCCCAGAACCCCCAACACCTTAATCTCTAGTTATCTGGCTTGCAGTCACTGCCATGTATCATTTTTTCTTATTTCTCTCTGCTTCAAATACAATAGGGGTATGATAGCTGAGTGAGTAGTGCGCCCCCTCCTACACTGCGCCCTGAGGCTGGAGCCTCTCTCGCCTCTGCCTCGGCCCTGCTCCAGGGGGCCAGCACGGGTGGGCGCAATAGGTTCGGTGGGCGGGGAGGAGAGTGGAAAGCCATGCAGGAGAGAGGACGGAGCTCTAGCTATGCTTAGTATAGCTTGAGCCGGCGGCGAGGAGAGGCGTATGTGATGCGGGTGTGTGGCGGAGATCTTCAATAAACGGAGATGTCTTTACCATACAGTGCCACCTAATACATAAATGTCAAGGAGAAAAAGAAAGGACTTAGGCAACAAAGTATAGGAGGAATCTATTTCAAAACATGAATAAAATTAATAAAAATACAAAGATCAATGTGATACCAGTAGGCCTAGTGTACCAAAAACACACACACACACACACACACACACACACACACATATACGATGGATCATTTCCGAGGATATATTGGCGTGGGAACATTTTTTTAAAGGTACAGGTAAGTATTTGTGGTTAATTAAGATTATTAAAATACTTTTCTCGTGGTTGTGTTTTTATTTCTTTTAACCCTTTGTGGAAATGGGTAAGGGGTACTTTGTACCCCTATACTCATTTCTCCTGGGAGGGGGGAGGGCATCTGGTGTCCCCTTCTGAAAGGGGACTCCCAGATGCCACCATGAACCCCCCCCCCAGGGAGTCGTCGCCCCCACCGCCTCCACATGGGGCAAAGGAGGTGGGGAAGAGCCCCTTGTCCATGGATTGGACAAGGGCTCCGGGGGGAGGGGGAGGCTTGGCCGCCCCTCCCCCCCAAAGCCCATCTCATACCATGTACCATGTGGGCTGGTATAGCTCAGGGTGCGAAGCCCCAGTCGGGCAGGGCTCAGCATTCTGGCTATCCCAGCCTGCATGGGAGGCAAGGGGTTACAGAGGCTTGGGAAGGGGACCCCACGTCATTTTTTTCAAAAAAGTTCCCACACTCAGAACATAAAACAAAAATCAAAAATGTAAAAAAAATAGATAACATTTTTTAATTTTTTTAAATATTGTTTCCCAGTATCTTTTTAACATATCCTGCAAATTAGGTGTTGCTAGGACTTAAGGGGACTTTGCTATTAACTGCTAAAGTCGTTGGGAATTGTTTCCCACAGAAATGTCATTACGCATTTAAATGGATACTTCTTTTTCCTTTGAACTTTTAAAAATCGATTTTCTCAAAAAGTATAAGGTCTTTTTGAAAAAAAAATGTTTTTCTTCTTGTCCCCACTTTTCTTCTTAACATTCCCTACACATTTGGTGTTTCTGGCATTTAAAGGGGCTTTGCTATGAACCACTAAAGTCAACGGGCGTTTAATTTTCCCACGGTCAGAAGGAGAATATTCAAAATCGATTTTCTCAAAAACTGTAAGGTCTTTTTGAAACATTTTTTTTCTTCTTGTTCATAATTTTCTTTTTAACATTCCCTGCAAATTTGGTGTTTTTAGCTTTTAAGGGGGCTGTGCTATTAAACGTTAAAGTTGGCGGGCAGACATTTTCCAAACGCCAGCAAAGCAGGGGTTGAAACGATAAATATCGTTCAGGCAGGACAAAAAAAAAAACAAGTTTTAAAACGATCAATTTCGTTCAAAAGGTCTGCACTATATTAACCTTTAAAACTATAAATATCGTTTTAAACAAATATCGGGCAGAAGGGGGCGACGGGTGAAGAACCCAACTTTTTTCACAAGCTAATGATCAGCATCATCAGAAAAGAACACTGGCTTAGAAGAGTCTTCTCAGCAAAAGGAAGGATATGCCTATTTTGTTTGCCATATTAAACATGCACACTGTTCTGGGCAACCAGCGCTGCATTAGTGGGGTCAAGGACAAAGGGGGAAGCTTGTGGACTATCCCTTCCCTCTCAGGTTTACTTTAAGTAACTATATTTACTGTGTGTCATGGTGTGAGTTTACAGAAGGTGTTTAAACCTCATGCTATGTTAACAATAATGTGCATTGTCTTCTGGGCAATCAACAACATAATTAAAAGTAAAAACTATTATCATTAGCTCTGTTGGCAAATAAATTTTAGTGCTGCATCTTAAAATGAGTGTGAAATGATGCACCTATTGTCTCCACCCCCACCCTTTAGATTGTAAACCTCTGGCAGGGCCCTCCTTCCTAGTGACACTGTACTGTTATCAAATCATTTGCATGATCTTGTTTTGTTGTGAGTTTCCTGAATGTCCTACCTTGGATGTTAACCCATTTATCTATTGTGCAGCGCTGTGTAATATGTTGTCGCTTTATAAATACAATAAATAATAAAAATAATAATGCAACAGTAAAATATTGGTAAATTTACTGAAATTCTTGTACTCTTTTTTTACTAATGGTAGAATTCAGGTATTACTTACCTAACTCTCATATTACCCCTTGCCCTCCTATGTCTAACACTAACCCCCTAACCCTACCTACACTTGACACTAGCCATCTACACCTAACACTAACCTTCCCCCATAGATATTGCCACTATTTACTCTCCCTCCCGCTGCAAAATAACTCCAGCACTAGCTATGGCCACTAAATAGAGTGTGGCGACATAGTTGCTATACTATGTAGCAAATTACTGCCACTCCCGCCACTAAACAGAGTTCAGCCACATAACCATACTCCATAACATTTTACTGCCTCTCCCGTCGCAAAATAACACTGATCATTTTGGAGAACAGAGTTCAGCTAGTCTATAGAGGAACTCAGGAACCTAGATTATCTTAGCGGTGCTGCAGAGCCGCAATTTCCAAAATGGCCTATAGTGGAAAGAGAGGAGGAGCATAGACTCAGCCACATATGAAGGAAGAGTACTGTGCACCTGTCTCACAAACAGTTCTGAAGTTTATTGCATTCTTCAGCCAAAAGTAAACAGTATTGACATGTGTAAAGGAATAACGTCACACCTGCATGGTGGAAGTTGCTGCGGTGGAGGAGGGAGAGGTGACCAGGGGAAGATTAGGACTGCACTACAGCCGTTTCACGCCGCTCACATGAGCAAGGGGGATGGGAGCTGCTTACTACTTTAATCAGTTGGTTGGCTGACTAACACTATCAATGATGGCTGCTTAATACTGCTGTAGTCAACATGGGGGCTGCAGAGCCTACCTAGTTCTACTGTATGCGTTTGTGTGTGGGGGGGGGGGGGGGGAGGAGGGAGGTACAGAGGCTGCCTATTATTTCTATCTGCACGAAAGCTACCTAACACTTACATGTACATACGTATAGTTCTGCTGCCGGTGAGTTGGGTGCAGGGTGAGCCAAATGAAAATTTGAGATTCGCAAATGTGGATTTCTACAAAAGTTTGCAAATCTGGCGAATCTGCAAATTGCCATAGACTTTGATGCGCAGGCAAATTCTAAAACCTACAGGAATGGTTTCTGGCCACAAAAGTTATGGAAAAGTTGTTTCAAGGGGCCTAACACCTGGATGGGGGCATGCCGGAGGTGGATGCATGGCAAAAGTCCCATCAAAATGTATGTAGTTGATGCAGATCCATGTTTTCACATTACATTCCTAAATTGATGGAATAAAGTGCTTTAAAATGTCCACTATGTGTACACGTCCATCAGGTAGTGTAAGGGTTACGCCTGCTTCACACTGAAGGACGAAAAGCCGCGTTTGAATGCACCGCTGACCTCAAACAGCCGCAAAGACCTTTAGTGATTAATTCAGTTGAGCATATCTTTGTTTTTACTAGTTGACACCTCCAGGACATAAATGTTAGTCCTCTCAGTTACTATTTTTGTGTAGTGGTGTGTAGTGGCCGCCATGCTTGTGCGCACAATCGTGGGAGTGCAGGAGTTCACGGTTGTCCAGCCTCTATAGTCAGGTTGAGGTAGTTCAATGACAGTTAACCCTCCTGGCGGTATATTAAAAACCGCCAGGGGGCAACACATCCGTTTTTTGTTTTTTTTTTAAATCATGTAGCGAGCCTAGGGCTCGCTACATGATAGCCGCTGCTCAGCGGCATCCCCCCAGCCCCGCCGATCGCCTCCGGCGATAGGCGATCAGGAAATCCCGTTCAAAGAACAGGATTTCCTGAAGGGCTTCCCCCGTCGCCATGGCCAGGGGGGGGGCTGTGTTGCGACGCGGATAGCGGCGATCAAGCGCGGGGCGGCGGCGGCGATCGAAGTGCTGACGCAGCTAGCAAAGTGCTAGCTGCGTTCAGCAAAAAAAAAATTATTCAAATCGGCCCAGCAGGGCCTGAGAAAACCTCCTGCGCGGCTTACCCCTGTCCCCTTACCGCCAGGAAGGTTAAGTGACCAAAAAATCCACAGATTTTGCACTGAGGTTTTATACAGGGGGCCGTAGTGGAAACTAGATGCAAGTAGTGGTGTGAAGGATTATTGGGTTATGGTTGGTGCACTACTAGGACCAGCAGACCTGTCTCCAACAGTTAACTTATGCACTGGACTATTAGCAATCACTAAGGCCGAATGCCAAAACCTAGCCAAATTCTCTTTATCTTGGTCAGGACGAATAGCCTCATTCAAGATGTTTGTGCTACCTAAAATACTATACATGTTCAGATCCCTCACAATACCCATCAAGCGTCAGTTCTTGCTGGACCTCAAAAAGATTATTAATAACTTTATTTGGGGAGGCAAAAAATCACGCATTGCCTACAATTTAATGACACTTCCCAGACAGAAGGGAGGATTGGGCCTACCTAACATTGAAATGTACTATTATGCCTCTAATCTTGAATTTGCCAAACACTGGTGGTCGAAAACGCTTGGGAAAAGATGGGTGAAACTAGAAAACGACATATTGAATATATGCCCCAGAGAATTATTAGCCAGCATGGCAATAGGCCATAAACCAACCAAAAGTGATTACCCTACAATTCAGGCAACACTACTTGCTTGGGAATACTTCCTGAAACATCCCCCCCCTTCTGATAACCTACTCACCCCAATTATTCCAATAGCCTCCTTTAAATTACTAATGCCTGACCTCAACCTGCTCTCTCTTAAAGCAGCAGGCATTCTTAATCTAAATGATCTGTTCAAAGATGGTAACATTTTACCCACTGTGGAAATATCCACTAAGTACAAATTATCTGGTCTATCTCTACTCACTCTATATGGGGTGATCGACTTCCTCAGATCCAGACAGATCCAAATACCCGAATGGACAGATGGTGTACTCACTATGTTAAATGCAATTACTCCTATTCAAGGAGGTATCTCTATTTGGTATACAGAATTAAACTCCCCCCAAAAATCCCCAATCTCCAAATTTGCAACAAGTTGGTCACTTGACCTAGGTTTAGATATCTCAGTTCAACGACTCATTAAAGCTAACAGAAACCTTGACAAACTCTCCAAGTGCAACTCACATTGGGAGCAACATCTCAAAATCACCTACCGTTGGTATCTAACCCTGAGAAGGTTAGCTTCCTTCTCTCCCAACAACTCTCCACTCTGCTGGAAATGTAACAGCCAAGTAGGCACCCTAGTCCATATGTTATGGGATTGCCACTTAGTAGCCAATCTATGGCAGGAGGTAGAAAATCTTATTAAATCCCATTATATCGCTAACTTCAAGATTTCCCCCCCGATGGCCCTTCTATGCCTGGATCTTGAGGAAATAGATCTCCAATATAAGAAACCTGTTTGCCATCTAATCTTGGCCGCGCAGTATATGATAGTGAGTAACTGGAAAGCTGCTGAGCCCTTCTGTACCTGGGAACTTTTGGCCATATACAACAGAAATATGGCAATCGAAAACCTCTTAAGCAACTAATTTTATAGCCTCAGACCTAAGATCTTCTCTCGCCCAGCTCTGAAGAACACCTTTACACAACCAGCCCTTTGGCAACTACATATAGCTAAACCTGGTGGTGATGTTACGCCATGTCAAGGCAGGCAACACTAGTTAGTTAGTTAGTTAGGTATTTAGTTAGTCCTCTTCTTTTTCTTTTTCCTTTTTCTTTTCAGCCAATTGATTAAGAGAATAAACACCAACAGTGGAAGCTTCTCTACTGATGCTCTTTTGTTCACTATTCCCTTACCCAGTCAGGTGAAATGCCAGCTTTATGGCTTTATGGCTCTTGCTACTGCTATTGATGAGGCTACATCAAACCATTCAATCTTTCAAGAACTCTCTCACATCGAGAAAGACACTTAATCACCACAAATATATTACCTAACAGCTAAAAACGGGTTCATACATCACTTTCAGTCCCTTCAAACCAGGAAATACGCCAAGTGATTGGTAGGCCCTCGGCCACTGCTCCAAACACTCCCCTCTACTGGCAGTCATATTCCACCCATCTGGCCCTACGTAGGGATGAGCGTAATGACCTAATTACGAATTTCCGAAATTTCGCGAAATTACTACAATTACGATTTTAGCAGTAATCGAAATTTCGTAATTTTCGCAAATTACGCAAATTTTCGTAATTACGATTACGAAATTTAGTATTTTAAAGTTTGCAAAGGTTTCTATCCCTCTAGATGCCTAAAATGAATAACCAACCAACCTTCTCTCTCTCTCTCTCTCCCTCTCTCCCTCTCTCTCTCTCTCTCCAGAGATTTGTAGTATTTCAAAACCATACTCACATTCATGACATGTCCAGGGATCAAACCCAGGCCAACCACATGGAAGACAGCTATGCTCACCACCATACCACCAAACACACACTAAATAGACTGCTAACCTAAATCTTACTTGTAGACAGTCATATGAGACACATGCTGGGTGCAGGGCTTTGTGATTGGACCATGCGATAGAGTGAGGTGCAAAAATGAAATCATGCCTAGCAGAGGATGGTTTCACAGTGCTAAATGCTAGGCTGGCTGTGGTGCAATTGGTTAGTGTGTCTGGCTGGTAACAGCAAGGTTACAGGTTCAATTCCATCCAGGCATGTCTTTTCCTTTTGCGTTCAACAGTTGTCCAAACAGAGCCAACAGAGCCCCAGATAGCCATGTAGAGTTAGGTCACAGCTAGCCTGGCTGTGGTGCAATTGGTTAGTGTGTCTGGCTGGTAACAGCAAGGTTACAGGTTCGATTCCATCCAGGCATGTCTTTTCCTTTTGCGTTCAACAGTTGTCCAAACAGAGCCAACAGAGCCCCAGATAGCCATGTAGAGTTAGGTCACAGCTAGCCTGGCTGTGGTGCAATTGGTTAGTGTGTCTGGCTGGTAACAGCAAGGTTACAGGTTTGATTCCACCCAGGCATGTCTTTTCCTTTTGCGTGCGCGTGCTGCGCCATTGAACCCCATGGGGTATTTTGCGTGCGTAAAACTTTACGCATGCAAAACTTTGTGCTCGGTGTTTGGACAACTGTTGAACTCAAAAGGAAAAGACATGCCTGGATGGAATCGAACCTGTAACCTTGCTGTTACCAGCCAGACACACTAACCAATTGCACCACAGCCAGGCTAGCTGTGACCTAACTCTACATGGCTATCTGGGGCTCTGTTGGCTCTGTTTGGACAACTGTTGAACGCAAAAGGAAAAGACATGCCTGGATGGAATCGAACCTGTAACCTTGCTGTTACCAGCCAGACGCACTAACCAATTGCACCACAGCCAGCCTAGCATTTAGGCATTGTGAAACCATCCTCTGCTAGGCATGATTTCATTTTTGCACCTCACTCTATCGCATGGTCCATGGTCCAATCACAAAGCCCTGCACCCAGCATGTGTCTCATATGACTGTCTACAAGTAAGATTTAGGTTAGCAGTCTATTTAGTGTGTGTTTGGTGGTATGGTGGTGAGCATAGCTGTCTTCCATGTGGTTGGCCTGGGTTTGATCCCTGGACATGTCATGAATGTGAGTATGGTTTTGAAATACTACAAATCTCTGGAGAAAGAGAGAGAGAGAGAGAGAGAGGAGGAGGAGGAGGAGGAGCTGGCTGTGCTGTTCATTTTAGGCTTCTAGAGGGATAGAAACCCTTACAAACCTGAAAAAGTAAAATTTCGGTTGGAGACACGAAATTCGTCATTACGGGAGTGAAATTTCGATTACGAAATTGTAAATTACGATTTGAAAATTAATTACGAAATTACGAATTTGGGTCGTAATGTTAAATTTCGCATTCGTAATAAAAGCAGTTCGAAATTTCGAAAATTTCGGCTCATCTCTACGGGGTTTGCCCAGCTGGCTCTGGGATTGACCTGTCAGACCAGGACTGCACATCAATATTAAATACCCCCCCCTTCCTAATCTACTAGGATTTATCTCAAATGTTAACACAAATGTGAGCCAGTTCGCAATTCTCTGACAATGTTTGTTGACAACTTATGTTCATGAATAACTTTAACAAAACTCCTGTTAGATGTAAGATGTATGCCTTGCAACATGTAACTGCATTACAACTCATTTATCTTGATCAATAAAAACAAATGTTAAAAAAAAAAAAAAAACTTATGCACTGGACACAGAAAAGAAAAACAATGTATCAGCCCTAAGAAGGGCTTAGCTGTTCAGGACAATGTGGTAGCAGCAAGAGGACACAGATCACAGGCCTATCTAACTCTCTCCCTGTCAACAACACACTGTTCCTCATCTGCCTAGCACAGAAGCCAGACACTGACTGCAAAATGGCTTCTGTGTTGGCTTTCTGATAGGTGGGGGGGGGGGCGGCCCAGGTGGGAGGGATAGCTGATTAGCTAACACGATCACCCCTTGTTCGCCACAAACTATTCACCGGCAGAACAGTTCAGCCCATGTCATGTCATTCTGGGATCCAAGCAACACACATTTGAATCTTTCAGAGGCTAGTTGTTGTGCATGTACCATTTCCTATAGAAATTAACTTTTACCATTAAAGAAGTGACTACCAATTGTAGGTAGCATTTTGTGCATGTATGTATATGTGGTGCTTGGGTGCCACATGTTGCATTATCTAGTGCAACAAATAGGTCAGAAATTGCCCTGGCTGCCAGCAGTGGCTAGGATCAAGTCCGTATTCCAGTTTATTTCATGTAATTTCAAAGGCCCAGGTACAAGTTTTCCCAAATTAAGTCATATATACAGCATACCATTTCTTTTCCATATTAATTTGATCTTAAATGACTGCTGCACATTGTGTACTATGGGCATCAATAGAGTAAACATTATTTTTATTATTATTACAATTATATATTTACTGTATATAGCGCCGACATCTTCTGCAGTGCTATACAGAATATATTGTCTTGTCACCTAACTGTCCCTCAGAAGGGGCTCATAATCTAATCCCTACCATAGTCCTATGTCTATGTATGTATTGTGTAGTGTATGTACGTAGTCTAGGGCCAATTTAGGGGGAAGACAATTAACATATCTGTAAATTTTTTGCATGTGGTAGAAAACTGGAGTGCTCGGAGGAAATCCACACAGACATGGGGAAAACCTACAAACTTCATGCACATAGTGCCCTGGCTGCAAGGCGAGAGCGTTAACCACTACACAAACATGCCAGTATCCTCTCAGGAAGTCCCACGCTCCCCCTGATCCTGACAAGCTCGTGACATTGCATGGCCATAGTCAGGCCTCTGCAACTGTATTGCAGAGACTGGAAACGTAAAATTGGCTTCTGAAACTAGAATTTTTGGCTAACAGTGACACTAACAAAAAGAGCCATCATCAGTAATCCCCGATCCATGGAAGCCATGTTAAACTGGCAGAACATGGATCAGGGCCGTGGTTTCAAAAACTATGTGGTCACACTTTTCACAATTTTTTTTTACCATATTCTCACTGACCTCCCTAACATAGATAACAAATTTGGTACATGCTTTGTTATTAACCATGGATGTTGGCACCATTGACTTCAATATCAAATGCCTTCGGAGCATGAAAATCAGAACAAGACATTTGGTATTTGCCTGAGGAACTCTGAATTTTTATGAAATTGGAATTTGGCTGTTCTGATCAACCCTGCACCCAATCTGATCGATTGTATGATCGATCAGTCAGGAGATTGTACCAGCATTAATTTTATTAATTAATCTGTTTTGATTATATAGTTAAAATACCCAGTGTAGAATTGTCACCCCAATATCCAGCCACACTCACAATCAAGCAACTACTAATCATGCAAGAGTGGCACCAAGGTGTGGATAACCACATGGCCACATTGGGGAAGAAAGTCCAAGTAAGCTCACTTACTTGAGGCCAATAAATATATAATTATTATAATTGATGTACTGTAATCTGAAGAAATCGCCCTAGGCTGTATCAATCTTGTCAGCTCCTTGCATCATAGAAGCAGCATAAGCAGGGATGCTCGGATGTGCCTCATCCACAAATTCGGAAATCCGCGTGGTTGCAAAAAAAAATCCGCATTCGGCCCCGCCGCATGCGGATTTTCGTCCGCGTCCACGCAACCACGCAGATTTTCTGCCGTGAATGGTGTAATCACGCGTGGATTCCCGCCCGGAGGCGGATTTTCTTTTAACGTTAATAACAAAGCCCCCATACATGCTACAATCCCCCAAATTGCATGGAGTATCGAGGTGATAAGGGGCAACATAACTTCAACATAAAAAATTCCCCCCAAATTTTTTTTTCTAGAGAAAATGGATTTTGAAGTGAAATCAACACTTTAAATGGGGCTATTAATTGGTAATAAGTGGTTTTAAAAAGGAATATACGCGTTAAGCAGTCAAAGAGGTGAAGGCGAGTTCCAATGGCATTTGGCGGCGAAGGTACCGCTGGAGGAGGATGAGTGGCTGATGCCAAAAAGGCCCCAGAGAGGTTTTTGTAATTTTTTGGGGGGATTTTTTTGCAGCAATTAGCAATGACATCGCAGCAGAGTTGTCAGTGGACACGGGCAGTGTGAACGCAGAGTGCAGTGGTGGTAGCGACTGAGTCAGGAGAAGGACTATGCGGGCGGTCAGTTCAGCAGCACAGAAGGACCACGGCAACATACTAGTAGTAGTAGTAGCAGCACAGCGTCATAGTGCTGGCCAAAAAATTAAATGCACCCGGTGACCCGGGCAGTGTGAACGCAGACAGAGTACATTGGTGGAAGCGACTGAGTCAGGAGGAGGAGGACAATGCGGGCGGTCAGATCAGCAGCAGCAGCACAGAAGAACCATGGCAACATACTGGTGGTAGTAGTAGTAGTAGCACAGTGTCATAGTGCTTGCCAAAAAATTAAATGCACCCGGGTGACCCGGGCCGTGATAACGCAGACAGAGTGCATTGGTGGTACCGTGGTAGCGACTGAGTCAGGAGGAGGAGGAGGACAAAGCGGGCGTTCAGTTCAGCAGCAGCAGCAGCAGCAGCACAGAAGGACCATGGCAACATACTGGTGCTAATAGTAGCAGCACAGCGTCATAGTGCTGGCCAAAAAATTAAATGCACCCGGTGACCCGGGCAGTGATAACGCAGAGTGCAGCAGCGGGAAGCGACTGAGTCAGGAGGAGGAGGACAATGCGGGCGGTCAGTTCAGCAGCAGCAGCACAGAAGGACCATGCCAACATACTGGTGGTAGTAGTAGCAGTAGCAGCACAGCGTCATAGTGCTGGCCAAAAAATTAAATGCACCCGGTGACCCGGGCAGTGATAACGCAGACAGAGTGCATTGGTGGTACCGTGGTAGCGACTGAGTCAGGAGGAGGAGGAGGACAAAGCGGGCGTTCAGTTCAGCAGCAGCAGCAGCAGCACAGGAGGACCATGGCAACATACTGGTGCTAGTAGTAGCAGCACAGCGTCATAGTGCTGGCCAAAAAATTAAATGCACCCAGTGACCCGAGCAGTGTGAACGCAGACAGAGTACATTGGTGGTACCGTGGTAGCGACTGAGTCAGGAGGAGGAGGAGGACAAAGCGGGCGTTCAGTTCAGCAGCAGCACAGAAGGACCATGGCAATATACTGGTGCTAGTAGTAGCAGCACAGCATCATAGTGCTGGCAAAAAAATTAAATGCACCCAGTGACCCGGGCAGTGTGAACGCAGAGTGTAGTAGCGACTGAGTCAGGAGGACAAAGCGGGCGGTCAGTTCAGCAGCTCAGAAGGAGGACCATGGCAACTTACTGGTAGTAGTACCATAACACCAAAAAATTAACCAAGGTAGGCACTAGGCAGGTAGTAACTGTCTTTATAAAGGCAGGCATAGTTAACAACAGCACATGCAGCAGCCACTTCATGTCCCCCTGTGTCCGACAATAGGGGCCAGGAACTCACCTTCCACCCAAGCCTGGGTGATTTTCAGGAAGGTGAGTTTGTCCACAGAGGCGTGGGAGAGCCGAGAGCGCTTCTCTGTGACCACGCCACCGGCCGCACTAAAGCATCTCTCTGAGAGGACACTGGAAGGAGGGCAGGATAGGAGTTCCAGGGCGTACTGGGACAGCTCGCTCCAGATGTCCAGTCTCTTGACCCAGTACTCCAAGGGGTCCACGGGGCTGTCGGTGTCATTGAGCCCGCTGGATGACCCCATATAGTCAGACACCATGGTGGTCAGTCGTTGCTTGTGCTGGTTGGTGGTGGATGCTGTGGCGGGCACCTCTGTTCTGGGCTGCTGCACTGCATACAGGCTCTTGCTTAGGCTCTTCAGGTCTCCGGGGCGCCAGTTGCTGCTGCTGCTGCTGGTGGTTGTTGTTGTGCTGCTAGTGGCAATGGTAGGCACCTCTTGCTGGCTTGGGAGAGCAGTTACAGTGGGGGTGGAAGGCTGGGGGAATGCTTCCAGTAGTCTGCGCACAAGGGCCTCCTTCAACTCCCTTGTGCATTGCTCGGTGGTGGATGGCGTCATTAAGTCTCCCAGCTTCCCTTTCAGATGGGGATCAAGCATCAAGGTAATCCAGATGTCCTCCCTTGAACGCATCTGGATCACCCGGGGGTCCCTGCGAAGGCAGCGCAACATGTGCACAGCCATGGGAAACAAGTGGGCCCTGCCAGCAAGATCTTCCTCGTCCTCGCCATTGTCCCATAACGCATGCCTGTCCTCTTCCTGTGCCATGTCGTTGTCCTCCTCAAACCGCCATCCACGTACAACGCCTGCTGCACTCTGCTCCTCCTCCTCCTCATTCAGGTTAGGGACCTCCAACTCTTCCACTACCTGCTGTGAGCCCTCCTCTGAGCTGGACTGTGCTGCCATCTGCTCCTGTTCTTCCAACTGCCTCAGGGCTTCATCCCCACGCTCAATTAAATTGTCCATTGCCTGCTCCAGTAGACAAACCAAGGGCACCCACTGGCACACAGAGGCCCGCTCCTCACTGACCATCTTGGTTGCCTCCAGGAAGGAACTCAGCACCAGGCATACTTGCTGCATCAGTGTCCACTGAGTGGCAGTAATCATGGGGACTTGCTGGTTGCTGGGGACACTTGGGTCTAGCATGTAGGCCCTAAGAGCCAGCCTGTGCTGACACAGCCGCTCCAACATGGCCAGAGTCGAATTCCAGCGAACTGGCATGTCGATGATCATCCGGTGTTGTGGCCTTCCATACTGCTGCTGTAAGGTGGACAAGAGAGCAGAGGCAGTGGCTGACAGGCGGAAAAAGCGTACCACCGCCCGGACATCCTGCAGCAGCTCGCTCATCCCCTGGTAAGTGCGCAAGAAGCGCTGCACCACAAGATTGAGCACGTGGGCCAAGCAGGGGATGTGCTGGAGGTTTCCCTGCTGCACTGCTGCCACCAGGTTGGCCCCGTTATCGGCTGCCACATACCCCACTTCCAGGCCTCTGGGGGTCAGCCACCTCTGCTCCTGCTTCCTGAGGGCGGCCAGGACGTTGGTGGCCATAAGCCTCTCCTTCCCCAGGGTCACCAATTTTAAAAGGGCTTGGCAGTGCCGAGGCTTTGCGCTGCTGCTGCCGAGGCGGGCTTGCTTTCCGGGTGCAGAGGGAGTGTCGTGACAGGACCCTTCTGCATCCCCCCTGATCCCGTGTGGTGGCACCACTAGCTGGGCTGATGCGCTCTTGTCCTCCCTCCCTTCCATCAGTGTCACCCAGTGGGCCGTAAAGGACAGGTAGCGACCTGTCCTAAATCTGCTACTCCACGAGTCCATGGTCACGTGGACCCGCTCGCCCACAGAGTAGTCCAGGGAACGGGCCACGTTTTCCACCGCAAACTTGTGGAGTGCTGGGATCGCGCTCCTGCTGAAATAGTGGCGACTGGGGACTTGCCACTCAGGGATGCCAAATTGGAGCAGTGTCCGCATGGCGCTCCCCTCCTGCACCAGGGAGTAGGGAAGCAGCTGTGATGCCATGGCCCGGGCCAGCAAGCCATTTAGTTTGCGGATCCGCCTGTGGCTTGGAGGCAGAGGCTTGGTCAGACCCTGAAAGGTGTCGCTCAGCAGGGTCTGACGACGCTGGGATGCAGGGGAGACAGAGGAGAGAGACGAACACTGGCTGCCAGCCTCAATGTCTGTGTCCTGAGTAGCCGAGGTGGAAGAGCGCTTGCGTGCTACTACTGCTTCTGCTGTGGGGGATTCACGACCCTGAGGGAGGGATGATGCTGCTGCGCTGGTGGGCCTTCTGCTCTCAGGAACCCCTGCCAGCAGTGCCTGCTTCCTCTTAAAGTCCGCATACTCGCGGCAGTGGCGGCTTCTCAGGTGGCCCTGGAGGGATGAGGTACCCATCTTGCTCAGACTTTTCCCACGGCTCAATCTTTTGCTGCATAACCTGCACACCGCATACCTTTTGTCATCAGTACATTCCTCAAAGCAATCCCACACTGGTGACTTTAATTTACTGTGGCCTCCACTAGCAGAGGGTGCAGCGGAACAATGTGTGGTAGTAGTTGCCGGGGGTTGCATGGTGGTGGTGCCGGCTGAAGCAGTGTCCTGTCTACTTGCTCCAAGCCCACTGCTGCCGATGCCCCTGCCCCTGCCTGACATATGGCGATATCCTTGCCTAGGCCGAGGTGACTCGTCATCCTGCTCTGCCTCTGACCATTCTTCCACGGACTCAGCAGGCTGCACATAGTTAGGGTCCACAACGTCGTCATCATCAGCAGCATCATCATAATCCAGCTCTTCCTCTGACTCCCCCGCCTCCTCTTCTGTCCCTACATCCCCAGACACAGACCCCTCTTCTTCATCACCAGAACTCAACAACGCTTGTGATTGTGGCCCGATCTCAATCTCTGCCACATCAGTCCCCAGTAAGTCCTGAGCTTCTTGCATCAGCAGGTTCCCAGAAGCCGGACTGAGGGACAGAACGCTGTCAACCTGGGAGGGCTGCTGACCAGTGGGTGCTGGGGTGGATGTCACAACAAGCGTGGGACGTTGGCTGCTGCTGCTTGGAGTGGTGCTCACAGTAGAGGTCTGGGAGGAAGTCATGATGTCAATGAGTACGTCAGGTTCCATTTGCTCAACCACCACACGGGGACCAGAAACTTTAAAATATTTGGACAATGGCGTCCTCTCACTCGGCCCAGGCTTTGCTGCCCCCCTTTCTGCTGCATCACAACCACGTACAGCTGGGCGTCCTCTCCCTGGACGTGGAGCAGTCCCAGAAGTGGCTGAGGCAATTGAACTCCCTTTCCTCTCACCCCGCGAAACCCTGCCAGACATGTTGCTAGTAATGAATCACTGGATGCAGTGGGCACAGTACCAGTGGCGGACACAGCCAGCAGTGGGCCCCTGTGCAAAATTGTAATTGTGGGCCCCCTATATGGGCGTGGCTACAACCTGCGGCGCGCTAAGCGCGCCGCGTCAAAAATTAGTGGACAGAACCTGCGGCGCATAGCGCCGCGGCAAAAAAATGGGCGTGGCAATGACCGGATGAGGGCGGAGCTAACTGTAACTTAAAGCGAACCCGGGGTGAGGGTTTATTTCCTTTTAAACAATACTAGTTGCCTGGCGGCCCTGCTGATCTATTTGGCTGCAGTAATAAACTGAATTACACCAGCAACAAGCATGCAGCTAATCTTCTCAGTTCTGACAATATTGTCAGAAACCCCTGACCTGCTGCATGCTTGTTCAGGGTCTATGGTTGAAAGAATAAGAGGCAGAGGACCAGCACGGCAGCCAGGCAACTGGTATTGCTTAAAAGGAGAGAAATATGGCAGCCTCAATATTATTCTCACCTCAGGTTCCCTTGAAAAGTGCAACGCAAAGACAGTGGGCCCAAGTTTTGGTGACCCTTTCCCCAGAAAATTCACATAATTGTGCAGGTTTTCTCAAGAAAATACACATATATGCCCAGAAAATACGTGCAATCATGTCGGCAGATATGCCCAGAAAATACGTGCAATCATGTCGGCAGATATGCCCAGAAAATATGTGCAATCAAGTCGGCAGATATGCCCAGAAAATACGTGCAATCAAGTCGGCAGATATGCCCAGAAAATACGTGCAATCAAGTCGGCAGATATGCCCAGAAAATACGTGCAAACAAGTCGGCAGATATGCCCAGAAAATACGTGCAAACAAGTCGGCAGATATGCCCAGAAAATACATGCAATCAAGTCGGCAGATATGCCCAGAAAATACGTGCAAACAAGTCGGCAGATATGCCCAGAAAATACGTGCAATCATGTCGGCAGATATGCCCAGAAAATACATGCAATCATGTCGGCAGATTTGCGAAGAAAATACATGCAATCATGTGGCAGACCTGCCCAGAACATACACCTGCTAATATAAATAAAACAAAAACATTTACTCACCTGCAGCAGCAGACCTCCTGTCCCAGCCTCCATCCGGCGCGCAGCTCCCATGGGTGGTTGGGTGGATAGGTAGCCTAGTGGGTGGGTGAGTGGGTGGGTGGGTTGGTAGCCTGGTTGAGTGGGTGGGTTGGTAGCCTGGTGGGTGGGTGGGTAGGTAGCCTGGTGGGTGGGTGGGTAGGTAGCCGGGTGGGTAGGTAGCCTGGTGGGTGGGTGGGTAACTAGCCCGGTAGGTAGGTAGGTAGCCCGGTGGGTGGGTAGGTAGGTAGCCTGGTGGGTGCGTGGGTAGCCGGGTGGGTGGGTAGGTAGCCTGGTGGGTGGGCTGGTAACTAGCCCGGTAGGTAGCCGGGTGGGTGGTTAGGTAGGTAGCCGGGTGGGTGGTTAGGTAGGAAGCCTGGTGGGTGGGTAGCCGGGTGGGTGGGTAGGTAGGTAGCCGGGTGGGTGGTTAGGTAGGTAGCCGGGTGGGTAGGTAGGAAGCCTGGTGGGTGGGTAGGTAGCCGGGTGGGTAGGTAGGTAGCCGGGTGGGTAGGTAGGAAGCCTGGTGGGTGGGTAGGTAGCCTGGTGGGTGGGTAGGTAGGTAGCCTGGTGGGTGGGTAGGTAGCCTGGTGGGTAGGTAGGTAGCCGGGTGGGTAGGTAGGAAGCCTGGTGGGTGGGTAGGTAGCCTGGTGGGTGGGTAGGTAGGTAGCCTGGTGGGTGGGTAGGTAACCTGGTGGGTGGGTTGGTAACTAGCCCGGTAGGTAGCCGGGTGGGTGGTTAGGTAGGTAGCCAGGTGGGTGGTTAGGTAGGTAGCCGGGTGGGTGGTTAGGTAGGTAGCCGGGTAGCCGGGTGGGTGGGTAGGTAGCCTGGTGGGTGGGTTGGTAACTAGCCCGGTAGGTAGCCGGGTGGGTGGTTAGGTAGGTAGCCGGGTGGGTGGTTAGGTAGGTAGCCGGGTAGGTAGGTAGGTAGCCGGGTGGGTAGGTAGCCGGGTGGGTAGGTAGCCGGGTGGGTGGTTAGGTAGTTGAGTGGGTGGTTAGGTAGGAAGCCTGGTGGGTGGGTAGGTAGCCGGGTGGGTAGGTAGCCGGGTGGGTGGTTAGGTAGTTGGGTGGGTGGTTAGGTAGGAAGCCTGGTGGGTGGGTAGGTAGCCGGGTGGGTAGGTAGGTAGGAAGCCTGGTGGGTGGTTAGGTAGTCGGGTGGGTAGGTAGGTAGCCGGGTGGGTAGGTAGCCGGGTGGGTAGCTATCCGGGTGGGGGGCCCGACTCCTATCCTCCCTCCCTCCCTTCCTTCCTCACCTCGGGGGGCCCCCTCCCGATATGCGCGGCGGGAGAGTGAGCGGCAAATGCAGGAAGTCTTCAGGGCTCTCCAGGCATCCGCTAGAGGCCCAGCCGCTGAGTCTCCAATATGTCTCCAACTGGAGACATATTGGAGACCAAGCGGCTGGGCCTCTAGCGGATGCCTGGAGAGCCCTTCCTGCATTTGCCGCTCGCTCGCTCTCCCGCCGCGCATATCGGGAGGGGGCCCCCGAGGTGAGGGAGGGAGGGAGGATAGGAGTCGGGGGGCCCCCGGGAATAAAATAATAAAAAAAAAAAAAAATATTAAAAAAAAAAAAAGTACTTAATGCCATGGGCCCCTGAAGAAAACGGAACTTCAGGGGCCCTCGTGCGGCGGCACGGCCTGCACGGCCGTATGTCCGCCCCTGCACAGTACAAGGTCACTGAAGGATGCACCAGGCACAGTACAATGGCACTGAAGGATGCAGTGGGCACAGTACAAGGTCACTGAAGGATGCAGTGGGCACAGCAGTGGGCACTGGATATACAACTAGGTCACTGAAGGATGCAGTGGGCACAGTACAAGGTCACTGAAGGATGCAGTGGGCACAGAACAAGGTCACTGAAGGATGCAGTGGGCACAGCAGTGGGCACTGGATATACAACTAGGTCACTGAAGGATGCAGTGGGCACAGTGCAAGGTCACTGAAGGATGCAGTGGGCACAGCAGTGGGCACTGGATATACAACTAGGTCACTGAAGGATGCAGTGGGCACAGTACAAGGTCACTGAAGGATGCAGTGGGCACAGCAGTGGGCACTGGACATACAACTAGGTCACTGAAGGATGCAGTGGGCACAGTACAAGGTCACTGAAGGATGCAGTGGGCACAGCAGTGGGCACTGGATATACAACTAGGTCACTGAAGGATGCAGTGGGCACAGTACAAGGTCACTGAAGGATGCAGTGGGCACAGCAGTGGGCACTGGACATACAACTAGGTCACTGAAGGATGCAGTGGGCACAGTACAAGGTCACTGAAGGATGCAGTGGGCACAGCAGTGGGCACTGGATATACAACTAGGTCACTGAAGGATGCAGTGGGCACAGTACAAGGTCACTGAAGGATGCAGTGGGCACAGCAGTGGGCACTGGATATACAACTAGGTCACTGAAGGATGCAAAGGGCACAGTACAATGTCACTGAAGGATGCAGTGGATACAGCAGTGGGCACTGGATATACAACTAGGTCACTGAAGGATGCAGTGGGCACAGTACAAGGTCACTGAAGGATGCAGTGGGCACAGTACAAGGTCACTGAAGGATGCAGTGGGCACAGCAGTGGGCACTGGATATACAACTAGGTCACTGAAGGATGCAGTGGGCACAGTACAAGGTCACTGAAGGATGCAGTGGGCACAGCAGTGGGCACTGGATATACAACTAGGTCACTGAAGGATGCAGTGGGCACAGCACAAGGTCACTGAAGGATGCAGTGGGCACTGGATATACAACTAGGTCACTGAAGGACGCAGTGGGCACAGTACAAGGTCACTGAAGGATGCAGTGGGCACAGCAGTGGGCACTGGATATACAACTAGGTCACTGAAGGATGCAGTGGGCACACAAGGATGTCACACTGTGTAATGAGATGCTCATATGCCAGCGAGCGAGCAGTGGGCACTGGGCACGGCACAAGGTCACTGACAGAATGAATGAACAGCGCTGGCAGAGAGTGGCGGAGCCGGCGGTGTGACTGGCTGCCTGCAAATAGTACAAGTGTATAACTATCACTGGAATATGCAAGTGAACACTGCAGTTGCACTAACCTGCCTGCACTACACACAGATAATCCCCACTCCCACTACACTGACTACACTGCAGCACTGAACCTGCCTGCACTACACACAGTTAAATAATCACTAGACTCCCACACTCCCACTACACTACACTGACCACAACTAACTACAGCAATCACTCACTGACTAGCTAACTGTGTACAGTATAAGAGCAGTGTTAGCAAAAAAAAAACGCTTTGTTTTTAACACAATAAATGCACTTGCTCAAACAACAATGGCCTGGAGATAATCCTCTCAGCACCACAGTCTAGCAAGGACAGAGCTTTTCCATCATGGCCGCCGCTTTATATTCAGGAGGGGAGGGCATAGCTCCCCTCCTGTGATTGGTTGCTAGGGCCTGGCTGGGGCACTCTGATTGGCCTGCAATGTGTCACTTCCGCATTGTTTGACGCATTTCCGCAAACCACGACTTCAGCGCCGGGTTTCACGAGCGTGAATGCGCATTTCTGTCCGCATTCACGCGTAGCCGAAGCAGATTTTCGTGGTTGAAAATCTATTCACGGATTTTCGTGTCCGAGGCGGAATGCGTCAAAATGGTCGTGAATGCACGCGTAAGCGTGATCACGACCTGGCGGTGAGCACCACTGAGCATAAGCAATTAATGTAACATACTATTACAGTCCTATTAACTCCTTGTGTGAGCAGCATCAACAATAATGATGCAGCAGGTGTACAGCAGAAGGTGCAGCAAGGTTAAGCAGTCAAAGGATATAGCCATAGAGTTGTTATTATACAGTAGTGGAAGTGAATGTTGCAGTCTGCGCTGTGGCAAGAGGGTGAGGTGGGTAATTCCCATGCAGTGTCAGGCAGGTGACCACGCAGGGATAACCCAACATGTTTTGCTGGCATCTTCTGGCCTCTTCAGAGTGTGTGGTCTAAGAGCACAGAAGCACAGAAGCTGTACAATCACAAGGTTTATAACCCCCCATCAGGGCAGTCGAGCATATAATAACACAAAATATAATAGCACAAAATATCTACAGCCAACAACAGAGCTGCTCAATTCTTCCACACTCTTCCACACAGTGGAATCACTCTGCAATCCTTCCTGCCTAAAAGCCCCAACCACATTCTCCAGGGAAACAAGGTGTCTGCCATCCGTGCCAGCATTACACCAACAACATCAATTGACCACTGGACTTTGCATATACCTACTACCGTACCACCATAGCAAGTCTTTGACACTCTGAGTGAATTTTGGAATTCTCATTCAAAGTCTCCACCCCACTACCTGTGACCTGGATCCTGGTCCAACTGGATCCTTCATGCAGTGCCCAGAGCTGATCAGGCCGGCACTTCAAAAAATCACTCAGTGCCCCTTGCAAAGTGGACTTTTCCCAGAAGAACTAAAGAAAGCAATCATAACACCCCTCTTGAAGAAACCATCACTAGATCCTGATTCTGTGACCAACTACAGACCTGTGGTGAACTTACCATTCCTATCAAAAGTTATTGAGAAAGCAGTCGTCAACCAGCTAAAAGCCAGGCTTACAGATAACAACATTTTTGATACTTTTCAGTCAGGATTAAGGAAAAGGCACAGCACTGAAACGGCATTAGTCCGAGTAATGAATGATCTACTTACTGCAAGGACCAAGGGTCATTGCTCAATTCTGATTCATCTTGACTTGTCTGCAGCATTTGATACTGTGGATCATGAAATACTAATCCAGGGACTGAAGAATTACTGTGGCCTTAGGGGTACAGTTCTTAGCTGGTTTCAGACCTTCCTATCTGGCAGGACACAGCAAATATGTCTGGGCACACACTACTCTAATCCAGTGCCACTTTCCTATGGAGTTCCACAGGGTTCTGTACTATAACCATTACTCTTTGCAGTCTACATGCTCCCACTGGGCAAAATAATCCATAACTATGGCCTAGGATACCATTGTTATGCAGATGACACACAACTGTATCTGTCCTTCAAGCATGGCACCCAAGACCCATCAGCATCCATAAATGCGTGTCTAGTGGATTTACAAAATTGAATGAACACCAACTAGTTGAGGCTGAACTCTGACAAAACCGAGTTGTTGGTGGTAGGTGGTCCACACATGATGGATAAAGTTCAAAACGCTCACCACCTCAAACTAGCAATTGGGGGAGATACCGTACAGTACAAAGACTCTGTGCGAAACCTTGGGTGATGCTGGATGGAAATCGGAAACTCAGACAGCATGTATCAGCTGTCATCAAGTCTTCCTTCTTCCATCTAAAAAATATAGCGAAAATCAAACACCTTATCCCAGCTGAAGACCTACCTGTCCTGGTTCATGCATTTGCATCCTCCCGTCTAGACTACTGCAATGCCCTGTTCATCGGATATAAAGATAAGGTTCTGAGCCCCTTACAACTAGTACAGAATGCTGCAGCCAGACTCCTAGCCAATACTCCCTGCAGCTCACACATCACCCCAGTACTGCAAACTCTTCACTGGTTGCCAGAAAAATGGAGAATCAATTTTAAGATCTGCCTGCTGACATTCAAGGCTCTAAACCACATGGGACCCAAATACATAGCGGATCTATTGGAACTTTATGCCCCTCCACACACCCTCCGCTCTGCCAACAAGATGAAGCTGGTTATTCCCAGGATAGCCTTAACATTTGGTGCTCAGGCCTTTTCCTATGCAGCCCCTGCTCTATAGAACTCACTTCCACAATCAGTACGAGAGTCTCCTTCTCTGGACAGCTTTAAAAAAAGGCTAAAAACCCACCTCTTTTTCCTAGCCTTTGAGACTGCATAATACAGAGTCACAGCGCTTTGAGTCCCCAAGGAGAAAAGCGCTATAAAAATATTATTGTTATATGTCCCAAAGATGTCACCCATATTAAAATGGATATGGGCATAACTGTACAAAACTTTGACTATTGTAGGGTGAAAACAGTTGGAATTCACCAACTGTGTTAGAGCCTGGTGTATATGGACAGTGCAATAACAGCTATACATATAGGATATGATTAAGATATCCTAATTCAAATACCAGGCTCAGTATGCTTTAAAACTTTATTAAAGCAGACAGGCTAGCATAATTTATTTACTTTAAATACATTTTCCCCACACAATAGTCATCATGTTGGACAATGCAGTACAGTGTACATCCTGCAGCATGTATGCATGCCTTGATCAGCGGATTGAGGGTGTTTACTGTTGCCCTGGATGTGTGCGTGTTGCTCGGTTAGAGGCGGAAGTCGCAGAGCTAAATAAGCATCTCGCAACACTGAGACGCATACACAACATGGAGATGAGCTTGGATCTCACGATCCAGACACTTGATGGAACCCTTGAAGATGAGGCGGGTGGAGTAAAGCCGGAGCAAGAAGCAGAGGTAGCCGCTAGTTGGGTCACAGTTAGAAGGGGTAGGGGAAAAAGTGGCAGGGAGGCTAGTCCCGAGTTGTCCCTCACTAATAAGTATGCTTGTTTGCGTAATATTGGTGAGGACGACTCTGGAGTAGCAATGCTGCAGCAGGATGTGCTCCTTAGCAACCAAGGGGCAGACTGCTGTAACGAGAAAGGGAATAGGAGTGCAGCTAAGGCTAGACAGGTACTGGTGGTAGGGGATTCAATTATTAGGCGCACAGACAGGGTAATCTGTCGAAGAAACCGTGAATGCCGTACAGTCTGTTGCCTCCCGGGTGCTCGGGTTCGGCATATAGCGGAAAGAATTGACAGATTATTGGGTGGGGCTGGGGAAGACCCGGCTGTCATGGTACACATTGGCACCAATGACAAAGTTAGTGGGAGATGGAAGGTCCTCAAAAATGATTTTCAGGTACTTGGAGATAAACTTAAAGCAAGGACCTCCAAGGTGGTGTTCTCTGAAATACTGCCAGTGCCACGTGCTACATCTGAGAGACAGAGGGAGCTTAGGGAGTTAAATAAGTGGCTGAGAAATTGGTGTAGGAAGGAAGGGTTTGGGTTCCTGGAGAACTGGGCAGACTTTGCAGTCGGCTACAGGTTCTACAGCAGGGACGGGCTGCACCTTAATGGGGAGGGTGCAGCTGCATTGGGGGAGAAGATGGCTAAACGGTTGGAGGAGATTTTAAACTAGGATCTGGGGGGAGGCGGGAGGATAAAGTCTCAACATATAGACAAGATAAGGTAAAAAGACAGTGGGAGCCTAACATTATGGGGGGTGGAGAGGGGGGTGGGGACAGTGTAAAGATTAAGGAGGTTGGTAAAACTTCAAGTAGCCCATTTCAGGTAAACAAAATTGGTAAATGTGGTGGTAAAAATATAAAGTGCATGATAACCAATGCTCGGAGCCTTGCAAATAAAATAGATGAACTAGAGTTCATTCTGAATGACAAAGGCTATGACATTGTGGGAATAACCGAGACATGGATGGATGAAAGTCATGACTGGATAGCCAATTTAAAAGGATACAATGTGTTCAGGAGGGATAGAACAGGGAAAAAAGGTGGAGGGGTTTGTCTCTTTGTTAAGAATTCTTTTACAGCTGTCCTCAACGATGAGATGGAGGAAGATTGCGAAGATGTGGAGTCCGTTTGGGTAAATATTCATGGTGGAAATAAAAGTTGCCAATTGCTTATTGGGGTATGCTACAGACCACCTCATATTAATGAAGCTGCAGAACTGCAATTACTACAGCAAATTGAAAAAGCGGCAAGTAAAAATGAGGTCATAGTTATGGGCGACTTCAACTTTCCAGACATTGACTGGGGTATTGAGGCTACCCATTCTGGTAAAAGCAGCAGATTTCTGGCAGCACTACAGGACAATTACTTGACTCAAATGGTAACGGAACCAACTAGGGGGAATGCGTTACTGGATCTGATCATTTCGAATAGACCAGATAATGTATCAAATGTGCAGGTTCAAGAACATTTGGGAAATAGTGATCACAACATGATAACGTTTGATCTGGTGACTGATAGGCCACGGGGCAGCGGGACCACTAAAACTATGAATTTTAGAAAAGCAAAGTTCAATCAAATCAGGCAGGCACTAAGTTTGGTGAACTGGGATAATATACTACAAGGGGAGGACACTGAAGGGAAATGGCAAGCTTTTAAACGTATTCTCAATCAATATTGTAGTATGTATATCCCATATGGAAACAAAATGTCTAGGAATAAAAAAAGGCCTCTATGGATGAATAGAAAGGTTAAAGATAAAATGAAGAGGAAAAAGAATGCCTATAAGGTCCTAAAACAGGAGGGGACCGAGGCTGCACTAAGCAATTATAAGGAGTGCAATAAAAATTGTAAAAAAGAAATTAGGCTGGCAAAGATCGAAGCTGAAAATCAAATCGCTAGGGATATCAAATCTAACCCAAAAAAGTTTTACAAGTACATCAACTCTAAAAAAAGAAAGGTTGACTGTATAGGACTCCTAAAGGATGAGGGTGGGAACTCAATGGTGGATGACCAAGGTAAGGCAGAGTTATTAAATGCTTTCTTTGCTTCTGTCTTTACAAAGGAAACAGCACTGTTGCAAATTACAGAGGCGGAAGAGTCTCAATCTTCTAACTGTAATATTAAATACTTAACGCAGGAAGAAGTAAAGGCAAGACTAAATAAATTAAAAATAGACAAGGCACCTGGCCCGGATGGCATGCATCCTCGGGTCCTAAGGGAATTAAGTTCAGTTATAGATAAACCCCTTTATCTAATCTTTTGTGACTCTCTTGCAACTGGCAGAGTCCCAGTGGATTGGCGTACAGCCCACGTTTTCCCATTATTTAAGAAGGGCAAAAAATCAGATCCAGGAAATTATAGACCTGTAAGCTTAACATCAGTTGTATGCAAACTATTTGAGGGGTTACTAAGAGATACTATACATGACTTCATAGTAGAAAATAATCTTATTTCTCAGCATCAACATGGGTTTACTAAAGACAGGTCCTGTTTGACTAACATGCTCAGCTTTTATGAGGTAGTGAATGCTAATATGGATATTGGGAATGCTGTAGATGTGATATACTTAGACTTTGCTAAGGCATTCGACACTGTTCCCCACAAAAGTCTGGTGCAAAAGATGAGGATGCAAGGACTGGGGAAGAGTCTGTGTGCTTGGATAGGGAACTGGCTAATGGACAGAAAACAAAGAGTTGTGGTCAATGGATCATACTCAAAATGGGAGACTGTTAGCAGTGGGGTCCCACAGGGGTCTGTACTGGGTCCAGTGCTCTTCAATTTATTTATTAATGACCTAGTGGATACAGTAGTGAGCAATGTTGCTATTTTTGCAGATGATACAAAATTGTGCAGAATCATCAACGCTAAGGAAGATAGTGTTATATTGCAACAGGATCTGGATAGGATGGCTATATGGGCACATACATGGCAGATGAAATTCAATGTTGACAAATGTAAAGTCATGCATTTTGGTCGTACCAATGGTCTAACACCATACAAAATAAATGGGATACAGTTGGGGACATCAAACTTGGAGAAGGACTTAGGAGTACTCATCGACAACAAGTTAAATAATCGTACTCAATGCCAAGCCGCTGCAGCTAAAGCTAACAAAATTTTGGGATGCATTAAAAGGGAAATAAAAACTCGAGATGCTAGCATAATATTGCCCCTGTTTAACTCTCTAGTAAGGCCACATCTGGAATATGGAATTCAGTTCTGGGCACCACATTACAAAAAAGATATTGCAGTTTTAGAGCAGGTGCAGAGACGAGCAACAAAATTGATACGTGGGATGGAAGGTCTCACTTACCAAGAAAGGTTAGATAAACTGGGTTTATTTAGTCTAGAGAAAAGACGCCTTAGAGGAGATCTAATTAACATGTATAAATACATCAGAGGGCAATATAATAGCTTGGCGGATGAGCTTTTTGTCCCTAGGCCTTCTCAAAGGACTAGAGGACATGATCTGCGCATGGAGGAAAAACGTTTTAGCCATTTATTTAGGAAAGGGTTCTTTACAGTAAGAGTGATTAAGATGTGGAATGCATTGCCACAGGAAGTCGTTATGGCAAACTCTATACCTGCATTTAAAGGGGGCTTAGATGCTTTCCTTGCGTTGAATGACATCCATGGCTACAATTACTAGGTAATGCTAATGATGTTAATCCAGGGATTTTATGATCAACAGGGATATGTGAGGGAGCAGGCTGGAGTTGTACTTTGTACTGGTTGAACTCGATGGACGTATGTCTTTTTTCAACCAAAGTAACTATGTAACTATGTAACATTAAAATAATTGCACAGGGAAAACTGTTGCATACAACCATGTGATTGAGGGTGTAATGATCGCTGCTGCAGCAGCTATTGCTGGAAGTAGTAGTGCTGCAGCTCAGGCAGTTCTGATCTATTTCCATGCAAGCTGCATAGCTTTGTCTGTCTTTCCCTGCTGTCAGCTTGTGACTGATTATCATTCACCTGTGTGGGAATCTGCATGTCTGCTCCCATTGGATGACCTCAGTATAAAGATCTGCTTCCGGGAGGGTATCCTGGGGTTTTCATAGCTTCAGCTTAAGCCTGCCTTGCTGTCGCTTTAGCCCCCGATCGTGTTTCTTGTTATAAAGATACTTTGCTGGTCTTTGCATCATATATTGGTTCATTGCCAATATATATGCATACCAGCACGTTTATTATTTTCCTTGTATTTGTGTTACGTTGATACATCAGTGTCGCTGATGTATACATACACGAACTGTTTATATCCTGTGTGCAGTTAGTTAGCTTTCCAGCACGTTTTGGTAGGTTGCGCGTACCGTGACCACCCGTGCTGAGGTAGTTACCCTGCTCCTGGTTCTGTTTGTGGATTGCGTTCATCTCTGCGAAGAGATAACGAATCCTTCTGAATCCTGTTCTGTTACTGTTTGTGGATTGCGTTCATCTCTGCGAAGAGATAACGAATCCTTCTGAATCCTGTTCTGTTACCGTTTGTGGATTGCGTTCATCTCTGCGAAGAGATAGCAAATCCTTCTGAGTCCTGTTCCCTGTATTACTCCATTCCTAGTCAGCGTTCCTGCTTATGTCATATATCGGTTCATTGCCGATATATACATATGTTAGTCAGACGTTACAAATAGTTTCATTGATAGCTGTAATTGTAATACGCTAGGAAAACATACTTATTGTATATTTATCTGTGTTACGTTCATCTATCTCAATCCTGCTATTTTCTGACTATCCTGTCCTGTCTTTGTGAGGCACGCCATCGCCGCATCGCATTGGCTGCCTCATTCCAGTCTGTCTGGTTTTGGACGCTTGCTGTCGCTAAGTAGCCGCTAGCTAGCAAGCGTTCATTCTGTCTACCTGTCCTGATCTCCTCAGTTCTGGTTTATGCGCTCAGCGCTACTTTGCGCTGAGACGTTATAACGAAAGCATTGTTTGTGGCTGTCAGATCTGCACCAGCTCTGTGCGCCACAATCTCCTATTGGAGTCAGTCCTCCCCTCCACTATACTAGGGATAGCCTGTTTCCTTGTGCTAGTGTGTGTACCTCCTCCACGCCAGCTCATGCGTTGCATGCTGACTGTGGAGAATACACCACCAAGCCTTACAGAGGGTTAATACATAAACCAACCCATTGGATGGATCATACAGAAACTAAATATATATATATATATATATACAATGGGTTGCAAAAGTTTTCGGCCCCCTTGAAGTTTTCCACATTTTGTCACATTACTGCTACAAACATGCATCAATTTTATTAAAATTCAACGTGAAAGACCAATACAAAGTGGTGTACATGTGAGAAGTGGATCGAAAATCATACATCGTTCCAAACATTTTTTACAAATAAATAACTGTAAAGTGGGGTGTGCGTAATGATTCGGCCCCCTGAGTCAATACTTTGTAGAACCACCTTTTGCTGCAATTACAGCTGCCAGTCTTTTAGGGTATGTCTCTACCAGCTTTACACATCTAGAGACTGAAATCCTTGCCCATTCTTCTTTGCAAAACAGCTCCAGCTCAGTCAGATTAGATGGACAGCGTTTGTGAACAGCAGTTTTCAGATCTTGCCACAGATTCTCAATTGGATTTAGATCTGGACTTTGACTGGGTCATTCTAACACATGAATATGTTTTGTTTTAAACCATTCCATTGTTGCCCTGGCTTTATGTTTAGGGTCATTGTCCTGCTGGAAGGTGAACCTCCGCCCCAGTCTCAAATCTTTTGCAGACTCCAAGAGGTTTTCTTCCAAGATTGCCCTGTACTTGGCTCCATCCATCTTCCCATCAATTATGACCAGCTTCCCTGTCCCTGCTGAAGAGAAGTATGATGCTGCCACCACCATATTTGGCAGTGGAGAGGGTGCATTCTGAGTGATTTGCTGTGTTAGTTTTCCACCACACATAGCGTTTTGCATTTTGGCCAAAAAGTTCCATTTTGGTCTCATCTGACCAGAGTACCTTCTTCCACATGTTTGCTGTGTCCCCCTTGTGGCTTGTGGCAACCTGCAAATGGGATTTCTTATGCTTTTCTGTTAACAATGCCTTTCTTCTTGCCACTTTTCTATAAAGGCCAACTTTGTGCAGTTTATGACTAATAGTTGTCCTATGGTCAGATTCCCCCACCTGAGCTGTAGATCTCTGCAGCTCGTCCAGAGTCACCATGGGCCTCTTGATTGCATTTCTGATCAGCGCTCTCCTTGTTCGGCCTGTGAGTTTAGGTGGACGGCCTTGTCTTGGTAGGTTTACAGTTGTGCCATTCTCCTTCCATTTCTGAATGATCGCTAGAACAGTGCTCCGTGGGATGTTCAAGGCTTTGGAAATCTTTTTGTAGCCTAAGCTTGCTTTAAATTTCTCAATAACTTTATCCCTGACCTGTCTTGTGTGTTCTTTGGACTTCATGGTGTTGTTGCTCCCAATATTCTCTTAGACAACCTCTGAGGCCATCACAGAGCAGCTATATTTGTACTGACATTAGATTACACACAGGTGCACTCTATTTAGTCATTAGCACTAATCAGGCAATGTCTATGGGTAACTGACTGCACTCGGACCACAGGGGGCTGAATAATTACGCACACCCCACTTTGCAGTTATTGATTTGTAAAAAATGTTTGGAATCATGTATGATTTTTGTTCCACTTCTCACGTGTACACCAATTTGTATTGGTCTTTCATGTGGAATTCCAATAAAATTGATTCATTTTTGTGGCAGTAATATGACAAAATGTGGAAAACTTCAAGGGGGCCGAATACTTTTGCAAGCCACTGTATATATACTCTGCGGAAGATGTTGGCGCTATATAAATCCCAAATAGTAATAAAATGATAATAATATATATAAATATATGTGTATATATATATACAGGATCTTCTCAAAAAATTTGCATATTGTGATAAAGTTCATTATTTTCTGTAATGTACTGATAAACATTAGACTTTCGTATATTTTAGATACATTACACCACAACTGAAGTAGTTCAAGCTTTTTATTGTTATAATATTGATGATTTTGGCATACAGCTCATGAAAACCCAAAATTCCTATCTAAAAAAATTAGCATATTTCATTCGACCAATAAAAGAAAAGTGTTTTTAAAACAAAAAAAGTCAACCTTCAAATAATTATGTTCAGTTATGCACTCAATACTTGGTTGGGAATCCTTTTGCAGAAAGGACTGCTTCAATGCGGCGTGGCATGGAGGCAATCAGCCTGTGGCAATGCTCAGGTGTTATGGAGGCCCAGGATGCTTCGATAGCGGCCTTAAGCTCATCCAGAGTGTTGGATCTTGCGTCTCTCCACTTTCTCTTCACAATATCCCACAGATTCTCTATGGGGTTCAGGTCAGGAGAGTTGGCAGGCCAATTCAGCACAGTAATACCATGGTCAGTAAACCATTTACCAGTGGTCTTGGCACTGTGAGCAGGTGCCAGGTCGTGCTGAAAAATTAAATCTTCATCTCCATAAAGCTTTTTAGCAGATGGAGACATGAAGTGCTCCAAAATCTCCTAGTAGCTAGCTGCATTGACCCTGCCCTTGATAAAACACAGTGGACCAACACCAGCAGCTGACATGGCACCCCAGACCATCACTGTCTGTGGGTACTTGACACCGGACTTCAGGCATTTTGGCATTTCCCTCTCCCCACTCTTCCTTCAGACTCTGGCACCTTGATTTCCGAATGACATGTAAAAGTTGCTTTCATCCGAAAAAAGTACTTTGGACCACTGAGCAACAGTCCAGTGCTGCTTCTCTGTAGCCCAGGTCAGGCACCTCTGCCGCTGTTTCTGGTTCAAAAGTGGGTTCATGCTTCCATCTGCTGAAAAGCTTTATGGAGATGAAGATTTCATTTTTCAGCACGACCTAGCACCTGCTCACAGTGCCAAAACCACTGGTAAATGGTTTACTGACCATGGATTTACTGTGCTCAATTGGCCTGCCAACTCTCCTGACCTGAACCCCATAGAGAATCTGTGGGATTTTGTGAAGAGAAAGTTGAGAGACACAAGACCCAACACTCTGGATGAGCTTAAGGCCGCTATCGAAGCATCCTGGGCCTCCATAATACCTGAGCAGTGCCACAGGCTGATTGCCTCCATACCACGCCGCATTGAAGCAGTCATTTCTGCAAAAGGATTCCCAACCAAGTATTCAGTGCATAACGAGAGAGAGAGAGAGAGAGAGAGAGAGAGAGAGAGAGAGAAGAAAAAAGGGGGTTGGGGAAGAGGGAGGAGAAAGGGGGGAGGGTAGAGAAAGAAATAGGAATAAATCAACCAGTCAAATTGGCAAAAATGGTACATAACCTATCTGGTCAACTAGGCCAGGCAGTATAATCACACTCAAATTAATAATCTACTGGGATTCTTTTTGCAAGAAGAGTCAATCAAAATCACCTCTTCTGATGGTTTTATGTATGCAGTCCAAGCCCACAAAGAGGGCCCCACTGGGCCCCAATGGAAGATAGAGTGGACCACAGAGTGGGCCCCAAGGGAAGATAGATAAGGACACCTCTGCAACAGGGATTTGGCTACAGTATCCTTAGTCTTTTCTTTGGATGTATGTGGTGTTGCTCTTAATAGACAATTTAGCGTTCGTGAATTTTCAGAATTACAAACTTAATTAAAATTAAGATTTCTCTTTTTTGCATAATCTTTGCTAGTTATACAAAATTACATTCACAAAATCACTAGAGTATTCTGAACATATTTTTGCATAGATGGATATACTGTATGTGTGAAAATGTAAGGTCATGCATGCAAAAATTAATTTTCACCAGGTGCACTGAAGTCCAAAGGCCATGAGAAAACACATATTTGCATAGCTGATTATATATGTGAAAATGCATAGGCATGTAGGCAAAAATTAATTTTCCAACCATTTTTTGACATTTCCAGAATTTTCAAAATTACAGCAATTTGCGCTTTTATGGCAAACATCATAGAAGGTATATCAATACAGTATGAGTATGAGAATGAACAGCAGTAAACTCTTGTCTACCTCCACCTCCCTCCCAGTTATCCTTCAATTACTTCTAAAAACGCCAAAAAGGAATGTTCCTGCAAGTGGTCCTGAGTTATTCACAAGTGTTGGTTCAGTGTGTACATTTGGACTAGGAACTGGTTAGGTCGATTGTGAAATACCTAGAGGCCCCAATGTTCCCATGGCATATCAGGAAGTGAGGCGAAAAAGAGACATGAATTCTTCTAATCTGGTCTCAGATATGGTCTGCAGTATAAGGGGTTTCCATCTTTTGAAGAAACACTTAGTTCCACATCCTTTGCAAAACAGAAGTCTGCCTTCTTAAAACAGAAGGTAACTATTTGCCATTATTCAGGTAGCATAGCTCCCAGTCTGTTAATGCTCAATAGGTGAGAAATCTTTTCCTTGAGGTCCCAGATACTAGGTGCCATGGGATATATCCATTTATATTCGCTTTATGGGTCATCTGAGACCCTTCACGTTCCATGTGACAATGTTAAGTACTATTAGAATTATTGAAAATGTGCTCAGTGCAAGTCAGGCAAATGGCATCATCACATACATAGAACATTAGCAACCAGTCATATATGTAAGAGAAGGATAATTCCCAACAGCTCCCATCCACCCCAACATAGTAATTTGTCATGACTAAACACACAGCCAGATCATGTAGCCAGATAAATAACACGAAGACAAAAGCAAGAAAAAGAGAAAAATTACTTACTGTATATATCATCCTGGCTACCAGACTATCACTGAGAGTCATTCTTTAGAGACCTCACTTCTTCCCCACTTGGATGTCATTGCCCTTTTAATCCTCCATGGCTCACAGTAAGACCAAAATAATCACGTCAGTGCACACTGCTCTGTAACTAAGAAATCTGTGGTAACCTTAAAGAGACTCCGTAACAAAAATTGCATCCTGTTTTTTATCATCCTACAAGTTCAAAAAGCTATTCTAATGTGTTCTGGCTTACTGCAGCACTTTGTACTATCACAGTCTCTGTAATAAATCAATGTATCTTTCCCCCGTCAGACTTGTCGGCCTGTGTCTGGAAGGCTGCCAAGTTCTTCAGTGTTGTGGTTCTGCTATGAACTCCCCCTTCCACGCCCCTCTATGCACACTGCCTGTGTGTTATTTAGGATTAGAGCAGCTTCTCTTTTCTCTCTTATCTTTTACAAGCTGGATAAATCGTCCTCTGAGCTGGCTGGGCTTTCACATACTGAAGAATTACAGACAAGGGCAAAGCTGTTTGCAGGAGAAAAAAGAGCAGCCTGAAACTTCAGTGCATGAGAACTGCAGGGAGAAAGAAACACACAAATGATCTCTTGAGATTCAAAAGGAAGGCTATATACAGCCTGCTTGTGTATGGATGTATTTTCTATGTGTGGACATACTGTACATCAACCTACTTCCTGTTTTGGTGGCCATTTTGTTTGTTTATAAACAAACTTTTTAAAACTGTTTTTAACCACTTTTAATGCGGCGAGGAGCGGCGAAATTGTGACAGAGGGTAATAGGAGATGTCCCCTAACGCACTGGCATGTTTACTTTTGTGCGATTTTAACAATACAGATTCTCTTTAACTAGTAGAATAGCAGTCTTCATATACATATTTTACTGGTTAAGTGGTTTCAGGATGCAGTGGTGATTTACTGTCTTGTGATCTCCTTGGGGAATGGGCTGGGTCCAGCTGGAAAAAGTGCTGGCATCTTTGGGATCTCTAAAATACCTCAACCTTCCTGCTTGATCCCAGAGCCTTAATGTTGCTGGATACAGTAGAGAAAATTGTATTCCTTTGCTGAAGAGTGCAGAGCAGGTTGGAGTAAATGCCTGTCTGGGCTTGTTGACTAGGAGTAGTCATTGAATATGCAGATCAAACCTTTTCCTCTTCTGACAATGGTTGTTTCCTGGTTTTATTTTTATTTTTATCTGTATAGTCCAGGTATCTATTCTGGGCCTTCTGTTCTGCTCTGCTTGTCTTTGCAGCCCTACATGAGGTGCCCTTTCCACTTGAAAAAGCTCTCCCCGGCCTAACATTTCAGGCATTTCTTTCTCCCAGAAAGATGGCAGATCACTAGGTTGATAGCTTTTAAGCAGGCCTACCACTCTCAGACTGTTGTGGGCATGACCAGTTTTCTAGGTTGTCAATTTTTAGCATGAAAGTATCTATTCTGCCGCTCTAATTTGCTTATGATTTGATTCATAAGCATCCAGGCCAGTCTCACAATGCATTATTTGCATTTCTGCATCATTTAAACCTATGATGTGTGCCTGAAGTTGCTTTTTGATGGGTGTCAGAAACCTCATAACCGCCTCCTCTACTATGCCTCTTAGGTCTGGGCCTAAGCTGCCTCTTGTAATAGAATTTTGTAATTTACTGCGCTGCTGCTGCCTTGTCGCTCACCTCTCCCCTTTGTGCTGGTCCCTCTCACATTTTGCCGGTTGTCTCCGTGGGCTATGAGTAGTGTTGGGCGAACAGTGTTCGCCACTGTTCGGGTTCTGCAGAACATCACCCTGTTCGGGTGATGTTCGAGTTCGGCCGAACACCTGACGGTGCTCGGCCAAACCGTTCGGCCACATGGCCGAACTAAGAGCGCATGGCCGAACGTTCCCCGAACGTTCGGCTAGCGCTGTGATTGGCCGAACGGGTCACGTGGTTCGGGCCCGAACGCGCTCTGATTGGCCGAACGGTCACGTGGTTCGGGTAAATAAATACCCGAACCACGTCATATCTCCGCCATTTGTCTGTGGGTTTAGCTTTGGGTAGGCAGGCAGGGTAGTTCGCTCTCCAGCCACGCTAGCCAGGGTCCCCCCCAGTCATTGTGTGTCGCTGCTGGGAACAGTAGTACACCGCTCGCTCAGCCACACTATATATAGCATTGTTTACTGCCACTGTGTACCTCGCTCAGCCACGCTATATATATAGCATTGTGTTTTCTGACACTCTGTGTACACGGCTTAGCCTGACTAATATAGCATTGTGTGTACTGCCACTGTGCACCTCGCTCAGCCACGCTATATATAGCATTGTGTGTACTGCCACTGTGCACCTCGCTCAGCCACGCTATATATAGCATTGTGTGTACTGCCACTGTGCACCTCGCTCAGCCACGCTATATATATAGCATTGTGTTTTCTGACACTCTGTGTACACGGCTTAGCCTGACTAATATAGCATTGTGTGTACTGCCACTGTGCACCTCGCTCAGCCACGCTATATATAGCATTGAGTGTACTGCCACTGTGCACCTCGCTCAGCCACGCTATATATAGCATTGTGTGTACTGCCACTGTGCACCTCGCTCAGCCACGCTATATATAGCATTGTGTGTACTGCCACTGTGCACCTCGCTCAGCCACGCTATATATATAGCATTGTGTTTTCTGACACTCTGTGTACACGGCTTAGCCTGACTAATATAGCATTGTGTGTACTGCCACTGTGCACCTCGCTCAGCCACGCTATATATAGCATTGTGTGTACTGCCACTGTGCACCTCGCTCAGCCACGCTATATATAGCATTGTGTGTACTGCCACTGTGCACCTCGCTCAGCCACGCTATATATAGCATTGTGTTTTCTGACACTCTGTGTACACGGCTTAGCCTGACTAATATAGCATTGTGTGTACTGCCACTGTGCACCTCGCTCAGCCACGCTATATATAGCATTGTGTTTTCTGACACTCTGTGTACACGGCTTAGCCTGGCTCTATAGCATTGTGTGTACTGCCACTGTGCACCTCGCTCAGCCACGCTATATATAGCATTGTGTTTACTGCCACTCTGTGTACACCGCTCAGCCAGACTATATACCGTTGTTTACTGACACTCTGTGTACACCGCTCAGCCAGACTATATACCATTGTTTACTGACACTCTGTGTACACGGCTCAGCCTGACTATAAAGCATTGTGTGTACTGCCACTGTGCACCTCGCTCAGCCACGCTATATATAGCATTGTGTGTACTGCCACTCTATGTACACCGCTCAGCCAGACTATATACCGTTGTTTACTGACACTCTGTGTACACCGCTCAGCCAGACTATATACCATTGTTTACTGACACTCTGTGTACACGGCTCAGCCTGACTATAAAGCATTGTGTGTACTGCCACTGTGCACCTCGCTCAGCCACGCTATATATAGCATTGTGTTTTCTGACACTCTGTGTACACGGCTTAGCCTGACTAATATAGCATTGTGTGTACTGCCACTGTGCACCTCGCTCAGCCACGCTATATATAGCATTGTGTTTTCTGACACTCTGTGTACACGGCTTAGCCAGACTATATAGCATTGTGTGTACTGCCACTCTGTGTACACCGCTCAGCCAGACTATATAGCATTGTGTTTACTCTGTGTCTGCTGGGCCTGGGAACAGTAGTACACCGCTCACCCGCCACTGTATAGCATTGTGCTCTGTGTCGCTGCTGGGAATAGTGGTACTGTATAGCATTTCTGTACTGCCACTGTACTGCTGCCAGTCAGCGTGTACTGTAAGGATAAGTGAAATGAGGAAGAAATCCGGTGAAAGAGGAAGGGGCAAGGGAAGAGGTGTTTCCCCTGACGGTTCACGTACAGGCCACAGGGGAGCACCCAAGAAAACCCACTCAATACCGCCCATGTTGTCCAGGACAACAACCCTCACAAATCCAAAAGAACAGGACCAGATAATTACTTGGATGACCTCTCAAGCGTCCAGCAGTGGGTTAAGCAGCACCAGCACATCACGCACGAGGTCCGGGTCCTCAGCCAGTTACAAGGAGCCAGTGGGCACAAAGCTGACACAACCGGCAGCGACACCACGCACACAACTGCCAGATAACCAGTCCTATGAATTACCTCAGGACACAATGGGGTATTCGCAGGAGCTATTCCCAGCCCAACAAACTTCCACCTATGAAAGGTCAATGGAGGAACAGCCAGAAATGTTGTGCCCGGATTCACAACCATTAACTGTGGGAAATGCACCGCGCACTGAAATACAAGGCGAGTCCGAGGAGGACTCGGAAACCCAAATCCCAGAGCAAGTTGGGCAGGAGGGGTACCAATTGCAGGAGGTCGGCCGACAAGATCTGGAAGACGACGTTGGAGTGAGCTGCGCAGAGGTTGTTCTGGGGAGCTCTACTCCACGGCGGCGGCCCCCCACAATGACATATGACGAGTTTGAGGAGATGGAAGAGGAGGGTATGGACAATGTGGACAGAGACCCAGATTTTATTTGTGAACGAGAACATCGCCGTCGTAGCAGCAGCACAGATGAGTCTGTTGAAGAACCCACTGCTGCACGAGTTCGCCTTGTGCCACAAGGTAGGCGGCGCGCAATTTCAGGCACCACAAGCGTGGAAGTTAGAGTGAGAGGCAAAAGAGGAGGAAACAGAAATCGCCAGCAAGGAGGCAGGTGCTCCAAAGTCTGGGCTTTCTTTGAAGACTGCACTGAGGATGTTACCATGGCGATTTGCAAGGTGTGCAAGACTCGCCTGAGCAGGGGGAAAAGTATTAACAACCTCTCCACCACCAGCATGAGCCGCCACATGCTATCCAAACATCCCACTCTGTGGGCAAACGCGGCAGGACAGGGTACCAGCAACACTGCCTCCCTTGGGTTCACCAGACTCACCACCAGACCCGCCTCAGCAGCAGCAGTAGCCCAGCCATTGCGTGGTTCACAACATTCACAAACATCAGACGACGCTGACACTGTCACTTTCCGGAGTAGTGCTCTTGAGGTCTCCCAGTGTTCATCAAACACAACAACCAACAGCCCTTCCGTGTGCAGCGCTACGGTTCAGTTGTCTGTGTCGGAGATGTTTGAGCGCAAGAGGAAATTGCCAGCAAATGACCCCCGGGCCGTGGCACTAACAGCCAGCATAGCCAAGCTTCTGGCCTGCGAAATGCTGCCATATCGAGTGGTGGAGACAAACAGCTTCAAGGGCATGATGTCAGTGGCCATCCCACGTTACGTGGTTCCCAGCCGCTACCACTTTGCGCGCTCTGCAGTGCCTGAGTTGCATGAGCACGTGGTCAGCAAAATAACCCGAAGCTTGAAGAATGCCGTTGCCTGCAAGGTTCACCTCACCACTGACACTTGGACGAGTGCGTTCGGCCAGGGTCGATACATCTCCCTTACCGCGCACTGGGTGAACCTTGTGGAGCCTGGCAGCGATTCCTCACCTGCTACGGCGCGGGTGTTGCCCACGCCGCAAACAGCTGCACCGCCGTCCCTCCCACTGGATAACAACAGCAGCACCTACCTCTCTGACTCCTTCTCCTCCAACGCATCTCAAAGCTGTACCTCATCCGGAAACGCTAACCCAGCAGCAGTAGGATCGTGGAAGCAGTGCAGCACAGCTGTTGGCATGCGTCAGCAAGCGTTGCTGAAGCTGATCTGCCTTGGGGATAAGCAGCACACAGGGGAGGAAATTTGGAAGGGAATAAAGGAACAGACGGATTTGTGGCTGGCACCGCTGGACTTGAAACCGGGCATGGTTGTGTGTGATAATGGGAGTAATCTCATTCGCGCTTTAAGGTTGGCTAAGCTGACACACATCCCTTGCCTGGCGCATGTGATGAACCTAGTAGTTCAGCGGTTCCTGAGGACATACCCAGGCGTGGCCGATCTTCTGTTGAAGGTGCGTCGAGTGGCCAAACATTGTAGAAATTCCAGTACTGCTTCGGGGGCACTCGCCAAGATGCAGGAGCGCTTCAATCTCCCCCACCATCGCTTGCTGTGTGATGTCCCTACGCGCTGGAATTCTACGCTGCACATGCTAGCACGCTTTTGTGAGCAGAAGAGTGCAGTGGTCCAGTACATGACGGCGCAGTACCGAGGCGCATCCGGACAGCTGCCAAGCTTCTGTGGATCCGATTGGGCCAACATGTTGGACCTCTGCCAAGTCCTCCAAAATTTTGAGCAATCCACGTTGCTTGTGAGCAGTGACAACTCTTCAGTCAGCATTACCATACCACTGCTGTGTTTACTGAAGAGGTCAATGTTGAAAATCAAGGAAACAGCTGTCATGATGCAACTGGGGGAATCTGAAGGAGAAAACGATCAGCGTGATGGTACCAACATCAGGCCATCCGCCTCAGGGAACGCTGGCCCCAGCAGCTATGACGAAGAAGAGGAGGAGGAACAGCTGGAGTTGGAGCAGGAATTTCATGCCACCACTGACGAGGGCCAGAGCGGTGCACGTTGGACTTCCACAATTCAACGCGAATGGTCAGCAGAAGCAGACCAGGAGGAAGGTGACGACTATGATGCATCACAACAACTATCACAACGCTCACAAGAGGATGATGAGGATTCTGGTAGGACTCTGGCACACATGGCTCAATTCATGCTAGACTGCATTGAACGTGACCCACGCATTGTGCGCATTCTGGACAACACCAATTACTGGGTTTATACCCTTCTGGATCCACGGTACAAACACAATGTTCCAAAACTGCTTGAAGAAAGAGTCAGACAGGTCAAAATGGAAGAATACCAGCAGGCCCTTGTGGAGACTTTAGAGAGGAGATTGACATCCTCCCCCTCCTCTAGCCAGTTGTACGCAGACAGACTGACTTCCGCAAACCCAGGACGACCAGGAGGGCAGCAAACAACGCAAGCCGCAGCTAGTGCCCAAAAGGGAATGGTATCGGCAGTGTCCTTGGAGTGGGAAAATTTTCTGACACCCATGCAGCAGCAGCCCACTGAACAGCAAGCGTGCAGATCCACCTCCAACACCGATCGCCTGGAGAAGATGGTCAAGGACTACATGTCAGATGACGTAGCTGTGTCGAACAATCCATCTGCACCCTTCAACTATTGGGTATCGAAGCTAGACACCTGGCACGAACTGGCAATGTACGCAATAGAGGTGCTGGCTTGCCCGGCAGCCAGCGTTATGTCGGAACGTTGTTTCAGTGCTGCCGGAGGCATCATCACAGATCGGCGTATCCGCCTCTCCACAGAAAATGCAGACCGTCTGACTCAAATTAAAATGAATCAATCCTGGATTGGAAATGACTACGCAACACTCCAGGACCCCAACCAAGTAACATGACCAATGAACATCTGGGATGGTGTAGCATTTCCGGTCCCTGTTTATTGAACCTCTCATCTGTATTACATTTATGACTGCATGGCGGCAAAAAGCATTGCTGCTATATCCGCACGCTTTTTGTCCTCATGCAAGGCCTAGGTTGTTGTGTCTCAAAAACCGTGGCCTTCTCCTCCTGCGCCTGCTCCTGTTCCATCACGTCTGCTGCTGCTGGGTTAGCGTTGCCGCGTGGTCCCTGTTTATTGAACCACTTATCTTTATTACATTTATGACTGCATGGCGGTACAAAGCATGCTATCCGCACGCTTCTTGCCCTCATGTAAGGCCTGGGTTGTTGTGTCTCACAAAGCGTGGCCTTCTCCTCCTGCGCCTGCTCCTGTTCCATCACGTCTGCTGCTGCTGGGTTAGCGTTGCCGCGTGGTCCCTGTTTATTGAACCACTTATCTTTATTACATTTATGACTGCATGGCGGTACAAAGCATGCTATCCGCACGCTTCTTGCCCTCATGCAAGGCCTGGGTTGTTGTGTCTCACAAAGCGTGGCCTTCTCCTCCTGCGCCTCCTCCTGTTCCATCACGTGTGCTGCTGCTGGGTTAGCGTTACCGGTCCCTTTTCCTGGAACCTCTTATATGTATTACATTTATGACTGCATGCCGACAAAAAACATGTTACCTGTGCAAAGAAAACAGACATTTCCCGCATTTAAAAGACAGTTTTCCCTTTGAAACTTTAAAATCGATTTTCTCAAAAACTATAAGCTCTTTTTGCTAATTTTTTTTCCCTCTTGTACCCACTCCCAAGGTGCACATACCCTGTAAATTTGGGGTATGTAGCATGTAAGGAGGCTTTACAAACCACAAAAGTTCGGGTCCCCATTGACTTCCATTATGTTCGGAGTTCGGGTCGAACACCCGAACATCGCGGCCATGTTCGGCCTGTTCGGCCCGAACCCGAACATCTAGATGTTCGCCCAACACTAGCTATGAGTGTTGCTTTGTGCCATAACCAGTGCTGCGTAATATGTTGGCGCTTTATAAATATAATAAATAAATAAAACCATCTTGGAGGGTGTCTCTGCTACTTGCACTGTGACTGCATCAGGTACTGGTCCAATCACGTTCGGTGTGCTGTCGGGCGGATGTGGGCCGCCCGGAGGGTATTTTTCACCAGGCATGTGATGGCATAGAGCCGATGTGGGTGAGCTGACTGGAGGGGCATTCCTAGGCACAATTTTCCATGTACGCACCGGAAATCAATTAATTTTCAACAAATGCATTTAAGTCAATGGGCATGAGAAAAAACATTTTTCACATTATTGAATATTCTGTGGAATTATAACTCAGTGTAAAAGTAGACATTCTAATAATGATTACATGCAAAATAAATTTTGCAATAGTTGCCATTTTTCGTTACAATTTTGCTGCATAATTTATTCTATGTGAAGTTTGAGTTAATCCCTAGATTAATCACTAGATCACTTGCTACTAGTTCAAAACATTAATTTTGTGATCAATGGGCATCATTTTACACATCCTAAATGCGGAAAGAAATGTCCCATTATGTTTTTTATTTACAAACTGTAACTGATCTTGTATGGTCTATTTACTTAGATACTGTTTTGTACTCTGTATGGTGTAATGTTTTTTAATTGTTAGCTGGTTAAATGTTAAGATTTCTGTGCATGTTTTGGACTTCTGTGCTACTTACTCATGTAAACTCTGTACTAATAAAAAATCCTTTTATTTGCACAGTGTGCTTAGCCAAACATTGATCAATCCTTGGCTAACGTATGGCTGAATCTTACAGTAACCATGCAATTCCACCATCCAAGTAAACTAGACATAAGGTATAATAAAACGTGAAGTACAAAACAGTTTAAACATATGCTATAAATTACAAAAGTTATTCCAATTTACTGCCATCCTAATAAAATTTCATGGTGTTCTACTTTTAGTCCCTTTACATCCACCACAGACAAGAAGCACACTAAGAAGAATTCGTGCTGCGAACAAAATGTATTAGATCCAGTTTTGTTAACTTAAAGTACAACTGATGTGTGAGAAATATTGGAGGCTTTCCCCCTAGTACTTTTAGCAATAGACCCTAAACAAACATGCATATTAGGTGCTCTGACTGAAATCTAACTAGAATAGCTGCATCCTTGTTTCAGGTCTGGGATTTAGACACTCTTACAGCCAAAGATATCAGCAGGACAGCCAGGCAAATAAATATGGCACCCACCATATGCCTCTCACTTGAGGTTCCCTTTAAAGAAAAACACTTGAGATGGACAATACTGCAGTATTCATACTTACCTGGAGCTTCCACCAGCCCCATGTGGCCCATGGGATCCCTCTCCATCCTCCCCTGCCACTCCATTTTCCCATGTTCACTGCAGGTAACTTTGCCGGGTGCACTCTACTGTGCATGCACTGCCCAGCTGTGCAGGTCACCTCCCCAATCAGGAGCGCAACAGGGGGCACACGCACGGCCAGGTTGCACATGCACAGAATAACGCGACTGGCCATGACTGATGGAATTACTTGAGGGGACAACATAGTGGCTGGGGAGGATATCAAGGGAGCCCATGGACTACATTGGGCTGGAGGAAGCCCCAGGTAAGTATAAATACAGTTGTATTGTCCATCTCACGTACACTTTAAGGCTGTCAGGAAATATTAGGCATATTAAACTGCAGAAAATAGGTTAAGGGAAATCTATAAAATGGTGGACAATTTCCACTTTCATATCATTATTGTCAACTTGTTAAAAGATGTGCAAAAAATGGCTTTGCACAGTGATGAGCAATGCTTTCTCATGGGACTCTATGTAATCTCATATATCTTCAAGTTAGACTTGCACTGTCTAAAAATAATCTTTATTTCTTCTTAGAAAAGTTAAAATACATATGAAATGCCATCCAGTGCAATAAAATACAGGAAAAACTATTATAGATCTTCCATAAAGAAGTATGCTGGCGTGGAACAACTCTGGGCTGGCATACTTAGTTATGAAAGATCTATAATGCTTTGTCTGTATTTTTTGCACTGGATAAAACTTGATATGTATTTTAACTTTTCTTATTAGAAATAAAGGTTTTTAGCTGGTTCAGGTCTAACTTGGGAGATATGTTTTAAGACCATTAGGTACCATTGTATGTCACAGAGACACACAATGCCAATTTGCCAATTTGTTATAACATTAAAAAGGAAACAAAACAAAACAAAATAAAAAACCTTATGTAATGTATATCTTCTTCTTGGTAGTCTTAGGGCTCTGTCTTTAACACTTAAAGGGGAACTTCAGCCTAAAAGAACATACTGTCATTAAGTTACATTAGTTATGTTAATTAGAATAGATAGGTAATATAATCTCTTACCCACCCCGTTTTAAAAGAACAGGCAAATGTTTGTGATTCATGGGGGCAGCCATCTTTGTCATGGGGGCAGCCATCTTGTTGGTTGAAAGGAGGTGACAGGGAGCAGGAGACACAGTTCCAACTGTCCTGTGTGCTGATCACCCCTTCCAGCTGCATGTGCTAGGCTTCAAATGTAAAATTCAAAATGTAAAAGAAAAAAAAATTGCACCAAAACAGCAGAACGAGAACAACAATATCAGAAATCCCATCATGCTTTGCACAGCATTAGGGGAAAAATGCCGGGGCAGTTTTTTTCTGTGCAGCTAAAAATTAGACTTGTATAAGAGAAAAAAAGTTCTGATGCTGTGAAACAGTTAAAGAAACACCAGGCCTTTTCAGTGCTGCTGAGTCAATTTTTAGTCTGGAGGTTCACTTTAATCAGTTCCTCGCCGTTATCACTGAAAGAAAACTGATTTTCAAAGTAATGTCCATGTTTTCCTATGGCACAGTTTCCACTATACACGTTTTAACTTAAATCTTTTTCACAATGCACTGCTATGGAAAAAACGCATACTAACGCACACTAACGCACACTAACGCACACAAACTGATTAAGTGTAAAAGGGCCCAAACTGTTTAATTGTATGTATAAAACTGACAGAATAGGAAAACACTGTTCAAGAAATCATTTTGGAAAAGCAAATAGACAAAGAAATAAAACATGAGTAGAGCTATTTTTTTCACTTAGTAAAATTGTTATAAAATGGTTACATATGACATGTGGGATCACACCATGGAGAATCTGTCTACCCCCATTCGAGAGCTGCAGTCTTATTATTAGAACATAGCTATGACATCCATCACAAAAATACATCTGTATGTATGTAAAATCTAAGACAATTTTACTATAAAAAATTAACCACATTGTAACTTGTTAAATACTCAAGGGATAGGCAACTATTAAGCTATAAAGGAAACCTCTTTAGATGAAAGTCTGTTAATATCCGGGTAACCTGCCTGTCTGAACATCATGCAGATTCCAAATGGGAATACTTTGTCCTTCAATATTCTCATTAAATAACAAAAGTCATTGATGTTACTGAGGTAGACATTTGTTACTTTTTTCAGGCACTTCTGGACTAATTAAACTCAACTGTGTAAAAGCACCTGCTCTTGTGTACATTAAACAACTTGCAACACATTTACATACCGTATGTGCATGAATAGCTGGATGGAAGGATCCAACCTTTTAACTGAATGCCTTGCAAAATATATAAGACTTAGCTATACTGCCAGTGCAACTCACAGAGCTGTATGTGTAGATTTGTAAAAGTCATCCCAGGGACAAAAATATAAAAGTATTTTTTTTTTTTATTCCTCATTCTGCAACTTTACAGATGACAGCTAAAATGAGAGTTAGAAGAGCCTAGGGATGTCAATCTCCAGTCCTCAAGGGCCGAGGTTCTCACACACTTTTGGCACAGCTCAAATTAATTGATGGGACTGAATCAGGAAGGGTGTGGCTCATCAAGTAGAAGAGATTTCTCAGTCCATTCTAAGCACTGGCATGGATATGGCCCTCGAGGACTGGAGTTCGACACGTGATTTAAAGAGACACTTAAGCCAGAAAAAAAATATGAGTTTTATTCACCTGGGGCTTCTACCAGCCCCCTGTAGCAGTCCTGTGCCCTCGCAGCCACTCACTAATCCTCTGGTCCCCTGCTGCCAGCTAATTTCGTTTTTGCCGACAGGCCCATCAGGACTGGCCATGCATAGCTTTTTACGCATTCCCGACTGTAATAAGCGCCTTTGCGGGCCGCAACGCATACAAAAATATGCGTTGCCGCATTACGAACGCATAGATATGCGGCAACGCATATTTTTGTACGCGTTGCGGCCCGCAATAGCGCTAATTGCAGTCGGGAATGCGGAAAAAGCTACACGTGGCAGCGGGGCACCAGAGGATTAGTGAGTGGCTGCGAGGGCACAGGACTGCTGCAGGGGGCTGGTAGATGCCCCAGGTGAGTAAAACTCTTTTTTTTCTGACTTAAAGAGGAACTCCAGTGAAAATAATGTAGTAAAAAAAAGTGCTTAATGTTTTACCATAATTATGGATACATGATTTAGTCAGTGTTTGCTCATTGTAAAATCTTTCCTCTCCCAGATTCACATTCTGACATGTATTACATGGTGACATTTTTACTGTGGGCAGGTTATGTAGCTGCTCCTAGCTGTTTTGGCTGTTAGAGACAGCTGTAAACAGCTAATTCCTGTCTGTGAACATTGTTACATTGTGGCAGTTTGCCCAGAGTACCGCGGTACTCAGAGCTTCTTGTGGGAGGGGTTTCAGCACAAAATCAGTCATACAGCGCCCTCTGATGGTCTGTTTGTGAAAATCCTTATATTTCTCAATTAAAAGGGGGTATCAGCTACTGATTGGGATAAAGTTCAATTCTAGGTCGGAGTTTCTCTTTAAGGTTCACTTTAAAGCATTGGTGCAGTTCACACTGTTAAAGCAAACTTGTGGTAAAAGTTAGATACTTACAATGGTAGGGGAATGCTGAGGCTTCCCGTGTCCTCCTCAACCTCAACACTGCTCACAAGGATCTGGTTCTTCTTTGCATTAGTAGCACAAAGCCTCTCATTTATGAAGGAAACAGAAGCTCCATGTTACTGCAGAGGTGCACTGTGGCTGTGCTTATACAAGGGGGAGATTGCGATGAGAGAAAATTCATCAAGTTCTTGTCAGATTTGCTTAGAGGGTTCCAACACTGGATTTATGGGTTCAAAGAAAAGCCTCAGGACTTTACAGACTTCTCTCTTCTAGGGTAAGTATCTAACTTTTGACAAAATATTCACTTTAGGTTCGCTTTAAATTCAAATGATGTTGATAAGGAGCTGTCTCTCTCCATAGCCGCTATTTCATTAACTTTCCCCCCAAACTTCCTTGCAGTTGAGATTTTTGTTTCTTATCAACAACATGCATTTTAAGCCACCAAGAAGATATGCAAAAAATTTTTAGATTACAATTGTATCTGCTGTTTGGCACTTTTTCAATAGCAATGTGCTGAAAAGTCCTTTTGTTGAGAGGATAAAAAATAATTCCCAGGAGAAAACTCAGTAGAAAATATGAGTTCTTGTCTCTTTCTTCTTAGCTTCACTAGTAGTGAGCCCGAGAAATCGGGAAATGGGGTAGGGCACGAGAAGTATCCCATCATTTCTCACAATTCAATATAATAATAATAATAATAATAATAATGCCTCAGAGGCATGCCAGAATGATGGAAGCTTGAGTTCAGAAATCATTTACCAAAGGGGTCTAAAGACACAGCTTTAACTGCTCGTTAGTACAGAGAGAATATCTGGGTGACAAGCACACTCTCCAGGCATGGCACAGAGGTACGTGACCATACCTCAAGCTTTCATATTAACTCAAGAAAAAACATTTTTTTGCCCAGAGAAACTAAAGCTGATTCAGACAGAAAGTTCAAGATTGTAAAAGGTTTGTATAACTGCTGCAAATACCTACTTTCTTTCAGAAGTGTCATTCTTTTCTTGTCCCCACCCATTGTTTGCTGAATGTATTGGCCTTTACACAGTATGCATTATGGGATAGATCATGTGGAGTTGCACAATTTCCTCTTTGAAGAAAAAAAATAAAAAGAAAAGGTTTTCACTCTGCTCATGCATCCATGCTGACTCTGTGTGGATGACCATATACTCTATGACTGCAGCAATCAATAGTCAAGGATCATGTGGCTTATTCCAAATTCATTTTAATGTACTTGCTTAAATATTTTGAAAATAAATTCACCTAAGCTGAGAAGAACCTCTCAGAAAAAAGCTCATTGATAGTAGTGAGGCATTGGGGGTCATCAGATGTAGATATGCTATAATAATAAAAAAACATTGTATAAACAAAAACAAAATGTAAAAAATTTCACCTTGGAGCCAGTTAGTATGAGTGTATTGAGGTATAATAGAACTAGGAGGCCTCACTGACAAAACTCCAGCTTCTGTAAAAATCTGTACCCAACTGCAAGCAGATCAGTTTAGATGAGAAATAGGTTAATACTTTGTAATCAAGTTATAAAACACATAGGGTCTGTTTTTTTGGTGTTTAACGGCTGGAATGCATACAGCAGAATGCATAGGTTAAGTTTTCTTTGTTCATAGAATAATCAGTAGTTCTGGCTTAGGTGTGTGCTTTATGGGCAGGTTCAAAGTGGAATTCAGAAGTGATGGGGAATGGAAGCAGTGAGAGGAATAGTTGAACTGGTGTTCTTCTTACTTAACCACTTTACCCCCATGCATACGCATTTCTCCGTCCCTTTTTCCATCCTTTCACCACCAGGGACGGAGAAATGCGTACTTTCTGCGCTCCCGCCGCTGCCCGCGCTCCCGCTCGCTCTAGCGTGCACTCCCGCTCGTAAACACGCCGCCGGCCGCTCGCCCGGAGATCAATGAACGGGAAAATCCATTCCTGTTCGTTGATCTAAGCCCCACAATGATCGCGCTGCTTCTCCGATAAGCAGCACAATCATTGTGAAAAAAAAACGTTCCCAGCCTCCTAGTACTTCCTGCAAGCGTCCGGAAGGACACTTTGCAGGTCGCATTAAACAAAAAGTTACTGTTGCCATCTTGTGGCCAAATAGTAAAACTACACCCTAAAGCATTTTTCACATACAAATAAATTAGTTTTACACAAAAAATTAACTCCTTACCTCCCACACTACCCAATTTATTTTGTAATTAAAAAAAAAATTACAATTAAAAAAAATACATAAATAGTTACCTTAGGGACTGAACTTTTTAAATATTTATGTCAAGAGGGTATAACACTGTTACTTTATAAACTATGGGCTTGTAATTAGGGATGGACGCAAAACTAAAAAAAATGCACCTTTATTTCCTATTAAAATATTGGCCCCAAACATTGTGATAGGGACATAATTTAAACGGTTTTATAACCGGGACAAATGGGCAAATACATTTCATGGGTTTTAACTACAGTAGCATGCATTATTCAAAAACTATAAAGGCCAAAAACTAAAAAATAATACATTTTTCTGACATTTTTTCCTATTTTCCCATTAAAACACATTTAGAATAAAATAATTCTTGGCATAATGTCCCACTTAAAGAAAGCCTAATTGGTGGCAAAAAAAACAAGATATAGTTCATTTCATTGTGATAAGTAATGATAAAGTTATAGACGAATGACTGGAAGGAGCACTGAAAGGTGAAAATTGCTCTGGTGGTCAAGGGGTTAAACCCATCAGTTGTGAAGTGGTTAAGGATGCAATATAGTTGGTGACCGACGACCAGAGTAGAGATGTCGCGAACCTCCGATTTTCGGTTCTCGAACTTTTGCGGAAGGTTCGGTTTGCGGAAAAGTTCGCGAACCGCAATAGACTTCAATGGGGATGCGAACTTTGAAAAATAGAAAAAATTATGCTGGCCACAAAAGTGATGGAAAAGATGTTTCAAGGGGTCTAACACCTGGAGGGGGGCATGGCGGAGTGGGATACATGCCCAAAGTCCCGGGGAAAAACCTGGATTTGACGCAAAGCAGCGTTTTAAGGGCAGAAATCACATTGAATGCTAAATTGCAGGCCTAAAGTGCTTTCAAACATCTTGCATGGGTATACATCAATCAGGGAGTGTAATTAGAGTTTTGCTTCACACTGACACACCAAACTCACTGTGTAACGCATCGCAAACATCTGTTTGCGTAGTGACGGCAGTGCTGGACTGGTGCGCACCGTGGCCAGAGTGTTGGCCGTGGCGGTTTTCAAGCCCATATGGTCGCCGGGCTGTGGTAGCTCAATGATAGAACAACAGTGACTGTCCAGCTAATCAAATTTGGTCTTTCCACAATGAAGCAACAACCTTATTATCTTCTTGTATGTAGGTAGGCATAGGTAGGTGTAACAGTAGTTAGCTAGGCATAGGTAGGAGTCCCAGTATAGGTAGGTAGGCATAGGTAGGAGTCCCAGTATAGGTAGGTAGGCATAGGTAGGTGTCCCAGTAGTTAGCTAGGCATAGGTAGGAGTCCCAGTATAGGTAGGTAGGCATAGGTAGGAGTCCCAGTATAGGTAGGTAGGCATAGGTAGGAGTCCCAGTATAGGTAGGTAGGCATAGGTAGGTGTCCCAGTATTTAGCTAGGCATAGGTAGGAGACCCAGTATAGGTAGGTAGGCATAGGTAGGTGTCCCAGTAGTTAGCTAGGCATAGGTAGGAGACCCAGTATAGGTAGGTAGGCATAGGTAGGTGTCCCAGTAGTTAGCTAGGCATAGGTAGGTGTCCCAGTAGTTAGCTATGCATAGGTAGGAGTCCCAGTATAGGTAGGTAGGCATAGGTAGAAGTCCCAGTATAGGTAGGTAGGCATAGGTAGGTGCCTCAGTAGTTAGCTAGACATAGGTAGGAGACCCAGTAGTTAGCTAGGCATAGGTAGGAGACCCAGTATAGGTAGGCATAGGTAGGTCCCCTAGTATAGGTAGGTAGGTGTCCCCGTATAGGTAAGTAGGTGCCCCAGTAGTTAGGTAGGCATAGGTAGGTGTCCCAGTATAGATAGTTAGGCAGGGCCTGGCTGGCACAGTAATAACAATTACCAAGGTCCAGCTGCAACAGATAGGGCTGTATAATTCAGTGAGCAACACACAAAAAAAAACACATCAGGAAAACATTAGAGCTCTCAAAAGCTATTTTAGCAATAACAATCAGCCAGGAGCAAGCCAAGAGCCTAACTAATGTTTCCCTAGGAGAACAAGTCTGCAGCAGCTGTCCCTAGTCTGTCTCCAGCAGGCACACGAGTGAGTGTAATGGCCGGCAAACCTGCCTTATATAAGGTGGTGGTGGTGGGCTCCAGGGCTTAGTGTAGCCTGAATGGCTACAATGTGCCTGCTGACTGTGATGCAGAGGGTCAAAGTTGACCCTCATAGTGCATTATGGGGCGAATCAAACTTCCGCAAAAGTTCACTTGGTCCAGGCGAACGCGAACTCCCAAAGTTCGCCTGGAACCGTTCGCCGGCGAACCATTCGCTACATCTCTAGACCAGAGTGAAATGATACATAGGCATGATCAAAACAGATGGTTCAAGTTAAGGTTGTGTACGTTATTTATGGGTCAGTTTGAAAATATATCAACTCACTCTCCTGCAGTTACAGACTATACTGATGAAAATTTTAATCCTTCCACCTATTGGTCCATTACAGGATTGTCCTAAGGAAAGGAGAGGCACACATTTTTTGACATTTTTAAACAAGAACTATAGCTACTCACTATTCTTCCTTCAGTTCTTCTACTTTATCTGGACAGTACTGACACACTTGTGTCATAATATAGTGAATCAGTGAGAGACAATGGTACTTTTGGTGGTAGTTTAGGGAATACTCAATGGTCCATATTAGCCATTTTCTCTCCCCCATGGTCTATCCAACATGTGTTACCTTCCCTAGGAAAAGAGGTAAGGAAAAGTACCTAGTTCAATAAACATTGCACAGGGGTGCTGTGCAAGGGATTTCAGGCTACCTTGTTTTATAAGTACCTACTAATATTATATATATTGGAATGGTATTTTTCACAGGGTGGAGTTCAACATTGACTTAGTTCCACAGTGCCTGGGACATACCGTTGTGCATTTCAGACAAGGGGCTTGATTCACAAAGCCAAGCTAACTCATAGAATGGGCGCGCTATGCTTCGTGCAGCACAACGCGCGCAAAAGAACGTGAGCAAACGTTTGTTATAGCGCGCATAGAGTTTTATGCGTGCTAAGCATATGAGTTAGCAAGGCTTTGTGAATCAAGCCCAAGGTGTTAAAAGTGCTTTGGAGAGGGAACCCATGTAGCAGCTGTTTTTATTATTATTATTATTATTTTGTTTGTTTGTTTCAATGTTTTAATGTTTTAACTATGTTCACTGTCGTTTTCAACATTTTACTTATGGACTATACAAATAGTATACTTAAATTTAAACACACACGTTTGAAAATTAGTTTTACTGCCAAAATGTAACATTGGTCTTTTGATATTATATGTGGTTCTATTTTTTCCACTTTGATTTCCCAGTGGTACTCCTGACCTCCATAGCCATTTTGGTGATAATAGAACATTTAGGGGCTTTTCAATTAACTCAGTAAGGTGACTAAGAAGTACCTTTAACCAGCATGCATTTTTTGGAGATTATTTTTTTTTTTTACATTTTCATGCTAATATGTCATTTTCAAAAAAATATTTTTGTAGAAATTAAATTTCTCAACTTCTCTCATCACAGCATAATACCATCTACAATTATCTTGTCATGGGTAGCTGGCTCTAAACTTTAGAGTCTAAAGTAAGCATGGTATGTATTATTAACACACAGTAGAGTGCAGACCTTTCGTTATTTTGTGCAAATGAAAGTACCATTACTGGCAAATGAGATGCTCTCACAGCTTTGAAAATGACAAGAGGAGTGAAACATAACTCTAAGCCAAGTTTGCTTTAAGGAAATAAATGCTTTAGTTCGGTCTCTACTTGCTTGTCACATTCCAGTTGGCATTTTGCCTTTGGGACCTCTGTATTTCACAGATATAATATGACCTGTTTCTCCAAGCCTCGGGCCAGAATACCATAATTCAGTTAGTAGGGCTTTAACCTCCAAATCCTGCAGCCAAATTATTTGATGCATGTGTAGAACAAGTAACAAAGCTCTCTGCATTCTGTTCAGCAGTACTGAGCTGAGTAGAGATTCTCTTGGCCTACAGAAACTTGCATATATTTACTATTTAATGTGCATAACTTAACTTACTCCAAATCCAAAAGTAAGTAAATACAGTTTATATGACTATGGAATTGATTCACAAGGTGAAATTGTCTTATCTTCTTGATACAAAGGCCAATATGCAATTCACTTTTTCTCCTAAGTTTTCTCCTAGGTGATATTTCCATGTCTTATCAATAGAACTCAAATTTATTCAAATGCATTTGAAACAACCAAAACACACACAAACAAATACTTTATGTAACGATTGGTGTCAACACGCAGAGAGAATCTGATTACTGGTGAACTGCAGATTCACCAGTAATGCAGATATACACCAGATTATGAATGATCTGCAGAATCACTAATAATCCAGGTATGTCTAACCTCTGGACACCTGAGATGTGAGTGTACAGTGTAACAGTAGCACTTTGAGAGAGAACCGCCAGAGGAACTGGAGGTATGCAGAAGAAGGGATTTCACCTCAGACTGTGGGTGAATCCCTAGGCCAAAGGCTTCCTAGGAGAGGGGCCTAGGCTTGGTTGCAGGAAGCCCTGCTGCTAATATAGACAGGCTTGCCCTAACTAGGTGTGAGGGCCTATTCTCTACGCCCTGGAACCGGGCTAAGACATAACATAGAATTACTAAAAAGTGACACAGCGCTCACCACCCTGCAGGGTTTAACAGTTCAAGTTCAGATTCGCTGCGTGCTGCTGAAGGAAAAAAGTTAATATGGAGTCCTTTTTCCAAAAACGTTCACTCTGTGCAACTGCGCGATCCTTATGGATCCTTCTTACTAGTAGACCCTAGGAGAAAAAGAAAAAGAAAAACGAGGCCATAGCAGGTAACTTCTGGGCACAGTACACCCTGGTGCGTAATACAAATCACACTGTGCTCAAAGTTGCTATCACCGCATGCAGGATGGGGACAATTCCCCCCTTTGATTCCCTGCTCACAAAATAGTCTCTTGTATGCCAAGCGTATCACTCAATAACCATCCAGAGTCTAAAAGCAAAGAAAAAAAGGACCTCCTCATAGCGTAAAACTGTTTGTTTAATATGGCTCGGCGGCCCCAATTAAAATCAACGTACCATAAAAAGAATTAATATCAGCATATCTCACATCTCCATGAGCGGCGATCGGACCTTTCCGCCTCGACGCCTGTGTTCCGTCCGTGTCTGTAGTTTGCCTGGTAGCGTGCGTGTCTTAGCTCCGCCCTACGCGTTTCGTCACAGTGGGCGTGACTCATCAGGGGCATTTTCTTTTACGCGTTTCGTCACAGTGGGCATGACTCATCAGGGGCTGTGACACGCACGCCTCGCTACCATCTTTAATATGCGAGTGCCCGCCTCAGTCTCCGCCCTCCACTGATCTCCTCCCGACTAGGGTGTACGTCATTGGGTCACAAGCCATGGTGGGTGCAAAGTCCGGGCCGGCAATATTAACAGACTACACACTATTAGCTAATACCACATCCTACCTATCGGCGGACTTCCGCCCTGGACTAATCTCCTATCATTATTCCGCCATGACCTATGACAATGCTTTATCAACAAAGCTTTTATGAGCCAACAGCAGTAAAATTAACCAATAAAAGGCACAGCACAGAGTAATAGAGCAGAATTCTAAGGACAAAAACATACGTGCATGTATACACGGCCATATTGACATATCCCCCCCCCCTTTTTACATCAACAGTAATAAGTATCATATAGTCCCCTCCCATTCAAATACATAATCCTCAACACTTCTTAATGCTACTGAAACATTGATTTTACCAGTGGGGACTCAAAAACTTCCCCTCCCCCACTTACTTTAGTCGTTAGCTAAAAAACAGTTGATATCGATCTCTATATTCATGCCATGGGGGGTTAAACTCCCCAACTTGTGGATCCAGAGGTTTTCTAATTTGGATAGTTCCCGTAACCAGTTACACCCCCTCCATTTCGGGACGAGTTTCTCTAACACACAGAATTTCAAGTGATTGGGGTTACATGCATGTGATTTCTTGAAATGGGCCGAGACACTATGGTCCTCATGACCCTTTTTGATTTTATAAATGTGTTCCCCTATGCGGGTTTTTAGATCCCTAGTGGTCCGGCCCACGTATTGTTGGCCACATGTGCACCATAGTAAGTACACAACATATTTAGATGAACACGTCAGGAAAGTTTTAATGTCAAACCTCTTATGGTTTAAGAAGGAGGTGACAGATCTGACAGTTTCCCATCTGTGAGGTAACTTACACCCCTGACAATTCCCACATGGATAGAACCCCGGTTGTTGCCACATATGGGGTACCCTCCCATCTGGTGGGTCTACACAGCTAGGGACCAACCTGTCCCGCAGGTTTGGTGCCCTACGGTAGATAAAGGAAGGTTTTCTTGGTAATATTCTACCTAGGGTTGGGTCACTAGTGAGAATTGACCAATGCTTCTTAAAGATTTTTTCAACTTTTCTATGCTGCAAGCTATAATTACTAATAAATGACATCTCCCTACCTGTCACCTGTTCTCTACACTTACTATTGACAAGAGTGGATCTATCCATATTTTTTACTTTGTCCATAGTTGTATTCAAGGAAGCCTCAGGATAACCCTTTTTTAGGAACCGGTCTCTAAGTATTCCTGCTTGTTCTTCATAATCCTGAGTCTTAGTACAATTTCTCCGTACTCTCATCATCTGGCCCTTAGGAACACCCCTTATCCATTGTGGATGATGGCAACTATCCACTGGTATAAACCCATTTCTGTCCGTATGTTTAAAATAACATTTAGTTTTGATCTCCCCGTTCTCCAAAAATATATTTAAATCTAAAAAATGGATGTTTGCGGTGTCACATTCCATAGTCAGCTGGATATTTGGCCAGATGTTATTGGCCTGTTCAATAAACGCTTGCAACTCCTCCCTAGTACCCCTCCACATGAACAACAGGTCGTCTATATAACGTCCCCACATGATAATATTAGGGGCGCCCCTCGAGATGGCCAGTTCTTCCCACCTGCCCATATACAGGTTTGCCAGGGAAGGTGTGAAGGACGCCCCCATGGCACAGCCGTACCTCTGTACATAGTATTCACCTTTATACCAAAAATAATTTTTTGTTAATGCAAATTCAAGTAGTTGCAACAAAAATTCCACTTGGTGTGCATCTAGCTGGCCATCTTCCTCAAAATAGTGTTTAGCTGCATCAATCCCCCCCTGGTGCGGAATGTTTGTATAGAGGGAACTAACGTCTGCTGTCCCCATAATCATACCTTCTTCAACTGCAACTGTACTTAAAAGTTGTATGGTATGTCCCGTGTCCTTTAGCACCTTTGGGAGTTTTTTGACCAGCGGTTGTAAAAACTGATCGAGGTAGATACCCAGCCTATGAGTAACCGATCCAATGCTGCTGATTATTGGTCGGCCTGGTGGATTAATAGGATCCTTATGTACTTTTGGGGTTTGGTAAATAACTGGCACTCGCCGTGCGGAAGGAACCAGATAGCTATATTCCTGATCTGTTAATAAGCCTTCATCTAGTCCTCCCCTCAACAATTGTATAAGTTGCTTTTTATATTCTGTAGTTGGATTTCCTGGTAACTTCTTATATGTATTTGGATCCAAGACCATTTTGTCCAGTTCAGCAAAGTATTTTTCTTTGCTGAGTACCACTACCCCTCCCCCCTTATCAGCCGGCCGAATTACAAGATTCTTAGTTTCTAACATTTCCCTAATTTCTTTCTTGTATCCCCCCACCCTTTGTTCGGGCAAGTTCTCTACCTCTGTTGTAACCAGTCTCTTAAACACTTCAATACTATTTTGTCCGCTGCCTACTTGGGGTTTGAACGTAGAGTTATTCCTTAATGTTGTATGTTGGTAACAGGATATAGCGTTAGCTCTCTGGTTGGGACCTTCCCTGTCCAAAAAATACCGTTTAATATTGACCTTTCTTACAAATTTATTAATATCTATATATGTACTAAATGTATCTAGTTTTCTTGGAGGGGCAAACTTGAGACCCTTATCCAGTACTCGCATCTCCCCTCTGGTTAAGGCTACCCCACTTAAATTGAAGATACCTTCCCCGACTAGTTCCTTACCCTTTTGTTTTCTATATCCTGCCCTACATCCCCTTCTGCTCTTCTTTTTATTTGTCGGCCTGGTGTGAAAGGGAGCGTGTCTGGGTCGCCTCTCCTGACCTCCCCATATTGTCGATGATGGCCCCTCCCTAAAAAATTATTTTCGTACTCCACAGATGCATCACCCTCTAGTGTTTGAAACCTATTAGATGTAGGTATCCCATATTGTGTTCTCGGTGGCACCCTCCTGGGGCTTATCCCCTCCATGTATCCCTGTCTTGGTGCCCGATATCCCCCATATACATCTACATGTTGGATCTCTTCCCTCATGTTCCCGTATCCTCCCCTTTTTACATATGGTCCCCTCCCCCTGGGTCTATAATAGCCTGTCTTCGGGGGGTAGGTTGGTTCCCACTGGGGTGGATAATATGTGGATTGGGGGTAACGGGCCTGGGGTTCTACTCTTCCTTGGCCTCCTGGTGTCACCCTCTGTATGGGGGCCTGGGGTACCTGTCTAGGCGGATGATGAGTGACCAGGTCCTGAGGGGGGTTACTAGTTTGTTCCACTTTCTTTTTCTGCCATTTATATGCACTATTGGTTTTGTATGCATCTACATCTCTAGAGTATTGTTTATGTTTATCTAATATAATTTCCTTTTGCGTTTTCAATAGAGAATCCTATATAAATTTAGACCTTCTGTTATATTCCTCCCCCTCCTTGTATGGTTCCAATCTTACCCTGGTCTGTTCAATATCCTTACCCAGTCTATCTAATCTGGCGTTTTTCCTTTTTATGGATAGTTTGACGAGGCCTTGCCCACATTTTTCCATATATTCGAACAATTCCGCATCATTTTGCTCCCCCTCTTCCCCATCATTAAGTGTTACTTCCCACCTATATCTGTTAGGGACAATACCCTTCTTTGCATGGTTTCCAGTGTGGCTAGATCCCACCATGTTTGAAGTTCCTTACTCATAATAGTGTGCAAATGTTTAAAATCATGTTCCATGCTATGCGTGGTAGTAGCTGGAAGTTCATCAAATAGGGTATCCAAATTAATTTCTCTTTTTCTTCTATACTCAAATAAGTCCGACATGGTGTGCGCAGCAATCTATAAACCAAGGGGTTAAAACAACTAAAAAGTGACACAGCGCTCACCACTCTGCAGGGTTTAACAGTTCAAGTTCAGATTCGCTGCGTGCTGCTGAAGGAAAAAAGTTAATATGGAGTCCTTTTTTCCAAAAACGTTCACTCTGTGCAGCTGTGCGATCCTTATGGATCCTTCTTACTAGTAGACCCTAGGAGAAAAAGAAAAAGAAAAACGAGGCCATAACGGGTAACTTCTGGGCACAGTACACCCTGGTGCGTAATACAAATCACACTGTGCTCAAAGTTGCTATCACCGCATGCAGGATGGGGACAATTCCCCGCTTTGATTCCCTGCTCACCAAATAGTCTCTTGTATGCCAAGCGTATCACTCAATAACCATCCAGAGTCTAAAAGCAAAGAAAAAAGGACCTCCTCATAGCGTAAAACTGTTTGTTTAATATGGCTCGGCGGCCCCAATTAAAATCAGCGTACCATAAAAAGAATTAATATCAGCATATCTCACATCTCCATGAGCGGCGATCGGACCTTTCCACCTCCACGCCTGTGTTCCGTCCGTGTCTGTAGTTTGCCTAGTAGCGTGCGTGTCTTAGCTCCGCCCTACCCGTTTCGTCACAGTGGGCGTGACTCATCAGGGGGGGAATTGTCCCCATCCTGCATGCGGTGATAGCAACTTTGAGCACAGTGTGATTTGTATTACGCACCAGGGTGTACTGTGCCCAGAAGTTACCCGCTATGGCCTCGTTTTTCTTTTTCTTTTTCTCCTAGGGTCTACTAGTAAGAAGGATCCATAAGGATCACGCAGCTGCACAGAGTGAATAACATAGAATTGACACAGTATCCTAGTATTGGGTGTGAGGTCCGTAGTCACAACACCCTGGAACTGGTCTAAAGCATAACATAGAAATGACACAGTATCCTAGTCTTGGGTGTGAGGTCCGTAGTCACAACACCCTGGAACTGGTCTAAAGCATAACATAGAACTGACACAGTATCCTAGTCTTGGGTGTGAGGTCCGTAGTCACAACACCCTGGAACTGGTCTTAAAGCATAACATAGAACTGACACAGTATCCTAGTCTTGGGTGTGAGGTCCGTAGTCACAACACCTTGGAACTGGTCTAAAGCATAACATAGAACTGACACAGTATCCTAGTCTTGGGTGTGAGGTCCGTAGTCACAACACCCTGGAACTGGTCTAAAGGATAACATAGAACTGACACAGTATCCTAGTCTTGGGTGTGAGGTCCGTAGTCACAACACCCTGGAACTGGTCTAAAGCATAACATAGAATAAGCATGAGAAAGTATTCTAGCTCAGTGTGGATTCACAGGTCCTTCCTGGTTCAACCACACTGTTGGATCTGACTGAGGTCTGTGTGCTAACACGTAAGCACTTGCAACGGCAGACGATGTGAGACTGAGGGACGAGTGGATATATAGTGCAGCGCTGCCCAGCGCCGCCCAGTCCCTTCCAGCCAATCCGCATACCACCTTGGATCAGCTGACCAAGGGAGTCAGCTGTTCCCTCTCTGCTTCCCATAAAGCTTCTGTCTCGCCGCGCGCGCGTGTATTCCTCAGCCTATGTGCACAGGAAGGCTGCACCAGGTCAGACACATGTCACTGCGCGTAAACCGCCGGACTGGACGCGGAAACGGCCGTCAGAGCATGCGGCGGCCATTACGCAATCCTTTACACTTTAATTACTTTTATAGTTCTTTTCACCTATTTTTGGTACTTTTTCAATTGCAAAAGGATGGGAAGTTATTTAAATGGAAGATGAAGAATTATCTCCTAGGAGAAAAATCAGAAAAATAAGATAATTGCATATGGGCCAATGGCTTTAAAAAAAAAAACTGGCAGAAAATACTCAGAATCATTTTGTCAATAACTTTTCACCTACTTTTTGGTACCTTTTCAATTGCAAAGTGCAAAAGTTATTTTAAACAGGAGTAGAGATAGCTCAAACCTCTGATTTTAGGTTCGCGAACCCTGAACGCGAACTACCACAAAAGTTTGGGTTCGCGCAAACTTTCGAACCAGCAATAAACTTCAATGGGGAGGCGAACTCTGAAAACTAAAAACATTTATGCTTGCCACAAAAGTGATGGAAAAGATATTTCAAGGGTTCTAACACCTCCAGGGGGGCAGGCCGGAGTGGGATACACGGCAAAATTCCTGGGGAAAAATCAGGATTTGACGCACAGCAGCGTTTTAAGGGCAGAAATCACATTGCATGCTAAATTGGAGGCCTAAAGTGCTTTAAAACATCTTGCATGTGTACACATCAATCAGGTAGTGTAATTAGTGTACTGCTTCACAGTGACAGACCAAACTTACTGTGTAACGCACCGCAAACAGCTGTTTGTGTAGTGACTGACTTAGTCTTCGGTCGGGCAGTAGCCCTCCGGGATCCATGCCTCATTCATTTTGATAAAGGTGAGGTACTGAACACTTTTGTGACTTAGGCAACTTCTCTTCTCAGTGACAATGCCTCCAGCTGCACTGAAGGTCCTTTCTGACAGGACGCTTGAGGCAGGGCAAGACAGATGTTGGATGGCAAATTGTGACAGCTCTGGACACAGGTCAAGCCTGCACGCCCAGTAGTTCAAGGGTTCATCGCTGCTCATAGTGTCTACATCTGCAGTTAAGGCCAGGTAGTCGGCTACCTGCCGGTCGAGGCGTTGGGTGTATCCAGAAGGGCTAAGGCGAGGCGTTGGACTAAAGAATGTCCGCATCTCCGACATTACCATGAGATTGCTGGAGCATCCTGTCCATGCCTGCGTGGACATGGGAGAAGGATTACTGGCAGTGGTACCGTTATTCCGTTGTGCTGTGACATCACCCTTAAATGCACTGTAAAGCATACTTGCCAGCTTGTTCTGCAAATTCTGCATCCTTTCAGCCTTCTGGTGATTTAGTAACATCTCTGCCACTTTGTGCTTATACCGAGGGTCTAGTAGCGTTGCCACTCAGTACAAGTCATTCCCCTTGATTTTTTTTTTAAACGGGGTCCCTCAAGAGGCTGGACAGCATGAAAGCCGCCATCTGCACAAATTTGGATGCAGATGTACTGTCCACCTCCTCTTGTTCTTCCTCAGTGATGTCAGGTAAGTTCTCCTCCTCTCCCCAGTCACAAACAATACCACGGGAAAGGTAAGCAGCACAAATGTAAACTTTGTTGTAGACTTAATGCATTATAGAAAAAGGCCTTTTTCTATAATGCATTAAGTCTACAACAAAGTTTACATTTGTGCTGTCATTCTGTATTGAAACATCCGCAAGGAACCTCTTTCAGAGGAATTTTTAATAGATCCTTTTTTCAATTTTTGTGTCAATAAAGTTTTGATATTTTTGCATTTAAAGATCCAGTATGAATCTTTTTTCTTGTGGTCCTTTCTATGCATACAAAGGCAATATGGTGGCGTCAGCAGCTGACATTGAAGGGCATGTTGGCTGGCTGTCCATAGGTGGCGATACATGGCACCAGACACTGCCACGAGCTGTTTCTGTTCCCCTGCTTCTTTCAGAAACTTGTCTCCTCCTACTCCTCTCTTACTCCCCCTCTGAACTGTCCCCTTGGTCATCTTGTCTCTAATGCTGGGCATATACGGTAGGATCCTTCCTTATCAATCGAGCCGCTGATGGCTCGATTGATAATTTCCGACAGGTCTACCAATGATCAATTCCCCGCTCGATCCCCGTGGGTGGACAATAGCGGGGAATCGAGCAGAAGATAAAGAGCGCCCGAGGGGACGAGCGGGAATCGATCCGGCCGCCCGCGGAGACGAGCAGGGACGCGCAGGGACGTGGCGGGTGTCGATCTGGCCGCTAATCGAGCCACCGGGTCGACTCCTGTATGCCCAGCATTAGGATCCCACGTGGCATCTGTATCATCATAATCATCATAATCATCCTCCCCAGCTTCGCTTGCCTCAGACACTTCATAAACTGCACCAACAGCAGGTACTTCATCATCCACCTTCTCACACCCTACATCCATGGCCGGATTTCTGACAAGGCCGCATAGGCCATGGCCTAGGGCACCAGATAAACAAGGGGCGGCCTGCACACAGGGGGCATTATTTGCAGGGCATTATTTGCAAGTGTCCAAACAAATGAAAGTGGTCAGGATAACTGCACTATTAGTACCAGCTGGCATCTGCCTGTGCTGTGCTACAGGCAGCTGCAGTCCGTTAACCAAACGTTTGTGAACAGTGTGTGACTAGCAAAAAGCCAGACCTTCTCTAATAACATAGCAGCAGCTCCAGGCAGTTACAGAAGGCCGGGTCTCACACACTTGGTGTGGGGGATGAAAAGACCAGGGGCAGCACCAGCAAATAGTACAGAATACAGAAGGCAGTGTCTCACAGTACCCAATTTTTTTTTCAACAATAAAACTTTTATTGGAAAACTTCTTGTACATACAGCGTATTTCAGTAAGCAATAGTTTTCATTTCCGATTTTGGTATCAGTCATTGATCAACTACAGAATGAAGCCAAATCTGTGAGTAATAATCATGTCATTATCATAACAGCAATTACAATGGTGCGTATAGATCAGCCAAAAGTATCTAACAGTTCCCGGTTCCGGTGGCCTATAATGCTCACAAAAGTCATCAGGGGGAGAAAGAATAGTTAACAACATAATCAATCTGTTATAAGACATTCCTGCAAACCTCTTACAAAAATCTGTCCACCCAAGGTGACCATATCTTGTCAAACCGATCCTCCTCGTCATATAGAGAAGCTGTTATCTTCTCCATCCAATAGTATTCATTGATTTTGTGCATAAGGGCGGTTTTTGACAGGGAAGGGGATTTCCACTCTTTCGCTATAATAGCCTTGGTGGCGTTACAAAGGTGTACTAACAATTTATTGTTATGTTTAGAGAGAAGAGGATCAGAGTGACCAAACAGGGCCACCCATGGGTCAGGGGTAACCTCTGTGCTCAAGACTGTGGAAGCCAGTTGGAAGCACAATTTCCAGAAGTCCTGCACTATTCCGCAGAGCCACCAACAGTGTACATGGTCTGCCTGCTGTGCGCAACCTCTAAAACAGACATCTGTGGGGGAAAGACCCCTTTTAAAGAGAAGTGCAGGGGATCTGTACCAGTCATACAGAATTTTGTACCCTCTTTCCCTAACCAGACTATTCCTAGATGATTTGGCTATATCTAGACAGATAATTTCCCAGTCGTCCAAGGACCACACCTTCTGAAGTCTCTCCTGCCACTTAACCATGGCAGGGGAGATTTCTTCCAGATGCCGATACCAAATTTCATGGTAGAATAGTGATATCATACCGGGAGTATGCTTATAAGAGTGGAACTCTCTAGAGATAGGGGGTGTTGAGGTCTCGAGGCCTTCCACTACGCAACTCTGCACAAAGTGCCTAACTTGAAGATATCTAAAAAAGTCTTGTGCCTGTAACTTAAATTTAACCTGGGTTTCCTCCCAGGGGGCTATAATACCTCCAGGAGCTATATCCTTAAGTGTAAAGGGTCCCGACTTCAGCCAGTTTACCCATGGTTGGGTTTCCAGTCCCGGTGGGAAGTCCAGATTTAAAAAGATAGATTCGTCTAGAGATCGCTTATAGAGGAGCCCGAGACTAGATTGTTGTCTTTTCCAGATAGATAGGGATTCTAGGATTACAGCTATAGGTCCTGATTTATTCAAAAAGGGGCGCTTAGTCCAAAGTAACGATGACAGAGGGAAAGGATGGATTATAGCTGCCTCCAGATCTACCCATCTAATTGTGCCCCTAGGGGCTGACCATTGTGCAAGTTGGGCTAGCCTAGAGGCATAGAAGTATTTAAGTAACATAGGTGCTCCCAGGCCTCCCTGACTTTTTCCTCTGGCTAAATATTGATAGCTTATTCTAGGGGCTTTGCCTGCCCATAAGAATTTCAGAAAGTGCGACTGTAATTTTTTAATATCTAAAAGCGAAATCCTGATAGGAAGAGCTCGGAAGAAATAGAGGATCTTCGGTAGGGCTGTCATCTTGAGGGCGTTTATACGACCAGTCAGTGAAATATTATATTGGTTCCACTCATTCAGTAAGGAGTGAAGTTTGGAAATGATGGGAGTATAGTTGGCTGTATAGAGTTGCGTAATAGAGGGCGTCAGGACAACCCCTAGGTATTTCAGACCTTTATTTTGGATCTTAAATTTAAAAGAGGTGGCCAAAGCTTCTTGTTGCAAAAGTGTCAGCCCAAATGTCATTGCTTCCGACTTAGTGCGATTCATTTTAAAGCCAGATACAGAGCAAAACTCATCTATAAGCTGAAATAAAGCTGGCAAGGAGGTGTGAGGACTGGAGAGGGTGAACACTGTATCATCTGCAAACAAGGCGATTTTAAATTCCTCCTCTCCAATCCTCACACCCCTGACATTAGTGTCACTTCTGACCAATAGAGCCAAAGGTTCAATGCACAGGGCAAAAAGAAGGGGAGAGAGAGGGCACCCCTGTCTAGTACCATTCATGATCGGGAAAGGTTTGGATCGCAACCCCATATTACAAACCGATGCAGTTGGATCTGTATACAAACTTCGTACACCGTTAAGAAATTCCCCAACTATCCCAAATTTCTGTAAAACCAGGCGTAGATATCTCCAATCAACCCTATCAAAGGCCTTCTCTGCATCCAATGATAGAAGTAGAGAAGGCCCTCTAGTATGATTCATAACCTCTATTGTGCTCACCATTCTTCTGATGTTATCAGTAGTTTGTCGCCCCATTACAAATCCCGTTTGGTCTGGGTGGATGACCTTTGGTAGTAAGCTATTTAACCTATCGGCCAATATTTTTGAGAATATTTTAATATCCGAATTTATTAGAGAAATTGGGCGATAATTTGTGATTTCAGCACAGTCTCTTCCTGGTTTGGGGATAACTACCACTGACGCCTGGAGAAACTCTGTTAATAAATCCTCCTCTCCTAGCAGCAGTTTATTGAAGAGAGGGGTTAGCACTGGCACTAATTGTGATTTGAATGTTTTATAAAAAAGAGCTGTGTAGCCATCTGGTCCAGAAGCTTTACCATTCTTCAATGATGAGATGGTAAGCTCAAGCTCTTTGGGAGAAATGGGAGCATTTAGTTTAGATATATCCTCTTGGGAAAAGGAGGGTATTTGGATTTTATCTAAATATTGGAGGATGGAGCGAGCTGTCATCCTAGATTTATCTGTCGTAGTGCCATCATATAAACTTGTATAGTACTGCGAAAAAAGATCTATTATATGGGAGGGGTCATAGGACTTCTTCCCTTGCTGGTCTCTGATAGGGTGTATTCTGTTCTGGGCCAATCTCTGAGATAGTTTGCGCGCTAACAAGGTGTCAGGCTTATTAGCTTTATCATAAAACTTTTGGTTTGTAAGTCTTAAAGAGCGTTCTGCCCTCTTATACAGAATAGCGTGAAGTTCTTGCCTTAATGACAGACGTTGGTCCAGGACATCCTGTCCCCCAGAGTCAGCATGTAGTTTTTCTAGGTCCTTAATTTGGGTTTGGATTTTTTGGGTTTTAAGCTCATTAGCTCTCTTTCTCTGGGAGGAAATTTTGATTAGTGTACCTCTAACTGTGGCCTTCAAGGCTGCCCAATGTATATTCCTGGAAGTGTCATTTGGGGAATTATGTGAGAGATATCGCCTGAGGGATTCACAGACCTCTGCCTGCACTTCATGTTCTTTTAATAAAGATTTGTTTAGCCTCCACTGAAAATGTGTAGGGGGGCTCTGTATGGATATGAGGGCACTGACTGAGGCATGGTCAGACCAAGATATTTCTGACATGTCTATTGTGTTAGATCTTTCTAAAAGAGTTGCATCCATAAAAATAAAATCGATTCTGGAGTACGTGCCATGTGGGTGCGAATAGAAGGAGTGCCCTCTCTCTCCCGGGTGTGAAGCCCGCCAAGCATCCCAGACATTAACCTCTTGCAAAAAAGATATAAGGGCTTTACTGGGGGGTCTACGCAAAGACGAATTTTCGGGTGGTGTGTCCAAGGTTGTATTGAAATCTCCAACTAAAAGGAGTTTGCCTTCTCTATGCAATGCGACCTTGGAGGCAAGAGTATTTAAGAAACGTTTCAACCCTTCAGAGGAAGCATATATGCTTACAATAGTATACACACACCTAGATATTGAGGCTATGACTATGAGGAACCTACCCTCAGGGTCTCTGATTACTTTGGACACATTCAGAGTGACATTTTTCTTAAAGAGCACAGCCACCCCACATTTTTTAGTTAAGGCTGAGGCATAGTAAGTGTGGGGATAGGCTTTATGCCAATATTTTGGTTCAGAACCTTTTTTGAAATGGGTCTCCTGAAGGCAGAGTATGTCTACGTTCTGACTTTTATAAAAATTGCTCACCATTCTTCTTTTTTGGGGTGCATTCAGGCCTTTAACATTATAAGTAACAATTTTAAGATCAGTAGGAACCGCATTGGTAAAAGGGATCGAGGAGGGGCCTGTCGTTGAGAACTGACTCATATTAAATGTAAGGTAGCCGTGCTCTCGCATATTAATGACACCACAGGGTTAGATATTAATAAAATCACCATAGGGATAATGACAGTGCAGACTGAATACCAGTTAAGTAGCACATTTTGATGTTTGTACGCTTGTACTGCGACTATAACCTGTAGCCTAGTAAACATAACATAAAGAAACGTAAAAGAATAACATAAAAACAATAACTCTGCCATGGGGAACTTGGCGAGGTAGGAAGCCATATCTTTGACTTCCCTAATAAACTTCGAGTTAGCTGCGTGAATGGTATGTGCAGCTTCCGTGGGGGTCGGTATGCCTCAGATGCCAAGTCCGAGTGACGCAGGCCTTAGGTCCGACTTAGGCCCTGTTGTAGTAATACGCAGGGCAGACAGACTATTGTCTCTCTTCGTTGGCAGGCCAAAATAGAGAAATACAAGTAGAGACGATAACACAGTCATAGTTCAATATTCAGTGTTAGCGAGACGGTCATGCTGATTCACATTTCGTACAGATTTCCTGGATCTCACCTTTGTCCAAACGACCCGAGGAGAGGCCACCCGGCCTTGGGGAGTGGTTGCGGGTGATGTCTGACTCTCAGGGGACTCGATACCAAGCTTGTCCTGGATCATATGCGGACCTTGAACCACAAGCTGTCGACCGTTGTGTAGCACGATGAGCTTGAACGGGAATCCCCATCTGTACTTGATCTTGTTGCGCACTAATAAAGAAGTTAGGGGCTTCATTTCTTTTCTTCTTTTCAAGGTGATCTGGGAGAGATCAGGGAAAAAGGTGATATGGTCGTCTCCAAAAGTGAGGTCAGGCGAGTTGCGTGAGTGGTATAATAATGCTTCACGAGTGCTGTAATAATGGAACCGCAGTATTATATCACGCGGAGGCTCATCATCTCGCGGCTTAGCTCTAAGAGCTCTGTGAGCTCGGTCCATGCGTAATTCAGCGGGTGGGAGATCGGGCAGCAAGGAGGCAAAGAGGGATTCAAGGTAAGGAGTTAGTTCAACAATCGACTCCGGGACCCCTCTTACCCTGAGATTATTCCTCCTGTCCCTGTTCTCCTGGTCTTCCTGACCATCTTTAAGGGCCTGTACATCTGTGCGTATCTCAGCTAGGTCTTGTTCTGTCTGCGTGCAGAAGGCCTTAACCTCATCCACCTCCTCCTCTAGCTCGTGTAGTCTCTCACCAAGTGCTGAAATCTCCCCTCTGATTTCTTTGACCACGCTAGTGTTGGATGTCTTCACCAGTTTTTCGATATGTTGATAGAGCTGCTTCAAGTCTGCTTTGGTCGCCGTGCCTGGGGCGGGGGAGGCCTTGTTCTGAGGCTGTGCTGTATCACCAAGCGGGCGGGCGCCATCTTGGGAGTTCCCCACCTTGTTCTTCCGAGTGAACATATCTGGGATTCCAGGGTCAGCATCGGCTCCATTCTTCTTAGGGCCCATCTCGAAGATACACTGGAGCTTCTCAGCTTCTCTTTAGTGAGAGAGAGGAGGTTTCCGTGAGGCAAGGGTGCTCGGTAAGGCCTGGGTAGTCGGAGCTAGTCCTACATGCGTCCTCTCAGCAGCGCGTCCAGGCTCCGCCCCCCACAGTACCCATTTTTTAATTATTGATTGGCCAGCGCTGTTACCCTGGAGAAAGCAGTGGGTACAGGACTCACTTTTACGTGTTGCTGACCCCACCCAATGTCCAATTGTGAGCCACTTTTGACTATGTGTGTGTGGTGGATGGCTCCCACCACGCCCATCACCTGTAGATCACTTGATTGACCAGTTCCCCCGTGTGACATGATTGATTCACTTCACGTTGCCATGGAGACCTCGGCACTAGCCCCAATAGTGGACACCATCGGCCCAAAATTTTTTGGATGGGTGTGTGTGGAGAGGGGTGGTAGGATACGGTTTCCGTTGGGGCGGCTGGTAATAGTCGGCCTTGGGCGGTAAGAAGTACAAATCCGGCCCTGCCTACATCCATAGTGCCTCCTAACTCAGACATATGACTCCCCTCTGAACCGTGCCCCTGGTCATCTTGTCTATTAGGATCCCACGTGGCATCCATTTCAGTATCATCATCATCATGATAATCATCCTCCAAAGCTTCGCTTGTATCAGACACCTCCTAAACTGAACCAACAGCAGGTACTTCATCATCCTCCTCCTCACACCTTACATCCATAGTGTCGCCTAACTCAGACATATGAGGTGGTGTAACTTGCTTAGCACCTTCATCTGTCTCATTGAACAGGTATGCAGTGACTCGTATCAATACAATGTGCAGCTGTCACACACACAGGTACCGTGAACAGGTATGCAACAGGTATACAGTGACTAGTATTACAAATGTGTAGCTGTCACACACATAGGTACCGTGAACAGGTATGCAGTGACTGGTATATAGTATAACACTGTGTGATGTCACGCAGGTGCACTGGACAGGTATGCAGTGACTAGTATCAATACAATGTGCAGCTGTCACACACACAGGTACCATGAACAGGTATGCAATGACTACTACTATTACAAATGTCCAGCTGTCACACACACAGGTGCAGTGAACAAGTATGCTGTGACTGGTATACAATATAACACTGCGTGCTGTCACGCAGGTGCAATGAACAGGTATGCAGTGACTGGTATCAATATAATGTGCAGCTGTCACACATACAGGTACCGTGAACAGGTATGCAGTGACTAGTATTACAAATGTGCAGCTGTCACATACACAGGTACCGTGAACAGGTATGCAGTGACTAGTATATAATATAACACTGTGTGCTGTCACGCAGGTGCACTGAACAGTTATGCAGTGACTGGTATCAATACAATGTGCAGCTGTCACACACACAGGTACCGTGAACAGGTATGCAGTGACTAGTATTACAAATGTGCAGCTGTCACACCCACAGGTACTGTAAACAGGTATGGAGTGACTGATATATAATATAACACTGCATGCTGTCACGCAGATGCACTGAACAGGTATGCAGTGACTGGTATCAATACAATGTGCAGCTGTCACACACAGGTACCGCGAACAGGTATGCAGTGACTGGTATATAATATAACATTGCGTGCTGTCACGCAGGTGTAGTGTTGGGCGAACACCTGGATGTTCGGGTTCGCGAACGTTCGCCGAACATGGCCGCGATGTTCGGGTGTTCGCGCCGAACTCCGAACATAATGGAAGTCAATGGGGACCTGAACTTTCGTGCTTTGTAAAGCTTCCTTACATGCTACATACCCCAAATTTGCAGGGTATGTGCACCTTGGTAGTGGGTACAAGAGGAAAAAAAATATTTGAAAAAGAGCTTATAGTTTTTGAGAAAATTGATTGTAAAGTTTCAAAGGAAAAAATGTCTTTTAAATGCGGAAAATGTCATTTTTCTTTGCACAGGTAACATGCTTTTTGTCGCCATGCAGTCATAAATGTAATACAGATAAGAGGTTCCAGGAAAAGGGACCGGTAACGCTAACCCAGCAGCAGCACACGTGATGGAACAGGAGGAGGGCGGCGCAGGAGGAGAAGGCCACGCTTTGAGACACAACAACCCAGGCCTTGCATAAGGAGAAGAAGTGTGCGGATAGCAATGCATTTTGTCGCCATGCAGTCATAAATGTAATACAGATAAGAGGTTCCGTAAAAAGGGACCGGCAACGCTAACCCAGCAGCAGCACACGTGATGGAACAGGAGGAGGCGCAGGAGGAGAAGGCCACGCTTTCAGGCGCAACCCAGGCCTTGCATGAGGACAAGAAGCGTGCGGATAGCAATGCATTTTGTCGCCATGCAGTCATAAATGTAATACAGATGAGAGGTTCAATAAACAGGGACCGGAAACGCTAACCCATCACAGATGTTCATTGTTCATGTTACTTGGTTGGGGTCCGGGAGTGTTGCGTAGTCGTTTCCAATCCAGGATTGATTCATTTTAATTTGAGTCAGACGGTCTGCATTTTCTGTGGAGAGGCGGATACGCCGATCTGTGATGATGCCTCCGGCAGCACTGAAACAGCGTTCTGACATAACGCTGGCTGCCAGGCAAGCCAGCACCTCTATTGCGTACATTGCCAGTTCGTGCCAGGTGTCTAGCTTCGATACCCAATAGTTGAAGGGTGCAGATGGATTGTTCAACACAGCTACGCCATCTGACATGTAGTCCTTGACCATCTTCTCCAGGCGATCTGTGTTGGAGGTGGATCTGCACGCTTGCTGTTCTGTGGGCTGCTGCATGGGTGTCAGAAAATTTTCCCACTCCAAGGACACTGCCGATACCATACCCTTTTGGGCACTAGCTGCGGCTTGTGTTGTTTGCTGCCCTCCTGGTCGTCCTGGGTTTGCGGAAGTCAGTCTGTCGGCGTACAACTGGCTAGAGGAGGGGGAGGATGTCAATCTCCTCTCTAAAGTCTCCACAAGGGCCTGCTGGTATTCTTCCATTTTGACCTGTCTGGCTCTTTCTTCAAGCAGTTTTGGAACATTGTGTTTGTACCGTGGATCCAGAAGGGTATAAACCCAGTAATTGGTGTTGTCCAGAATGCGCACAATGCGTGGGTCGCGTTCAATGCAGTCTAGCATGAATTGAGCCATGTGTGCCAGAGTCCTGCCAGAATCCTCATCATCCTCTTGTGAGTGTTGTGATAGTTGTGATGCATCATAGTCGTCACCTTCTTCCTGGTCTGCTTCTGCTGACCATTCGCGCTGAATTGTGGAAGTCCAACATGCACCGCTCTGGCCCTCGTTAGTGGTGGCATGAAATTCCTGCTCCAACTCCAGCTGTTCCTCCTCCTCTTCTTCGTCATAGCTGCTGGGGCCAGCGTTTCCTGAGGCAGATGGCCTGATGTTGGTATCATCACGCTGATCGTTTTCTCCTTCAGATTCCCCCAGTTGCATCATGACAACTGTTTCCTTGATTTTTAACATTGACTTCTTCAGTAAACACAGCAGTGGTATGGTAATGCTGACTGAAGAGTTGTCACTGCTCACAAGCAACGTGGATTGCTCAAAATTTTGGAGGACTTGGCAGAATCCGATCCACAGAAGCTTGGCAGCTGTCCGGATGCGCCTCGGTACTGCGCCGTCATGTACTGGACCACTGCACTCTTCTGCTTGCAAAAGCGGGCTAGCATGTGCAGCGTAGAATTCCAGCGCGTAGGGACATCACACAGCAAGCGATGGTGGGGGAGATTGAAGCGCTCCTGCATCTTGGCGAGTGCCCCCGAAGCAGTACTGGAATTTCTACAATGTTTGGCCACTCGTCGCACCTTCAACAGAAGATCGGCCACGCCTGGGTATGTCCTCAGGAACCGCTGAACTACTAGGTTCATCACGTGCGCCAGGCAAGGGATGTGTGTCAGCTTAGCCAACCTTAAAGCGCGAATGAGATTACTCCCATTATCACACACAACCATGCCCGGTTTCAGGTCCAGCGGTGCCAGCCACAAATCCGTCTGTTCCTTTATTCCCCTCCAAATTTCCTCCCCTGTGTGCTGCTTATCCCCAAGGCAGATCAGCTTCAGCAACGCTTGCTGACGCATGCCAACAGCTGTGCTGCACTGCTTCCACGATCCTACTGCTGCTGGGTTAGCGTTTCCGGATGAGGTACAGCTTTGAGATGCGTTGGAGGAGAAGGAGTCAGAGAGGTAGGTGCTGCTGTTGTTATCCAGTGGGAGGGACGGCGGTGCAGCTGTTTGCGGCGTGGGCAACACCCGCGCCGTAGCAGGTGAGGAATCGCTGCCAGGCTCCACAAGGTTCACCCAGTGCGCGGTAAGGGAGATGTATCGACCCTGGCCGAACGCACTCGTCCAGGTGTCAGTGGTGAGGTGAACCTTGCAGGCAACAGCATTCTTCAAGCTTCGGGTTATTTTGCTGACCACGTGCTCATGCAACTCAGGCACTGCAGAGCGCGCAAAGTGGTAGCGGCTGGGAACCACGTAACGCAGGATGGCCACTGACATCATGCCCTTGAAGCTGTTTGTCTCCACCACTCGATATGGCAGCATTTCGCAGGCCAGAAGCTTGGCTATGCTGGCTGTTAGTGCCACGGCCCGGGGGTCATTTGCTGCCAATTTCCTCTTGCGCTCAAACATCTCCGAGACAGACAACTGAACCGTAGGGCTGCACACTGAAGGGCTGTTGGTTGTTGTGTTTGATGAAGACTGGGAGACCTCAAGAGCACTATTCCGGAAAGTGACAGTGTCAGCTTCATCTGATGTTTGTGAATGTTGTTGTGAACCACGCAATGGCTGGGCTACTGCTGCTGCTGAGGAGGGTCTGGTGGTGAGTCTGGTGACCCCAAGGGAGGCAGTGTTGCTGGTACCCTGTCCTGCCGCGTTTGCCCACAGAGTGGGATGTTTGGATACCATGTGGCGGGTCATGCTGGTGGTGGAGAGGTTGTTAATATTTTTCCCCCTGCTCAGGCGGGTCTTGCACACCTTGCAAATCACCATGGTACCATCCTCACTGCAGTCTTCAAAGAAAGGCCAGACTTTGGAGCACCTGCCTTGCTGGCGATTTCTGTTTGCGCCTCTTTTGCGTCTCACTTGAACTTCTACGCTTGTGGTGCCTGAAATTTCGCGCCGCCTACCTTGTGGCACAAGGCGAACTCGTGCAGCAGTGGGTTCTTCAACAGACTCAACTGTGCTGCTACGACGGCGATGTTCTCCTTCACATACAAAATCTGGGTCTCTGTCCACATTGTCCAAACCCTCCTCTTCCATCTCCTCAAACTCGTCATATGTGATTGTGGGCCGCCGCCGTGGAGTAGAGCTCCCCAGAACAACCTCTGCGCAGCTCACTCCAACGTCGTCTTCCAGATCTTCTCGGCCGACCTCCTGCAATTGAAACCCCTCCTGCCCAACTTGCTCTGGGATTTGGGTTTCAAAGTCCCCGGACTCGCCTTGCATTTCAGTGCGTGGTGCATTTCCCACAGTAAATGGTTGTGAATCCGGGCACAACATTTCTGGCTGTTCCATTGACCTTTGAAAGGTGGAAGTTTGTTGGGCTGGGAATAGCTCCTGCGAATACCCCATTGTGTCCTGAGGAAATTCTTCTGACTGGTTATTTGGCAGTTGTGTGCGTGGTGTCGCTGCCGGTTATGTCAGCTTTGTGCCCACTGGCTCCTTGTAACTGGCTGAGGACTCGGACCTCGTGCGTGATGTGCTGGTGCTGCTTAACCCACTGCTGGACGCTTGAGATGTCATCCAATTAATTATCTGGTCCTGTTCTTTTGGATTTGTGAGGGTTGATTTCCTGGACAACATAGGCGGTATTGAGTGTGTTTTCTTCGGTGCTCCACTGTGGCCTGTACGTGAACCGTCAGGGGAAACACCTCTTCCCTTGCCCCTCCCTCTTTCACAGGATTTCTTCTTCATTTCACTTATCCTTAAAGTACACGCTGACTGGCAGCAGTACAGTGGCAGTACAGAAATGCTATATAGTGGTGGGTGAGCGGTGTACTACTATTCCCAGCAGCGACACAGAGCACAATGCTATACAGTGGTGGGTGAGCGGTGTACTACTGTTCCCAGCAGCGACACAGAGCACAATGCTATACAGTGGTGGGTGAGCGGTGTACTACTATTCCCAGCAGCGACACAGAGCACAATGCTATACAGTGGTGGGTGAGCGGTGTACTACTGTTCCCAGCAGCGACACAGAGCACAATGCTATACAGTGGTGGGTGAGCGGTGTACTACTATTCCAAGCAGCGACACAGAGCACAATGCTATACAGTGGTGGGTGAGCGGTGTACTACTGTTCCCAGCAGCGACACAGAGCACAATGCTATACAGTGGTGGGTGAGCGGTGTACTACTGTTCCCAGCAGCGACACAGAGTACAATGCTATACAGTGGTGGGTGAGCGGTGTACTACTATTCCCAGCAGCGACACAGAGCACAATGCTATGCAGTGGTGGGTGAGCGGTGTACTACTATTCCCAGCAGCGACACGGAGCACAATGCTATACAGTGGTGGGTGAGCGGTGTACTACTGTTCCCAGCAGCGACACAGAGCACAATGCTATACAGTGGTTGGTGAGCGGTGTACTACTGTTCCCAGCAGCGACACAGAGCACAATGCTATACAGTGGTGGGTGAGCGGTGTACTACTATTCCCAGCAGCGACACAGAGCACAATGCTATACAGTGGTGGGTGAGCGGTGTACTACTATTCCCAGCAGCGACACAGAGCACAATGCTATACAGTGGTTGGTGAGCGGTGTACTACTGTTCCCAGCAGCGACACAGAGCACAATGCTATACAGTGGTGGGTGAGCGGTGTACTACTATTCCCAGCAGCGACACAGAGCACAATGCTATACAGTGGTGGGTGAGCGGTGTACTACTATTCCCAGCAGCGACACAGAGCACAATGCTATACAGTGGTTGGTGAGCGGTGTACTACTGTTCCCAGCAGCGACACAGAGCACAATGCTATACAGTGGTGGGTGAGCGGTGTACTACTATTCCCAGCAGCGACACAGAGCACAATGCTATACAGTGGTGGGTGAGCGGTGTACTACTATTCCCAGCAGCGACACAGAGCACAATGCTATACAGTGGTTGGTGAGCGGTGTACTACTGTTCCCAGCAGCGACACAGAGCACAATGCTATACAGTGGTGGGTGAGCGGTGTACTACTATTCCCAGCAGCGACACAGAGCACAATGCTATACAGTGGTGGGTGAGCGGTGTACTACTATTCCCAGCAGCGACACAGAGCACAGTGCTATACAGTGGTGGGTGAGCGGTGTACTACTATTCCCAGCAGCGACACAGAGCACAATGCTATACAGTGGTGGGTGAGCGGTGTACTACTGTTCCCAGCAGCGACACAGAGCACAATGCTATACAGTGGTGGGTAAGCGGTGTACTACTATTCCCAGCAGCGACACAGAGCACAATGCTATACAGTGGTGGGTGAGCGGTGTACTACTGTTCCCAGCAGCGACACAAAGCACAATGCTATACAGTGGTGGGTGAGCGGTGTACTACTATTCCCAGCAGCGACACAGAGCACAATGCTATACAGTGGTGGGTGAGCGGTGTACTACTGTTCCCAGCAGCGACACAGAGCACAATGCTATACAGTGGCGGGTGAGCGGTGTACTACTGTTCCCAGCAGAGACACAGAGTGGCAGTAAACACAATGCTATACAGTGGTGGGTGAGCGGTGTACACAGAGTGGCAGTAAACACAATGCTATATAGTGTGGGTGAGTGGTGTACTACTGTTCCCAGCAGCGACACAATGACTGTGGGGACCCTGGCTAGCCTGGCTGGAGAGAGAACTACCCTGCCTGCCTACCCAAAGCTCAACCCACAGACAAATGGCGGAGAAATGACGTGGATTGGGTATTTATTTACCCGAACCACGTGACACGTTCGGCCAATCAGAGCACTTTCGGGTTCGAAACCACGTGACCCGTTCGGCCAATCACAGCGCTAGCCGAACGTTCGGGGAACGTTCGGCCATGCGCTCTTAGTTCGGCCATGTGGCCGAACGGTTTGGCCGAACACCATTAGGTGTTCGGTCGAACTCGAACATCACCCGAACAGGGTGATGTTCTGCAGAACCCGAACAGTGGCGAACACTGTTCGCCCAACACTACGCAGGTGCACTGAACAGGTATGCAGTGACTGGTATCAATACAATGTGCAGCTGTCACACACAGGTACCGTGAACAGGTATGCAGCGACTAGTATTACAAATGTGCAGCTGTCACACCCACAGGTACCGTGAACAGGTATGCAGTGACTGATATATAATATAACACTGCGTTGTGCTGTCATGCAGGTGCACTGAACAGGTATGCAGTGACTGGTACTAATACAATGTGCAGCTGTCACACACACAAGTACCGTGAACAAGTATGCAGTGACTAGTATTACAAATGTGCAGCTGTCACGCACACAGGTACCGTGAACAGGTATGCAGTGTCTAGTATTATACAACGACCAAAATTAGACCAGAAATTGAACCAGAAGGGAACAGAAGGAACTGACAGAAAACTCTGCTTCTCTGGTTAGTTGCAAAAATGTTTAACCTAGTGTTTACTATCTGCCTGCTCTCCCCAGCCATCCTCAAATCTCTCCACACACTACATCCCCCTGCTGTCAGCAATATGCTGTACATTTCACCATCCCTCCTATCCACTCCACAGCTCGCCTCTCATGAGATTTTCTTGTACTTACAACCTCACCTTCCATGTCACACCAAGTCTAAATATAAGTCTACACCACAACTGCTGCTCCGCTATATCTGCCTACTCCTCCTCCTTGTTGCTGGGGACATTTCACCTAACCCTGGACCCCCACTCCCCCCTGCTAATCACACTGTTTGCAATAAATCAAATTTCCCTCCCTCTTACTGTAACCTTATTAATATTCCACTCCTTCCCCCTACACCCCCTCCGATCTCGGCTGCCCTCTGGAATGCCCGCTCAGTCTGCAACAAACTGCCCTTCATCCATGATCTTTTCATTTCCAATGCTTTCACATTCTTTGGGATCACTGAAACCTGGCTGACCCCTTCTGACACAGTCTCACCTGCCGCCCTCTCCTATGGAGGTTTCCACTTTAGCCACACTCCTAGAGGTGGGAATAAGCATGGTGGTGGTGTGGGCATTCTCCTCTCAGACAAATGCTCCTTCAAGCCTCTTACTCCTATTCCCTCTCTCTCCCTGCCATCCTTTGAAGTCCATGCAGTCCGACTATACTCTCCCTTGAACCTCCAAATTGCAGTTATTTACCGCCCTCCAGGCCCTGCTTCTGTTTTCTTGGATCATTTCTCTGCCTGGCTTCTCCAGTTCCTCTCCTCTGACATCCCTACCATCATCATGGGTGATTTTAACATTCCTATTGACACCAATAACACTGTCTCCAAAAAACTTCTATCACTCACTTCCTCCTATGGCTTGTCTCAGTGGTCCTCTACCTCAACCCACACTGTTGGCCATACGCTTGACCTTGTATTCACTCGTCTCTGCTCTGTCACTGACTTTACTAATGATCCACTACCACTCTCTGACCATAACCTACTTAGCTTCTCTCTCTCCTCCTCTTTTCCTACCACCCTGGCACAAGCACGCTCACATACTCGAAGAAACTATCGCAATCTTGACATTCAAACTGTCTCTGATGCCCTGGCACCTCTCCTCAAACAATCCTTCACTGACCCAGACTCGGCTGCTATACACTACAACAGCTCCATTACAAAAGTCATGGATGACTTCACCCCCCTCGTCAAGGCCCGCCCTCACCATGTCTGTCGCCAACCCTGGATGACCAAAACCACTAAACAGTTAAAAAGATGCTCTAGAGCAGCTGAACGGCGCTGGAGGAAAAGTAACACAAGTGAGGACTTCATCTTATATAAAATTGCCTTGAACAACTTCAGAAACACACTCTCTGTGGCAAAAAAGTCCTATTTTTCTTCCCTAATATCCGCCCATTTACACAATCCAAAACGCTTGTTCAGCACCTTCAACTCCATTCTCCATCCCCCTCCTCCTCCTCCTTCATCTTGCTTATCAGCTGAAGAATTTGCAACATACTTCACTGATAAAATTGACAAAATCAGAAGTGAATTCTCCATGCGGCCCTCAAATCCCACCTCCACACCTCTCATTGACTGTTCTCTAACTGCCTTCTCTCCACTCTCTGAACACTCTCTTTCCTCTAAAATTGCCAAAGCTAATCTAACCACCTGTTCTTTGGATCCTATTCCCTCCCATTTCATTCCGCAGCTATCCTCATCTCTCTTGCCTGCACTAACAACGCTATTTAACCTCTCCCTCTCTACTGGCATCTTTCCGTCCCCACTCAAAAAAGCTGTTGTGACACCACTATTTAAAAAACCCTCTCTAGATCCTACCACACTTGCCAACTACCGCCCAGTGTCACTTCTCCCATTTGCATCCAAACTACTTGAACGCCATATACATGCAGAATTAAGCCATTATTTATCTGCTAACTCCCTACTTGATCAGTTCCAGTCTGGCTTTCGCTCTAACCACTCCACGGAAACAGCCCTTACCAAAGTGGCCAATGACCTTCTTATAGCCAAATCCAAAGGTCAATTTTCCATACTCATCCTTCTTGACCTGTCATCAGCATTTGATACTATCGACCACACCTTACTCCTACAAATACTTTCAAATGTCGGAATAAAGGGCCTTGCTCTCACATGGTTATCTTCCTACCTCTCTGGAAGGTCCTTCACAGTCTCCTACTCAGATCAGATCTCTTCTCCTCATGCTTTGTCTGTCGGGGTTCCCCAAGGCTCTGTCCTTGGTCCCCTCCTCTTTTCCATCTACATGCATGGTCTTGGTGATTTAATCAACTCATTCGGGTTTCAATACCACCTCTATGCAGACGATACACAACTGTACCTCTCTGCCCCAGACCTTAACTCCCTCCTTAAACGTGTTCCTGACTGCTTGTCTGCTATATCCTCCTTCATGTCCTCTCGCTTCCTAAAACTTAACATGAGTAAAACGGAACTAATAATTTTTCCACCGTCTCTGTCCACCTCCCTGCCTGAAGTAACAATAAATGTTAATAACACTCCCATAACTTCAGTTCCCAAAGCTCGGTGCTTGGGGGTGATATTCGATTCATCTCTCTCTTTTATTCCTCATGTTCACTCCATAACCAGCTCCTGCCATCTCCAACTCAAAAACATATCTCGCATCCGTCCCTTTCTCACTCAAGACACAACTAAAATGTTAATACATGCTCTCATAATTTCTCGTCTGGACTACTGCAACGTACTACTTTGTGGACTACCGTCTAACAAACTGGCCCCGCTCCAGTCAGTACTGAACTCAGCTGCTCGTCTCATTCATCTCTTTTCTCGATCTTCCTCTGCCGACCCTCTTTGTCAAGCTCTTCACTGGCTGCCAATTAACCAGAGGATTCAGTTCAAACTCCTAACCCTAACCTACAAAGCTCTCCACGATCTCTCCCCCCGGTACATATCCTCATTAATCTCCAGATACAAACCCAATCGCAATCTCAGATCGGCACATGATCTTCTGTTGTCCTCCTCTAGAATCAACTCCTCACATTCACGTTTACAAGACTTCGCACGCGCTTCACCCCTCCTCTGGAATGCCCTCCCACAACTCATCCGTCACTCGCCAACCTTTGCTACCTTTAAACGCTCTCTAAAAACACACTTGTTCCGACAAGCATATGCTCTACCTTAGGCCACTTCCCTTTGTACTAAGACCAAATTGCACTCCTACTAGGTATCCTAAAACACAAAGCCTCTATATATTTGCTGCATACTACCCCTCCTCTTGTTTCCCCCCCATTCCCTTTAGATTGTAAGCTCGCAAGGGCAGGGCTCTCTCCCCCTTTTGTGTCTTGGTAACCATTATACATTTTATTCATCATGTTAATTTTATCACTGTCATTACCAATTCTATAATTTGTATTTTGTATCATTCTTTGTATTTTGTCACTAATTATGTATCTTGTATATTGGTGTACACCATTGTCTGTATTATTATGTACCCCATGTTTGTTTCTTACTTTGTACAGCGCCACGGAATATGTTGGCGCTTTATAAATCAATAATAATAATAATAATAATAATAATAGTATTACAAATGTGCAGCTGTCGCACACTTAGGTACAGTGAACAGGTAAGCAGTGACTAGTATTACAAATGTTCAGCTGTCACACACGTGCAGGGAAAAGGTGGGCACTGAATGTGCTGGGCCTGGCAATGGCACAGTATAGCAATTACCAAGGGCCAGCTGCGACTGACAGGGCTATATATGCAAGTGTCAGTGGGCCACACACGAAAAAAAAAGAACAGATCACAAGAGCAACATTAGCTCTGAAAAGAGCTGTTGTGGGGTGCTTTTTAGCAATAAGTATCAGCAAGGAGCAAGCTAACAATCCTAACAACAACCTAACTAAGTTTTCCTTAATCTCTGCAGCCACTCTCTCCCTTCTCTAATTACTGCAGCCACACCGAGTCAGATATCAGATAATGGTCGACACAGATGCCTTATATAGGGGGGGGGGGGGCTCCAGGAGGGAGTGTAGCCTGATTGGGTGCCCTGTGTCTGCTGACTGCTGACGCAGAGGGTCAAAGTTGAGAATATTAATGTTGTAAATTGGTTTGCCGGCGAACCGTTCAGGCCATTTCTAAACAGGAGATGAAAAGTTTTCTTCTAAAAACGTAGGAGATAAAGTAAATTGAATAAGGACCCTTGATTCATATGCAATTTCTTGTTTCTCCTTAATTTTTACCTAGGAGATAATTTTTCGTCTTGCCTTTAAAATAACTTTGCAGCACTCTGCAATTGAAAAAGTATCAAAAAGCACCATATTTTTTGGCGTATAAGGTTCTCCAGAATATAACTTAGATGCACCTAAGTTTAGAGGGCAAACACCAGGGAAAAAAAATATTCTCAAACTGGTGCGTCCATAGTCCAGGAGCATCTTGCAGATGTCCCCCCCCCCCCTAATTATTGTGTCCATCTGTGTCTCCATGTGTCCCGCGCTGTCCTCAGTGTGTCCCCTTCTGTTCCCAGTGTGTCTTCTTTTGCTCTCAGTGTTCCCCCATGTGTCCCCTACTGTCCCCCGTGTGTCTTCCTCTGCCCCGTTTCTCCTTCGCTCCCCTTCATGGCCCATATGTAATTAACTTTTACTCCTTTGTTTTCTCCTAGGAGATAATTTTTCATCTTGTATTTAAAATAACTTTTTTAGCATTTTGCAATTGAAAAATTACCAAAAAGTAGTTTAACAAATTTAAAAACTAGTACACATGAGGCTTGATTCACTAACCGGGGCTAAGCCGGTTAGTGAGCCCTATCAATTAGTGGGTGCAAACCACGGCACTAAGTAGTTTGTGCCCACACATCACTGTCAGTGCCGCTCAGTGCGCATGCAGTGCGCATCGCGGGTAATAGTGCGCGGTGCGACTTTATTGTCGCACCTGCTGCCCCTTAAACGTCGCACTTGGTGCGCCAAAAACAGCACATCGGGTGCCCATTAAGCAGTGCTTTGACGCGCCGTTTCTGGGGCACCCAATGCATCGTTTTCGACGCACCAGGTGCAACGTTTAATGGGCAGCGGGTGCAACAATAACGTCGTACTGAATTTGGCTGGGCCATTAGTGCGTGGCCATTAGTGCTACTTATGGGGCACTAAGAGGCTTTTCACAGAGGCGCTAACACTTAGTGCCACTTTGTGAATCAAGCCCATAGTGCATTGCTAGTACATCTAGTGCATTGCAGGCAGAATATGTGAATCATTCTTTGATACCCTAGTAGGCCAGGCTTTCCAAGCCTTCATTAGAGATGGATCGAACCTCCGATTTTAGGCTCACAAACCTTGAACGTGAACCTCCACAAAAAGTTTGGTTCGCGCAAACTTTTCGAACCACAATAGACTGTTGGAAACACCAAATTTGCTGGGAGTGTTAAGAAGAACAGTGGGAACAAGAGGAAAAAAAAATGTCAAAAAGACCTTATACTTTTTGAGAAAATCGATTTTAAAGTTTCAAAGAAAAAAGAGACGATTCATTTGATTCAATTCATTAAAAAGAACCGGATCATTCATGAATGGGATAGTATAGCTTAGAATGCGTCCTGTGGAAGGGCGTGGCTAGCCTGCATGGTGTATGGACGTGTGAAGAGGCTGCTCTCTCCGTGTACTCCTAATTGCGGCAGCTAAAGCAATCCTACCGACCCCAAAATGCCTGACAACAGAGAGGAACAAGCGATGGAGCTGGAAACCAGCAAAAAACGGAAGAAGAGGGACGCCAAACCGAGAAAACTTATGGACTTCTTCACAGCGCGGACATCTAGGCAGAGACGCGCCACCCAAGATGGCGCCGTGGTAGCGCCTACGCATCCAGACCCGGCAGACGCTCCCCACCCGCAAGCTAAGGTCTCGCAGCAGACTGGGTCAGGAAGCGAATCCTCCTCCTCGGCGGGCTCTCCCTCCTCACGAAGCCCGGCTAAATCCCGCTCCAAGCTGCAGGACTCACAAGAAGCAGCGGATAAGGTAGGCTCGATCCCCGACCAGGCACTAGAGTTTCATTCGCCTGAACTTACAGGCATAGAACACTTTCCCATATCCACACAAGAAGTATCACAAGCCTTCATTAAGGACATTCTGATATCCTTTCAGAAATCTATGGCGGCAGAGATTAATAGAATCTCCACATCCCTGCAGCGGGACATAGACGACTTAGGAGAAAGGGTCTCCAGCAATGAGGACAGACTAGCCGAACTGTCATCAGAGCACAACAAGATGGTGGACCTAACAGATTCACATACTGACGAGAGAACCTGGCTAAAAAACAAGGCGGCAGATGCCGAAGACCGAAACAGGAGAAATAACTTAACCACTTGCCGACCGCACGCTTATACCGTGCGTCGGCAAAGTGGCAGCTGCAGGACCAGCGACGCAGTATTGCGTCGCCAGCTGCAGCCTTATTAATCAGGAAGCAGCCGCTCGTACGAGCGGCTGCTTCCTGTCAATTCACGGCGGGGGGCTCCGTGAATAGCCTGCGGGCCGCCGATGGCGGCTCGCAGGCTAAATGTAAACACAAGCGGAAATAATCTGCTTTGTTTACATTTGTACGGCGCTGCTGCGCAGCAGCGCCGTAAGGCAGATCGGCGATCCCCAGCCAATCAGCGGCCGGGGATCGCCTCCATGTGACAGGGGACAACCTGTCACTGGCTGCACAGGACGGATAGCGTCCTGTGCAGCCCAGATCTCCCGGGGGTGGCAGGTAGGAGAGGGAGGGGGAGGATTTCGCCGCGGAGGGGGGCTTTGAGGTGCCCCCCCCCCCCCCGCAAAATGCCAGCCAGGAGGAGCGATCAGACCCCCCCTGCACATCATCCCCCTAGTGGGGAAAAAAGGGGGGCGATCTGATCGCTCTGAGTGCCCTTTGATCTGTGCTGGGGGCTGCAGAGCCCACCCAGCACAGATCACCTAAAACAGCGCTGGTCCTTAAGGGGGGGTAAAGGGTGGGTCCTCAAGTGGTTAAAGTTCAGAGGGGTAAGCGAAAAGATACCCCAGCAGGATTTAGAAACCTACTTAAAATCCAAAGTGACGATTTTCTCAGTCACAACCTGAGGCCTGAAACCAGCAGCCCTTTATTGTGGTGCACTTATAAAGCCTATATAAGAGGGACACTCATAAAATTGGGAGCTATAAACAAAAAAAAATATAACTCAGAAGTCTCAGACTTACTCCAAAAGATAACTCTGCTGGAGCAGGTCCATAAAAAATCCTTGTCCCCATCCCAAGAGAAAGATCTCTTTTCTCTACGCCACAAACTTAGGCTACTGCTCCTCCAACAATACGACTATAATCTTCAAAAAGCTAAATTAACATACTACTCACAGCATAATAAGGCTAGTTCCTTTCTAGCCAAGAAAATAAAAGGGAAACAAGTCAAGTCCAAAATCCGGTCCCTCACCAACCCAAAAAATGGAGTCAAAACTTCTAACCCCAAAGAGATAGCAGATATCTTTAGTGAATATTATCAGGACTTATATAACCTGAATTCAGACCCCGAAACACCCCAACCCACCCAATTGAGAATAGAAAAATTCTTAGCCCCTCTGAAACTCCCTTCATTATCAACATCCCAATTAGTGGCTTTGAACAAAGATATAAACCACCAAGAAATTCTAAAAGTAATTGAATCTTCCCCCCGGGGGAAAGCACCTGGCCCAGACGGCTATACTAACGAATTCTACAAGTGCTTCCACCAGAGCACGGTACCCCTTCTTGCTCAGGTTTTTAATGAATTCAAGACCTCAGGAGTTATCCCGAGTGAGTTCCTACACGCTACGATAAGTGTACTACCAAAGGAGGGAAAAGATATCTCAACACCTGCTGGTTTCAGACCTATATCCCTCTTAAACACGGACATTAAAATATATGCTAAATTGCTCTCGAGGCGTCTGCTGGAGATTCTCCCAGAGCTAACCAATCCCGATCAGGTGGGCTTTACAAAAGGGAGGGTGGCTGGAGATGGCTCAAGAAGAATAATAAATATACTGGACAACCTGGACTCCTGTCGAACGCCTTCTCTTCTCCTAACATTGGATGCCGAGAAGGCGTTCGACAGGGTCCACTGGGGCTTCTTGAAACAAACCCTAATCAAATTCGGATTCGTAGGGGATATTCTCAACGCAATAATGGCTTTGTATACACTACCTTCTGCGAAGGTCAATGCGGCAGGGTTTCTTTCTAAGACATTCCAAATCAGCAACGGCACCCGTCAGGGGTGCCCACTATCCCCATTAATTTTCATCTTAATAATGGAGACCCTAGCGGAATACATCAGAACCAACGATAAGATCAAAGATGTTACTATCGGCCCAACACAACACAAGGTCGGCCTATTTGCCGACGATGTGATACTGCCACTGACAGACCCCCTGAATTCCCTGAAAGAAGTAACTCATGCCCTACAGACCTTCGCAGAAGTTTCTTACTATAAAGTAAATCAAGCCAAGTCACACATGCTAGCAATACACATCCCCAACTCGCTTAAAAAAGAGATATCAGCTAGATTCCCCTTCCCCTGGGCCAAGAAATCTATTTCCAATTTCCATCCAAATTCCTAATTCCCCTAAGGAATTATTTAAAGCAAACTATATCCCACTCCTTGCAAGGATGAAACAAGAGACTGAAGCGTTAGGGAAACATGAACTCTCTTGGGCAGGCAGGCTTAATACCCTTAAAATGTTCACTCTACCCAAAATACTCTATTATTTTAGGACAGTCCCTTGCATAGTTAAAAAGTCCTTCTTTCTCGAAGCCAAGTTAATTATGGCAAAATACCTGTGGGCGGGTAAAAGACCAAGAGTAGCACTCCCTGCTCTCACAACACTAAAGCATAACGGAGGAATGGGAGTCCCAGACTTAGAGACCTATTACTCAGCAACTATTCTGGACATGGCCCGTTTCTGGTGGTCCAACGAGAGTTACAAACACTGGGCTCAAATTGAACAACACATGGCACGCCAATCTCTCAGATCACTACTGACTTACCACATAATGGGGCTACCCACGCCAAAATCCCAAGCAGAAACAATACAAACAACCCTCAAAGAATGGCAAAGGTGTATCCTTCCCTCCCCACATGATGACCCTTTAAACCCACCCCTACAAGTCGGGTTAGATCTAGTCGCACCTTTAATAAAGGATATCTCCTTTTCCCAATGGGAAAGTAGAGGCCTTCTGTTGTTAAATGATATCTGGGATGGGGAGACCTTGAAAGACTTTGCGGTCATACAAAAACAATACAACTTACCTAACAACCAAATATTCACATATCTAAGACTAAAACACTGGGTCGCCACAAATAGACCCAAACTTCCAAAACTACCCTCCAAAACACTTTTACTACTAAACAGCACATCCACTAATAAAGGGGGCATGTCTAAGTGGTACAAATTTATTATGGAAAAAAATAGTAACGCACTAACAAAATATATCAAATCATGGGAACACGACTTAAGTACTAATATATCCATCCAAGTTCGAATGGCGTTCAAATCAGCCTCTAGACTCTCTAAATGCATATCTCACTGGGAGCTACTACAAAAAATCTTCCTGAAATGGTATGTTACGCCCAGAAAATTGGCGGCCTTTGACCCCACTTGCTCGAGCCAGTGCTGGCGCAATTGCGGCAAAACAGGAACCCTCATTCACACACTATGGGAATATCCTAAAATAAAGGTCTTTTGGCTAAAAGTTCATTCACTAATACAAGCCACTACAAAGACAACCATTGCACTGCCCTCACCACTAGCACTACTAAATGTAGGAATGGATGAGATAGACCCGATACATAGACCAATTACTTTTCATATACTGGCGCAGTGGTGCTCAGCAGAGCTCGAATATTCGAGTAGCTCGAATATTCGAGCTCTTTTTCAGCTATTCGAGCTCGGTATTCGAGCTCAGAATAGCTGGAGCTATTCGAATGGGCTATTCGAGTGAACTCGAATAGCCCATTCACTATTCGTGCTATTCGAGCTAACAGCGCTATTCGAGCTCGAATACCGAGCTCGAATAGCGTCATAGCCCAGATTGATGTCCTTAGAGCCAATCAGAGGGCTCCCAGGCCCTCTGACGGCAGCCAATCACTGAGGGGGACCCTGGCCAGCCCCTACCCTATAAATAGCGGCCGCCATGTTCCGTTTCTCCGTCCTTGCCCGACTTTGCACAGAGAGAGATCTGCTCCTTTGTGCGTTGGCTTAGCAAGAGCTTTATTGTGGTCATTTACCTAGCGTTTTTGCTCACATACACCTCCTATATACACCTATATTGTTGTTAGTTAGATAGACATTGTATTTTAGTTAGTAGCTTTTGTGTTACATAGAGAGAGACTCAGACAGCTGCTGCAGGCTTACAGCTTTAGGCCTCAGGGCCTTGCCTGTGTGGGCAGCTGTTCTCTCCTGTCCTCTGTTTATTTCTCATCTATACCAGTATTTCTGCTGTCCTTTAGTACTGATTGATTGTATTTTGTATTGTAGTTATATACTGTAACTGTACTAGGACACTCACTCAGTCACTGTTCATAGGCTACTAGCTCCTGCGTGTGCGTGCACTCACTGTCTGTGTACTGTACACACACTCTATTTCCTTCTGAATAGTTATATACTGTAACTGTACTAGGACACTCACTGACTGTCACTGTTCATAGGCTACTAGCTCCTGCGTGTGCGTGCACTCACTGTCTGTGTACTGTACACACACTCTATTTCCTTCTGAATAGTTATATACTGTAACTGTACTAGGACACTCACTGTCACTGTTCATAGGCTACTAGCTCCTGCGTGTGCGTGCACTCACTGTCTGTGTACTGTACACACACTCTATTTCCTTCTGAATAGTTATATACTGTAACTGTACTAGGACACTCACTCACTGACACTGTTCATAGGCTACTAGCTCCTGCGTGTGCGTGCACTAACTGTCTGTGTACTGTAATGTACACACACTCTATTTCCTTCTGAATAGTTATATACTGTAACTGTACTAGGACACTCACTGTCACTGTTCATAGGCTACTAGCTCCTGCGTGTGCGTGCACTCACTGTCTGTGTACTGTACACACACTCTATTTCCTTCTGAATAGTTATATACTGTAACTGTACTAGGACACTCACTGTCACTGTTCATAGGCTACTAGCTCCTGCGTGTGCGTGCACTCACTGTCTGTGTACTGTACACACACTCTATTTCCTTCTGAATAGTTATATACTGTAACTGTACTAGGACACTCACTGTCACTGTTCATAGGCTACTAGCTCCTGTGTGTGCGTGCACTCACTGTCTGTGTACTGTACACACACTCTATTTCCTTCTGATTACTGATTGATTATTGTAATTTCTGGTTGTACTTACTGTTACTACTTACTGTACTAGTAGGGACACTCAGTCACTGTTCATAGGCTAGCTCCTGCGTGTGCATGCACTCACTCACTGTCTGTGTACACACACTCTATTTCCTTGTGATTATTACTACTGATTATTGTAACTTCTAGTTGTACTTACTGACTCTGTTACTACTTACTTACTGTACTAGACACTCACTCAGTCACCTCGCCCACCAACCCACTCTATTAAAGTACCCCACTTTTCACCCGCCCTTTTAAAAAACTTTTGCGTTTACGCCCAAAACATCGAAGATGTCTGGAAGTGGCAGCCAGCGTGGTTTGGGCAAGGGGAAGGGCAGCAAGGGAATCAGGAGGAGAGGGAGCAGCATTGTGGCAAGCCGCGGGCGCGGCCGCGCCACCATGCACAGTTCCGCAGCAGCAGCAGCTTCGTCAGTGGCTAACATTCCTCCTATAGCCACTGGCCGTGGACGCCTTGGGCGCCGCCCAGCAGGAGCATCTGCAACTCACGCTGCAGAGACACAGCAGCAGCAGCGTGTAGCACCTGCTCCGATTTTCCTCCAGCCGGGTCGGAAACGTCCCATTGAGGAAAAGGATGCAGACACTGTGGTGCAACTGATGACGGAGGTTGAGCAGCCCGCCATCAGCACTGCATCCGAGGCCTCCACCCTCACCACCACCACCACCACCCCTGTTCGCAGCAGCCGCCCAGCAGGGCCTGGGGAGGAGGCCAGTTCACCGTCAGTCACCGACCTGTCACTCAGCACTCTTTTGACCCCAGGCATGATGAGTCAATTGTCTGCTGTTGTTGGCGATTTGGAGGAGGAGATGCTGATGGGCACTTTGGGGGATGAGGGATTGGACAGCAAGACTGTGGCGACAGTCAAGCAGCCCATCCATGCATCAGGAGAGGAGTTTGGGGGGTCATCATCCCAGCAGGACATGTTTCAAGAGGGGGAGGATGATGATGACACGGTGACAGACAGAGACTGGGTGCCACCAGCTCCAGGGGATGTCGTCATCAGCAGCTCTGAGGAGGAGGAGGAGGATGCGCTTGTGGGCCTTGCAAGGAGGCGCATCATTGCAAGCATTGGCAGCAGTAGGCAGGTCCCACAGCCTGCTGGTGTCTCAGGCTCAGCAGCAGCAGCAGCAGCAGCATCTGCCAGTACCACCACCAGCCGCACCCAAGCCCCCCCCCCCCAACCACCACAGGGAGACAGGCAGCAGCGGTTCCATGCCGTAGGGGGTTGTTTTTGTCAACAATCTGGCGCTTTTTCACCATGCCCAAAGTGTACAGCAAGTACGCCACTTGCAACCACTGTCAGCGGAAGTTGAGCAGAGGTGCAGACCCCTTAAAGTTCAGCACCAGCTCGCTCATCAACCACCTTGCTGCGAAACATTTCCACCAGCATGAGGAGTTCCAGAGGCTAAAGGCATCTGGTGCTGGCAGTGGCATCACTGCACAGCCTTCAGCAGCAGCAGCAGCAGCAGCAACAGCAGCCACCCGCCCTCCTGCTCCTCCAGCAGCACCAGCAGGAGTGCGGAAACGCACTGCTCCTCCCCCCTCTGCAACTCCTGCCGCCGACACTGAGGCCTGTTCTGGCAGCCAGTCCTCAGTGGCCTCCTCTGCTGTGTCTGCTGATTCCCGTGCCAGCAAAAGGCCACGCCAGAGCCTTTTGAGCGAGTCCTTCCAGGGGGTGGTTAGGGCTCTGCCTCCCAGCAGCCGTCGCGTGCGGCAGCTGAACGGCTTGCTGGCACGGGCCATGTGCTCCCAACTCCTGCCGTACACGCTCGTGCAGGAGGGGAGCGACATTCGTGCGCTGCTTGCTTGCGCAGCCCCAGACTGGCAGCTCCCCAGCAGACACTTCTTCGGGCCATTCCTGCACTGCACCGCTTTGTGATGGCCAATGTGGAGCGAGGGCTGGAGCACGCGGACTCCTGGAGCAGCCGTTTCGGGACAGGCCGCTACCTGTCCTTCACTGTCCACTGGGTCAGCTTGGTGGAAGGGGGTGAGGATGGGAGAGCAGCAGCGGGCACAGCAGCAGCAGCAACACAGTGGGTGGTGCCACCCCGCAGGGTCGAGGGAACTGCAGCAGGTTCCTCCGATCCTCTGCCATCCTCCGGCACACCTGGCCAAACCCCCCGCCTCAGCAGCAGCGTGAAGGCCCGCCACTGCCAAGCGCTGCTGCACTTGGTCAGCCTTGGGAAGACCAAGCTGATGGCAACCCATGTGTTGGCCAAACTCCAGGAGCAGGAGAGGATTTGGCTGACCCCCAGAGGCCTCAGAGTCGGAGAGGTGGTGGCTGACAATGGGGCCAATCTGGTTGCCGCAATAGACAGGGGAAACCTGACCCACATCCCCTGTCTTGCCCACGTGCTGAACCTGGTGGTGCAGAAGTTCTTGCGCTCCTACCAGAGGATGGGCGAACTGCTGGAAACGGCAAGGAACGTTGTGCGTCACTTCCGGCGCTCGGCTGCAGCCTGTGCGAGCCTGGAAGACGTGCAAAAGGAGCTGGAGCTGCCACGCCATCAGCTGATCCTTGACGTTCCGACTCGCTGGAACTCCACCCTGGCGATGTTGGAGCGTCTGGTTGAACAGAAGCACGCTGTCAACCAGTACCTTGCCCTGGCCACTGTTTCCGCCGCTCAGAGAAGGGACAAGACCAGCAACATCCCATCCATCGTCCCCGATGATGACTGGAGGCACATGCAGCAGGTGTGCTTAGTGCTGGCTCCCTTTCTGCAGGCCACTAACATGGTGAGCAGGGACCATGCTATGGTCTGCGAGTGGGTGCCCCTGGTTTGTCTGCTGAACAGGGCCCTCGATGCTTTGCTGGAACAGGGAGCGGCAGCCTTGGACCAGCAGGAGCGGCAAGCAGCTGCACAGTCCACCTCTGAGGGGGAGCAGGAGGAGGACTTGGTGGAGGTCCCTGACCTTGCTGCTGATGAGGGGGATCAGCACAGCGCAGCTGAGTTGGTGCGGGGGTGGAGAGAGGATGAGGCGGCAGAGGAGGAGGATGAGGACAGCACTGCCGCCGATGTGCCAGCAGACGTGGCCCGCCTCTTCCCAATGGCAGCGCACATGCTGACGTGCCTGCGCAGGGACCCCAGGGTGATCCAGATGAAGCAGAGGGAGGACATCTGGATCAGCATGATGTTGGACCCGCGCCTCAAGGGGAAGTTGAGCCAGTTCCTGCCGCCTGCAGGAGGAGACCCAGCGCAACAAATTAGGAGCTTGCAGCAGGCCCTTGTTGAGCGCTTGGAGGAAGCCTTCCCCCAGCCTTCCACCCCCACTGTCCAGCCAGCACAGAGGCAGCAGCAGGTGCCTGCATCCAGCAGCAAGCGCCCCACAGACCTGCTGTCTTTCAGCCACGAGCTCTACAGGACTGTAGAGGCTCCGGCAGCAGTGACTAGAGAGGAGGTGCATGCAGCAGCATCCTCCTCCGGTCACAGCCAGCGCCTGACCCGCATGGTGGCTGACTACATGGGGTCCTACAGCGGGCTTGACAGCGATGCCCCTGTTGATCCCATGGAGTATTGGGTCAAGCGCCTGGAGATCTGGAGCGAGCTGGCGCAGTACGCCCTGGAAGTGCTGTCCTGCCCCCCTTCCAGCGTGCTGTCCGAGCGCTGCTTCAGTGCAGCTGGTGGCGTGGTCACCGAGAAACGCTCACGTCTGTCTCACAAGTCTGTGGACAGACTGACGTTTCTCAAGATGAACCAGGCGTGGGTGGAAGGCGAGTTCCTGGCCCCTGTTGTCGGCGAGAGGGGGACATGAACTGGCTGCCAGAACTTAGAACCATCGTTAATGTGCCTTACCACCCTTTACCACCTCCTGGCTCCTGCTCACTAAGCCAGCCTGGTTCACTTTGACTATTACGTCGCCTGCAGCCACACATTTTACAACTACAGTGGGCTGCTGTGTACTGCCCTTCTGCTGTCTGTCTGTGTTTCCCACTGCCAGGGTACACAGATTTACATTCTGCTGCCACTCTGCCACCAGCTATTACGTCAAAAAATAGCTATATCTGTGTAATTGGTTGTAAAACCAAAACTACAAAACCATAAAAAAAAAAAAAAGGTTTAATTTTTTTGAGCTGCCCGGGTTGAAAACTGTGTTGTCCCAGTTGTGTATTGGACACGATGTGGGCTGCACGGCCGCTGTCTGGGACCTCCTGTTGTGTTTATTTACAGCCCTGGTATCACCCGCTAGGTACCAGGGCTATTATGTCACTCTTCCTGCCTGCTGCCACACTCACACTACTCCTCCATTCCTCCTGCTGCTGCTGCTGTCTGTCTGTGTTTCCCACTGCCAGGGTACACAGAATTACATTCTGCTGCCACTCTGCCACCAGCTATTACGTCAAACAATAGCTGCTCACATTACTCCTCCATTCCTCCTGCTGCTGCTGCTGTCGCTCTGTGTTTCCCACTGCCAGGGTACACAGAATTACATTCTGCTGCCACTCTGCCACAAGCTATTACGTCAAAAAATAGCTATATATCTGTGTAATTTGTTTTACAAACAAAACCAAAAAACCATAAAAAAAAAAAAGGTTTAATTTTTCAGAGGTGCCCGGGTTGAAAACTGTGTTGTCCCAGTTGTGTATTGGACACGATGTGGGCTGCACGACCGCTGTCTGGGACCTCCTGCCTGCTGTGTTTATTTACAGCCCTGGTATCACCGCTAGGTACCAGGGCTATTATGTCACGCTGCCTGCCTGCTGCCACACTCACACTACTCCTCCATTCCTCCTGCTGCTGCTGCTGTCTGTCTGTGTTTCCCACTGCCAGGGTACACAGAATTACATTCTGCTGCCACTCTGCCCCCAGCTATTACGTCAAACAATAGCTGCTCACATTACTCCTCCATTCCTCCTGCTGCTGCTGCTGTCGGTCTGTGTTTCCCACTGCCAGGGTACACAGAATTACATTCTGCTGCCACTCAGCCACCAGCTATTACGTCAAAAAATAGCTATATATCTGTGTAATTTGTTTTACAAACAAAACCAAAAAACCATAAAAAAAAAAAGGTTTAATTTTTCAGAGGTGCCCGGGTTGAAAACTGTGTTGTCCCAGTTGTGTATTGGACACGATGTGGGCTGCACGACCGCTGTCTGGGACCTCCTGTTGTGTTTATTTACAGCCCTGGTATCACCCGCTAGGTACCAGGGCTACTATGTCACGCTGCCTGCCTGCTGCCACACTCACACTACTCCTCCATTCCTCCTGCTGCTGCTGCTGTCTGTCTGTGTTTCCCACTGCCAGGGTACACAGAATTACATTCTGCTGCCACTCTGCCACCAGCTATTACGTCAAACAATAGCTGCTCACATTACTCCTCCATTCCTCCTGCTGCTGCTGCTGTCGGTCTGTGTTTCCCACTGCCAGGGTACACAGAATTACATTCTGCTGCCACTCTGCCACCAGCTATTACGTCAAAAAATAGCTATATATCTGTGTAATTTGTTTTACAAACAAAACC